>NW_027508734.1:29540000-30740000 GCF_051911475.1 Siphateles boraxobius | reverse complement strand
CAGCAGATCAGGTTTTTCAAAGATGAAGGTAAGAACACAAAGCAGGTAATGTTGATAGCAAACGTCTCGGATGAGTGAGTCAGGAAGTCAATGGCGTATCAACTAGACCAGACAACTGAGTGAGGGAACTGGTGGTGTTTTTAAGGTGTAGGTGATGTGATTGTTGATTACCGGCAGGTGATGATGACAGGTGCAGGTGATCAATATTCAGTGGATGCGGAACGAGTGGGCGGAGTGTGGAGGTCTGGAGCTGACGCTGGTGTATCCGTGACGTACGGCCATAGACATCATATAGATAGACTCCCTATCGACCGCTACTGCCTATTGGCGCGGACGAGCCGTGGGGCAGCCATCAGCTCCGCTCAGTGTAATCTGTTTGGCAGGTGCAATGAGCTGCCAGCGCATTTAATTAATCATATCTCACTGAATACCGAACTGATTTTCACGCGGGTTTTTTTGCTGCAAAGGTCATACACGTAGCTACGATACAGGACACATTGAATATTTTGTTCACAAAATACAACCAATAGTACGTTACTGTTAAATGTTAAATCTTACTTGTGAAAAGTAATCCCCAAGTGATGGTCTGCCGATTTGAGCAGGAATATGCTGCACAGTGCTCTGGCATCTACTGCTACTGCATCTACCGGTTTAAGATGGCGCATTTCTTGCGCCACAGCGGCCAATAGGGAATCTAGTCTCTATATGATATCTATGCGTACGGCTGTTTCACACCGCAAGCGTGAGCGGCGCTTGAGCAGCGTGTCAGCTTACCTACATCGTCACTGCAGCTGCGCGAGAGTATTCACACTGGAAGCGTTTTGTACAGTGTCACAGTAGCGGCTCTAAAGCTACATATAAGCGAACAATTATTTACAAATACAAATATAAATTTGATTTTAGAAGTTTGTAAACCATATAAAGAACAAAACAACCAAGAAAACAGCTCCAATCTTGTCGTCATAGCATTTTTTTTTTCAATAAATGCAACATTTCGCATAAAAATAGAGTCTAGGCCTTCAAACAAAAAAATTCAAATGAGAAGAGCGCCATCTAGTGGCTTTAAAAATATATAATTGTGTGAATTGTCCTGTAACCGCCTGTATGGGCTCCCATTCCTATATAAATATATAGAAAGACTTTTTGATTCCTATTGTTGTTTTAGACATGATTTCTCTATCTTATTCATTTTTTTATTTAGATATATATTTAGATATTCTAAAAGACTACTTTTTTTTTTTTTTAGATAAGTATCAGGTTTTGCGTTATGATTAACCCCTTAAGCCCTGAAGCCATTTTTAGAGTCGTTTTGTCTGAGTGACACATAAAAGTAAAGACTCCATATAACTAGTAAATAACTCCAAAACTATAACAAGGAGACTCAAAAGGTAAGTATCGTTTGATAGAAAACCTTTCAAATTTTTTGAAAATATAAATTACATTACATTTGGACATTCTTGTGATGAGAAACTGCTGATGAAAGACAAAAAATATATATAATTTTTATTATGATTTTGCATATTTTTCTTCTTTGACATGGAATTACTCTGGAAGGAAATAAGTTAGGAGGAAAATAAATTTTTGGTGAAGTCCCGCTACATGTGAGCTGCATCTGAATTAAATTTTGTGGTGATTGGATAAAGTACTCAAAAGTTACAGCATTTGAAACAAAGGTAGCCTTTTTGTTTAGTCCTCACACATTTGGAAGGCAATAACAAATAGTTGTTTTCTGAGTGACATACACAAAACTAAAGACTCATAACTCCAAAACTATACCAATGAAAGTCAAAAGGTAGGTATCATTTGATAGAACTCTTTTCAAATTTAAAATAATATAAATTACATTACATTTGGACATTCTCCTGCTGAGAAATTGCTGATAATAGACAATATATATATATATATATATATATATATATATATATATATATATATATAATTGATATTATGATTTTGCATACCTTTCTTGTTAGACATGGAATAACTCAGGAAGGAAATAAGGTAGGAGGAAAATTATTTAGATAGATTATGTTCATTTTGGGCTCATTTTAATTATAATAATATGCTGTAAAAAATGATTTGCCATTTTCAACGATCTGTGAATGTTTCATGAGCTGTATGATGTTTTGAAACATTGCAGTACATAGTACAAAAAAGTATTTTTTAGATAATGAAAAAAATAAAATTATATTTATCCGCAAATAACTCAGCAATAATTAGGAGTTTTTCAAATTGGCTACATTCACGGTAAAGTACAGACTCTACGGTTTCAAATGACACCTATTTTGTGTTAATCAAGGCAATATTTCTTTAAAATATGATAGTGCCTATTTTCGCAGCTTGGTGGCGCCAGTGGGCGGTACACTCCGGTTTAGAGGGACTAGTCAGCTCTCATTTAAAGTTGATCGACGTGGTTAGATGCTTTAACTTCGTTGAGTTATAAGTTAAAACGCGACATCAGTGCTCCATCTTTACACAAGGCTCCGTGTGCGCCTGTGGGTGTTTGTGTGTTACAACTCCATTAGTAATATCTTTAGATCTAGGTGATGGATTATGCTGAGTGTGGGCTCTTTGTAATCGCGAGAGTCTGCTGAAAATAATGTTGTGCAATTTCCTACAGTCTGTGCATGCTTCACGAAGTTATAAGCGAAAAACAAACGCGAGTGCTTATATACTTGCTAGGTGCGTCCGTGGTATTTTTTTGTGTTAGAACGCCATGAGGAATATCCTTTAAGATCTGATTAACGGAATATATTGAGTTTGGGCTCTTTTTAATCGTGAACTCCTGCTGTAAATAACGATGTGTCGTTTTTCATTATTGATGTATGTTTCATGAAGATATGAGTGAAAAGGCCAAGTCTAAGCTACCTTGCTTGGCTATGTGCCTCTGTGGGTTTTTTTTGTGTTAGAACTCAACGATGAATATCTTTTGGTTTGAGTGACGGATTATGTTGAGTTTGGACTCATTTTAATCATACGAATCTGCTGTAAATAATGATGTGTCAATCTCCACAATCGGAGCATGTTTCACGAAGTTACGGGCAAAAATGTGTCCTAAATTAAGCATCCATTTATGATTTACAAATGTATCTCGAAGGGCTTCTTGTACAAAACCTTGCTCAAGCTTAGAAAAAAGACCGAAAAAATTATGATTTATGTATTCTACTCATTGAGACCTTTCAAATGACATATGACACATGACTATCTGAGCTGTATGATGTTTTTGACATATTGCAGTGTTTAGGACAAAAAAGTAGGCTACTTCATAAATTATGAAATTTTTTTTTTCTGTTTATCAGCAAATAATTCAGCACTACTTAGGAGTTTATCAAATTGGCTACATTCATTGTAAATTTCAGACTCTAAGCTTTCAAATGACACCTATTTTAAGTCGATCATGGTAATATTTTTGAAACATATTATCATTATTATTTTCGAAGCTAGATGGCGCCTGTGGGTGGTACACTCCGTTTTAGAGGGATTACTCAGCAATCTTTTGTAGTTGATCGAAGTGATATGCATTAAAAAGATACCTATTATACCTATTTTGTGGTGTAACATTCAGTGGTTGCTTAGTAATTTGATTATGATTTGTGTGTGTGTGCATTTGAGCGAGAGTCTTTTGTATTTTTTATTTATTTTTGCATATTCTCAAAATTTGCTGTTGCAGTCTTACAAGTCCATTTCTCTCTCTCTTTGTGTGTGTGTGTGTGTGTGTGTGTTTGTGTGTGTGCGTGTGCGTGCATTTGAGCGAGAGTTTTTTTTTGATTTATTGATTTTATTTTGCATATTCTAACAATTTGCTGTTGCAGTAGGGCTGCAACTAACGATTATTTTGATAATCGATTAATCGGACGATTATTTTTTCGATTAATCGATTAATCGGATAGAAATTAAATTAGATTTTTGTTTTTATTATAACTAAATAAAACCGTAAATCAGGGTATTTATGTGTAAAAGTGTACTTTAAAAAGTGCAAAAGCCACACATTGAGTTTTACTAATATCAATATTTGCATTGTTTTTAATGATAATTGCTGATGGCAAGTTGACAAACATGATTATTGTTAAAAAAATGATATCCAACATATTATGTTTTAACACAATTTTTGTTAAAACAAATTTACACAGACATGTTGTTCAGATGTGAATATCTGAACTAAAAACAAACTAAAAACATCTAAAATATATAATTCATTTAATTTTTATTTAAAATTAATTATATATAAGGAATATAAGGATAAAGAATATAATATATATTATATATAATATATAAAAGAATAATATAAGGATAAATTGATTAAATAAATATAGAAAGACTGAAAACAATTGTGTGAATGTAGAGCCGCAGTAGATCGCGTTTGAAAAACAATTAAAACTTAGTAGACAAATGCTATAAAAAGAGAACGGAATGGAGGTAATGTTACCCAGCAAGCTAACAGGCTTGAGTAAAGGACAGGAGAAATTATGCATTAGTGCACAAGCATTCGCTGAAAACCACTGAGTACAGTGACTAAAAAACAATATTTTACTGCTGCTGTTATTAACTGCCTTTATATTTAGTGCTTCGCTTTGTAAAGACCGTTTTAATTTAACCTATTTCTGCGGTAGCGCTATTTTAATCGATCACTTACGTTGCGAGCGAACTGATTGCGCAACCTGATGCTCGAGACAAAATACAGACATCCCAAGATCCCGGAAGTCCCGGGAGTCTCCCGCATATTGATTGCGGCTCCCTGATGCCCGCGAATTAGTTCAAACTCCCGAAATCTAGAGCGCGCAAGCAAGAGCGCGCATGCGAGACATAAGAGACTGCTCCAAACCGTGTAGCGCGCGCGCTCGGCAGAGCGCCTGAGAGAGAGAGACCTTGCGTGTGTGTGCGTACCAGTAAACGCTCCCCGTGACGTAAGCAGACCAACTAATCGATAATGACATTCGTTGACAACGATTTTCATAATCGATTATAATCGATTTTATCGATTAGTTGTTGCAGCCCTATGTTGCAGTTCTGCCAGTTTATCTGTGTGTGTGTGTGTTTGTTTGTGTGCGTGGGTGTGTGTGTGTGGGGTGTCTTATTTGCACTCTTGATGTTTTAGAGTGTCACCCCTTCGTGGCTGTACACTTTTTTTCTCCACAGTGGCTGATCTGTAGTTTGTACCAGCAAAAGTTTCTCTGAGTTTTCCTATTGTTTCGTATTTCCCATTCATTTCCTATTTCGGTCATTTTTGACCGGGAGGAAGCTAAGTGTGACTATTTTTTTTACAACCCTTTAACATATCCAAATCATCTCCTTGATGATTTGTCTCCTTAATACAACAAAAGTCACCAAGTTTCACCCCCCTCCGATGAAGCAAAAAAAATAAAAAAATAAAAACGTAAATGGTTTCGGTCATTTTCGGACGAAGAAGCCCAGAGGGCTATCTTACTTTATTTAAATTTTTATTATTTTTATTATAATACACCATACTTTGACCCAAACTGAATAATTAAAACAAGTTTAAATGTGTTTTAAGTCTTCATTTTCTTTTTTTGCCTACTCCAGTTCTTGTTAAAACTCACTGGACATGCTTATTCTGTGCATTTTGGGCACTTTTTGTGTGAAATCAAATTTATTTTGTCCATCAAAAGTGTGCTTTCACTTTAATTGAGCGTGAACAGCGCAGCAAAAATAGACTCGGCGCCGAAACCCCAGCTTCACGGCCGTTTTACCCCTAAAATCCACTGGATCCGTCTACGGCGCGGAACGTCAGCGCCACGTTTTTGATGCGTCCCTAGCTCGGCGTCAAAGTCCACTGGAAGCGTCTCAGACGCTCAGACGTTTCAGCAGTGGAGCGTTGGTGACTTCTTGATTTTTCCACAGGGTGTTTTATTTTGAAAATCGACCGGATCCTCTATGCCGTTCTGTGTTCTGTGTCAGTCTAGGGTTCCTACCAAGGATGTATTGGTGTGCAATACAATTGGGATTCTGCACAGGGTGTTTATTTTGAAATTGACAGTGTTTTTTTTACTTTTATTTTGTATTTAAGGTGCGGTTTGGACGCGGGTCCGTCAAAAATAGACTAGGCGCCTATCTTTAGCGAAGCGGCGTGGAGAGCCGCTTCTAGGACGCTTCTGAGACGCGCAGCGTCCGCAGCTGGTGGACTTTACCCCTAAAATCCACTGGATCCGTCTACGGCGCGGAACGTCAGCGCCACGTTTTTGATGCGTCCCTAGCTCGGCGTCAAAGTCCACTGGAAGCGTCTCAGACGCGTTTCAGCAGCGGAGCGTTGGTGACTTCTTGATTTTTCCACAGGGTGTTTTATTTTGAAAATCGACCGGATCCTCAATGCCGTTCTGTGTTCTGTGTCAGTCTATGGTTCCTACATAGGATGTATTGGTGTGCAATACAATTGGGATTTTTCACAGGGTGTTTATTTTGAAATTGACAGTGTTTTTTTTACTTTTATTTTGTATTTACGGTGCGGCTTGGACGCGGGTCTGTCAAAAATAGACTAGGCGCCTATCTTTAGCGAAGCGGCGCGGAGAGCCGCTTCTGGGACGCTTTTGAGACGCGCTGCGTCCGCAGCTGGTGGACTTTAGAGCATTGACTATAATGGCCGCGATTAGCTGCGGCATCCGCGACGCTGACGTTCCGCGCCGTAGACGGATCCAGTGGATTTTAGGGGTTAGAGCATCGACTATAATGGCCGCGATTAGCTGCGGCATCCGCGACGCTGACGTTACGCGCCGTAGACGGATCCAGTTGATTTTAGGGGTCACACCGCAAGCGCCAGCGGCGCGTATTTTTCCCTCCGTGCATGTTAATCAATGAGTGCGTTCACACCGCGAGCAGGAGCAGCGCGTGAGCGTCAAGCAGGAGCGTCGCGTGAGCAGCAGTGAAGGGGGTTTCGGCTTCGAGTCTATTTTTGCTGCACTGCTCACGCTCAATTAAAGTGAAAGCACACTTTTGATGGACACAAAAATATAAGTTTTCACACAAAAAGTGCCCAAAACGCATAGAATTTGCATGTCTAGTGTGTTTTAACAAGAATTGCAGTATGTCAGAAAAGGAAATGAAGACTAACATAAAGAAAATAACATTTTATAGAAAATGTACCCATCGAACTTGTTTTTAATTATTCAGTTTGGGCTTTCAACAAACTTCAAATGTGTTTATGACCACCAAATTCTAAAAATTTTTTTTCAAAAGTCCTTGTAAAGAAATGCTTGCTTAGGCTATATGTAGCCTAACCCCTAAAATCCACTGGATCCGTCTACGGCGCGGAACGTCAGCGCCACGTTTTTGATGCGTCCCTAGCTCGGCGTCAAAGTCCACTGGAAGAGTCTCAGACGCGTTTCAGCAGCGGAGCGTTGGTGACGTATTCATTTTTCCTCAGAATCAGAGCGTTGTTTATTTGTTGTTCATTTGTCTTCTTTTGGCTCAGGAGCAGACAGTTAATTGTGCTACCTTATTGATTTTTTCTTCTTCAATTTTCCTCTTTGAGCTTCTACAATAGGTAAGTGGGTTACTTAATTAAGTGAATTCTTTCTATTAGTTTTTTTCTGTTGTTATTTCCTACTTGGTATCCAATCAGAGGCATTGTTGTCCAAACTGTAGGGATGCGGAGTCTCCACAGGGTGTTTATTTTGAAATTGTGTTTTTTGACTTTTATTTTGTATTCACGGTGTGGCTTGGACGCGGGTCCGTCAAAAATAGACTAGGCGCCTATCCCCTAAAATCCACTTGATCCGTCTACGGCGCGGAACGTCAGCGTCGCGGATGCCGCAGCTAATCGCGGCCATTATAGTCAATGTAAAAGTCCACCAGCTGCGGACGCAGCGCGTCTCAGAAGCGTCCCAGAAGCGGCTCTCCGCGCCGCTTCGCTAAAGATAGGCGCCTAGTCTATTTTTGACGGTCCCGCGTCCAAGCCGCACAGTAAATACAAAATAAAAGTAAAAAAACACTGTCAATTTCAAAATAAACACCCTGTGCAGAATCCCAATTGTATTGCACACCAATACATCCTTGGTAGGAACCTTAGACTGACACAGAACACAGAACGGCATCGAGGATCCGGTCGATTTTCAAAATAAAACACCCTGTGGAAAAATCAAGAAGTCACCAACGCTCCGCTGCTGAAACGCGTCTGAGACGCTTCCAGTGGACTTTGACGCCGAGCTAGGGACGCATCAAAAACGTGGCGCTGACGTTCCGCGCCGTAGACGGATGGGGTATCTTTAGCGAAGCGGCGCGAAGAGCCGCTTCTGGGAAGCGTCTGAGACGCGCTGCGTCCCCAGCTGGTTGACTTTAGAGCATTGACTATAATGGCTGCGATTAGCTGCGGCATCCGCGACGCTGACGTTCTGCGGCGTTATGTGTAGCCTGGGAGCCGCTGTTGTGACGCTGTACAAACGCTTCCAGTGTGAATACTCGCCCGGGTCTGCAGCTTCAGTGACGATGTAGTTGCGCTGACGTGCTGCTCACGCGCCGCTCATGCCTGAGGTGTGAAACTGCCGTCACACCGCTCACGCGCTGCTCCTGCTCGCAGTTTGGATGCACTCATTGATTAACATGCACGCCGAAAAAAATAGAAGCTGCTCACGCGCCGCTGACGCTTGCGGTGTGAAACCTGTTATTCTCTTTACCTGTGTGAATCCTTCTGTTTCATGACACAAACAAATAAAAAAACATTCTGCATCTTGTTGGTGTGCATACAGAGCAATGCTGCTCAGGCTCTTTGGTTGGCCCAGCCACCTGTGAAGGAACTGGTTGATATAACAGTATACATACTATTTTTAAAAGAAAATATGATCAGCATTTTTAATTAATCAGAGACGTTTTTAATAGTATGCTACACTGTGGTGTCACTTGACTTCATGTTGCCTGTGAATCAACATGGTGCTCATTGCAGAGCCTAAAGGCTTCAGGACATCATGGGTTGAGCTTGACCTAGACCAGCTCTACCTCTGTGGATATTGGGTGGAGGGATACAGTTATTCGACAGTGTTAAGATGTGTTTGAACTTTCAAAAGAGATGTAAAAAACAAAACACAAATGATGACAGAGATAGAAGAAAATAATTTTATTACTTTTTAGATAATTTAATCTAAATTTCCAATAATTTTTATAATGTATTGAAAATATATAATTAATACAAACATTACATTTCTAAAACCTTTTAAAAGAGTTCATCCCCTTTTATCATCTCAGACATCCTTATTTGACATTGACCCGCATACAGCAACTCAATATAGGCTATACTGTGTACTGCTGCAATAGGAGTAGAGCCTCAGTCTCTGCCACGACAAAGAGCATAGGTCCTGCGTCAATAGTGGTGCAAAGGGACCCTATTTTCTGACTGAAATGGTATAACCTAGTTTCCCTCCAGAGTGGTGAAGCTTAAGCTCCACTGCTCTATTTGCTTCATTGAATGTGGAAATGCTGCAGTCATTCCTACAACTCCAGAGCTGCAATAAACATTTAAATGACATCTTTCCGTTTTCAAAACGTTTAAAGCTGCTTCGTTCTGTGCTTATTTGAACAAAACAAAATATCACATAAATTATGCATAAAACAATTAAAACAGCACAATCAGTGTGACATCATGTTTGGTGTACAAATTAGTTGCACATACAGTTGGAAAAGAAACTTAACCATTTGAAAAAAAGAATATGCACAGCATGCAAACGTTGCTTTGAAAGACAGAGGTTGAAAAAAGTCAAGATGTGGGTAGAAAACACCAAGCGAGAGAAGTGTCACAAGGTACTATAAAAAACATAGTGAGGACAGAAGAATGAAAGAAGAAAATATTGCAGCAAGAAAAAAATCGACACAAAAAAAGGGTGAATAGAGCATTAATTTGGCCTGTATTCAAGAAAGTGTTTAAAAAAAAGTTCATTTGGAAATTAAATGCGAAAAGAAGTAGAGAATAAGTTAAATTTGGATCATTTAAATGTAAATTAATTTCGAATGTTGTTTCTAAAGTCAGTTGAGTTAACTGTGATACACTACCATTCATTTAGGGTAAGACTTTTTTAAAGAAATTAATATTCAGAAAGTGTGCATTAAAGGCAATTATTAAATAAATATTAATATAATACATATAATATACATATTTAATACATATACATGTTACAAAATATTTCTGTTTCAAATAAATGCTGTTCTTTTTTATCTTTCTATTCATACACAATTTTTTTGTGATGAGTAGGATTGGTGTTAGGGGATAGAATATACAGTTTGTACAGTATAAAAAGTATTATATCTATGGAAAGTCCCCACATGGAAACCCGACATGTGTGTGTGTAAATTTTTTCATATACACTCACATTTTCGTGCATGTATATATGTATATATACACGTATATACTTGCTGGCTGACAAACTGACAGGGGCTGACAAAAACAGTTTTTCTTCCAGGTCTCTGGGACAAAAGATTTTGCAATAACAGTTTTTCTTGATTGCTTAAACACTATAACCAGGCTTTTGAACTAAACTTTTGAATCACATTTGTTGAACTGTCACTGCAAAACTCTACACAAACATCCCTTCATTTCTCATTGCCTACACCTTGTTGCCATTTAGAAAGCTTCAGCTCAGTTAGCACACAATTACCCAAGTGGAACACTAAGAGTCAAAATTGATCACACACCAATCAGAACCTTCAATAAATAGATAAAAGGGCCAGAGTCAGTTCATTCAGTTTTGGAACAATGGATCCAGAAAGACATGAAGGAGGAGGTCAAGGGCACTGGAGTGGAGGAGGAGGAGGAGTAGATGGGAGTGAAGGAAGAGGAAGGTGAAGGGCAAGGGCAAGGGGACAAGTATTGGATGAAATTCGTGCCACTCTAGTTGCTCATGACTTTGTTATGACTAGGGAGGCTGGGCTACGAGTAAGCCCAAATTTGAGTCGCTTCACCATCGCCTCGATCATAAGAACCTTCAGGGAGAAAAACAAGTAGATGTACTTCAGACCGTTCTCTACAGTAACTTTTAAGAGCTGTACTATGTGCTGTTACAACACATACATGTAGTGTAGCTGTTGCACTATACTACTGTAATAAAAAGAAATGCATCAAATTGCCTCACATACAGAGAGTTTTCTGAATGCTTACATTTTGTAAAAGGATGTGTTACAGTTACAGTAATCAGTACTTCTATTTTTCTAAGACACAGAGACGACGAAATGGAAGAAGCCTGGCAAACATTTCAGCTGATGCTTGCCAGCGGGGAACAGGCATGCAAGAGGATTTTACCCCCACTGCCTGGCTAGGGCCAGTATAGCCTGTGATGTGGATGAGATTCTCTGGCCTGACCCAGACCAAAGACGGGATGCTGAGGCGGAATCATTTTTTTTGTGTGTGTGTTTTTGTACTGTGTAGTACATGAACGAATAAAAATGTGCCAATGTATCCATTGGTTGTGTCTTTTCTTTTGTGTTCATCATTTGAAAAGGTTTGTGAGGGAGGGAAACCACAAGCAACATAACTTACCAGTTTTGGAAATGTTGTTTTGAATTTAACCAGTGTGTAAGACTATGTTGTAGTGTGTGTGTTTGTGAGGGCTGTGTGTGATGTCTGAGGGCAAAGTTTGTTTTTTCAGCAAGAGTGAATGGTTTTGAGTGTAGAGCTTCATTTTGACCTGAAAATAGGATGTTTGGGGAATTGGGTGAGACTTTATGGATTTGTGTTTACTGTTTTGAGAATATAAGGCATAGTTTCAAGAAATGTGTTTAAGCAATCGAGAAAAACTGTAAATGCTTCAAATACCAAGAGTGTCTACACAAATGCTTACTCATTTTCAATTAACTTGCTAACACCATCTACGAATATGTAAATAAGACTGACTGATTAATCCCTGAGCTCAGCTGCACTAATTAGCCTATAGTCCCTGAATCTAACTGTAGAGTATTTAACTGAATGAAAGACAATCCAGATGTGGAGAGGAGAAAATAAACAGCACAGTAATTAAAAAAACCATCTCTCATTAAAGCATTACGGGTTAATAAGCCCTGCAGCCCAGTTTTTCAAGATGCTCACAAAGCAACAAGGGTCCGATGAAGTTAATCAAGGGACGACTTTCATTTACACTTTTTAATGATCAATTATGGTAATGAGCATAAACGCTGTTTCATGCAAGTTTAATTTGTCACCTTGCAGCAATTTAGATGATTTATTTCAAGCTACACAATGAATATTGAGTATTTGAATATTTATTTATTTTTAGAGGCAAAATCCTGCCAAAAACAAGTTTAAAATGTGTTAAGATGTCATTTAGCACCCAATTTGTATATTGCTACTATGTTTAACATCGTGGCCAGCTATATGCAGTATTTTTGTTATCTGTTATTTATGTGTTGTCTGTGTTTTTTGTGTGTTTGGGGGATTTTTCACGTGTTTAGTTAATTTTCCTGTTAGTTACCTTTTTTTATTCATTGATTGATTGTGATGTGCAGCTGTGTTTAGATCATACAACGGTTCAGTGATGTCTCTTTCCACCTATTTGCTGATGATATTCAACTTTACGCCGTCTGAGATCTGGAAGCTAAACTCCTTGCTTCTGTGTCTCATCGAACTAAAAAAATGGCTAAGTGATAACTCTCTTCAACTTAATGCAGACAAGACAGAAACACTGGTTATTGCCCCTGATGTTTCAGCTCCAGGGATTAAACAGTACTTGGGTGACTTAGGCCAGTTAGCCAAGTCTTAGAAATTTGGGAGTTATCTTGGACAAAGACTCGTCATTAATTCAGCATTGTAAGCAGCTGATAGGAAATGCTTTTTTTAATTAAGGAAAATATCTAAATTTAGAAGTATGGTCTCACGAAATGATTTGGAGCTCATCATTCATGCTTTTGTGTCTTCGCGTTTAGACTACTGTAATAGTTTATTCTCATGTCTAAACAAGAAAGAGCTCTATCGACTACAATTAGTGCAAAACTCTGCAGCCAGAATTCTGACCCGTACAAATAGGAGGACTAATATATCCCCTATTCTAAAATAACTGCATTGGTTGCCAGTGTCCTATAGGATCAATTTTCAAATTCTGGTTTTAGTTTCCAGAGCCTTGCATGGTCAGGTTCCTTTTTACATCAGTGATCTGATCCAGCCCTACATCCCTGTGCGGACCCTGAGGTCTGTGGATCAGAATCTGCTGAAGGTTCCACGCACTCGTTTTCGTACTAGAGGCTTTGGAACGATCTTCCGCCCTCTTTGCGCTCTATTGACTGTGTTGATACCTTCAAGTGTCAACTAAAGACTCATCTATTTGTTCAGGTTTCAAATGAGCTACCTTTGGGTTGATATGATCTCGTATTGTCTTGGCCTTTTATATTATGTGTATATTTTTGATGTAATTTTTCTGTTGTGAAGCACTTTGTGGCCTTCTGTCTGTGAAAGGTGCTATAGAAATAAAGTTTACTTACTTTAGTTCACTGTGTATTTAAGCCCTGAGTTTGGGTTAGTTCAGTTGTCGGTTAATGTTGCTTTTACGTGGTTGTTCTGATCTTTCTCCAGAGTTTTGATTATAAATTTTAAAAACTTCTGCGTTTAAATCCAGTTTCAACTTCATTTGCAACTTTCTGTGACAGAATAACATTCACCCAACATGGATCTAGCAGCAGTTAGAATCCTCCTGTTCTCACAGGTGAACCAGTCCCTGGAGGCACACACACAAGCATTTTTGGGCTTACAATATAGTTCAGACAATGAGCCCGAGCCTGTTGCGTCAAGAGAGCCTGAGCCGAAACCAGTGCCAGAGAACGCCCCGGAGCCCGAGCCAACTAAGTCTGACCAGGTGCATGAGACTGAATCATCACCCAGGTCTGTGAATATACTGGTGGAGTATGAGGTGATGATTTGGAGCCCAACCCCCTCAACAGCGGCCAAGGAGGGAGCACTTATTGACTTTGAGAGGGAGTGCATCCCACCCTGCCTCCCACTCCGACCTCCTCTGCTTGTGTTGTCTAATTCTAATGAGAGTTCCCCGCCTGTTTCTCGTTGGCCAAAAGGTTAATTAATAGATGTTATGCTTGTCTTGTGTGTTCCTGTAAAGCCTGCCTGTTCTCCCCTGCCTGCACTGCCTCCCCTCAGCCCGATCCTTCTCATGATGGCTCCGCCTTTCATTGTGGATTTGTCTTGGGCTTCGAGTTCGCCTGTCCAGCCAGGGGTGTCAACTCCGGTGCTCCACCTCGGCTCCATCCCTTCTGCCTCTACCTCCCCCCTAGCCCAGCCCATCCTGGTTTCCTGCTCTACACTCTCCACCTAAGCCCCCTCCCGCTCTCCTCTGCTTGACGTTGTTTGTGTTAAGTATAGGCGCGAGGACGTGCCTCTTTGATGAGGGGGGAAATGTTACGTGTTATCTGTGTTCTTTGTGTGTTTGTTCAAACATGATTTTTCACGTTTAGTTCCGTTTCCTGTTAGTTACCTTAACTATAAACATTGATTTATTATGTGCAGCTGTGTCTTATTTCTTTGATTAGTTCACAGTGTATTTAAAGGCCCACTTAAGTGCCTTGAAACGTGCAGCTTTGTATGATGCGTTGACAATTTCCACTGAATCAGGAAGCTAAGGCAGGGCATATTAAATGGCTCCTCCACCTTTTCAAATAGCTAATAAATAGCGTTTACTTTACCTCACAGACTACGAGTCGTACTTAACAGCACCATGGAAACGAATCCGAGCGCTGATACGGATTCAATAGTAACGCTAGAGGTGTGAATAAATTCTAGCCATTTCATTCTGAAAACGGACTAAAACTCAAGCGTTTGAGCAACTGAACACATATCTCCAACCCGTATTGCTCCGTGACGTGACAACGGCAGTGATGTCCGGTTCGTGAACAGATCGTATATTTGAACTGGTTCTTTTTTGTGAACCGGTAGAACCAGTTCACAAAATCGAACTGAATCGTTCAAAACAGAGTCAGCACTGCTCCAGTTTTCTAAAGTTACTCGCTTTCGGACGTGCCTGACAGTCACTCCGACTCGAAATGAACAATATAGCGTAAATATCGGAGTATATGTTACTCCAATAATTCCGACAGTTAACTGATGAGCACAAGCAGCTGACACTGAGCAATGTGCTAACTACCGAACGTACAGTACAGCCACAGTCGCTTTGGCCAGGTGGTATTTATAGCAGGAGGCTTAAGATTCTGGAGAGTGTTTGATTGGACAGATGATGTGATGAGAAGCTGAAGTCCGCGGTGACGTCATAAAAATCTGTGCTCCATTTTAGCGGAAATGAGACTAAGTTTTGAATGCTTATATCTCCTAAATGCAAATTTTGTCGTTGGTTTGGAACACACCAGCCTATTTATAACATGAAGGCTAAGATATTCATCCTAAGAGATAAAAAATTTAAAATTTGATTTCAGGAGGCCTTTAAGCCTTTAAGCCCTGTGTTTGGTTCAGTTGTCTGATATTTTAGCTTTTACGTGGTTGTTCTGTTCCATATACTGAGTTTTGTTAAAATAAGTTTTAAAAAACAGCTTCATTTAGATCCAGTTTCAACTTCATTTGCAACTGCATGTGACGCATATTTAACTAATGATCTTTATGAAGAAATCATCTCTGATATAGGTAAAGAGAGAAAATGAGTGAAAGTGTCTATTTAACTCTTTCCACACTGAAGGAAATTTGAGAGAGAACACTTCACCGCCATTGACGTAAATTTTCGGCTTTCCATTTTTTTACTGTTATACACAGGGGGCGCCATTACACATCTTCTGAAAGAATTCTGAATCTCCAGATCAAAACACAGGCGAAGAAGAGATATATACTGTATATGCTGAAAGAAACAGCATTTAATCAAAACTGCCTGTACCGAATGTTGACCCAGGACGAGTTATAGGACTGTTGCAAGCTTTGGGATGTTGACAGACTCAATCTACTCAATTTATTATATTTTGATCATCGTTCTGAATCCAATCCAGATGTGGTCTTTGACAAAAACGCATTTTTTCAGCTTTTTGCTCAAAATGTTTTTTTTTAATGTCACCCATATTCAAGTGTTGATAAAAAAGGAATGCATGAAGCTAGAATAAAATGTTTTTTTGCTTTGATAATATATGGCATTGTTACGACTAGGGCCAGCCGCAACATAAATGAATGTGCGCTCACTCATAAAGATAAATGTTCAAACAAATATAAATGTATTAACAAAAATATAGTGAAAACCAGAAACAAAGGGGTTAAATTCAGGAGTGGACAAGGCCAGAATAATAAACAAAAATAATTAGTTTAGTACCCTCTAAATTCCCTATAAAAAAAAAAAATCACATTAAAAGAAAAATACAAGACAACTTCCCTAACTCCTTAACCCAAAACATAGAATAAACATATATGCAAAGTAAATGGTGTCTCACTCCCTACTTCCCCTAAACTGAGTCTTTATTTACAAATAATATTTACACAATATAACTGAAGGCCAAAGTAATTCAAAACAACCTAAGATTTAAAAATCGAATGAACAAAAGCAAGTTTCACAAAAGACACACAATCACAGACGAAATCAAGACAAATGCAAGACAAGAGCAAAACAAATGGCATGCATTCGGCTTCCATAGAGTGTTTGGGGTGGTCCTTTTCAATGGAACCAAAATTAAACTAATCAGGATCTCTGCTGGCTTGAGTGCAGGCAACACCTTCTCCTGCAACAGAAACACTCAGAAACACAAACACATATTTCTAAAAGACATAAGCTGTAACATGCATCTGGGGGCCATGAAAATTTTGTGAAAATTATCAAAAACACTTGTCGAGGCTAGCAACTTTTTTCAAAAACACTGGCGGGGAAACAGTTAATTGTCTATTTCGTGTCTATTTCAAGCTGGTTGCATAAACTGGTACATTTAAATCTCAGGACAGACCCAATTAGCTCACTAAACGTGATAGACATCCCTCCGGTGCAGCACAATTCAAATATTTCACACAATTCTATTTTATCATTTGCTACTTTCAGAATGTCTCTCTAAACCTTGTCGTAAAAAAAGCAAAAGACAAATGGGAGGAAGCCATCTCAAGCCAAACTGAATTTATCTGTTTGAAGCTTTGATCACGGTGGCTTACTAGAGACTTCTCTATGAGATGAAGCTAACCTGTACACTACTGGGTGACCACAGATTGGCACCACCTACTACATAAACCTGACGACTCTAACACAAGAGGAGGCTATGAAAAAGTGTGCAAGCCTACTGTAGCGAATTAGCTCTATGAAATATTAATAATCAATCGTAACTTGTTATAATCGATTATGAATATTTGGATCAGTTAATCGGGTTAACTTGATGTAGCTACATTAACATTACAACCAATTACTCGGTTCATCCCGTGACCACAAAATATTGGTTATTAATTAATTAATAGAAATGTACATTTCCGGGGCATGGGAAATATCTTTCTTACTAAGTACTACTAAGAGCAAGTAGTCAAAATCTATGATTAGTGACTCCAGATATGAGCTTGAGACACGGACAACTTTACGTGTGACATGAACAAGATTTTATTAACTAGATTAAACATTTAAACTACTCTAACATACATGTTCATGCATGCATACAGTTTACCAAGGGAAAGAGAGCTGAAGCAAAATACAGGAAAGCAAGAAGTTGTAGCATTGTTTGAAGTTCAGCAGATCAACAGCCTTGAGCAAACCATCAGTTTAGTTTTAACACATCCTTCTTTAAAAGGGGTAAGGATACTTAATGTATCGAATAATGAGACTAAGTTTGATACTTGCGTGTCTCGCCCATTTGAATTAAACTGCCCTGATAAAATTTGTTGAGGCTCCAGTTGATCTTTGCTAATGTTGTCTTGATGAGAGAGAGAACCAGTTGGAGTCAGAGGATATTTGGTGAATGGAAAGACAAGGCCGCAGCCTGGCACAAGCTTGGGTGACACTTAGAACACTTAGTTTAGTATCATCTTCACATCAGGACTTCTCAGGAAGGACCAAGAGAAAGTCAACGGGGGCTCACAGAGCCAAGAGTGTCCAAGAGAGTCCAAAAACCAAGAGAGAGAGAGAGTGATCTTGATCAGTGATTTTTAAAAGGGTGAAGATGTCACACCCTCTGGGGGTGTGTGAGCCAATCAGAAGTTGTCCCTTTGGAGGGAGATTTTATGACTCTTTGTGTTCAGGCACCACATTTGAATCTGTAATTTCATTGGGTGAAGAAAAGATTCTTCAAGATTTTTATAATACCCATGCGTCACAAAGTTAGCAAAATGTAATGTAAATTAACAAATTGGGAACGAATATTTGAGTTTATAGAGACCAAATATGGTTCACATATTCGTATGCAAAGTCTGAAACATTAACCCATTAGAGTTTACAAGAAAAAAAACATAAAAGGAAAATCATGAGATGGGACAATTAGATACATGTTTATACATTCTCCGGTGGTTATATATATAGAATATATAGGATTAGCAGGGTTTATTTCTCCTTCTCAGTAAGAATTCATTAAGACTCACTGCTCTCAGGAATTCCCTATTTGAGGTCGTAAAAAGGGGTCTTATCTATGTAACAGGACACTGTGAGTGTCCGAGTTCTGCCAGTGGTGTTAGCTTAGGGGGAAGTTAGACAGATCCTTGCTGGGAGAGTGAGTTTGCCGGACCATTCACTAGGCAAAACCAACAATTTGTGTGTGTGTGATTGGTCCAGACGCTACACTTCCTATAAAGTTCTCTTGCTGTTGGCGATGGATGTGTGCAGAATATGGGTTCTTCCATGCCTTCTTGATCTCAGTGTAGATAAGGAAGGAATGGAAGGCTCACCGGAGCTGTGGAATTATGGCCAGAAAGGAATCGTTCATTAAGCCTGCCATGAATGGTTCCTTCCCTCATGTGCACTCCATAACACCCAACAGCTCTACATACGCGGGACTGTGAGGGTTGTGAGGCTGTGAGGGTTCAGGTTGTACCTCTTCATCCCCCTCATCAGCAATCTTCAGCTCGCTTGGGTTAGGTGCCAGCAGCTGGATCAGAGGATGTAAGTGATAACACATCCTCTTCCAGCAGCTCACTCTCGCAAGCTTCTGATGGGCGTGAGAGAGAAATACCTCTCTCAAACATCTTGGAGCCCCATGATCTGAGTCTCTGCTGTGCCTCAGCACGAGAGGGACCCGAACTGCTGGGTCCAGATAACTGTCCCTCTTCCCTCAAGAAGAGGGCCAGATGAGAGCGAAGTTTTCTTAGAGAAAAACTCACAATCAGGTCTCTCAAGAGCTGATCGTGCGTGATCTTCGCCCAAACAGTAAATGCACAAGTTGTGTGTGTCATCTGGTGTCAGAAATCTGAGACACGGATACAGACACTTCTTGAAATGCTTATCGTTTGCCATAATTGTTTCTTACCCTTTCCAGGTGATTGCAAATCAGAAAAAACAGTCCCTAAAGACAGAAAGAGGATGACATTTTCTCTAGGCGGCCCTTTTATACTTCCGGGTCGTACTAGTAGTGACGTCATAGCCTGTCGCCGGTCAATAACGATTGGATAGCTTTTCGGACATCGGTTCACGTGGAAGGCGTTCCCATAGCGTCATCGACGCAGTGCGAGTTCCCTTTCGAAAGGCAACACACTGATATTGCTACCAGAAAGACTTGGGAGAATAACACGGTAACAATAAACCATTTATTAACAGCACAACAATCAATATATGATATAAAGTTCTTTGGTGTAGGCCCTGTCCATAGCTTGCAATCTGAGAGTACGGACTCTGCAATTTCTTGCCTGAAGACGAAGGAGCACTGTGAGGTACGGGAAGTGACCATCCTGGTGGTGGTGGGGGGGATGGAGGGGAAGGAACTATCTCGGTGGTGGTGGGGAGGATGGAGGTAAATGGAAGCGTCAGCATCTGCGAACTCAGACATGTGTTAGTAAGTATCTTATATACCACAAGTATTAGAACACGATTGGATAGATACTTATGCTAGAGCTTAATTTTCAGGCATCTACACTGAAAAAAAAATGAAATAACGTGCCATTTGTTTAAAATGTGTGTTTTCTTTTTTTTATTGGTCTAAATCAGTGTTTCTCAACGCTGCTCCTGAAGGACCCCAAATACTGCACGTTTTCTTTGTCTCTCTAATCAAACACATCTGATTCAACTCATCAGCTCATTATCACATGGGGATATACACTCACCTAAAGGATTATTAGGAACACCTGTTCAATTTCTCATTAATGCAATTATCTAATCAACCAATCACATGGCAGTTGCTTCAATGCATTTAGGGGTGTGGTCCTGGTCAAGACAATCTCCTGAACTGCAAACTGAATGTCAGAATGGGAAAGAAAGGTGTGAAAGAAAAAAAATGGTGTGAAAAGGGAAAAACATCCAGTATGAGGCAGTCCTGTGGGCGAAAATGCCTTGTTGATGCTAGAGGTCAGAGGAGAATGGGCCGACTGATTCAAGCTGATAGAAGAGCAACTTTAACTGAAATAACCACTCGTTACAGCCGAGGTATGCAGCAAAGCATCTGTGAAGCCACAACACGCACAACCTTGAGGCGGATGGGCTACAACAGCAGAAGACCCCACCGGGTACCACTCATCTCCACTACAAATAGGAAGAAGAGGCTACAATTTTGTAAGAGCTCACCAAAATTGGACAGTTGAAGACTGGAAAAATGTTGCCTGGTCTGATGAGTCTCGATTTCTGTTGAGACATTCAGATGGTAGTGTCAGAATTTGGCGTAAACAGATTGAGAACATGGATCCATCATGCCTTGTTACTACTGTGCAGGCTGGTGGTGGTGGTGTAATGGTGTGGGGGATGTTTTCTTGGCACACTTTAGGCCCCTTAGTGCCAATTGGGCATTGTTTAAATGCCATGTCCTACCTGAGCATTGTTTCTGGCCATGTCCATCCCTTTATGGCCACCATGTACCCATCCTCTGATGGCCACTTCCAGCAGGATAATGCACCATGTCACAAAGCTTGAATCATTTCAAATTGGTTTCTTGAACATGACAATGAGTTCACTGTACTAAAATGGCCCCTACAGTCACCAGATCTCAACCCAATAGAGCTTCTTTGGGATGGGGTGGAACAGGAGCTTCGTGTCCTGGATGTGCATCCCACAAATCTCCATCAACTGCAATTTGCCATCCTATCAATATGGGCCAACATTTCTAAAGAATGCTTTCAGGACCTTGTTGAATCAATGCCAAGTAGAATTAAGGTAGTTCTGAAGGCAAAAGGGGGTCAAACACAGTATTAGTACGGTGTTCCTAATAATCCTTTAGGTGAGTGTATGTGATAATGAGCTGATGAGTTGAATAAGGGGTGTTTGATTGGGGAGACAAAGAAAACGTGCAGTGTTGGGGGTCCTTCAGGAGCAGGGTTGAGAAACACTGGTCTAAATATTTTGTTCAACTTGTATAAAAGCAAATAAAGCAAACAAACATCAGAGTGTTGATGAACAAAACAAACACTGGCTAACTTTACTGACTGCAGAAATAATTGTGCATTTTATTTTTTGTCTGGTGTATTTTTTTGTACATAACAGAAAATATGATGAAATGCAATAACTTTGTATAAATGCCTTTGTCTTTGGGGATTTTTTTCCCCTGATTAATATTAAATCAAAATTTCAGATTTGAACCAAGCTGTAGTGTTACAAATTTATTAAATGTTTTAATTTAGGTTCCAATACAATAGTATATAAACTGAGAAAGTTTATTGGTGTGAATGTTGTACCTAAGGAAAATTATGTCACAAGCCTGCTTGTTCCTGTCTGTCCTGATATCTCTATTATAAGTTAAATTGATCAGAGCACTGAGACTATCACCTTTTGTCTTTATGCACTGCCTGGCCATTAAGCTCTATGATAATGTGAATTTATGGGTGATACAATCAGGCTGATTTGATTACCATCTATACATGACAATGTTATGCTGATGAGATCAGGGCTGGGGCATTTCCAGTAATGTTCCTAAACCTGTATACCTCATTTACATGCTTGGTTTCAGATTGTCCCCCATATATGTAAATCCCTCCCCCTTGAAAAGATATAAACACTGTGTTTTAGCTATTGAGTCAGACTTGGGAAGACTACAGCGTTGCAACAGCAATAAAGAACTCTGCTTAAAAGATACCCCCGAGTCTCCTGGTCTTCGCTTCTGAGTTGCCTACACTTTAGAAGAAAAAGTTTCCAACAAAGCCATAAATATAACTGAGAAAAACTAATATAGTTATTAATATAGGATTTTTAGAGCACAGCCCATGTCTGATCGCCAGAGAGCCAGTCCGATTTCAAAGACGGAGAGTGACTAACGCACCATAATCTGACACAACACCACATGCCTTAGTTTCTTTGTATTCTGTTTTCCACTGGTTCTGTCTCCACTCCGTCTCCCTCTCAAGACAGTCCTATATAATAATCTTACATGACTCTCAGGAATGCCTGATTTTGACTGGTCAATTGCGGCATTCAGCAGTCAGAAATGTCATAATATTCATCATCGCCCATTCGTGATTATTGCCCAGCGATATATTACGGTAGATGTATGGGACCTTTATCTGCATACAGTACACTCATACGATTGTATGATTGTTTTAATATCGATGCAAAATGTAAACTATATTATCGTACAGCACCTCTATATAAAGTTGGATGAATAAGTGTATCCAACTTTTTTCTCATATATCCAGTGATGCAAAGCGATATATATACTATATAGCAAATGTCAACTGCTTAATTGCTTGTGTTGTTGCAAAATGTAAACTATATTATCGCCTAGCTCTAATCTGATAAATTAAACTATAAAACATGAAGATATTGGTCACAATCTCCAGTCACAATCCTCAGTCACCAGCCAATTCACCATAGAACTACATTTCCCAGCATCCCTCCTGGTTCCCACCTGAACTAAGTCAGCTATCACCACACCTGCCACTGATTATCACCTTACATACGCTCTGGCTGCATCCGAAAATGTAGGCAGCTGACGTGTTGCCTCACTGCCCAATTAGGCAATGACTTTGCAGGCAGTGTTTGCTCAAGAAGGCATCTCACAAAACTTATGAGGCAGCGTAACGGATTAATGATCTACAGCAAAATAGAGCGATCTTCGGTGAAAACTAAGTGAATATTTAATGACTACAATAGCAATTTCTCACTAGAAATGACATTAAAAGTGGAAAACATTGATCAAAAAAGTACATTTACACACAAACTGATGACCAGCCGCAACTTTCAGACGTCAATCTTTATTTTTCTAGCTCAACTGTCAAAGAATGGAAAGCACAGGATTGTGAGATATCAAAGGCAGCAAAGGATACATCTATCCTGCCTTTAAAAATCGATTAGATGAAGGTATCTCAGGAGACAGGAAGTGAAACTAACATTGCATTCTGACGTGTCTTGATGCCTTTTGACTTTGGAATGCATCATTTATCAATTTTCGGATGCAGCCCTAGTTCATGTTGGACACTTGCATACCTGTTGACCCATACCAAGCTATACTTACCCGACTACATTCCTTTGAAACTTACCAGTTACAATCCCATCTTTGATGTCTTCAGGCTCCAGCTTCTCCAGTCTGCACCTTCAACTATAAAAAATGTTATTCACAGTTAAGTGTTTGCTGCTATTTAATGAACCTAGTCACTCACCTGCTTGCATTTGTTTCCTGCAAATAAACACCCTTTGTGGAAGTTACCTTTGTGCTGTATTCTTCTGTTTGCTGACAATTACAATATGTGACCCTGGACCAAAAAAACAGTCAAATGGGTCAATTTTTCTTTTAAATTGAGATTTATACTTCATCTGAATGCTGAATAAATAAGCTGTCCATTGGTGTATGGTTTGTTAGGATAGGACAATATTTGGCCAAGACAAAACTAACAAGATACAACAATTTTAACATCTGGAATCTGAGGGTGCAAAAAAAAACTGAACGTTGAGAAAATCGCCTTTAAAGTTGTCCATTTATGTTCACAATTATGCTGCATTCACTCACAAAAATAACTGTTTTATATATTTACATTAGGAAATTTACTAAATATCTTCATGGAACATGATTTTTACCTAATATCCTAATGATTTTTGGCATAAAAGAAAATCGATAATTTTGACCCGTACAATGTATTGTTGGCTATTGCCACAAATATACCCATGCTACTTGTGAATGGTTTTGTGATCCAGGGTCACGCATTATAGACATTACAGGTGCTGTAAGCAATGTCACGCGTTTTTTAGGCCAAAACATTTTTTATCACATACAGCAAACATCTCCTCACTATCCGCTAGCTGCCTGTCCCCTGAACACACTGTAAAAAAAATGCGATCTCTGCAGACATCCTAGGCTCCAAAAACGGCAACAAAAACAAACTGGGCTAACCCGCACCACGAAACATAACAAACTGTTACAGCCAATAGACCCCTTTTGCGCCGACGTCACAGTTACGTCACGGCGTTAGCTGGAGGCAAACCAACGGACAACTGGAGGCGGCTAATACAAACCCAGCACAGGGTTGGCTACACAAGGAGCTTACAATGTTGTCTTGTTGTGTTGTTGGTTGCCAGAATCGACAGAGTACAGGCAATTTGAAATTTTATCGTATACCTGCTGGCACTGCCAGACAAAAAAAACGATGACAGCTGTGGTTAAACGCAATAAAACGAGCGGACTGGACAGAAACGATCATCAGAAATGCTCGCGTATGCAGCGCACACTTCATATCAGGTAAGTTAATGTAAATGAACTATTGTCTTTTCGTTGGTACGTTATGGATTATGGTTTGGTTAGGTAACGTTATCTACAGATTTCTAATACACGACTTGTTTAGGTCATAGTTAGCGAACTTTGTTCGTAGCACATGTAGCAGTTAGCTAATTGCTATTGTTAGGTAACAAACATACACTGTTGGTGTCGTCTCCCTTTTAAACGTTGCAGGTGTTGCAAATGTAGAAAGGGAGAGGATACAGTGATCTAACTAACTACATTGTAAGGTAGGCTGACATTAGCTTTATTTACTTATTAATTTGTAGGAGAGGCTTCTATGGATGAAGACAGCCCTGACTTCATCCCTTCTGTGTTTTCCTATAAACGGCAGAATGACAGACCTGTGGAAAAGCTGGAGAGGTAAGTGAAATTGAGTTTTCTAAATGCGTCTGTAACTCGTGTGTGCAGTCTTCCTCACTAAAATCTCTGTTTTGTTCTGCTTCTCTGAGGCTGGAAAGGAAGAGGAAAAGGGAATGTTCAACAGTGGAGCAAGAGGCTCCTTGGCATGGTAAGAACATTCAAAAAGTTTTATGCACAGTACAAGGTTTTTGTCATACATACGTTTAATCAAACTGCTTTGTCACTTGTATTTCACAAATGGCTTCCAGCTAATGATGATCCAATGACACCAGAGGAACTAGTGGAAGAAGCTGAGGCTATGGTCCCTGAAGCAGCATAAAACAGTCTCAGTGAGAAGTATGATCAACTCAACACTGAATATGTCAACTTAAGAAAAGACTTTTACAAACTTAAAGAGGAGAATGAAAGACTGAAAGAGGAGCTTAAGAAATCACGTTTCTCATTCTCCACGATCAAAAACAGTGCTGCCCACTTTCTGTTTCTCACTGGGCTAACTTCAGACATCTTCAATTGGTTAATGTCAAAAATTAAAGACAGTGTGCAGAAGCGAACTGAAAGTCTCATGCTGGAAGATCATTGTAATGAAGGTTCAGTGTAGGGATGAAAGAAGACAAGGGTCGGCGTAACGGGGACTCGTATGCTTTATTAAAAATGAAAACAAAATAAAGAAAAAGGTGCGCCACATGCGCCTTCACCGTAGTAATACTACAGCACAGTTCAAAGACACACTTTCCTGCTGGTTCAGCTCTCAGTCCACTTTTATCAAACTCTTCCCGATGTGTAAACTCATTCCATTCATAAAACTCTCTCCGTTGTACAAAACTCAGTCCATTTGTCAGCCAGCAGGTCGCGAGTGTAGATACGAGTCCCCGGTCCTTCTCTCTCTCTCTCGCAGCAGCCAGCTTTTATGCGATCTCCCCACGCCAATTACTGCAATCAGACACAGGTGTTCGTTATTTTGCACTTGACCCACTTACTTACCGCTCGGCTCCTCGCTCACCCCCCTACTGCAAACTCCGCAAAACCACGCCCCCCCTGCCACATACCCCCACCGCCCGACTCAGGCCGGGGCCATCAGGCCTGCAACCCCCACCCTCCTCCTCCTACTGGAGAGGAAGTCAGCTACAGCCATCTGCGCCCCCGGCTTGTGGACCACCTGAAATTTAAAAGGTTATAACGCCAGATACCAACGGGTGATCCGCGCGATGGTATCTTTCATGCGGTGGAGCCATTGGAGGGGAGCATGGTACGAACAGAGGGTGAATTCCGGTCCCAAGAGATAATAGGGGAGGGTGAGAACAGCCCACCTGATGGCAAGACATTCCTTCTCAATGGTGCTGTACTTAGTCTCTTGGAGAGCTTCCAACTAATGTACAGCACCGGCTGCTCTTCACCCTCCATCTCCTGAGACAGGACCGCACCCATCCCCCTGTCCGACACGTCCGTCTGCAGAATAAAAGGGAGAGAAATGTTAGGAGCTTGTAAGAGCGGTCCGCCACATAGAGCAGCCTTTATCTGGGTAAAGGCCTGCTGACACTGCTCCGTCCACTGGACGGTATCTGGTGCATCCTTTTTAGTTAGATGAGTCAGTGGGCTAGCGAGGTCCGAATAATTAGGCACAAACCTCCTATAATATCCCGCTAGCCGCAGGAACTGTCTAACCTCCTTTTTGGTCTTAGGTCTCGGACAGGTCGCAACTGCTGCCGTCTTATCAATTTGGGGACGCACCTGTCCATGACCCAAGTGGAAGCCCAGATACCTAACCTCCACACGCCCAATCGCACACTTCTTTGGGTTGGCCGTGAGCCCGGCCCCTTGCAGCGCCCCGAGGACAGCCCGCAAATGCTGCTTATGACGCTGCCAGTCATTACTATAGATGATAATATGATCCAAGTAAGCAGCGGCAATATGTAGCATGTGGCCGGAGAATTCTGTCCATCAGGCGCTGAAAGGTCGCCGAAGCCCGAACAAGCCGAAAGGAAGAGTGACAAATTGGTGTAATCCAAACGGCGTTGTGAAGGAAGTTTTTTCTTTAGACATTGGAGTCAAGGGGATCTGCCAATATCCCTTCGTTAAATCCAGTGTTGAATAAATCGAGCGGTGCCGAGCCGATCAAGCAACTCGTCAACCCGAGGCATTGGATACGCGTCGATTTTCGACACAGCATTCACCTTGCGATAATCCACACAGAACCGGACTGAGCCGTCAGGTTTTGGTACCAAAACTATCGGGCTTGCCCAGTCACTGTTGGATTCTTCTATTACCCCCATGTCCAGCATAGCCTTCAATTCATCCTGAACTACTTTCTTTTTATGTTCAGTTAAGCGATATGGCCGGCTGCGCACTACTAAACCCGGCTTGGTCTCAACGTGGTGCTGAATGAGGTCGGATCGGCCGGGCAGGGGCGAGAAGACATCAGCAAACTCCGTTTGTAAATTACGTATATCAGTGATTTGGAACGGCGAGAGGTGGTCTCCACCAGCGGCCAGAGCGAGTGATTGAGATTTTGAATTCGCTTCTGGACCAAGTTCCTCCTCCCCACTCACTACCGTTGCCAACATCACTGATTCCGCCTCATTCCATTTTTTAAGGAGATTGAGGTGGTACATCTGATGTGCCCCTCCCCTGTCTGTACGAATAACCTCATAGTTGAGATCCCCGACTCGCCGTGTGACCTCAAAGGGTCCTTGCCACTTCGCGAGTAATTTCGAACTGGACGTGGGGAGTAATACAAGTACTTTATCTCCCGGTGCAAATTCTCGTAGTCTAGCCCCCCTGTTGTACAGCCGACTTTGTTTGTCCTGGGCCTGTAACAAATTCTCCATAGAAAGCCGCCTCAAAGTGTGGAGTTTTGTTCTCGCGTACAGTGAACAAGAGGGGTTCTAGCCACTTATCCCAATTTCTGGCGTCTTCCTGCACGAACTTCCGAATCATTGACTTCAACGTGCGATTAAAGCGTACCACCAGTCCGTCTGTTTGTGGGTGATAGGCGCTGGTGCAAACCGATTTAATGCCCAATAACTCGTAAAGTTTGCGAATAGTGCGTGACATAAACGCCGTGTCTTGGTCGGTGAGAATCTCCTTTGGGATTCCCACCCGGGAGATTATTTGAAACAGTGCGTTCGCTACGCTCTTGGCGGAA
Source organism: Siphateles boraxobius (assembly GCF_051911475.1). Taxonomy (NCBI): domain Eukaryota; kingdom Metazoa; phylum Chordata; class Actinopteri; order Cypriniformes; family Leuciscidae; genus Siphateles; species Siphateles boraxobius. The sequence goes on along the minus strand of NW_027508734.1, from coordinate 30,711,790 downwards.
ATATTGCGAAGAGGCACTGCCTCTGGGTACCGCGTTGCATAATCCAGTAGGACTAATGCAAAGCAATGCCCTCGTGCGGATCGTTCTAATGGCCCGATGAGGTCCATGCCAATTCTCGCGAAGGGGGCCTCCATTAAAGGAAGGGGGCACAACGGTGCTTTTGGGTTGGCCGGTGGGTTTACCAACTGACATTCACGACAAGACGCGCACCACTTGCGCACGTTCTCGTGAATGCCAGGCCAAAAAAATTGGGTCATTAGACGAATTAGTGTAGCTGTCTGCCCTAAATGACCAGCGATCGGATTACAATGAGCCGCCTGTAAAAGCATTTCCCGACGGCTTTTCGGAACTAATAACTGTGTTGTATCTTGCTTTGTCTGGGTGTCCTGGGTCACCCGATACAACTTACCTTTTATAATTGCGAAATTAGGATATGAGAGAGGTCGGTCTGGGTGGAGAGGCTGTCCGTCGATTGTGCGGACCTGATCAAATGCATTTTTAAGCGTTTCATCTCGGGACTGCTCCAGAGGAAAGTCATCACGCTCCGAAAGATCCTGTCTTTCAATAGCGTTCCGATCCTCTGGCGCAGGTTCCGATGGTCCAGGCACAGCTTCTCCCACCTGAGCGACCGCTCTCCTCCCCCGCTTCCTGTTAGTCCCAGAAACACCCGCACATAAATGTCCCAATTACACTTTAGACCCGGCCAATTGGTCCCCAAAATTAGCGGGTGTCGGAGGTGCTGACTTACGGCTACCTCCACACTATGCTTTTGACCCCTAAATTGGATCGTGACCGGCATTAAGGGATAATCCACCACTACCCAATGCACACACCTTACCTTAACCATGCCGCTATTATCCAATGTCCCTGGTTGAATCAGACTTTGATGGATGGAGGTTTGGTTACAGCCTGAATCCACCAAAGCCTGAAAAGTACCCCCCTTTATACTCACTGGTATTTGGTACAACACAGCTCGATCGGGGGCGGCCTGCGGTGTGTCAGGGACCCTGACCAGGGGTCTCCCCACCTCCATAACTGGACACTGATCGATAAAATGACCAGGGTCCCCGCAACGCCAACAGGCCGGGCCAGTCCTTCCCGCCGCTCCAGTGGCGGGAAGTGAGTCAAGTGGTTGGCGTGGGGAGAGCGCGGGTGCAGTGAGAGGAGAGAAGCCGGAAGCGGAGGCTGTTCTCCCAGGCAGCGCCCTAGATGCGGGGACAGGCTCTGCCCCGGTGCCGGTCCTCCAACGGGGTGCCGGTCTAGGCTGGAAACTCCCACGGGACCTAGGGAGAGGGACAGGACGGGAAGAAACAGAGGGATGGGGGAGAGAGGGAGAGAGAGAGAGAAGCAGCTGGAAGGGGTTCGCCGACCCCTGGGCACGCCACCATCTGGTCCTCCGCAAACTGGATGGCCTGGTTCAGCGACGTCGGGCGGTGGCACTGGACCCACTGCGTGGTCCTCCGGGAGAGCCGCGCCACAAACTGCTCCAGTACCACCTGGTCGATGATTTCCTCGACGTTGTGTTCTTCAGCCATCAGCCATTTGCAGCACGCGTCCCGGAGCTGTTGCGCGAAGACGAAGGGTCGGCCAGATTCCCCAAGCTCTAGGGTCTGGAACCGCTGTCTGCTTTGCTCGGGGGTCCGGCTGACCCGCTGTAAGATGGCGCGCTTGAGGTCTTGATAGACCAGGATGTTCGGGACTGGCAACTGCTGTGCGGCGATCTGTGCCTGTCCGGACAACAGCGGGATCAACCGCACTGGTCAGTCCCCGGGCGGCCAGCCCCAAGCCTCGGCCGTCCTCTCGAAGAGGTCAAGGGACGCTTCCGGGTCATCCTGCGGACCCATCTTGTGAAGCGGGATGGTCTGGGCCGAGGCTGAAGCTGGCGTTGGATGTCCGGCCCGTCCCTCCCTGTCCATCCAGCTCCGGAACAGCTCGCGGTCTTCCTGATGGGCGCGGAGGAGCCCCTCGAACTGGCGCTCCTGTTCCTCCTTCACGGCCAGCAGGGCGCGATTTTGCTCTTGATGTAGACCCGTGAGCACGTGGATGACAACCGCAAATGGGGACGGAGGCTGTCTGGCGGCGGCTTCTTCCATCCCGGGTTTCGGCACCAGTGTAATGAAGGTTCAGTGTAGGGATGAGAGAAGACAAGGGTTGGCATAACGGGGACTCGTATACTTTATTCAAAATGAAAACAAAATAAAGAAAAAGGTGCGCCACATGCGGCTTCACCGTAGTAATACTACAGCACAGTTCAAAGACACTCTTTCCTGCTGGTTCAGTTCTCAGTCCACTTTTATCAAACTCTTCCCGATGTGTAAACTCATTCCATTCATAAAACTCTCTCCGTTGTACAAAACTCAATCCATTTGTCAGCCAGCAGGTCGCGAGTCTAGATACGAGTCCCCGGTCCTTCTCTCTCTCTCTCTCTCTCTCTCTCTCTCTCTCTCTCTCTCTCTCTCACAGCAGCCAGCTTTTATGCGGTCTCCCCACGCCAATTACTGCAATCAGACACAGGTGTTCGTTATTTTGCACTTGACCCACTTACTTACCGCTCGGCTCCTCCCTCACTCTCCGCTGCAAACTCCGCAAAACCACGCCCCCCTCACTACAATCATCTATTAGTCGTCCTTATGAAACTGAGATTGGGGCTCAGTAAGAGAGATATTGCATATAGGTTCAAAGTTTCTGAAAGCACAGTGTCAAACATTCTAAGGTCCTGGTTGCCTGTAATGGCAGACATATTGAAATCTATTATTAAATGGCCAAGTAAAGGTGCTGTCCTTAAAAATATGCCCAAAAGTTTTAGGCGACATTTCAAGAGATGCAGGTGTATAATTGACTGTACAGAGATATTCATAGAGAGAACTACTAACCTGACTACCAGAGCTCAAACCTGGTCCAATTACAAGCATCACAGCACTGTTAAGTACCTGGTGGGAATAACACATGCCGGGGCAGTTTCATTTCTGTCCACAGGTTGGGGTGGGAGAGTGTCAGATAAGCAGATAACACTTGAATCAGGATTTTTGCACTTGTTAGAGCCAAAAGATGAAATCTTAGCAGACAGGTTTTTTTTGATCAGGGATGAACTTGCTGCTTATGGTGCCACTTTGCGTATACCATATTTCACCAAAGGAAAGAGTGAGTTACCTGCTTGGAAAGTAGATTTATCAAGACAACTGTCGCGTGTGAGAATACATGTAGAGAGAGTTATAAGCAGATGGAAGAGTTTCAAAATTTTTTCATTCTGTTATTCCAATTTCCCAAGTTAGCCTTTTGGATGACATGGTGATTGTGTGTGGTGCTCTTACCAATTTGTCTAAATCTGTGGTGCCCAGAAAAGAGAGAGTATATCGTGTATGAAATGCCTGTGTTCTTGTTGTGTGTCTGTGTGTACAACAAATTACTGACAATTTATATGCTTTTCACTCTCCTGTGTGTTACTTTGAGAATTGAATTGTTTTTTCCAAACTATTGATTAATTGTGAATCATCTTTGACTGTATACACATTGTTGTGATAAATTGTGAATCATCTGTGATCGTTTATACATTGTTGTGATTAATTGTGACTGGAAATTTTAAGAACCTGGTAAGAAAGAATAATTAAATACAGAAAGTTTATAATTAATTTGCAGTGTTCAGAATATTTATTTCTAGAAAATATTTACATCTTAATACTAAGATTTACTGTAATGTCACTCTTAATTTACATCATATACATATATATACATATTGCACATCTTCATGGCTAACCGTGTAGATAGACACAGGTGAGTCAGTTGTATTCATCTACAGCAACTGCAGTGCCAGTTCTGTAGCCTCCTCTTAACTTGTGCACAACTATAATGAAAGAAGTGTTTGCACATAGTACACTCAATCATTTTACCAAACTCTGGCTTTTCATAGGTGTTACAAAGTACTGGTGGTTGAAGGGCAGGATCTTGGCTGCGGGTTAGAAGTTCTGGCAGAATGAAAGATACAAAACATTGCTTTGCTTTAGGTAAATCCTTCTGCAAGAGCTCTTCGTCTCTTGGGATACGATTTACGACCAGCTCCTGAGTTGTCCACACCACAAAATCACAGTACTGGACTGTGGCAGGGGGGGCGTGGTTCAGCGAAGTCTGTGACGGGAGAAAGGATCGGGAGATAGGTGCGGCGTGAGTGGGTTAAGTGTGAATGACAAACACCTGTGTCTTATTTCAGTAATTGGCGTGGGGAGACGGATAAAAGCCACGAGGAAATGAGAGAGTGGCTGAGAGAGACCGGTGATGACTTGTGGGTGAACTGGACTGTGACGGGAGGAAGAGAGGAGAACGCCGAGCGCGAGAGACATTGAGTGACAGCTGATTGAAGCGAATAGAGTCTGTTTTGTCATGAATGTTTGGTCAAGGCAGAAATCCTCACTGACTGTCACACCCTGTAGGCCTTCCCTGTATTTATATGGGCATTTGATTTCCAAGACCCCTTCCCCACAGCAGGAGCACACAACTTTCCCATCTGGAGATACGCCTAGGTGCGGTTCATCAGGTCGGATCACAAAACCACATAGACTAACCGTTACATTTTGATGGGTTTTGTTGACCACTTTGGTATAGCACTCCCTAGCAATATCCTCCTTGTATTTTCCCCATACAACTGCTGGATCCTGTATGTTGGTGTCATGGTAGCGCATGATTTTGTCTAGGGTGGTTTTGTGCAGATTGTCACCTTTACATATAGTATAAAATGTTGTACTGGTAGTCCTGCCTGCCCTGTGAGTGTGCCAGTCTTGGGACTTTGCCTGCAGTTTTGTGATGGACTCAAGTTTCTCACACTGATCAGGGTGGATGTTTCTTCTCATGTTGAGATAGGCTCCTCACATTTATCTCTGATGTCCCCATGTGTGTGCTGTCTGAGCGTGGGGTCGTACAAGGCTGTGAGTGGCTCTGGCAACTCTGGAGGATGCTCTAGCTCTGACTCAGACGCTGTGTCAGTGTCACTGTTTTCTATGCTGGTCAGAACAGCAGCGTCAGGGGCAATCGAATACAGTTCCTGGATGTCTTTAACTGTGAGCTCTAGAAGATGACATAGGACAACAATATTTAACACACATTAATTTAAATGATTGGCATCTTATGAATATACAGCTAAATGAACATGCAAAGTCGGTGTACAGCATTCGGTTTAGTAAAAGTAACAACAGACTGATAATACTCCACAACAAGTAAAGGTCCTGCATTCAAAACCATTCTATGTAAGTATGTAAAAATTATCAGTAAAATATAGTCACAGTTCTTAAGTAATAGTACTGTACAATAGTACTTACTGTGCAATAAAATCATCCCTGTCAGTGTTTTACTATTATATCTAATGTCCTGGATTAATAGAACTGCTGCATTCATGTGTGTTGCTTTTTTTTTTTAGGTTTAAGGCTGAACTACTTTCAGGAGCATCTACGGCAATGCATCATATTCTATGAGATCATTATTATGTTTATAGTATGGCTGTAGGGTGAGAACCACACTTCTCTATAAAGTCCAAAAAGGAACGCTCCATCAGATATTGTATTGCTTTCTTGGTTGTCTCATATCTGGTAAATTTGTTGTAAGTAAAATGTGTTGAGATTCAACTAAGCACTTAAAAGTTTGACTGGACACTTGAGAATGAACCTTCACCTAGCAGAATAGCTCTGACCTGGTCAGTTAGTAATTGCAGCTTAATTCTTAACTCTATATTAAATCGCTTAATTTGTCTTGAAAGCCTCATCTACTCTGGTACATGCCTCTAGCACTGCTACTGAGCCTCCTGACTTTGGCTGGAACTGCTGCTGTCAACTGTCTTTTAGGCCTCTGGAAGTTGATCTCCCTAACTCTGGCTGGTTTGACCTCTCTCTTTTTCTGTTTCCAGAGACATTCTCCTGATGTGACTGCTGGCTGATCGGTCCTCCCCATCCTAACATACAGCTCCACCTTAAATAGCACTCTGGCTGCATGGCTGCAGCAAGACCCTAGACTTATGTCAGATAAAAAATTAACCTGAGTGATAACTTGTTGCTCATCTCATAGCATAGCGAACACAACAACATCACTAACACACCAACATAGTTAACACAAGATAATGTTAATGTTACAAAACTGTTAACAACAAAAGTGTTTTTTTCATTTAAATTCAATATCAAATGTGGTCTTTCTAATCTTATATTAGCGACTCACCCAGCCATGCAAGTGCAGTTCGCCGTCAGGATGTAGTTGTTTCTTCTGTTTACAATGACCCAAGCCTGGTACATGGTCGTCTTCTGGCCTTGGCGCTGGCTAGGCAGAACTTCGGATCGTACGACACAAAACTCATTTGTTAAATCTTTGTATTTTAAGTCTTGTATGTGACCATTCAGTACGTAGTTATAAGCGTCTAAGGATTTATACACCCTCAGTTTCTCTTTACTATACACACTTGGTTTCTCTATCAGGTAAGTGTAGATGTCAGGCCACTCAACTGGAGGTAATCCTGTCAGATCGTCCATCCAATGAGTGAGTGTGTACGGGTCGACCAATCTGGTTCCGTCCGTTAAAGTTAACTTTTTCAAATAACTATCGCGGACCCGGACAGTGAGAGATATTACATATTCAGATAAAACCGGGTTTTCTCCAGCCATAGTTAAAAAAACAAGCTAACAAAACTTGCTAGCTGCCGTTGTTGAAGTGTCCAGAGGAATCTTTCTGCCTCCAGCTAAGCCCCGCCCACACAAATACGTCACAATGTTTACCAACTGTAAAAGGGTCTATAACCGACAAGAAGGATTTGGGGGTTAGTGCGCGGATGAGGAGGAGGGAGGGTCTAGCTAGCCTCCGTTTTGTTTGACAATACTTTAAACGTCAACAAGAAGTGACGTCACCGACATCGCTTAGAGCACCTTTAACATCATGATTTTCGGTAAAGCTGCTTTGAAACAATGTCTATTGTGAGTCTGTTCAGTGAACCAGCGCTACCTTAATTTGTCTCATATGACATCATGGACTCGCTCTCCCTTGTTTTATACAAACACAAATGGCACCATCTTACATCTCAGTTAAACTGTAGAGAAAATGACCATTAATATTACAGTAATATTGTTGCAGTGGTCATCTTTTCCATTGTTTTGTACTATGTAATGGATTTATTTTTTTCATTTTTGAAAACTTTAAAGGCACACTATGTAATTTTACATAGTTTTCACCACTAGAGGTCGTTTATTCAGAACAAAGGCGTAGCTTGATGGCGCCTTGCTTTCGAGGAATCATGGGAGTTGTTGTCCACACCTTTACAGCCGGTGGAGAATACAACAGGACTCAGGCAGAAATCATTTTCATGGATGACCGGTAATGTATTAAAGATTTTTTAACATAACGAAAGCCTTTAGAGCAGAACAAGGCTGCTGGAGCGAATGCTAATGAGAAACAAGCATGACACACAACTCGAGAGCAGTGGAGCATTTATTATGCCGCAGACTCTGCTTCTGCTTCTTCCAGTCATGCATATGTGGGGTAACGCAGCAATGTTTTATCATATCAGATACATTTGAGTGTGTTGGAAGTTGCTATAATGCTACTTTGTGCTTTCGCTCTGTGGCTACTATATGAGACACTTGTTGCACACTGAAATGAGCTAGATCGACATAAGGGCATGGTAAATATGGTACTCGCAGTAAATCAAGAAAACAAGAATTAAACAAAAAGACTAACTGTGTTGAGCTGTATAGCTTTCTGTCGATGAATGTATCAAAACAGTGGACCACCTGTCTAATAAGATAATATACAGAAAAGATTAGGTAATTTATTCTGATGTTAATATTTCATATCCTCTTATTTATTTATTTGTTGAGCAGCCATGTAATAATTGCATAATATACAGTCAGTTGGTCATTATTGCAAAATCAACTGATACAAAACCAAAACTGTGGTCATTAAGGGCCATTCACACAGAACATGGTTTTGCTTTTAATAACACGAGATGCCACACAATATAGTATCCAACTGAAGAACTGCTGTGCTGATGAATGATAAAGAAGGCAGATTGTGACTCTTCTGTACGACATTCCAAAAAGAGAATTTTGCACGCCAGTCTGCATAATGACAAAAATTCAACATATCAAAAAAGGGCGTCAGAGTCCGAAGAGAATGTAAATGTAATTTTTTCATTTTATCCAGTTGCAAAATGACAGTTCTTACCTATGCTTATTTATTCATTAAACTCTGCAAGATTTATAGCTCAGCTTCTAATCTATTAGCTACACAACCTTGGGGAAGCACAATCCTAATATTTCAAACTTTAGAGGACATCGCCTCAAGCCTGTCCACCCAGAGGACTGAAGACCATCTGGGAAATGCCTTATTCCTGAAATTTAAACTAAGTCCTCTAATGACTCATTAACATTCAATTATCACCAGTCATTTCAGCAGTAATATTCAAAGAAATTATATTAGATTTGTTTCCCCACTAATTAGTTTGTAACAGTTTATTCACCATCTTTCTTTCTTTCTTTCTTTTTGCTCAGTGATATATCTTGAGAGTGAAATGATGGCACAAAGGATTACATTAATACATATTTGAGACAATGATTATTTCATATTTTGAGTTTAGTTTGAAATGTTCTGTTTTACACAAAAAAGGCAAATCATCTTTATCGATTGTTTTAAAGCCATGGAATCTAAACATTCTGCATATGCATCACTTAGTAAAACTGGTAACCATGGAGAAGTTTTTTTGTTTTGTTTTACTGCTTACACTGTCATTCTCAAGAGACTACAGAGTATTCAATAAAACAGCCCACAAAAAGCTCACAGAAATAAGATAAGATAAGATAAGATAAGAATAAGATTTTTTTTCTAAAAACACACAAAACAAAAGTTCAGATGACTGCTTTCTTGTTCACACCAGATTTGAATTTCTTTAAGCAAATTGCATGTTTTGGCATGTACGTGGCTATGACTATGCACATGAATTGCTGATCAAAACTGTGATCAGTGAAACTGTCATACTCTTCGCAACTTCTAAAGATTATGAATCATTGTGAACCTAGGACTGGGATAAACGATTATTTTTTAGACGATTAATCTAACGATTAATTTTCCCAGTCCGATTCGAGTTCGATTCAATTCGATTATCGATTGTCTCCCCATTAATTGACTAATAGCAATTTATACATGTTGATTTACATACCTGAAGGAAAAAAAACGTCTACGGTTACGTATGTAACCCTCGTTCCCTGAGTAGGGAACGGAGACGTTACGTCGGATGACGACGAATGGGGTTTCGCTTAGAAAGCCTATCAACTTCGAGTATTACAAAACGAGCCAATGGCAAAGAAATGCCATGGGTCTGCGGAATTTACATGGCGTAACTCCGCCCCACCTCGTGGGTATAAAAGGAGGAAGCCGGCAGCAAGCAGATATGTTTCTTCGCTGAGGAGCCAAGACTGAGCTCAGGCGATCCCCGCGGTACAGCGGAAAGTGGCAGGCAGACGTAACGTCTCCGTTCCCTACTCAGGGAACGAGGGTTACATACGTAACCGTAGACGTTCCCTTTCGTTGTCACTCCGAGTTACGTCGGATGACGACGAATGGGGTTACCAGTCTAATCACGCCACCTTCTCAGCTGTCTTCCAGTGCCCTGCGTAAATCGAGATCCCTGTCAGCCTGGACAAAGGACTCCATATAACACAGGAATACCAAGGTACACTGGGAAGCATATCCCAAGCTTAGGGGAAGTATGCAATTAATGCCAGCCCGGAGGGGGGGGACTTAGAGAATACACATATGACCCGAAGGAAGCATATGGAAAACACTGGGGTGTCCAGCCGCAGGTGGAATATTTCAACCCCAGGGGTGGCAAGGTGGCTTGCCAAGGGAAAGACACACGCTCAGAGAGGCTTACAGTGGAAATACACATGTGGGGGTCGCTCAGAGGAGGGACCATGCACACGGGAGGCACCTAGCCGACGCACAGGCAATAGACACTGGCGCCGACGTCAGGAGTGCTGGAGGAGCTCAGGGCTTTCGGAGAAGCTCACCTGAGGAAAATATCGCACGTATCCAGTCCGTGGAGTGGAATGGCGAGCAAGCGAAGACACCTGAGCGGGTCCGGTACTAGCTGGTTGAAGCGAGTACACGAGAGGACACAGGCTCCACTCGGAGATTATAGAATCTGGCGAATGTGTTAGGTGTCGCCCAGCCTGCAGCTCTGCAGATGTCTGTTAGCGAGGCGCCATGCGCTAGAGCCCAAGAGGACGCCACACTCCGGGTGGAGTGGGCAGTCACACCAAGGGGGCACGGTCGACCTTGCTGCTGGTAAGCCAAAGCAATGGTGTCCACTATCCAGTGAGACAACCTTTGCTTGGAGAGAGCCTTTCCCTTCAGCTTCCCACCATAACAGACAAAGAGCTGGTCTGAGGTCCTGAAACACTGCGTTCTGTCTACATAGGCGCGGAGAGCGCGTACTGGACAGAGCAGTGCCAAGGCTGGGTCTGCCTCCTCCGAGGGCAGCGCTTGCAGGTTCACCACCTGGTCCCGAAAGGGAGTGGTAGGAACCTTGGGCACATATCCAGGCCGGGGTCTCAGGATCACATGAGAGGAAGCCGGCCCAAATTCCAGGCACGCTTCGTCAACGGAGAATGCGTGCAGGTCCCCAACCCTCTTGATCGAGGCCAGTGCAACCAGGAGCGCTGTCTTCATAGACAGGAACTTAAGCTCGACTGATTGCAGGGGCTCAAAGGGAGCACTCTTCAGGGCAGTTAGAACCACTGAGAGGTCCCAAGAGGGAACGAGAGGAGGACGAGGAGGATTTAGTCTCCTCGCTCCTCTCAGGAACCTGATGATCAGGTCGTGCTTCCCCACCGACTTACCTTCGATGAGGTCATGATGTGCGGCAATGGCGGCAACATAGACCTTCAGGGTGGAGGGAGACAGCCTTCGCTCCAGCCCCTGTTGAAGGAAGGAAAGCAAAACACTGATCGAGCATCTCCGGGGGTCTTCTCGGTGAGAAGAGCACCAGTTGACGAAGAGGTTCCACTTCAACGCATAGACGTGTCTCGTGGACGACGCTCTAGCGGAAGTGATGGTAGCCACCACCGCTGGTGGTAGGGTACTCAAACCTGCCTCGTCCCATCCAGGAGCCACACGTGGAGGTTCCAAAGATCGGGACGAGGGTGCCATAGGGTGCCCCGTCTCTGAGAAAGAAGGTTCTTCCTCAGAGGGATCGGCCAGGGAGGTGCTGTCGCGAGGAGTACTAGTTCGGGGAACCAGGTCCGGTTGGGCCAGTAAGGGGCAACCAGAATGACCTGCTCCTCGTCCTCCCTGACCTCGCGCAAAGTGTGCGCAAGAAGGCTCACTGGGGGAAACGCATACTTGCGGCCCTGCGGCCAGCTGTGCGCCAGAGCATCCGTGCCGAGCGTGCCCTCGGTCAGGGAATAGAACTGGGCGCAATGGGTCGAGTCGTGAGAGGCAAACAGATCTATCTGCGCGTCCCCGAACTGGTCCCAAATCAGCTGAACCGACTGGGGATGGAGTCGCCATTCTCCAGGGAGGGGCTGAAGCTGTGAGAGCTCGTCGGCTGCACAGTTCAGCGCTCCGGGAATGAAGATGGCTCGAAGCGACCTCAGATGCTTCTGACTCCATAGGAGGAGGTGGCGAGCGAGTTGTGACATACGGCGGGAGCGTAGACCACCTTGATGGTTGATGTACGCTACAGTGGCGGTATTGTCTGAGCGGACTAGTACGTGTTGACCCCTGAGCAACGCCCGGAAGCGGTGCAGGGCAAGGCGTACTGCCAACAACTCGAGGCAATTGACATGCCATAGCCGCTGGGGTCCTGTCCAGGAGCCCGCAGCAGCATGTCCATTGCACATGGCGCCCCAGCCCGTGGTGGAGGCATCTGTTGAGACAACAACATGCCGGGAAGCTCGAGCCAGGGGGACACCGGCCCTGAGAAAATCAGGGTTCGTCCACGGGGTGAAGAATTGACGGCAGGTCGGAGTAACTGGTACTCGGAACGTGCCGTGTTGCCATGCCCACCTCGGGACTCGGTCGCGAAGCCAAAGCTGAAGCGGTCTCATATGAAGCAATCCGAGCGGCGTGACCGCGGCTGCAGATGCCATATGCCCCAGGAGCCTCTGAAAAAGTTTCAGTGGAACCGCACTCTTGCCCTCGAATTGTCTTAGGCAAGTCAGCAGTGACTGCGCGCGCTCGCTCGTAAGCTGCGCGGACATGGCGACCGAGTCGATGTCCATACCGAGAAAAGAGATCCTCTGCACGGGGCAAAGTTTGCTCTTCTCCCAGTTGACCCGAAGGCCCAGACGGGCTAGGTGCCGAAGCACTAGGTCCCTGTGTTCGCAAACCTGATCTCGAGAGTGAGCTAGGATCAGCCAGTCGTCGATATAACTCAGGATGCAAACCCCTTGCTCTCGAAGGGGAACAAGGGCCGCCTCGACGACCTTCGTGAAGATGCGAGGAGACAGGGCTAGCCCGAAAGGGAGAACCGCGTACTGGTATGCCTGCCCCTCGAAAGCAAACCGGAGGAACGGTCTGTGTCGAGGAAGAATGGAGACATGAAAGTAGGCGTCCTTCAGGTCGATCGCTGCAAACCAATCCTGGGGCCGTATGCATTCGAAAAAGCGTTTGGCGGTGAGCATCTTGAACGGCATCCGGTGAAGGGAGCGGTTCAGCACGCGCAAGTCCAGGATTGGCCGTAACCCACCGGTTTTCTTGGGGACAATGAAGTAGGGGCTGTAGAAGCCGGACCTCATCTCGGCTGGAGGGACAGTCTCGATTGAACCCTTCGCCAGCAGGGTGGCAATCTCTGCTCTCATGATAGGGGCATTGCCAACGACCAAAGTGGAGCGGACTCCCCTGAAGCGGGGAGGAGACCGTGCGAACTGAGTCGCATAGCCGAGCCTGACGGTACGCACGATCCAGTGGGACAGACGGGGAAGCTCTAGCCAGGCTCCCAGGAACTGAACCAACGGGATCATGCGAGCCACAGGCGTCCCCCCGGAGGGGCAGCGAAGCGGAGTAACTGGCCCAGATGTGGACGGCATAGCGGCCCGGAGAGGGGGCACAGTTAGCAACCGCGCCCTGGCAGAGGGGGCCAGGGGAGGACCAGGCTGGTCGTCCCGCGGGGGCCTGCTCTGCCAGGGGTCTGGCGACAGAGGGGGACAGGGGCGAAGCGGTCCGTGGACGGCACGCCGTGTCAACCGCCTCTGGGACAGAGGGGGGCGAGGAGAGCACGGCTTGTGGGCGGCGCTCTGTGTCGCCCGAGAACTCTGTGAGCTCAGGGAAGAGGGGATTGTTTCTGACTTTAACCACATTAGGGTGCTGCCCACCCGTGGGTGAGCAGCGGGGAGTGGAGAAAAAAAGATTCTCCACCGGGGGAAGGAGTGGTCCTGCTACCACCTCCTGTGAAACAATCATCATCCCTGAGCAGCCCGTCTCAGGAGCGCCGCTTGGCCCGGCGTTTAGCGGGGGGCGGGGCAGGAGAGGGCTGTGGCGCCTTCTTACGGCTTCCTCCGCGACCGGCCCTGGGTGGAGGCTGCTGCGTGGTCCGGGCGGGAGGGGCGGGAGCCGCAGGAGGGCGCCCTCGGCGGGAAACAGGTCGAGGCGTCTGCCCGGCCGGCAAGGTGGAGGCAGCAGCGGGCCGGCGGGGCAGAATGTGTCTGATGGCCTCGGTCTGTTTCTGGGCAGTTGAAAACTGTTGGGCAAAGTCTTCAACTGCACCGCCGAAGAGGCCGGCCTGGGACAAGGGGGCGTTAAGCAGACGGGTCCGCTCAGCGTCCCGCATGTCAGCCAGGTTCAGCCACAGATGTCGCTCCTGGACCACAGCTGTGGACATCACCAAACCCAGGGAGCGCGCGGTAACTTTCGTCGCCGGAGAGCAAGGTCGGTCGCGGCGCGCAGCTCATCAAAGAGCCCTGGGTTTGTCCTACCTTCGTGCATGTCTCTGAGCATCTGGGCCTGGTAGACCTGCAGAGTGGCCATAGCATGCAGTGAAGCAGCCGCCTGTCCCGCCGCTCTGTAAGACTTCGCCACCAGGGTCGACGAAAATCTACAGGCTTTGGATGGGTGCTTAGGCTCGCCCCGAGAAGAAGCACTCTGAGGACATAGTTGCATGGCAACAGAGCGTTCAACCGGGGGAAGCCCAGTGTACCCACGGGCAGCTGCCTCATCGAGGGGAGGAAAGGCGGATGAGACCAGCGAGCGGTCCCGAGAAGACAGGGGGGTCTTCCAGGACTTCGAGATCTCATCATGCACATCCGGGAAGAAAGGTATTGGGGTTTGCCGAGGACGAGGGTCGGCGGCCTTATGCAAAAACCAATCGTCCAGCCGCGAGCGCTCAGGACAGGGTGGAGGCCTCCACTCAAGTCCGATGCTCGCGGCTGCCCGGGAAAGCATGGCCGTCATCTCCGGATCAGACTCGAGCCCAGCCGTATGCACACCGGAAGGTGGCAGCTGTGACGAGCCCTCACTTCCAGAAGAGTCAAACCCGCCTAGTGATGCTGCAACAGACATGGCATCTTCCTCTGTAGCTTCAACTGAAGCACGCGGGCCACCAGAGGGTAGACCCGCGGGAATCAGCAGTTCACTAGCGGGCACCGTCATTGAAGAGGGGGGCTGGGGTCGCGGACACATAGTCGGCGCCTTGTTCCAGACCGTAACCCTCAGATCACCCTGGCCACCAGCCGCAGGACGGGGGGTGGATGAGGGGACTCTCACTCTTGCGAGTTCACGGAGTCTCGACCGTAATGACGCGATGGTCATGTTCCCACAGAGAGAACATGAGTCATCCACGAGCGCTGCTCTAGCATGATCAATGCCCAAACATACTATGCAACGCTCGTGCCCATCAGAGTCCGATACCAATCTGCCGCAACCAGAAGTACACGGGCGAGACATCTTTAAAAAGACGTGCCACGTGTAAGCTCTTTTAGTGAGAGAAAACTCAAGTGTTGAAGCACCCGGGGAGAAACGCACCGACTGGCAGACCACTGCAACAGATCAGCAGGAAGCACGCTCTCGCCGTAGATCGCCGTCACACCAACACTCGAGGTACTCGTTTGTAAAGCTGACAATTCAGAGATGGCTTGTGGAGAGAAGAATACACTTGGCTCCGAAGCGAAAACATATCTGCTTGCTGCCGGCTTCCTCCTTTTATACCCACGAGGTGGGGCGGAGTTACGCCATGCAAATTCCGCAGACCCATGGCATTTCTTTGCCATTGGCTCGTTTTGTAATACTCGAAGTTGATAGGCTTTCTAAGCGAAACCCCATTCGTCGTCATCCGACGTAACTCGGAGTGACAACGAAAGGGAACATGAATTCCTTAACATTGCAATATATGTTTATTGCTCTTAAAATTCCAAAATAAAAGACTAGTGCAAATTAATGCATTCTTAGTCAGAGTTAGCATTCGATAAAACCTTGAAGCCTTGAAAACACATAGGCCTCTACTCTAGCTTACTGAAAAAAAGTGCAATCTGTCACGACACATTAAAGAGCCACAAAATAGTAGACCTATTTATGGTTTAATTTTCTTTGACTGACCAAATTTGAAAGTTGAGACTTTATTAAATGTTACCTTCTTGGTCTTGTCTGTTAACGCGTTGTCAGTGTCCTCTATGTGTTTTTCACATTAATAGCTATAAGCGCATACTTGCAGCAGTCTCGCACGCGCTTAGAGCTCGTGTGAATTGCACGTATAAACTGAAGTTAAAGGGTAACTAAACCCCTGGTCAGAGCCTGACAACAACCTCAATCCATCAGGAAACGCCACATAGGTCGCTGCATTTCACTGCGCTTCATGACATTTTTTCCTTTTGGATGAAGAAGCCGCTCGCCGGAGATGTTAAAAGATAGCGGAGTGCATTCATGATTATTAGGCTGCCGGTATATTAATCATCCTGGCACCCAGTGGCGTCATGCCCATTCAAAGTGAGGGGGCACGTGCCCCCTCAGATTTTTCCTCCCTGGTAATTTTTTTGTCACAACTTTATTCCTATTATGCTCCATAATACCAGAGCCTATAATGGCTCAAATGTATTCTTCTGGATCTGTAATAAATCAGTCAGCATTTTTCCCGCCCCTTTTTCCTAATATGGTGTCTGTGTATATCAAATCTAAAGCGCTACGCGCGTATCGCTCTAGAATCTTTGCAGTGAATGTTCAAGCAACTCACTCGTCTCGCACGTTGAGCTGGCAATGTTTTACAGATGGTCTTGAAGTGATAAGAGGGCAAAGCAACAAATCGGAATTGAATTAGTTATCGGATGATATTAAAAGGTAGTGGGATTATTTGTGGTTAACCTGGAAATTTTAACTTGATCAAAAAGTTATGGATTTCATATTAGCTGCGAATTCAGAGCATTAATTTAAGTTGTGTCAGTGTAGCTTTATCGATAGCTAGCCTAGTCTAACCGTAAACTAGTTGGCTAACGTTAATGCCTGCCATACAAAGCCAATAAGCCATAGGTTAAATGTACAAGTTACTAGCTTTTCTGTTAGCTCATAAATCACTCTTTACAAGTTCATTATTTAAAATAATATAATAATGAGCAGTGTAACTACAGTATTTCAATGATTTTACTAAAGTAATGTTACATAGGGGAGCGCGGGGCACAACCTAACGCGGGGTTAAATGTAACGCGGACCTTTTACATAGTTAGTCAGGATCAAGCAGGTTGTGTTTCCGCTCTTTTTCTCCTGCTGCCAGAAGACGCTCTCCCGCGAATTTGTGGAGAGTTTTGATAAGATTTCGTGAAGATACTGGACAAAGAGTGTTTTGACACCATGCAAGTAAATTTATTTGCTCAGCATCTTAGCACTGGGAGCTCCCTCTGCTGTTCATAAGGCGCCTCTGCACAAAAACCATTTCAAACCCAGCCAGTATTTGGCCCACGCATCCTTATTTGCATACACTCCTTAATCCTCAATCCTCAAATGCCCAATCCTAAATCCCTAAATTCCTAATCCTAAATCCTAAATGACTAAATGCCTAATCCTAAATACAAGATGCCCTATCCTAAATACCAAATGCCCAATCCTAAATACAAAATGCCCAATCCTAAATACAAAATGCCCTATCCTAAATACCAAATGCCCAACCCTAAATACCAAATTAATTTTCGACTTCGACTTTTAGTTTTCGCCTTAAACTTTTAGTTTTCAACTTAGACTTTTAGTTTTAGACTTTTAGTTTTCAATCTGACCCAATAATCCCTCCATCCATAGTAAGCAGGCACCAGCTCACCACGCCCTCGCCTACAGAGAGACACGTCTCAGGTGCACGCCCCCCCTCGCTGGGCTCTGCCCACTTTTCCAGCATTTTTCAAATATTGTCAGTGGGTGGAGTCAGGCTCTCACCAGGGGTTGAGTTACCCTTTAAGCATTATATTTGTACCCTCACCTTGCACCATAAAATTCCTCATTGTGTGTGTGTGGTTAGGTTTATTCATGAATGCATGATACCACATGTAATTTCCCCATTGCTGGTGTTGCATCCTCACTTTGTGTGTGGTCTGCTACTTTGTTAAGTGTCATGCACCGCTATTCAAGGTGAAGGACCTCTGTCTTTCAGAGCCTCGTTGTGAGTGTATTGGGCAACTCACGAGCTGTCCATATCTCCCATTGTTGGATCTCGAACATGAGATGATTAAAAAAGAGAACAATAGGTTACTGTATAGCAGTTCATTGTTATGGGAAGAAGGTGAACCGGCGAACATTTAAAGACTTTAATAATGTTCAAATTTATTTATTAGGATAAACCCCTTGAGATGCATCATCTCGTTTTCGAGGGGGTCCTAAAATACATCACAACCATCACAAAAGAACAATAATAAAATAACCGAAAATACAATTATACATTTGTCAATATACAGATACCAATATACAGATGTCTTCAACATCTCTCTGACCCGAACCATAGTTCCATCTTGCTGGAAATCCGCCATCATCATCCCAGTTCCAAAAACATCAGCTTGGAAAAGCCTGAACGATTTTAGGCCCATTGCACTAACATCACTTGTAATGAAGTGCCTGGAAAGGCTGGTTGCCAAGCACATCAAGGCCTGCCTCCCTCCATCTTTAGACCCTCACCAGTTTGCCTATAGGGCAAACCGCTCCACGGAGGATGCTATCGCCATCACCCTCCACTCAACGTTGAGTCATCTCGAACACCCAGGCAGCTATGTAAGACTACTCTTCATAGATTTCAGCTCAGCCTTTAATACAATAATCCCGGACATTCTGATTAAAAAACTTTTGGGCCTACACCTCCCTCCCTCCACCTGCGCTTGGATAAAAGATTTCCTCTCAAACAGACCACAACAAGTGAGACTCGGTCATCATCTCTCCTCCCCCCTTACAATCAGCACTGGCTCCCCTCAAGGCTGCGTGTTGAGCCCACTCTTGTTCACTCTTTATACATCTGATGCTCCCCCTCTTATCCCTCCAACCTTATCATAAAATTTGCAGACGACACCACGGTGGTTGGTCTCATCTCAGGTGGAGTTGAGACAGAGTACAGAGACGAGGTCCAACTACTGTCAACCTGGTGTTCATCAAACAATCTACTGTTGAACACAATAAAAACTAAAGAGATCATTATAGACTTCAGACGAAACAGTACAGCCCACGCCCCACTCCACCTGAATGGTGATTGCGTGGAAAGGGTCTCATCTTTTAAATTTCTGGGAGTGCACATTACCAAAGACCTCTCTTGGTCCATTAACACTAAAGCAATAACAAAAAAGGCCCAGCAGCGACTACACTTCCTGAGAATTCTCAGGAAAAACCATCTTGAACAGAAGTTGTTGGTGTCCTTTTACTGGGCAATCATTGAAAGTGTACTCACTTATTGCATCATAGCATGGTATGCGGGATGTTCGGTGGCAGACAGGAGGGCTTTGCAGAGGGTCATAGGTTCAGCCCAAAAGACCATAGGGTGCCCCCTTCCCTCCCTGGAAGAGCTGGCCAACTCCCGCTGCCTTAATCGGACTAGATCTATTCTCAAAGACACTGTCCACCCTGCACACCACCTGTTCAACCTGCTTCCCTCTGGCAGGCGCTATAGGTCAATGAGAGCACGCACTGCCAGATTAACAAAGAGTTTTTTTCCCTGGGCCATACGTTCACTGAACAAACAATAACCTTGTGAAATAAAGGAAATCCCTCCTCTCACTATCCTCCTGTCACGTCCACCCACAATACCTCTAGATATGATCTCATCTTTGAACATTCTCTTTTTTAATGCTGAAACCTGCTGCTATGTCGAAACCTGCTGCTATATTATACATATGCAGGGCTGCCAACTCTCACGCATTGAGCGTGAGACACACGCAATTGACCCAATTCTCAACGCTCTCACGCCACACCCCCGATTTCTCACGCTTAAGTGTCAACCCGGTAGGTAAAATGCCTGAAAGATGAGTTTATCTATATATCTACCTGTTGAGACACTCGCGATCGACTAGTTATACCGCAAATTAGTTAAATATCCCGTAATCTAGAGTAAAGATATTGTGCTCCAAACCGCGCGCACGGCAAAGGTAAGCGAGCGAGAGACCTTGCGTGTGCAGACCCCCCCCCCCCCCCGTTGGAGTAGTCTCACGCCAAGCTAAACTCAAGAGTTGGCAGCCCTGACATATGTGTGTGGGAGGGTGTGTGTTGTATGGGAGGGAGGGGAGTAAGGGATGGGGGGTGTTTTTTGCTTTCTTGTGTGTGTTTATATTTATCTATTTAAAGCACTGATCTGGAGTAGCTCTTGAAATTTCGTTGTGTTAATACACTGTATTTATGCAATGACAAATAAAGCTTGAATTGAATTGAATTGAATTGAATTGAATTGAGATAAACAACAGAAAATACAACACACAAAGAACCACAAATACAGAGCAACGACAAAAAACAAACAAAAAAACAAAAAACAAAAAAAAACCAACAATAATAATTACATAAAATATAAAGAAATTGGTACAGATACCAGATACATGGATCGCAAAATAATAATACAATTAATTTGAATGTATGATATAGACAATGTGTCAGCATCATTAATTATATGAGCAATCAATCGCAAAGTAAGGAAATAGGGTATATGCTTAAACATCCTAAATTAAGTAATGGATCTAATATCAGAAGGTAAGTTATTCCAATCTAAAAGGGCTTTAAAAATAAAAGCTCTTTTGCCAACTGATTTCTTAGCTCGGGGAACAGAAAAATAAAGCTGAGCAGAGTGCCTCAATTGATAATTTGAAGTAACAGGAACAAAATATTGTTGTAAATAAGAAGGGTAATTAAAGTGAATACATTTGAATATTAGTTGAAGCCAATGAATTTGTCTTCTTATATTTAGAGATGCCCATTTAAGGGTATCATACATTGTGCAGTGATGTGTGAGAAAGGGACATCCAAGGACAAATCTGCACAGTCTGTTATATGCTGTTTTAAGACGTCAAAGTTCTGATTTTGTAGAGTTTTGGTAAACAACATCGCAATAGTCAAAAATCGGAAGTATAAGTTGAGAGGCAAGTTTCTTGCGCACACTATGAGTAAACCAATTACGAGATTGGTATAGCACATTATTTCCATAGTTGACTTTACGTAAAACATGATAAATATGTGGTTTAAAAGAAAGCTAAGAATCAAGCCATACACCAAGATATTTAAATTTTTCAACTTTAAGCAGAGGAGTAGTCAGCACAAGTTATTATACAAGAATCGGGTTCGGATTTGAGTTTCTGTCTAGTACCAAAAATCATAATATATGATTTCGTTTTGTTAAGCAATAATTTATTATGAAAAAGCCAATCTTGTAAGATTTTGAAATCGTACTGAAGACATGCTTGGATTTGTAGAAGATCAGGTTTAGATGTATATAAGACAGTGTCGTCGGCATAAAGTTGAGCACAACAGTTTTTGAAAATTGATGGTAAGTTATTAACATAGATAGAAAAAAGAAGTGGTCCCAAAGTTGAGTCCTGGGGCACACCTCTTTGTTGAATCAACAATTTAGATTTATTTCCATTTAGGATGACACATTGTTTTCTATTGTGGAGATATGAACTAAACCACAGTACTGCATTTTTAGAAAGGCCAATAGCATAGAGTTTATCTAAAAGTAAATAGCGATCAACAAAATCAAAAGCTTTAGTCAAGTCAATAAATATTGCACCTGTAAGTTCACCATTATCTGCAGCAGCGAACACATCATTGGTGAATTTAAGCAGGGCAGTAGATGTAGAGTGGATAGACCTAAAGCCAGATTGAAATGGTGACAAGATATTATTGGCACTAAGAAAATGTGAGAGTTGGTTATAGATTAATTTTTCAAACACTTTAGCAATACAACATATAATAGATATGGGTCTATAGTTGTTAAGATCCAATACATCTCCTCCTTTATGTATTGGGGTGATGCGTGCACATTTCCAGATGGCTGGTAACTCGCATGTAGACAAAGAGAGATTGAATAAATCAGTAAGTAGATACATAAGTATATGAGACGCTAGTTTGATAAACTTATTTTCTAAACCATCAAGTCCAGCACCACTGTTCACTTTTAATTCATTAATGACATTCTAAACTTCATCTGGTTGAATTTTCCTAAAAGAAAAAGAACTGTGACTGGGCAAAGTATTATTAAAAAAGTCAGTACTTGAATCAGATTCATGTATTAAGGTAGAACAAACAGAAGAGAAATGGTGAATAAATGCTTGGGCAATAGATAGAGAGTCATGCAGTATTGTATTAGTAACTTGTATTTGATTAATACACGATTTGATTAATTTATCTGATGTACTGGTAATAGTTTTAATTTTCTTCCAGAATTGTTTTGGTAATAAACAAGTACAAAACGAAAGTACAGCAGCCCCTCATGGATGACTGCTGTCACATAACACGCAGGTGTTGCTCATCCGTAATCACACCACCGGCCTCGCCCTGTTCTCTCACGGTCCTCGGCCTCGTCCTGCTCGCCACAGTTACTGTTCGTAACCATGGTTCTCTGAAACATCGAATGGAGAGATCCACCAAGCTTGCCCCACTTGCTGTACGAGAAGCAAACATGCTTACTGAGGAAAGATATCTCATCCAGGTGCTTTATACACTCTGGTAAGGGGCGGGTCCCTTACCTGGCATTGGGCATGTGTCTCTGTCCATTGATCATCTTATTATAAAGAATATTGGAGGGTGGTAACTGTTGCATTGTGAGTTTGAACTTGCCAGTTTTTTTATTAACACATAAACTACTCTAAATTAAATAGCTATTTTGTTCTCAGTCTTATTAACATAAGAAACAAGGATCAGTTGTCAAAAGAAACACATAAATGTACTTATAGATTGTTGGAGGATAAATATGGGGGAAAAAAGCTAAGCTAGAATGTTTTGAAAAAAAGACAAAAGAGCGGACACAACCAGAAAGGTTTGATACTTGAAAGAGCAAATATATCAGTGGGGGTAGGAACATTAAATGTGAGAAAAGGGATTACGGAAAATAACATTAGAGCCGTGTGAGAGGTGCAGCATAAATGATCATTTAGCTGATGGTAAACCTGTATAGACTATCCCAGCAGAACCGCTCTCTCATCAGGTGCCTTAACAGGAAATCACCTGAAGCACCCTCTGTCACTCTCTCTTTGCCTCTGTGCTGTGTGGGATGCCAACAGTAGGAGCATGTGTGTTTTTAAGTAAGAGATAGAGAGAGACATGGGAAGTAGAAGATAAGACTTACTGGCAGGAAATAGCTTTAGGTAGTCAAAGATGGAAATAGCGGCTTCTGAGCCATTTGCTTCTCTTCCCCTGAGGAAATTCAAGTCCTTGGTACTTCAAGTATGTTTCCATTTCTAAAATAATAAAAATCTTGTCGTCACCGAGACAGTCAATGTGAGTCACTGGTCATTGAGGTAACCTTTGTGTTTGGATCCTGTCAGCCAGACATGCCCCCTACAGTTTCTATTCAGAATCGAATTGACAGCCTTCCTTTTCAATCACATGATTTTCAAGGCTACACATCTGGACATTGTTAACCTCAAGGACTTATGCTCAGACAAGACCAGACAAAGAGTTAGTGTGAGCGCTGTGTTACACACAAAGACCGTTCAGACTTCCATGTATCTTACCTGTGGATTAATTCGGGCATCTGTTCTGGATGCCTCCTGGACACCTTCCCGGGAAGGAAGACCCCGGGAAAGACCTAGCTGGAAACCGTGTAGCTGGAGGGATTATGTCTCCCGTCTGGCCTGGGAACACCTCGGTATTCCCCCGGAAGAGCTGGAGGAAGTGTCTGGGGAGAGGGAAGTCTGGGCACATCTAATTAGACTGCTGCCCCCGCGACCCAGACTCGGATAAGCGGAAGATGATGATGATGATGATAATAGCAAATACAATGTAATATCAATTGCAGAATAATATGGACAGTAATAAAAATAGTAAATGAAATGGTGACTAGTACCTACCTCAGTACTTGTCAAAAAAGTCGGTTTTAAGAAAATATAGATGAATATTTGGATTTCAGGAAGTTTATTTTATAATATGTAATATAAGCTAAAACTATAATATAAATCATGTCAACGCATGTCTCTACTAACTAGCGACATCACTAGCTAATTTAGTCTGACTGACTCCAGTGGCCAACTAACGTTATTATTACTAATTATATAATGACCAAATACAACCAGAAACAAATGTTCAGTCTTGCTTGTTAAAGTTAATTCCCCGAGACCTGTTTCCAATTGTGCGGTGATTTGTACAGCCCCAAGCAGCACATGAAGCAGGCATTTTTCTCAGTTCCCGTTTTGAGAGTTATGGGAAAGTTACCCTCCGCAATATGGCGGCGCCATTGATGTATGATTCAACGCCCAATAGGGCATCTAGTGTCAGTCAGTCCATTCGGAAATAACGCGCCCTTTTTCAGTGAGCCTGGTTCGTCACAGTGGACATCATGCCAACGGATCACCGGCTGAGGTTAAAGTCTCATCATACTACATGTGAACAATATTTTATATTACATTTGTGTTAAGTTGACAGTTCCCAAGCTAACGTTAGCATTCTTGAATGATGTTCAGTCATAACTGGCGTTGAGAGCTGGAGGGCAAAACACTGAAAATGCAGCATGCGTCTTTCAATTTTCCATCTGTTTTAAAATCAAGAAAGATCAGTTGAACCCACATCTCAAAAGACCTAAAACAAGCTTTAGTAGACTTGTTATTCATATCAAATTCCATTAAATTTTGTATAAAGTCTTCATTAAAGCATGATAGTCCGTCAGTGAATCAATCTCTTAAACAGTGGGACATTTTGAAACGCTGTCTAGGAGCTGAAAACTCTTCTCTTAAAAAATGTCCTTAGTTTTATTATAGTAAAATTGTAGTAACCAAGTTTTTTGCGGATTTATTACTATTTTAATAACCACAGCTTTACTACAAATAGGCCTACCAAGGTTTTTGTTTTTTTTCTTTGTAGTTAAACCATGTTAATTTTCGTTTGGGTTAACGTGGCTAACTTTATCAAGACCGTTAAGAAATCAAATTCAGTAAACTACTGTACTTGTTGATAATGATACAGGAAAGCACATGAGTCTAGAATATGAACACAACATGATGAATTGCATATTCTGGCCACATCTGCTTGCCAACTTGTAGCTATAGAATGCATATAGGTTCATATATTAGGCTTCTACAATAAAAATTGATAGAATGTTTGTGTTCTGTTGAAGAAATTAACTTATCTACATTTTGGATGGCCTGGGGGACATCATAAGCAGCCTTTTTCATAGGGTACTTTTGATCATTGGTTATGAAAATTGTATTGATCCAGATAAACGGACAGTTACAACCCTAGGTGTAACTGATGCTACCAAGTCACAGTAAAGCAGATGATCATGGCAATGGGTATGGGAAGGTATGGGAAGAAGTAACTTAAAAAAAAATCATAATGGCCGAGTCTTCTGATTCCATATGATTGCACTAAAAGTGGCAAAAAAACATTTATTTGTTTTATGCTGTAGTATATTTTCCCATGTGAATATTCAATTGATCCTTGTGAGGCTACTGTGGCTTCACAAGGTTTGTTTTTGCCACAGTAAGACCACAATTGTGTTAGATTCTTAACACTTAATTCCTTAATACTAACACTTTATCTTCTATTCTATATCTATTATGTAGCCATTCTTAGCTCAAACAAAGGGAATAACTGATCATGGATATGATCACGAATCGACTACAGTTTATAATATTATCCTTAACGGCAATATTTCGCCAACGTATCTGTATGGGCAATTCAATACAACGAATTATAGTCAATTATCTATACAGGGAGGCAAAATTTGATACATATTTATATCAATTCTAAATCACAACGTGTTATGATTAAATATTAATATTAAATTGTCTAAAATAGATCGATTATCAGGAGAACTCTTAATGGAATTAATTTGTTATCGACTATCCGTTTGTCCAGTAAACTGACAAGACGATCTTTTATCAAATCTCAAAAGGAGTTATCCGATTTATAGACTTTCAGGAAAGATCGTTTCTTCTGTGCATGAAAAAACAGCTTTCTCGTGCTATAAAAGAAAATACTATTTAAAGTATCAGCAATTTGTAAAGCATGTAGCTTTGATTGGACATTAAAGGGACTTTATAACATGAGCACAACACCAAGTCAATAAATGAGTATATATGTATTTAATAAAGGAAACACCACGTATATCGGCGACTAAGGTTACATGGAATAAAATGTACAGCACAAAATACAACAACAAACAATGAAAGCAGATGAGAATCAGAGAGAGAGTAGAAAAAGGGAGAGGAGATGAGACATATCACGAAGGATCACAGAATAGCAAATTACCTTGACAGTTAAAGGAACACGCCGACTTTTTTGGACTTAAGCTTATTTACCGTATCCCCCAGAGATAAGTCCATACATACCTTTTTCATCTCCTTGCGTGCTGTAACTCTGTTTGACACACCCACCACTAGCCTAGCTTAGCACAAAGACTGGATGTAAATGGCTACAGCTAGCATCCTAATCCCAATAAATGACAAAATAACGCAAACATTTTCCTATTTACATGTTGTGATTTGTATAGTCACAGAGTGTACAAATAACAAGGTCATATGAGACACAGCCATCGTTTAACCGTATAAATATTTGGAACTATATTCTCAGAAGGTGAAGCACTGCTACTTGGGTGGAGTGATTACCGCAGCATCTGAGACGCGCCGTGGTGAGGAGCAGAGAGTTCGTTCAGAGTTGGAGTAATAGAGTCAGCAATTACTAGATAGTAAAAGCATTGTTTACAATCATGGGTGTTCGCTGTATTGTAAAGGACTGCGACAATAAACAGGAGAGACCAGGTAATACCATGATGTTTCATTGAATTCCAACCAAAAACGAATCAATGGCTAACTTATTTGCTCTGGATATTGATCCAAACACAGCTGAAGAGATCATCAAGGACCATCGTGTTTGCTCAGTACATTTCACTGAGGACGACTATTTTGAAAAAATGGAATTTGCCACACGGACCATGAAACGTGTGCTGAAGGATACGGCCATCCCATCGATAGCACAGACAGGACAAAGTATATCACCTGCGGCTGCGGCAGGTGTTCCGTTATGTTTTTAGATGACTATCTTGTCTATCAGCTACCAAAGTTTGTAATTCCTCTTCTGTGTATTCTGGCTCAAAACGATATGGTTCTGGATCTTCAGACATCCCAAGTCTCCCGAAAGTTCCGGGAGTCTCCCGCATATTGATAGTGGCTCCCTGATGCCCGCAAATTAGTTCGAATCTCCCGGAATCTAGAGCTTGCGAGCTCCAAACCGTGTAGCACGCGCTCGGCAGAGAGGGAGAGAGCGAGAGACCTTGCGTGTGTGTGCAAATGTTCGTGTGTGCCTAATGAAGCGCATACAAACACCCCCCCCCCCCCCTCAACAAAACCGAACAACATTATTTTGCAATATTTTGTCACTTATTACGATTAGTATTATTGCTGTAGCCATTTACATCCAGGCTTTGAGCTAAGCTAGGCTAGCGGTAGGTTTGTCAAACAGAGTTACAGCACGCACGGAGATGAAAAGGGTATGTATGGACTTATCTAACTCTGGGGGATACGGTGAATAAGCTAAAGTCCCCAAAAGTCGGCGTGTTCCTTTAACCTCTGAGAGCCAACAAGAATCAAATTGCCCTATAACAAGGGGGTATACAGGTCCTTCTCAAAAAATTAAGCATATTGTGATAAAGTTAATTATTTTCCATAATGTAATGATAAAAATTAAACTTTCATATATTTTAGATTCATTGCACACCAACTGAAATATTTCAGGTCTTTTATTGTTTTAATTCTGATGATTTTGGCATACAGCTCATGAAAACCCAAAATCCCTGTCTCAAAAAATTTGCATATCATGAAAAGGGTCTCTAAACAAGCTATTAACCTAATCATCTGAATCAACTAATTAATTATAAACACCTGCAAAAGATTCCTTAGGCTTTTAAAAACTCCCAGCCTGTTTCATTACTCAAAACCGCAATCATGCAGACCTGACTGCTGTCCATAAGGCCATCATTGACACCCTCAAGCAAGAGGGTAAGACAGAAAGAAATTTCTGAACAAATAGGCTGTTCCCAGAGTGCTGTATCAAGGCACCTCAGTGGGAAGTCTGTGGGAAGGAAAAAGTGTGGCAAAAAACGCTGCACAACGAGAAGAGGTGACCGGACCCTGAGGAAGATTGTGGAGAAGGACCGATTCCAGACCTTGGGGACCTGCGGAAGCAGTGGACTGAGTCTGGAGTAGAAACATCCAGAGCCACCGTGCACAGGCGTGTGCAGGAAATGGGCTACAGGTGCCGCATTCCCCAGGTCAAGACACTTTTGAACCAGAAACAGCGGCAGAAGCGCCTGACCTGGGCTACAGAGAAGCAGCACTGGACTGTTGCTCAGTTTTGCATGTCATTCGGAAATCAAGGTGCCAGAGTCTGGAGGAAGACTGGGGAGAAGGAAATGCCAAAATGCCTGAAGTCCAGTGTCAAGTACCCACAGTCAGTGATGGTCTGGGGTGCCATGTCAGCCGCTGGTGTTAGTGCACTGTGTTTTATCAAGGGCAGGGCCAATGCAGCTAGCTATCAGGAGATTTTGGAGCACTTCATGCTTCCATCTGCTGAAAAGCTTTATGGAGATGAAGATTTCATTTTTCAGCACGACCTGGCACCTGCTCACAGTGCCAAAACCACTGGTAAATGGTTTACTGACCATGGTATTACTGTGCTCAATTGGCCTGCCAACTCTCCTGACCTGAACCCCATAGAGAATCTGTGGGATATTGTGAAGAGAAAGTTGAGAGACGCAAGACCCAACACTCTGGATGAGCTTAAGGCCGCTATCGAAGCATCCTGGGCCTCCATAACACCTCAGCAGTGCCACAGGCTGATTGCCTCCATGCCACGCCGCATTGAAGCAGTAATTTCTGCAAAAGGATTCCCGACCAAGTATTGACTATTGTGTGCATAACTGAACATAATTATTTGAAGGTTGACTTTTTTTTTTTTGTATTAAAAACTAATTTTTTGAGACAGGAATTTTGGGTTTTCATGAGCCGTATGCCAAAATCATCAGTATTAAAAAAATAAAACACCTGAAATATTTCAGTTGGTGTGCAATGAATCTAAAATATATGAAAGTTTAATTTTTATCATTACATTATGGAAAATAATGAACTTTATCACAATATGCTAATTTTTTGAGAAGGACCTGTACAGGTCTTAATGCTTTGAAAACTCAGTAAACAAAATACTTGCAAATATAGCTCTCTTGTGTTGTCGAGAGAGTGAGTGTGTGTGTGTCCTTGGCGGCTGTACGCGTTCTCTCGGAGTCTCGGTCCTTCGGAGCTGCGCGCGTTCACGTGAAGAGATAGTTGTCCGTTGAAGGTAAAGTTTGCCAGATAATTGGCAACTTAAGGCTAAGTTCATATCACTCGTTGGTGGAAATTATCAAAGGAGAATCCGAAAATGGAAAATAAAACTTAAAGAAAGAAAGAAACAAAAAAAGGCTTGAAGAGCTTTGAAGAAAGTTGAAAAGGTTGAAGAGCTGGAAGAGCTTGAAGAGCTTAGTTGAAGAGAGTGAGAAACCGCTGGTCAATGACTTTAAAGGGTGTCCAAATTCAGTACTGTGAGCGGGAGAACTTTTCCCTTGTCTTGTCAGACGCTTAAGTTGCATGTTTTATGGCAGTGACAGAAACGTGGTCAGTCTCACTCCAGCGATGATAAAACATAGTAAAATACATTTTATCACAATCTACTATATAGATTCAGCTAAGGCAAACCGAGAGGTTTACATCGATACTAAGAAAGATGTGTTTGGCACATACAACAACAGAGATTTATTCCTATAGGTTGAATATAGGCGTTCAGAGTTCAACTAACGCAACTAGAAAGTCTTAACTAGGCTATTATGAGCTAGAAAACATGCATATACAGAGGAACGTATCATATACAGTTGGCAATCGCTCATATTCTGAGTTTAGTGTAAAAGTCTGTGTATGTGCGTGTGTGTGTGTCATGTCTGTGACATGAAGAGGTCTCTATACCTAGGAGAGCAGATTAGGAGCTCTTTGAAGCTTGGACTCAGAGCTGAGGAATGTGGGGTGTGTGTTCTGGGGATGCTCTGAGGGCCCAAAGGTGTCAAAAAGGCAACCTAGATGCAGACTCTTCGGCGCTGAACGTGTAATTTACATGGATGAGTCCAGTAGGTTAAAAGCTTTCCTGAAGTAAAGGTACTGGTACTGCGTTAGATTAAACTAAGAAGGGTCACAGCACTTGCATATTGTTGTCCTATTGTTAGTTTAACTGCTTCTATTGTTTTCATTTGTAAGTCGCTTTGGATAAAAGCGTCTGCTAAATGAATGAATATAAATGTAAATCTATTGTTTTTTTTGTAACTAGGCTCTGTTCTTTTGAAACATGGCTCTTCCTATCACTACTATCTTAATGACACACACCTCTACCTTTCATTCCAGCCAGATGGTCTGACGGTTGCTGCTCGCATCTCATCCTAATGGAAAATTCGTGCTGGATGAATGACTTTCACCTTCAACTCAACCTTGCCAAGACAGAACTGCTTATGGTTTCAGCCAAACCATAATTGCTGTGTGATCCTGCTGATTTGCCTTATACAACATCAGAAAGATCCTTCCTTTTGGAGCTACACAACGCCTATAAGCTCTTGTTCTATCCAGACTGTACTATTGTAATGCTCTCTTGGCAGCTCTTCCAGCATCAGTCAAACCTCTGCAACTGATCCAGATGCTGCAGCAAGACCTAAACTCTCTGCTTCAGATCTATGTGTCCTTCCGAAGCTTTTGTTCTGCAAGTGAACGGCGTCGTGTGGTGCCATCATCCCAAAGAGACACAAAATCACTTTCATTGACCTTTACCTGGACTGTTTCCTGCTGGCGGAATGACCTGCCCAACTTTTCAAGAAAATGCTGAAGATCCATCTTTTTCGTAAACACTTCTAAATTCGAATTGATCAATCACAGCATTTGGCAGTTTTAAATATCTTTATTTGTTGCTGTCCTTAGCAACGCTGATATCAGTCCGCTCAGTTCATGTATTTATAATATAGCCAGTAATGTTTTCTTTATTTATTTGTTGAGTAGACGTAGAAGTGAGATAATGAACAGTCAGTTATATTTTACATTGCCTCTATAATATTTTCACATGCTTCTGATACTGCATACTTTCAAAACTCAATGTTTAGGTTGATCATCTTACAAACACCAGTTCATCATCTATTCAATGATAATGTCTTTACACCACACAGTACAAAACGGTGTCAGATAGTCAAAGCACCTTTATTTATATATTACTTTATACAATACAGATTTTTTCAAAGCAGCTTCATACAGTGATAACAGAAAAAAGATGAATTTCGGTTGTTGTTCAGCTGAAGTCAGTTCAGTGTGGTGGATCCAGTTCCGTTTTAAAGATCATCCATTATTAAATTTTCATTTGATCTATAAAGCAGCTCTGCAACAAATTATGTAATAGTCCAGCTCAGTTCAGTTCTCATACAACAGCGTCAGTACAGTCAGAGTAAGATCAATAATATTATTAAAAATTAAGTGTCCCCATGAGATAGAGATAATATTATCAATGATGACATTATAATCACTCACTGAGTTAAGAGCATGAGCTAAAAATGCATGAATAGTTTGTTTTTCCCTTGGGTTCTTGCCACAGATTCATTAAAAAGGACAGTGAATGAAAAGGTCACTCTGCTGGTCTCAAACATTACCCTTGTTATGAACATTTAAATTAACTATTTTCAAGTGAAAGTTTTTAATTGCTATGCTTATTTGAAGTTCTATGCTGAGACAGTATGTGTAACAGCGACCCAAGTGAAATACATTATTTTCAACATGTTTTGTATAGAAGTGTTGAATATTAGTTGTTGTCTCATTATAGGAATTTTCCTGTATTAAGCTGAGTAGTTGTTGGGTGGATAGCCAGTGTTCTTCAAACAGCCTATACAAATAATGTCTGGACAAAATTGTTTTGGAGAAGAGAGTATTAAAGATTGTTGTGTATGACTTTCTAGATCTTAAAGGGATAGTTCACCCAAAAATGAAATAGTGATAACCATTTTTGAACGACATAAGGGTGAGTAAATGATTACAAAATTGTATTTTTTTTTAATGAACTTTAATCCCCTGGCCCCTTTAACTTAAAGTTTTGTCTGTGTGACAAGTCTAGGAGACAAACATTAGATGCATTAGGACAAACTGATTCTTTCTAATTAAACTGTCTCTTTGTTATTCTGGTTCATGGTCTCCACAATAGAGTGACCTTGATACACATTGATGTGCATGAATTTCTCACTCACAAGAGAGGCTAGTTTAATTTGAACATAAATGGTGATGTGGTGATCAACATGAAAGTCTTCAGTAAGCATACAGTACATAGCCTGGCTAACGTCAGACACAGTCTCATTGAGACGTGAGTCTGGGAACCACATGTTGTTTTTCTCGTATTTGAGGCGTGGTTTACGAATGCCCAGAGCCGTTTATTGGGTGCTACGAATGTCTATCAAAAGCGCCTGTACGAAGCTCATAGCAAATCGTTTCAATTATACAAGATGACGTATGTAAAGCGATAGAAATTAGACGAGGAAGAAGACGATGGGTCAGAGATTTATGTGTACATGATGGTGTTCAGCGACTATTGCCGTAGTCCGTATCCATAGTTATAAACAAACTGCTTCGGTGTGTCGCATAAACGTCGTCATCGTCTTGCTGCTCCCTCCCCGTTCTGTGCTTGGTCCCCTCGCAGAGGCGAAAATCTGGTCCATGGAATCCAGACTGCCTAGCAGCGTGAATAAAATTGCGCTATGGGCAAGGCAGCATGGGGAAACCCAGGCTTTACAGTACACATTACATACCAAAGTCTCCCCAATAATGCCAAACAGTTACAGGATTTCACTTACCATTGAAAAACATGCCTTAGATTTATTATAAATTAAATAGTAGGTCTAAATAGTAGGACGACATTCTTTTGTCCGTGGATTCAGGGTTAATAAACTGTCACAGTTGGTAAATCCTATGTCTTCTTCTTGTCTCGTGTTTCTGTTGTTGTATGTGTGTGTGCTGATTAGAGGGGCGGGGCCGCTCATCAGCGCTCGTTCAGTATCACTCATTACCTCTTCACCAGCTGCAGTCTATCCATTCCTGTGTATATAATCTCATCAACTTCTCATCTCCATTGTCAGATCGCTGTTTGTTGGTGTCCGGTGTCTTCTCCCTCGTTCGTTCCAGTCATCCTTCATTGTTCCTGTCTGTTTCCTGTGGATGTTCTGGATTCGTCTCTTTGATCGTCACCTCTCTTCACATTACATCTGACCATCGAGTTCCTGCGTCACTAGGCTGTTGCCCTTTGGACTGAGTCATTTATCTTTCAATAAACTGTGAACTTGAACTTGCTTCCGAAGTTTATTCGTGACACAACGATCTGACCCAAGATGGAAGCAGCGAGTGGCACTTCAGAAAGCTTGGAGGATTTTGTCAACCACAGCAGACAGCGAATGGAGAATCAAGAAAGAAACATCAACGACACAGCTCGCGCTGTTCAGGCGTTAGTGAGGCAGGTGTCCGGGCTCACCCAGCAAGTCCAACAGCTGCGCATTCCCACTGCACCAGTCCCACCGCCGATTCCCCAAATACCACCAGTGGACCCCTCCCAGTCGAAGCCCCGCTTACCAGCTCCGGAGACATACTCAGGTGAACCCAATTTTTGTCAAGCTTTTCTAACTAGATGCTCCATGCATTTCTCTCTACAACCTAGAACCTTCCGTGAGGAAAGAACCAAGGTGGCCTTTGTATTGACGCTGTTGACTGGGAGAGAACCAGGACGACTGCTGCACCTCGTTCCAAGCGCTCTCCACCGAAACGAAATGTGTCTTTGACCGGGCATTGGCGGGCAGAGAAGCAGCCAGAATGCTGGCAGATTTACGGCAAGGACAACGATCCGTATCGGACTTCTCTATTGAGTTTCGGACTCTAGCGGCGGAGAGCCAATGGAACGAGGAGGCGCAGTGGGATATGTTCCTGCATGGGTTGGCTGACCGCGTCCAATAGGAGATTTATGCCATGGACTTACCTCCCAGACTCAACGATTTAATCGCTCTAGCATTGAGAGTGGACGCCAGGCTGTCTGGAGTGGATCGGAGAGTACCCAATTACCATTCTTCGGCGGTATCCGCGGGTCAACGCGCTGGAGGTGGGGACGCGGTCAGCCCCGTCTACGATCCCAAGCCCATGCAGGTGGGTCGAGCCCTGCTTTCCCGGGAGGATTAGGAAAGGCGGAGATCCCAGGGCCTTTGCATGTACTGTGGAGGAACGGGACACTTCGCCTATAACTGCCAGTTAAAAGGCCCAGCCCGATAGTAAGTATGAGGCTACTATCGGGTGGGATCTCAGCCAAGAAGACCTCATCTACATCAACTCTCCTTCCGGGTAGACTCCGATGGTCCAACCACTGTCACGACTGTCACGCACTTCTGGACTCGGGCGCCGAAGGTAACTTCATGGATCACACCTTTGCACTCAACCACCAAGTTCCCCTCACACCCCTCACCCATCAGATTGCAGTACACGCCCTCAATGGTCAAGAACTCCCCACTATATCTTTGGTCACTGAAGACATCACACTCATCACGTCAGGCAACCACTCAGAAACCATCTCCTTTTACATCCTGGACACTCCGCTTGCACCCATCGTTCTTGGTCACCCATGGCTCACTTGTCACAACCCCAAAATAGACTGGCAGCTCAGATGAGTAGCGGCGTGGAGTAGTAAGTCCTGCCTTGTGTCTGCCTGTCCGTCTGATTCTGTTCATGTGTTGGAGGAGGAGACAGTGGATTTATCTAACGTGCCCAGGGAGTATCGGGATCTGAAGGAGGTGTTCAGTAAGTCTCGGGCTGATTCTCTTCCTCCACATCGTCCCTATTACTGTGCTATAGAGTTACTGCCAGGTACGTCTCCGCCTAAGGGCAAATTATATTCACTCTCTGTTCCTGAGAGAGAGGTCATGGAGAAATACATTTCTGATTCTCTAGCAACGGGATTCATCCGCCCTTCCTCTTCTCCAGCGGGGGCGGGATTCTTTTTTGTGGGGAAGAAAGATGGATCGTTGCGACCTTGTATTGATTACCGGGGGTTGAACAACATGACGGTAAAGAACACTTATCCTTTGCCGCTGATGTCTTCAGCCTTCGAGAGGTTGCAAGGAGCATCTATCTTCACGAAATTGGATTTAAGAAATGCTTATCATTTGGTCCGCATCAGGGAGGGGGATGAGTGGAAGACCGCTTTTAACACCCCTAGGGGGCACTTTGAATATTTGGTTGTGCCTTTCGGCCTTTCCAACTCCCCAGCGGTCTTCCAAGCACTTATCAATGACGTTTTGCGAGACATGGTCGATCAATTCATATATGTCTACCTGGATGATATATTGATGTTTTCATTGTCTCTCCAGGAGCACGTGCAACACGTCTGACAAGTGCTTCAGAGGTTGCTAGAGAATGGGCTTTTTGTCAAGGCGGAGAAATGCGTGTTTCATGCACAGTCTGTTCCTTTCCTAGGTCACATCATCTCAGTTGAGGGAATGCGCATGGATCGTGACAAAGTTAAGGCTGTGGTAAATTGTCCAAGTCCAGATTCCCGTAAGGCCCTACTGAGGTTTCTGGGGTTCGCCAATTTTTACCAGCGTTTTATTCGCAATTTCAGCCGACTAGCCGCGCCTCTGACCGCCTTGACCTCCCCAGAATGACGTTCAGGTGGTCAGATGCAGCAGAAGCTGCGTTTGCAAAACTGAAGGGTTGCTTTGTTTCAGCCCCCATCCTGATAACCCCTGATCCATCACGTCAGTTCGTGGTGGAGGTCAATCTGTCAGAGGTGGGGGTAGGTGCAGTGTTATCCCAGCGCTCTCCTTCAGACGACAAGATGCACCCTCGCACGTTTTTTTCCCATCGTTTATCCCCTGCTGAAAGCAATTATGACATTGGCAACAGAGAGTTGTTGGCGGTCAAGCTAGCATTGGAGTAGTGGCGCCACTGGTTAGAAGGGTCGGGGGTACCTTTTATCGTCTGGACCGACCACAAGAATGGAGTACATTCGTACAGCTAAAAGTCTTAATTCCAGGCAGGCTCGGTGGGCTCTTTTTTTCGGACGTTTTGATTTGATTCTCTCGTACCGCCCGGGTTCTAAAAACATCAAACCCGATTCTTTATCGCGCATTTTTGACCGTTCCGATCGCCCGTCTACTCCCGAGTGCATTTTACCTGAGACCCTATTTATCTCTACACTCACATGGGAGACCGAATCGAAGGTCAAGAAGGCCTTAGAAGGGGTAACGCCTCCGACTCGTTGCCCACCGAACCGTTTGTTCGTGCCGGAGAGTTTACGGTCCAGGGTTATTCAGTGCGGACACTGTTCCAATGTGGCTTGTCATCCGGGAGTTAATCGTACTATGTTTTTAGTCAAGCAACGATTCTGGTGGCCCCTCATGGCTCGTGATGTTCACAATTTTGTATTGGCCTGCTCAGTTTGTGCCACGGGTAAAACTTCCAATCAACCTCCAAATGGGTTACTTCAACCGCTGTCGGTAACTTCGAGACCCTGGTCCCATATCGCACTAGATTTTATCACCGCCCTCCCACCCTCCCAGGGTCACACGGTAGTTTTGACCGTGGTGGACCGGTTCTCGAAGGCTGCCCATTTCATTCCCTTGCCCAAATTAGCTTCAGCCAAGGAGACAGCGTTGATTGTCGTTGACCACGTCTTTCGGATTCATGGCCTCCCGACAGACGTGGTTTCTGACAGGGGACCCCAATTTGTGTCCAAATTTTGGCGAGAATTTTGTACTACTTTTTCTATTTCTAATAGAATTTTCTACTCCAGGTGGCGGTGCGCACCAAGGCCAAAGCCGATCGCCACCAGCGGAGGCCTCCCGTATACGTTGTCGGTTCTAAAGTGTGGCTTTCTACCAAGGACATTCCTCTCCGCTCCGTTTCGAATAAGCTCGCACCTAAATTCATTGGCCTGTTTTCTGTCACCAAGATCATTAGTCCGATGACAGTCCGCCTTAATCTTCCTCCAGTGTACAGGAGGATTCATCTCGTCTTCCATGTATCTAAAATTAAGCCTGTTTTTTTTGTTCGCATTAATCCGCCAGCCCCGGTTAGCCCCCACCCACCCCGCCGCGTCTCGTAGACGGGGAACCCACTTATTCGGTCGATCGTGTTCTGGACTCGATACGGAGGGGGCGCGGATTCCAGTACTTGGTGGACTGGGAAGGTTACGGTCCGGAGGAGAGAAGTTGGGTACCGGCTAGAGACATCCTGGATCACTCCCTTATCGATGATTACAATCGGCAGGTAAGGGAGTCTGGGAACACCAGGAGGTGTTCCTAGGGAAGGGGGTACTGTCACGGTTGGTAAATCCTATGTCTTCTTCTTGTCTCGTGTTTCTGTTGTTGTATGTGTGTGTGCTGAATAGAGGGGCGGGGACGCTCATAAGCGCTCGTTCAGTATCACTCATTACCTCTTCACCCGCTGCAGTCTATCCATTCCTGTGTATATAATCTCATCAACTTCTCATCTCCATTGTCAGATCGCTGTTTGTTGGTGCCCGGTGTGTTCTCCCTCGTTCGTTCCAGTCATCCTTCATTGTTCCTGTCTGTTTCCTGTGGATGTTCCAGATTCGTCTCGTTGATCGTCACCTCTCTTCACCTCATTCACCTGTTACATCTGACCATCGAGTTCCTGCGTCACTAGCCTGTTGCCCTTTGGACTGAGTCATTTATCTTTTAATGAACTATGAATTTGCACTTGCTTCCGAAGTTTATTCGTGACATAAACATCTTGATGCTTCTTAATCTAAGCGCTGCTTTTGACACAGTCTGCCATGAAATACTGATCTCTCGGCTTTCTGATATCGGCATCACTGGGTCCGCTCTTTCCTGGTGTAATGCCGTCTAACTCGATCCAATGGCGGTAATCGAATTAGCGGTGAAGGTCTTTGCGTGTTACTGTCTTTTCTCGCGGCAAAGTATTTTTGGTTAAATGCAATACATTTTCTATTATGTATTTTCTCGTTATTTCATCTGACTCCATAAATGAAAAAGGTTTTAATGATATCTGTGCATCATTAAATGTGAGCGAATGTTTTACTGTTCTTTTAAACTCTTGAATGAAAATAATGTCAAAGTCAATTAGAATAATCAAATGTCACAATTTAATATGTCATGTAAATGTATCATTATAATTTCATAATCAATTCAAGGATAATCAATGCAAAACATCAAATGCTCTAGAATAAAGAGGAAAAAGTTTACCCGACAAGAAATGCGTGAGGCTGAGAGGCTCGCAACTCTCAGCCTCACGGGCCGATCTCAAATATAGAAAAGCCCCGAGCTCTCGCTGTGTTTCAGTATATACCCAGACCTCATTTCAAATCTAAACATCATCCACACTGGAATTTTACCTGTAAGTCACCATTTGCTAGCAGTGGAAAATTAGCATTCAGTCAAATGGTCGAAGGTGTTAACTCAAAGACACACCCTCCAGTGTGGAAGATATTTCTAAACTTCCTAAGAACTTTATTACCTTTTGATTTACTTCTTTGGGAATGAGATATTTGTACCAGTCACACAGAGACATTTCAAATAATACCAAACATGTATAAACCTTGATGATAATCATTCACATTAAACCATTTAGATTCTTGTGTGAGTTTGGGAGATCTCTGCCAGGATGAAGAATGGGGGAGAGAAATGTAGATTAGGATGAGGGAGGTGAGACCTTCGTCTCAATAGTGCATGAGGGGGAGTTCAAATGTTAATTTCCTTTGTTTTCTCAGAGAGTGGCCCTCTCTTAAAGTCCTTCAAGTATTTCCAGTCTTACACTGGCTCATTTCTTACATCAGCGACAGAAAGTACTATTTCACCATACAATAGATATGCCACTGCTTCGCTTACACAGGGTGTCCCTTAAGGTTCAATTCTTGGCCCACTATTGTTTATCATCTATATATATATCCACTTGGTGACATAATATGCAGGCATGGACTTCAATTTCATTGCTATGCTGATGACATTCAAATTTATCTTAACACCAGCTCCGATAGGCCATCCCTGCCTGACTCACTCACTGCATGTATCAGGGACATCAAGCATTGGATGTCCCTGAATTTCCTCAAATAAAAAAAAAACGGAGATATTGGTGATCGGCTCTGCTGCCTCAGTCAAAAGGATGGACCTGTCCTTTGACATTGATGGAGTTCGTGTTAAGCCTTCGTCATCTATTCGTGACCTGGTGTTTTATTCGACTCAACTCTATCTTTTGGCTCTCATATTTCTTCTCTTGTTAAAGGGTAATAAACACTAAAACAACTTTTTTTAGTTAATTATCTGTAAGAATGGAGCTTCATAAATGCTGTTCATTGATTCGAGTAAATTTTTTGACATTTGGGTTTACAGTGTTTTAAAGTAACACCAGGTAACTTTTGCTCTCGGGGTCCCCCTACAGTTGGGAAACAGTATTGTCCTCTACTACTGTCGTAAACTCTGTCATCCTACATGCACGTGCATTTGTTGACAACCATGATAGCCCTGAACACTGTAGGAGGAGGTCACATGCAGTTGTTCTGCTTGCGTCGCGTGTGAAATGTCTTCATCTCAGGTACAGTGCCATATATTTCAGCATGTCATATGAATATAATTTCATGGGTTTTATTTTTTTTTCTAACGACAAATGATCGTGATGATCACGTTTACAAGCCAGCGTCATTATAGTAGCCTAGTCTATTGGTTACCGTTTTACTGAATCTATATGATACTTCAATGCAATCTTTGAGTGGTAGATCATAACCATATATCGTCATTATCATAATATCAAGCTACTATAAATGAATCTGCAAATTTTACAAATCGAATTGCATTATAGCTTGAGGCAAGACAAATAAACAAATATCACAGACATGTTAGGTATCCTAAAATATGATTTTGTACATCTTATATATTTACTTGCAAGAATGTAGCCCCTACCAAACTTGTACACGCCGTTTAGACATAGGCTTTCATTCGATTTTTTTCTTTGTACATGTTGAGTAGAGTACACTTTTTAGGTCAAACATTTGCGAATTTGCATTTCATCGATTGCAAAGTTCAAATCAGAACGAGAATGCTAGCGATAGCTAACCATCAAAAACTAGAATATCGTTTACTAGCTACCAGATTGATAATTCGCTACTCTACTATCATTACTTGATTCATGAAGATAAACGGAGGATAAGATAGCTTCCGTAACATAGTCAGGCAAACAAAAAAACAAACAAAGAGATGGTATGCAAGCAATATACTTACTAGTCCAAAAGCATGAAAGCCAAGTCTGCATCGGTCGTGGCACCCCTCCTCCTCCTTCAGCTCACGCCAGCGAGAAAACGCTGGCCCAATGTTGATCCTCGTTCTGCCTTTAACGCGATCACTTTCTCTTTTTCACTTTTTGCTTTGATCCGATAAAACCTTTGCTTTCTTGTTTTTCTGTGCTGCTTCGGCCATGACTATAACATTTGGCTCGCACGTCCGATTTTAAGGAAGTGGCGGTGGTGGTGGAAGTGACGTATATGCCGTAAAGCAGTCGAATTTTGTTCGCCGGTTACTACCCGAAACCCGAAGTTTAAAAGTACGATTAAAAACACTACAGACCCCGTCAGGCTATGGCAGACGTGTCATTCAACCTATTGTAAGTCGATGTACCATCACAAGAGACTTGGAAATGTATTATGAAGGTTGAAAAGTTACCTAGTGTTACTTTAATTCTACAATATATGGTGTAAAAAGTCTGAGTGCTGCCCTCTTCAGGTTGAACGGTGGCTACTGCAGTTGAATTTTCCTCTTGGAAGATGTGGTACCCTCTGACGTCAGAGGGTACCAGCTAACCACACCCTTGCCTACAGAGAGATGCTCTCAGGTGCACGCCCCCCCTCGCTGGGCTCTGCCCACTTTTCCAGCATTTTTCAAATATTGCCAGTGGGTGGAGTCAGGCTCTGACCAGGGGTTTAGTTACCCTTTAAAAAGTCATTTTTCCCATCTTCGTAATATTGCACTTTAGCTGATGCTGAAAGCTTAATTCATGCATTAATCACATCACATATGGATTATTGCAATGCTCTATTTCTTGGTCTGCCCAAAAAACTTAGCGCAAGATTACAGTATGTTCAAAACTGAAAAGCAAGAGTTCTCATCTCCACCAGGTGTTCAGCTCACATTACTCCTCTGCTTCATGAACTTCACTGGCTACCCGTGGCATCACGTATTCACTTTAAGATATTACTTAACGTTTAAGGCATTAAATGGTCTTGCACCTCCATATCTGTCATACATTCAAGACTCAGCTAAAACATATCTATTTCACATGTATTTTGGATAATGTGACTATGTGTCCTTATTTGATTGTAATGTGTGCGGGTGTGTAAAT
The DNA here is from genome assembly GCF_051911475.1 of Siphateles boraxobius. Taxonomy (NCBI): domain Eukaryota; kingdom Metazoa; phylum Chordata; class Actinopteri; order Cypriniformes; family Leuciscidae; genus Siphateles; species Siphateles boraxobius. The sequence continues at coordinate 30,670,760 of NW_027508734.1, read as the reverse complement.
GTAATGTACAATGTAAAGCGACCTTGAGCTAAGGAAAGGCGCTATATAAATAAAACTTCTACTTCTAATTAGTTTCTTCCATTGGCCCAGTCTATGAGGGAGTAAAATCATTTATATGGCATCGACCAGAGATGCAAGGACTTTCTCGTGTTATTTCATATATTACATTTCAATTGTAGCCTATTGCTATTGTGATTAAGCCTAACAAAACAGCACCAACAACATGATTTGTTATAGATAGTCTTGGGTCGAAGCATTGAAGAACTCGTTTCCGCTCCATATAGAAGTTTGTGAATTTCTGACAGTTTTTGTGTTAGACATATGAAGGACCCCCCCCCCCCCATTTAATTAAGTAGAGTGCCCACTAGGATTTTATCATTTCAAGTTTAATGCGCGCGTTGATCTCCCCCAAGAGTAAGGCCACGTCCACACGAAGCCAGAGCTTTCCCTATTCGATCTTTTTTTTCCTCGTTCTAAAAAAAAATTCCGTAAACACGGCGCTGTCTCAAGAAATATCTGCGTACACACGAAACCACTGAAACCGACTCAAACCGATGTAGTGTACATGCCAGACCAGTACGAGGCGCTGTATTTCTGACACAGATACACTAAAAACAGAGAAGACTTGCGCATAAACCTTTCGCGCTGTATACAATAACATACAGTATGTAATGTATGTACAGTATGTAGGCACAGTAGCTTTTCTTTTTTACCAAGAACTTTATTGAACAATATGAAAAACCATAAATGGCCTGGTACAAAATAGGGATGAGTCACGATATTCGATTAGTTAGCTAAAGCATAAAGCTTGCCACAAAGAACCGGCAAATAGCATAATCATTATGAATGTGTCAAATATAGCAAGGAGACTTTTTACTTGTTTATTAATAAACTAGTGTTTTCTGTGACGATGCTGACTCGCCACCTTCGCAGTGTTGTGAAGGTGCCTATAGAGAGAAATGCGCACTTCATTCGGATTATTAGAGTTGTCTGTTTCTTTTCGTTTTGAATCGTTTTGTTTAAAAGTAGACATTTCAAGCTTAGATATATTTCTGAGTTTCTGTTCATTTATGATACAAGCTCCAGTTCACGTGGGATGCAAGTTATATGGCGTCGGCGCCTCCGTGTCCTGATGGCTATTGTCTGCTATATTTGCTTCTTATTTATTAAATCCAGGAAATGGTTGATGAAACATTAATTAAAAGTAAGATACAATTTATACAAAACGAAATTCACTTTAAAGAAAGGCTTTATACAAAACAAAACTTAATGAAGTGGTCAAAATGATGTGTCGATATTGCGCATCTTACTACTCACGCTGTTCACTTTTCATATAATCAACATATATGAAATGGAAAAAAATACCATAATATTTAAACATAAATATGAAACTAACTTTTCTTTAATGGCTACAACATGTAGGCCTACAGTACAGAGAAATTTAATGTTACCGGTGAGCATGAGGGGGGAGAGGTGCGTTTTTTGAAGAATAATAAAATAATTCCCAGCGATCGTCGAATATTATTTTTGCTTGAAATGCCCATCCCTACAAAATACGAAATGTCAGACAAAATACAAGCATCATAGAATAAGAAAGAAATATAAATAAATAAAGAAGTAAAATAAAGAAATAAAATAAAAATACATTAAAGTAGGCCTAAATAATAAATAAAGAAATAAAAGAGGCTCAGTAGCGTCTGAAGCATGAACTCAAGCATTTAGTCGCAGTTGTTGTTGATGTTAGGCTACTGATTTAGTGTGTCTGACTAGTCGACACGTGGGGTGATGACAACATCGTTTCACAAAATATACGGATTGGCCATACACACGAAAACACAAGGGTGTTGTTTTCAGATTTATCCACCCTGGGACCCGGTTTCAAAAAATAGCGGTTTCAGTCTCCCAAAACGCCGGATCCGTCTGGACGAAACGCATATCCGATAAAAAATTTGTACGTATACAGCTAAACGCGTCTCCGTGTGGACAGGGCCTAAATCTCAAAAGGAATGCGCGCGCTCAGGGAAAAGCTAAACAGCGCGAACCAGCATCCCCCCCGTTTCAGATTGAACTAATTAAATATGAATATAGATCACTGTGTGGAACAGAGCGTTAACGTGAACTAAACTGCCCGTCACTGTAACATAGTGTTTCACAACTGCAAGGCAGGTAAAAAAAAGTTTGAGATAGGCTAATCATCATGCTCCTGATCTGTTATTTACAGTAGGCTACTGTATTTTCAAGTATTTCAGGAGTCGGTCATTGCCAACAGCTTATAAAGTCCTTAATCGACTGAATATGTGATTCTAATCGCAAGTAACCTATACTTCACCGTTCCTTATTGATGCAACACCCCTACACCACATATTGGTTCAGCCCACATGCGATGTTGAAGAAGGCTTGGCTGAAGTATAACGTGTTTAGATGAAGACGGTTTCAGGTGGGCAGAACAGTTGCGTTTGACAGTAAAAAGCGAATCAATCCTGCACTTTTGTGGCATCTTCGCATTGCTATTGTGATTAAGGGTGAGTATTAGCTTTATCAGACGTTTGCTGTGTGCAAAGTGTAAATAACGCTATGTTAAGTGTGCTGAATTACCGACATTAATCGAGACACAAGCGGACTGAAATCCTCTTGATATCCTTTTCTAAGTGGCACGAGGTGGTCGTCGCAAAAAAAAAAAAAAAAAATACATATATATATATATATTTATGGGATGTAGAGCACTGAAAAAAAATCGGGTGCCCTTGAAGTGAAGTGTAGACACAGTGTTTAAATGCAGCACCTTTAAAGCCTTTGGGATTTAAATGTAATGTTTAAAAAGCTGATATCAGAGAAAAAGATTCTGTCCCCAATGAATGAACAGGAGCCCGTGTCGTGAAGTGATTTAAAAGTAATGTTTAAAAAGCTGATATCAGAGAAAAAGATCGAGCTGTCCCCAATGAATGAACATTAGCCGGTGTCGTGAAGTGACCACACGTTATTTAACTTTGCTTCATTGCTTTCGCTTGACTGAAATTTGTCGATTTGAACTTAACAGGTAGGTGGTTGAAGTGAAATGCTTTCAGCACTTTGTACCGAACATGAGCTTTCAGACGATATTGCTGGACTGGTAGGCTACGAGTCGCGCACATTTTCATAGAAATCAGGGACTGATGTTTCATCACCCCGCGAGACCCTAATTTGGTGACAAGTGCTCAAATCAGAGAGTTTGCACTCGTGCGGGGTCATATGCTTTGCGTTCGTGCGCAGTATAAATATAATTTCTCGGTTACAAAAATACATTATATATATATATGAGAGAGAGAGAGAGAGAGAGAGAGAGAGAGAGAGAGAGAGAGAGAGAGAGAGGTGAGATGCATTTGAAAGATTATTTCTTTTATTAGAATAGAGAGGTGCATTTGAAAGATTATTTCTTTTATTAGAATAAATACAATTAGGAATTTAATTCTATCACTGTGTGTTAATTGTGCACTATTATCACGGTTCCCTTTTGACCCCAAAAAAGCACTGTCCTAATACACAGAATATAATAATAGTTATAATAGTTCTGTATAATAATGATGTCCAATGGCTGCATAATTGCCATCATTAAGTAGCTACTGGTTTATCTAGACAGCACAGACAAATCATGCGTGTCAAAAAAATCACTAGGTGTTTTTGCACTAGGTATTATTGTATTATGTCTGTTAGGTGTAGGGTATTGCAGCACGTTGTATTTGTACAGCTTCCCAAATTCCATGATTTCCATTGATTTCTTAATCATGGTCTCATATGTGATACATACCTTAAAGTCGACATAAAACAGAAGTTGCAATAGAATTTTCTTCCGTTTTGTGATGTATATCCAAGTGAAACAGTTTATCGAACAAAAACAAAAAAATGTAGGAAGGGACTTTTTATCCATTGGGGAATTTATAGGATTGTTGTGGTTTGTTATTGCTATGATCTCATGTGCAACTCATGTCTTAAAAACCCCTCTAAAAACAGCAAACTGACCAGGCTAGAGGACCAGCTAAAACCATCAAATCAGTAAGTTTAAGCTCTCATTTTAACAGGGTCTGATTAAGAGTGTCTGTTAAATGTCCTAAATGTAAATTTAATGTGATCATTGACAGTTGCTGGTCAGGCTTTAATGAAGGAAATTGACAATTCAGTGCACTTTTATTGTAAATGAGTGAGTGAGTGATAATATCCAATGTAACATGAAGTAAACATTCACAAGATAAATTGCATTGTAAATGTTTTTGTCAAAATGTGATTCATGTGGTAACACCTAAATGTACTGGTTTAAGTAGTCAGATATATTATTTAATATGACTTTTGCAAAGTAGCATACACTGATTGCAGAGACAACCCCCTTGCAACAGCCTGTGGCTATGTGCTGTGCTCGAGAGCACAATATTGTCAGCGCAGGATTGTGATCATGGTAACTATTCAGTTCCTGCGTTAATTGGAAATGAAGCTGGTGGACTCTTAACCATTTATCTGCAGTCACTTTGGGAACCGGCTCCTTGTCTTTCCATCAGGCCGAGAAGCTAGATGTTAGCAAAAAAGGTTCAAAAACATTTAAGAATAAAGTTTATGCAGGTTAATTGCTTGAGTTTATCATCATGAGAACACTGTTAAATATTGATCTAGAGCAGTGCAATCTATTTAAGAGTCCCTAGAGCACAGCATATGTGTAACACAGTATATTTGTACACATTCTCTTTTCTCTTCCTTTTATCTTTTTATGTTATTTAAAGGAATGGTTCACTCTAATATGAACATCTTTTGTGTTCTACAGAAGACATGAATTCATACAGGTTCAGAACAACATGACGGCGAGTAAACTGACAGAATTTTCATTTTTGAGTGAACTATCCCTTTAATCTCTTACTGTCTATTTCTGTCAGAACAAACACAACAGGATGCTTTTTATCCTCAGAATAGTATAGTTAAAAAAAGAAGCTAGAAACAAACTCATATTTCACTCTCGTGGGAATGGATTTAAATGACAGGTCTCTTTATCTCTAAGGAGGTGTCCAGTGCCCTGGTTGATTTGCTGATGTGTAACTGTCAGGGATGATTAGTTAAACACTGCCAAGACAATGTTTAGGTGCGTGTGTCCAATTTCATGGCTCTGGGCACAAGCTAATAAAAGAAATGGAGATGAACGATAGTAGGGACAGATTTAAAGATGACATGAAGAGATGTTGAGAGAGAAGGAAGATGAAAGTAGAGGAAATGATGGGTAAAAAGTAGGAATATTATCAAAAATAAGGGTAGACTATTTTTGGCCAGTCACTAAGACAGAGTTTTTGATGTATATCTTAGATCTTTTCCATAAATATCTTTTTTTTCCTTTGGAGTGACTTTGTCATACCAACAGAGTAAACAGAACTCAGCAGCACTGAGAGAAAATGAGCAGGAATCTGTAATCAGTGTTCCTCTGTGCTTGTGTGTGGTAATGAGCCTGTTGAGTGTGGACATTGTGTGTTCCCTCTCTGTTCCTCCTGACAGGACAGACTCCAGACTTACTGATGATGAGCATGCTGGGTAATGAGATGCACTATGGGCAATCAGAGGTGCACTAATCAAGACGCAATGTCTGTTGACACCTCAGTGCCCTTCTGTCACCAATCCCATTTATTTTCTATTTTTATGCTTTGTTTGAAATTAATTAAACTAACACAAAAATCACACATGTATTATTTTGTCTGAAATGAGACACGCAGCAATCAGAGCAGAAAACTCTCAAATACTGATATGACAGCCTGTAATATTCCCTGCACTGTTGTGCTGCTGACAGGTATTTGATGTTTTGATGATTTTACCTATGAGCTCTCTTGACAAGCATGCTGGCCTTTGTACCCTTAATCGGGTTTTGAAGGCCAACAGAGGTTCAATTTTGACACACAATTTTGAAAATCAAAATTTTAGCTCTATAATGATGTCTGCCTCTTTGCCACAGCCTGTAGTATAGCTACTTTTCTGTGCTTCTGGGATAAAGATGCTTCTTCCTGGAGAATGGATCTTTAGCAGCTGACATTATTGCAGGAAGGTCAATATGAAGACAGGTAGTCAATTGAAGTCTCCCGTGTAATTTCAATTGCTACAAATAACTGAACCAAATCGGTTTCACAAGCACAAATTACCCAGAGTCTGGGTGTGTAGAGTATCCAAACACTGTACTTAAGTAAAAGTACAAGTAATTATAGAAATTATTACTCAAAGAATAAGTAATAATCTTAATAGTTACTTTAGTAAGAGTAAAAAAGTATCCAATGAAAAATCTACTCAAGTAGCTAGTTACTAGTTATTTCGGATCATATATATATATATATATACACACTCACCTAAAGGATTATTAGGAACACCATACTAATACTGTGTTTGACCCCCTTTCGCTTTCAGAACTGCCTTAATTCTACGTGGCTTTGATTCAACAAGGTGCTGAAAGCATTCTTTAGAAATGTTGGCCCATATTGATAGGATAGCATCTTGCAGTTGATGGAGATTTGTGGGATGCACATCCAGGGCACGAAGCTCCCGTTCCACCACATCCCAAAGATGCTCTATTGGGTTGAGATCTGGTGACTGTGGGGGCCATTTTAGTACAGTGAACTCATTGTCATGTTCAAGAAACCAATTTGAAATGATTCGAGCTTTGTGACATGGTGCATTATCCTGCTGGAAGTAGCCATCAGAGGATGGGTACATGGTGGCCATAAAGGGATGGACATGGTCAGAAACAATGCTCAGGTAGGCCGCGGCATTTAAACGATGCCCAATTGGCACTAAGGGGCCTAAAGTGTGCCAAGAAAAAATCCCCCACACCATTAAAACCACCACCACCAGCCTGCACAGTGGTAACAAGGCATGATGGATCCATGTTCTCTTTCTGTTTACGCCAAATTCTGACTCTACCATCTGAATGTCTCAACAGAAATCGAGACTCATCAGACCAGGCAACATTTTTCCAGTCTTCAACTGTCCAATTTTGGTGAGCTCTTGCAAATTGTAGCCTCTTATACCTATTTGTAGTGGAGATGAGTGGTAGCAGGTGGGGTCTTCTGCTGTTGTAGCCCATCCGCCTCAAGGTTGTGCGTGTTGTGGCTTCACAAATTCTTTGCTGCATACCTTGGTTGTAACGAGTGGTTATTTCAGTCAAAGTTGCTCTTCTATCAGCTTGAATCAGTCGGCCCATTCTCCTCTGACCTCTAGCATCAACAAGTAATTTTCGCCCACAGGACTGCCGCATACTGGATGTTTTTCCCATTTCACACCATTCTTTGTAAACCCTAGAAATGGTTGTGCGTGAAAATCCCAGTAACTGAGCAGATTGTGAAATACTCAGACCGGCCCGTCTGGCTCCAACAACCATGCCACGCTCAAAATTGCTTCAATCACCTTTCTTTCGCATTCTGACATTCAGTTTGGAGTTCAGGAGTTTGTCTTGACCAGGACCACACCCCTAAATGCATTGAAGCAATTAGGGGTGGCACGATCCGCTTTTTTTGCCTCCGATACCGATTCCGATACCTGGGACTCAGTATTGGCCGATACCGATCCGATCCAATACTAAAATAATAATTAAAAAAACAGTGCCAAATTACCTAATAAACTGTATCTGTATGCCTCACTGTGGGGAAGAGACTGGGATTATTATTTTGTTAAAGGCATCAAAGCTTGACTTAAACATTATTTTCCTGACTTTGTAAAACAATACAGACAAAATATATACTATATAATTAAAATACATTTATTTTAAAATTTTAAGCGCAACTTTTTAATGAAGCAGCAACATATGATACATAGATTGGACAGAACAACTAAGGCTATCAATAAACTGCCATTGCGCAAAAGTATTGTAATATGAAAGGCTCCAATTCAGAGCGGCACGAAACCTTATGCGCATCCCGTGCGCAGAATGATGCGCTCGAAGCAACATGGAGTCACGGCGCGCAGCGCGTCGCATTGAAAAGTTCAAAGCACAAAAGTAAGATATACATATATTTCTTTATTTATTCATTAGTTTGAGCCTTTTAACAGTTTTAAATTTCAGTTAATGTGCGTGTGAAGAGCAATTATATCGCTCTCTACTCCAGTGTTGTGATCACTGAGGAGTTGTGTTGTGATCTAACAGATACCCGGTTGAAAGTAACATGTGAAACTTCAGCACGTTAAAGTCCTTTTATGCAAACCATAGACCTTTATCTACATATCTACAGTATAATAATAGGAACATTGACTCATCTTGGAGAGAGTTTCATCGTGTTGACTGTTTTACCCGAGCGCGACGCGCTGTTTGAGTGCTGAGAATGACTGACAGCCGCAGCAGAGGGAAGCACTTAGGTGAAGATTAATTTAACGATTTAAATCTGTACCTCACATTAAACTATATGTAACGTTAATGGCTTCAGAAATCTTGGAATACAGTACACGAAAACATTATAGTGCTTTATAATGTTTTTGTGCCATTTGTGTTTTATAACTATAACATGCGTAGGCTATACAATATCGGATCGGATTTGGATGGTCTCGTCTGGCGATACCCGATCCGGCAAATATTGCTAGTATCGGAGCAAAACCGATACTGAGTATCGGATCGGCGCACCTCTAGAAGCAACTGCCATGTGATTGGTTGATTAGATAATTGCATTAATGAGAAATTGAACAGGTGTTCCTAATAATCCTTTAGGTGAGTGTGTATATATATATATATATATATATATATATATATATATATATATATATATATATATGATACTGAATGATCTATCAATGCATTTTCAGCAGATATTGAAATAATAAAGGGTCTCAATGAAATATGTGCAGTGTCGCATGTTTACTATAAATTGTCACATGACCAGAGCTGTTTTCTTCCTGTTTGCGCCGATAGAAGAGGATGGCAGCAAGAAAGCTCCCAAAGAAAAGATTAGTAAAGTATGTTAACATAAAGATGGGACATATATTTTTGGTACACATCATGTTTAAGGTGTCTAGTATTGATATATGCATTTGCAATTACTCAACTTTGTTTAATGTGGTCATATAACTCACAAACATGTCACCGGCAACAATAGTGACCGGTGGGATAACCCATTGTATCTACATGCTAATAACACATAGGCTAACTGTTCTACCTTACTTTCTGCTGCTACCTAACTTTCTACCTAATTTTACAAACAGACACAGAGACACACAGAGACACACAGAGACACACAGAGACACACAAACACACACACACACACACACACACACACACACACACACACACACACACACACACACACACACACACACACACACACACACACACACACACACACACACACACACACACACACACACACACTAGATAGCTAACTAATTCTACCTAACTTTCTAGCTAACCAATTCTACCTAACTTTCCACACATGCACGCACACAAGCAATTACAGGTAGGGACACACCCCACGCACACCACACACCCCACACACATGCACATTAATTCAGGTTTGTTTATCAGTACCATAGCAATGCTAACTTCCGCTGGAATTGTCGGATAGGAACCGTCCGTAGCCTTTCGCAAGAGTTAAATTTTTTGAACGCATCTGGATGACCAACTGGTACGATTTTATTCGCACCGCACTCGTTCGGACCCGTTTCGGACCCATTCGCATGCCGTCTGCCAATCTCCATAGGAAATGAATGACTTCCGGTCGTTTCGAAAGCCGTATCGGAGCTGATTTCAACTGCCAGTACACCGCCTTCACGCCGCCTTAACACTGGCAGTTGAAATCAGTTCCGTAATACGCAATACGCTCCCAGCGGTCGGAAGCGAGTTGTACAAAAATGGCGGAGATTTTTTTTAACAGATGTTACCGTTCTTGTTAATGAACATAAATTTAACAATATATCTCGTCCCCTTGGAATTATAAGGTTCTATCTGACATTTTTGTCAAAATTGAGTTATTCACATATTCTTATTCTGTGACAACTTATTTACATTATGTGATGTTTTTTTTAAAGTTGTGTACATTCTGGGACTTTTTATTGAAAAAACAAAAAGGTTCTATCTACAAAGTCGAACTCTAACTTGGCTCTATAAGGTTCTATCTGCGTTAGCCAATCAGCACTTCGAATGCACAGAAGAGGACCAATCAGGATCAACTTTATATGTCGTGTCGCCGGCTTTTTCCTTGAATACAGAAAAGATCGCAGAAACAAAATATCTGAGAGGATAATGGCACGCAACGCAAAGTTTTTGAGAAACCTTAAGATCGACAACTTTATTGAAGATCTTCTCAAGGACAGCAGCCCGAATTCCAGGCAAGTTCAGTGTTTTTTGTTTGTTTTGGGTCTTACTGAGGATATTGTTTTCATAGTTAGACACCACACTAGCCAGCAGCGCTAGCTTCATAGTTCCTGATATTAAGAGGCAAACACTAAGATAAAAAAAATTTAACAGACAAAACAAATGAACCTATCCTACTCAAAATAGTGTGATTACAGTAAGTTATGATCGTTATGTCAAGTCATGCTCATTTATATAACGTTAGCGCTTTTAACAATGTTATGTGAAAATGTGAACATGTGAAAGATCGTAAGCAGTTAACTTAACGTTACCTCAGTATTAAAATGATTTCAGAATGATTGTAGCCTGTAGCTACTCCATGGTATAGCATACTAAATTATATATATATATATATATATATATATATATTTTGTCTATTTTTGTAATGAACCTGACATATCCAGGAGGGGAAAAAGTAATGCTAAAACCAATAGCAGGAGAACGAGAAAGATAGCACCAGGCAAAGAAAATATGAAAGAAGTATCATCAGAGAATGGGAGAGAAACTGAGGCAGAAGAGGGAAGGAGCAATGTTGTAAAGGAGCAATGTAAAATCAGACTTTTAGAGACCGAGGGAGAAACAAGCAGTCCAGTAATACCAAGACAGAGAACAACAGAGAGAGGAAAGGTAAGAATCAGTCAGTCATTCAGAATTGGTTAGTTTTGAGCTACAGGGGTAGTGAGCTAATAATAAGACATTTTTCTGAATTTATTGCATGCCTATTTTTGACATTGTGTATTTAAATATTATGTTTAAATATGTATTTTTTCAAATGTACTTTTTTTCTCCAGCCAGGTGACAAGGTAGATGCAGCAGGGCCTAGGGTCTTACCAGACAAACCGACCGAGCCAGTGACCGAGCCAGTGGCCGAGCCAGTGACCGAGCCAGTGACTGCACCAGTGACCGAGCCAGTGACTGCACCTACCAGTTTACAAGAGCTGGGGGCTACTCAGAAAAGAAGAAACAGGAGACGTGTTTCAAATCCTTCAAGATGGAAAGCAAGTAGCCGCAAGAAACTTTATCAGGAGAGCAAGGAACATGTCAACTCTGCAAATAAAAAGGCTTCTGCCAAACAAGTGAGAACTTTGAAGAACTGTAGTACGGCATGTAAATACAAATGTGCAAAGAAAGTAACCCCAGCTGAAAGGGAGAAATGCTTTACACAGTTCTACCTGTTGAGTCAAAACAGGAAATATGACTTTATAGCCATGACTACAGACTGCACAGAAAAAGAAAGACAAACCTGTGATGAACCACACAGAAAGCGTACCTACTCATTTAAGTACCATCTAAACGTAGAGGGTGAAAAGGTGAGAGTCTGTAAGCAGTTTTATCTAGGCACACTTGCCATCAGACAGAAACCTGTGTATAATACACACATGAAGAAAAATCAGACGACTAGCACGCCAAAATCAGATGCAAGGGGAAAGCATGCAAAAAAATGCATTTCTGAAAATCAGAAAGAGCAGGTAATGGCACACATCAGTTCATTTCCTGTTGTTGAGTCACATTACTGTCGTGCCAGCACAGAAAGACAGTACCTTGAACCGGTACTCAATGTTTCAAGGATGTATGATCTCTACAGACTTAAATGCAACGAGAATGGAAATACACCAGTGAAAGAATCGTATTACCGATTCATATTCAACACAGAGTTCAACCTTAGCTTTCACACCCGTAAAAAGAATCGGTGTGATCAGTGTGAAGCATATGAGACTGCCGTAAAGCAAAACATGGTAGCCCAAAGTGATGAATACCATCAAACAAAACATATAGCTAACGAGACGGCAATGCGCCAAGAGCGCCAAAAAGACAGAGAGGATAAAGATACTCTAACAGTCTGTTTTGACCTACAGAATGTTATTTCATGTCCACGTGCCGAAATTAGCTCTTTTTTCTACAAGCGGAAACTTAACTTGTATAATCTTACTGCTCACTGTTCGCAGACTAAAAAAGGCTACTGTGCTTTGTGGACAGAGGCAATGTCAGGTAGGGGAGGAAATGATGTTGCAAGTGCACTAATGAAAATATTAGAACGTGTTGTACGTGATCATCCACATGCCACTGAGATGATTACATGGAGTGATAGTTGTGTGCCTCAGAACAGAAATTCCATAATGGCCTTTGCTATGGCAGATTTCCTGACAAGGCATCCTCAAATTAAAAAGATAACAATGAAATACTCTACTCCAGGCCACTCCGCAGTGCAGGAGGTAGACAATATGCACAGCCATATTGAAAAGGCAATGGCAGTGTCTGAATTCTATTCACCACTGTCTTTCTTGCGCATTTTACTGAAGGTGAACAGGAACAACCCATATGAAATCATACAGTTGAAGAGAATAGATTTCTATGACTTTCAGGCATGTTCCAAGCTGTTTCAGTACAAACAGGTTCCATTTTTTGAAATGTCACAGCTTGTGTTTGATCAGTGTCCATATACTCTTCATTACACAAAATCACATGTAGAGCCAAGAGTTAAAGTAGACCTAAGAGGACCAAGCAAACACACGAGAAGCCTGGCACCTACATCCATCTTACCCAAACCAAGGGTACTCCCCATACAGAGCATCATCTCAGAGGCGAAGATGGGTGACATTAAGTCTATGTTTAAATTCATGCCACTAGCAGATAGAGAGTATTATAAGTCTGTGTTTTAAAAAATGAGTCACAGGGAGTATTATAGTTCTGTGTTTAAAAATGAGTTTGTGTTTTTTTGTGATTATCTTTTTTCTTCTTCTACGCCTTATCAGCACTCAGCTGTTGAGTCCGACGTGGGCTCCAATACTTTCACCTAGTTCTCTCCAAATATTTCGGTCCCGTGCCACAATTGATGCCTGGTGTAAACTCATACTTGTCCGATTGATCTTATCCATGTGGCCTTCGGTTTTCCTTGTTTTAAAAACCGAAATTATATAGTCATTATATAATTATTTGTGATTATATAGTCAGTGTATAATTTTTCAATGATTATTAAACTTATTGAATTAATTTGCTGAAGCATGTCTGTTTTTTTGCAGTTTTTAAAGTCTTAAAATGTTTTAATTTTTACAATATTAAGCCTTAGAGGTCAAAAAGTCAACAATTGAATTGATGGGGTCTTAATTACAACAATAAACGTTAGCATGTTATTTCAGACATACTGATGTCTAGAGAGAAAGCCATTTTACCTGGCCCACTTTGGCTGGAATAAAGTCCTGCTCAGATGTATTACAGTAGCTGCTTTCTGTCTAAACAAAAGAAAGATTAAAGTAACAATTTCTGCAATAATGTGTTTAATTACCCACCAAATTGGTACTAAAAATTAACATCTGCACTGGACAAAATATTTAGACCTACCTTGCTTAATCTGAAATGTCCTAAATACATGAAAGTGCTAAAAATATTAAATAAATGTCATAGAAAGGATAACATTTTACTTTCTAACACATATTGAGACATTGTTACAACATTCATTTTATATTTAATGTTCAAATAATGTTTTGGCAGATAGAACCTTATAATTCTAAGCGAAAAGTGTTTTTTTAGAATTAGAAGGTTCTATCTGCATTTGACCCGTTCCAAAAATCCCCATTTACAAATTTGAGAGGATTTTGATATTGTATATTTAGAATACATATAGGGTCCCTGTTATTTTCATGTTTGAAAGAAACTTGTTCCCCATATACATTTTCCTATATGTAATGCAAAAACTTTAAAGCTCAATATCTCAAAACTGCTCAGAACGCAGATAGAACCTTATAATTCCAAGGGGACGATCTGCATTTAACTCAAGATAATACTATACTGTCAACTCACTGTCAAATATGCATACCGAGACAAAACATGTATTAATATTGCAGCCTGCGCAGGAAACTGTGCTGAAGATATACATGCCATCAAAGTTAGGCAACACAAACCGGTTTCAAGACTTGAAACATGCAGAAACTAAGAAATTAATTCAGGTTTGTTTATCAGTACCGTAGCAACGCTAACTTCTGCTGGAATTGTCGGATAGGAACCATCCGTAGCCTTTCGCAAGAGTTACATTTTTTGAACGCAACCGGATGACCAACTGACACGATATTCTTCGCACCGCACTTGTTCGGAGCCGTTTCGGACCCATTCGCATGCGAGACAAAACATGTATTAATATTGCAGCCTGCGCTGCAAACTGTGCTGAAGATATACATGCCATCCAAGTTAGGCAACACAAACCCGTTTCAAGACTTGAAATCATAGACTGTAAAAAATATGGACAACGCGTCTGTGACGTCACCCATAGACTTTCTGAAGAACGGTTTTGAGGCCATTTATGGGGGGTATGGGCGGCGCCATCTCGGAAAATGTTTACAGAAAGGACACAGAGGTGGTATCATGTGTTGTCAGATCATGGGCGAGACGTCAAATTTCAGGAATTCCACTCGGCGCAGCCCGTTATCAGCTGTCAATCATGCTGTCAATCAAAGTTAACCATGCCCTTATTTGTCAAACATTTTATATCTAAATACGATCTAAACTAACGAGTTAGAAAAAAATTCACCCCCTCACAGTTGTCAGGCACTCGGAACCTATCGAAAAATACAATAAAAGTCCATGGGACCAACCTGTAAAAACATGAATTTATGCTGTGAAAACTGACATTTTAACATGGGTTGACCCTGGATCACAAAACCAGTCTTAAGTAGTGTAGGATTACAAATTTATTTAAATGTTTAATTTAGATTTCCAATACAATAGTATTTTATATTGATAAAATTTAGAAATGATGAGACCAGGAAATCTCTGCAAACGGTAGGGGTTCCCAGCGGGATATTCCTGACTGTCCCATCTCAGTACGAGAAGGCTAGGCTTTTCCTGTTCTCGTTGTTTACCGGGTGAAGAGTCATGCTGAGCAAGTATGAACACCTGTTATTTTATTACTGAGACCATTTGTCTCATCTCAGTACGAGAAGTCTATGCCTTTCCTGTTCTCATGTCTCAGCTCATTTACATGCTTTGTTCATCACAATGTAATCCCTCCCCCTTGAAATGTATATAAACTACATGAGACCAGGAAATCTCTGCAAACGGTAGGGGTTCCCAGTGGGATATTCCTGACTGTCCCATCTCAGTACGAGAAGGCTAGGCTTTTCCTGTTCTCGTTGTCTCAGCTCATTTACATGCTTTGTTCATCACAATGTAATCCCTCCCCCTTGAAATGTATATAAACTACAATGTAAAGACTAGATTAGACTTGACTTGACTTGGGTACGAAGCAGACTACAGCAAATAAAGAATCCTTCTTAAATAAGTCTCCTGGTTTTCGCTTCTGAGTTTTTCTACACTGAAGAAGGAAGAAGTTCACAACAGATGGTGCCTGTCAGAAGCGAAAACCAGGAGACTTATTTAAGCAGGATTCTTTATTTGCTGTAGTCTGCTCCGGACCCAAGTCAAGTGAAGTCTAACTAAGGCAGTATACATTGAGTTCATATATACATTTCAAGGGGGAGGGATTACATTGTGATGTAAATGAGCTGAGACAACGAGAACAGGAAAAGGCATAGACTTCTCGTAATGAGATGAGACAAATGGTCTCAGTAATAAAATAACAGGTGTTCAAACTTGCTCAGCATGACTCTTCCCCCGGTAAACAACGAGAACAGGAAAAGCCTAGCCTTCTCGTACTGAGATGGGACAGTCAGGAATATCCCGCTGAGAACCCCTACCGTTTGCAGAGATTTCCTGGTCTCATCATTTCTAAACTTTCTCAATATAAAATACTATTGTATTGGAAATCTAAATTAAACATTTAAATAAATTTGTAATCCTACATTTCCCCCTTTGAGAGTTCTAAATAACTCTCACAAAATACAAATTTAGACACTTAAAAGTTAAATTCTTGTAACTTGTGATCATTACAGGCTCATGCTTCTGTGTTGCTGTTTCTGCAATTGCATGCTGACACAGAAACAAACATGCAAATTTAGGGTCCGTTAAGGTCTTAAGGGTAATAGTCTTTTCTGTTTGGGACTGTCATTTCTTTGTGAGGGGCGTGAGTCATTTGTTGAATGAAACACTTGATACTGTGGACGCATAGATAGTACGCTATTAGAAGAAATAACAGCAGAATTGCTATTTCCTTTATCCACAGCCAGGGTTTCCCAATCAAGTTTCCGAACCATGAAAAATTTACTTCAGTCATCTGGTGTAATTTTGCTGAAAGATCAAGAATGTCTTGTTGGATTTTGTTCAAGTTCTCTGTTGGATCCATTAAAACCCGGTGCAGCACTCAGGTCCGATGATGGTGCAGGCTCCTTCCGTAGCTAGAATGTAATCTAAGGCCACTCTGTTCTGTAAGATCATTATCTTGTGCGAAGCGAGAGTGTCTGTGATGTTACTGGTACGACAATCTTGATCATGTTGATGGATGACTGAAGGTTTCGTATGTGAGTCTCTGCGTTGTCTATTTTTTTCTTTTTCTTTTCTTTATCCTTTTGTGATAGTTGGCTCGGAAGAGGGTCAAGTTGTTTCTTGAGGTTTTCTTGTGGCTTCATACGCAGATGACGAGGTCAGTGCGTATGGGTCTCGGGAAGTCATCAGTGGTATCTGCACAGAGTAAGAAAGAAAACAAAAGACACGAGAGCAGTATTTGTTCAAACACTAGGGTTGTAAACTTTTCCGAGTCTGCTAAGCAGTAGAGCAGTATTTGTTCAAACACTAGGGTTGTAAAAAATTTTCTGGGTCTGCTATCGTCGTTCCATCTTTCCCTATTTCTTAATTCCTTTGACACCTAAAGAACGCAGTGAGGTGAGGATGGATTAATGGATGGGAAGGCCTATGAGGGATTCTTCACCGAAGGGTTGGCCCCCGACGCCTGTTACAATCGGTTCTTCCCTCGGCTCCTCACTGGTTCGTGTCCTATCCTATCCCTGTAGGTGGGGGAACACTTTACAGTGTGTACAATTAGTCCAGGTTTTCCTTCCCTGACACAATACTGCAGCTGCTGTAATCAACATCACTTGATGTGGCCCATGCCACTTTGGTTCTAATGGAGGAAAACGTCTTTGTACAGATCAATTATTGATTCAGGAGGCATCATTTTCTTCTGTGCTGCACTACCTGAACACACTTGTACAGTTGCATAGAAACAAGCCTGTTTAGCTGCCATATCAGCAAGAGCATTACCTTTAGCTTCCGTAGTATTAGTTGTGAGATGTGCTTTCACTTTGATCACTGCTAATTTCTTTGGAAGTTTCATGGAAAACATTAGATCTTTCACTAATTCAGCATGCTTAATGGGGGATCCAGCAGAAGTTAGAAACTGTCTGGTTTGCCAAATGACACCAAAATCATGAATTACCCCAAAAGCATATCTGGAATCTGTTGATATTAGCAACTGATCCTGAAGCTAGCGTGCATGCTCTCGTTAGGGCTACTAGTTCTGCAGCTTGAGCTGAAAAATGATCTGGAAGACGTCCTGAAGCTAACACTTCCGTGGTGGACGTTACTGCATAACCTGCTCGTCTGTTACCTTTTTCTTTTACTTCACTCATAGGTGTATATGTAAGCGTAACACAATTGTGAGTAATTTCTCCTTCATCCTCTAACAAAACTTCAGTCATAGCAGACATCATACATGAGGACGGATTCGTGACAGGTGCACGTTGTTAAACAATATTCGGCATTATTGTGGACACTGCATGAGGGCTTTTTTTACGTTTACAGTCTGACCTAACACTATTAATGATGAAAGGCCTGTGCTGTAAAATAACATTTAAGGCTGTGAGTCTACTTTAACCAGTGTCCCCCAAAGAAAAAACTGAGATAGTCACTTTCCTTTTGTTCTATTAAACAAAAACAGAAGTTTTTTATCTCTGTTGCAAGTTAGTGGGGAAATAAAGCACTCACAGCCCAAATGGTTAACGCGTCAACCAGCTGCCCCAGTTTAATGACGAGGGGACGGGCTGCTTCAGAGTAGCAAGCAGACTGAGTAGGAGCTGAGTAACATTGTTAACTTGTCTAAAGTTCTTTTTGTTTTTCCTACACTCTTTTCCCCAATGTCCATGTTTACCACAATAATAACAACTACTGCCCTCTCTCTTAGGACATTTGCGTTTCTGTTGATTCTCTGTGTTGACCTTAAAGGATGCTGTTGCAATTTTTACTCTTTCCTTGACATCAGAGTCTCTTTCCCATGCAGCCAAACTGTCTAAGTTGTTTTGTATGGTTCTAGTGGACCATGTTAAGTCTAAGAAAGGCAATGCTTTTCTATGTTCTGACAACAGACCATCAAACCATGTGCGAACTAGGGGACCATTATCTTCTAGCACCTTCTCTGAAGTGTCAGCTATACCACTGTATGCTGCTGCTGACTGGCAAAATCTTTGAGTGTATTCACTAACAGTTTCACCCTTCTTCTGTAAAGAACTAGTGATCTTCGACCAGTCAATTTTAGGTCCAACAATGTTCTTCAACGCTTTCAGAACTCCCTCTCTCAATTCATCTTTTCTGGCATGTTGTAGTTCAGAAGTAACAGCAGACTCAAAACTCTTGAATTCAGATTCAGTTAGAATTTGTGACATCAGCTGTGTGACTTCTGCCAACGACATGTCGTAAAGACGCATTTTACTGATCAATGCCCTTCTAAATTCAGAAACATCAGTGCGTACTGAAGGTAAGCTTTGGGATAGTCTTTCTATATCTCTAGGTCCGAGTGCTTTGGCAACAGTTTGGTTTTGGACAACAGAAGAGTTGGTAGGAACACTTTCAGTTCCCTCAATTCCCTGAGATCTTCTTGCAACACAAACCTTTACTGAATCTACAGGTTTATCAGTTACTGATGGGATGTCTACATCTGTTTCAAAGAATGCTTTTAAGTCAGGATAAGTTTCATCTGACTGTTGGTCTTCTGAGTCACATTTGGTTGAGGCCTTGTTATGGCCCACCTTAGTGTGCATTTGTTTGTTCTGTTCTTTTAATTTAGCTATACACCTAGATTGTTCTTGTGCAATGGATAAGCTAAATTCCCTATGGCAACAGATTATGCCTTTCATGTTTTTCTTTCTGATACATGCACCTAACACCTTCTTGCATTCTTCAATAGACCAAATCTTATCTGGATGAATCTCATATTTCTGTGTTAGTTCTTGTCTAACTTTTTCAGTGACTATTAGATCCATCTGTTCTCCTAACAGTGTTTTAAATTCGCTATCTGACCACAAAGGATTAGCAAGACCACCTTTTTTAGTTGTGGAGATTAGTCTAGCACTTTTCTTAATCATTTTGTGGATTTCTTTGTTACCACACAAACAAAGACACTAAAACTTCTCTGATCAAAAGAGTCTACACTTATGTCACAGATCAAACTGTTGATAAACCTTCCTTGTTACCAACACATCACATTTAACTTCCCTGCCAGAAACAGAGGATGAAACACAAAATATTAGCACGTTACGCTAATCTTCCCTGAAAGAAACGGAAAGGATCTTTCACCTTCCTAACTTTTTAGAGGATAAAACAAAATTACTAGCATGTATTGCTAACTCTTCCCTGCCTGAAACAGAGGATCAAACTTTCCTCTCTAAAAGAAAAACTTTTAAAAGGGTAATCAAAATAAATAGCCTGTAAGACTACCTCTTCTCTGCTTGCACAGAGGCTAACAATATTTTAACTTGAATGCTAAAATCTTCCCTGTCTGCACAGAGGATACCAACAACTTCCCTGACTATTCAGAGGATCAAACTCTCTTCTCTAAAAGAAATTTTTTAGAGGGTAACACCACAAGGTAACAAACAACAAAACAAATAATTAGCAAAATAATACTAATCTTCCCTGCCTAACACAGAGGATATCTTTTTAACATGTGATGTTAAAAACATCCCTGCCTGAACAGAGGATATATTTTCATCTTTAAAAGACAACTTTTAAAGGATAACTTTAGGTAATCAAACACTACAGCTGTCTGATAACTCTTTCTCTGACGGCACAGAGGATAATTTTTACTGGTTTTTCAACGGTTCTTTGAATGGAGTGAAACTCACCAAATTATTGTTGTATGGAAAAAATTCCGTCTGGAAACTCAGTCAGAGATCTTTGTTGAGCTTGGTTCTGGAACTCAGTTAGCTTTGTTGAGATCTTTGTTGAGATTCAGTTCTGGAACACAGTCAGCTTTGTTGAGATCTTTGTTGAGATTCAGTTCGCGAACTCAGGCAGCTTTGTTGAGATCTTTCTGGATTCAAAAGATTCAGTCTGGAACTGGAAAGTCAGATCTTTGTTGAGATCTTTGAGCTTTGAAGTTTCAAAAGTTCATTCTTTGTTGAGTTTCAGTTTCTCCATCCGGGTCACGGCACCATCTGTTGTGAACTTCTTCCTTCTTCAGTGTAGAAAAACTCAGAAGCGAAAACCAGGAGACTTATTTAAGCAGGATTCTTTATTTGCTGTAGTCTGCTCCGGACCCAAGTCAAGTGAAGTCTAACTAAGGCAGTATACATTGAGTTCATATATACATTTCAAGGGGGAGGGATTACATTGTGATGTAAATGAGCTGAGACAACGAGAACAGGAAAAGGCATAGACTTCTCGTACTGAGATGAGACAAATGGTCTCAGTAATAAAATAACAGGTGTTCAAACTTGCTCAGCATGACTCTTCCCCCGGTAAACAACGAGAACAGGAAAAGCCTAGCCTTCTCGTACTGAGATGGGACAGTCAGGAATATCCCGCTGAGAACCCCTACCGTTTGCAGAGATTTCCTGGTCTCATCATTTCTAAACTTTCTCAATATAAAATACTATTGTATTGGAAATCTAAATTAAACATTTAAATAAATTTGTAATCCTACACCTGCGTATGAAGCCACAACCTCCAGAAAACAACTAGACCCACTGGCGAACCGACTATCACGAAAGAAAAAAATACACAACGCAGAGACTCACATACGAAACCTTCAATCATCCATCAACATGATCAAGATTGTCGTTCTACTAAGCATCATGGACATCGCACAAAGTGTGGACTCCAGAAACAACATATTCTTAGAGCTAATGAATATGTCAAGAAATGCCTTGTTTGCTGGAAATGACGTTTGCATGCCACACGCACCTTCAGTAGGAGCAGGAATCCCCTGGGTGGCACACCCTATCTCCAAATGTGACACGTGTACCTTATTCAATCATCATACCAGTGAATTATACAACAAGGATACATGTCACAATACAACAATTCCTCCAGCTTCTCCGTGTTGCATTCCAGGACTACCATCCTGCAACCTAACTTCAGCTACTCCCATCATGACAGATCTACTCCTGCCAATGATGTTCTATTGGTGCATGGAAAATTATGCTCCAGCATCGACTCCACTGGGTGAAATTCCTCAGGAACGTTGCAGCTTTGTGATTGAAAGAGGAGCAGAATCCCACATGTACGTTACTACAACAGATAAGAAAGAGGAAAATGACTTAACAGAGTGTTTCTCCAGAAACCCATCCCTACCAATTTTTTTTTAAATAAATCAGTTGTGTATGATCTCTCCACCAACTGACACTTTTTGGTTATGTGGAACTTCTGTCTACAGCATCCTCCCCTGCCAATTTAACGGAAGGTGCACCCTGGTTTATATTCTACCAGCTATCAGAGAAAATACACACTCCACCCCAAGCTCCCCACAGCTACAAAATTCAGCTCCTACCACTAACGAAGCAGATGGCTGCATTCCAGGACTCACTTGTGCACAAACATGGTGGTCAAGAACTCTTGGAGCATTAATACCATCTTATGGTGTCATGCAAGCCCTTGATCAAGTCAGAAGCTTATCGAATTCTGTACAGAAATTGGCCAATGATACGGCTTTGGCCCTTGGTAACATCACGGACACTCTCGCTTTGCACAAGATAATGATCTTACAGAACAGAGTGGCCTTGGATTACATTCTAGCAACGCAAGGAGGAGCCTGCACCATCATCGGACCTGAGTGCTGCACCGGGTTAATGGATCCAACAGAGAACTTGAACAAAATCCAACAAGACATTCTTGATCTTTCAGCAAAATTACACCAGATGACTGAAGTTAATTTTTCATGGTTCGGAATCTTGATTGGGAAACCCTGGCTGTGGATAAAGGAAATAGCAATTCTGCTGTTATTTCTTCTAATAGCGTACTATCTATGCGTCCACAGTATCAAGTGTTTCATTCAACAAATGACTCACGCCCCTCACAAAGAAATGACAGTTCCAAACAGAAAAGACTATTACCCTTAAGAACTTCACGGACCCTAAATTTGCATGTTTGTTTCTGTGTCAGCATGCAATTGCAGAAACAGCAACACAGAAGCATGAGCCTGTAATGATCACAAGTTACAAGAATTTAACTTTTAAGTGTCTAAATTTGTATTTTGTGAGAGTTATTTAGAACTCTCAAAGGGGGAAATGTAGGATTACAAATTTATTTAAATGTTTAATTTAGATTTCCAATACAATAGTATTTTATATTGAGAAAGTTTAGAAATGATGAGACCAGGAAATCTCTGCAAACGGTAGGGGTTCCCAGCGGGATATTCCTGACTGTCCCATCTCAGTACGAGAAGGCTAGGCTTTTCCTGTTCTCGTTGTTTACCGGGTGAAGAGTCATGCTGAGCAAGTTTGAACACCTGTTATTTTATTACTGAGACCATTTGTCCCATCTCAGTACGAGAAGTCTATGCCTTTCCTGTTCTCGTTGTCTCAGCTCATTTACATGCTTTGTTCATCACAATGTAATCCCTCCCCCTTGAAATGTATATAAACTATATTATTTAAGAATCCTTCTTAAATAAGTCTCCTGGTTTTCGCTTCTGAGTTTTTCTACACTGAAGAAGGAAGAAGTTCACAACAGTAGCACGGGTATATTTGTGGGAATAGCCAACAATACATTGTAGGGGTCAAAATTATAAATTTTTCTTTTATGCCAAAAATCATTTGGGTATTAAGTAAAGATCATGTTCCATGAAGATATTTTGTAAATTTCCTACCGTAAATGTATAAAACATTTATCTTTGTGAGTGAATGCAGCACAATTGTACATAAATGGACAACTTTAAAGGCGATTTTCTCAATGTTTCGATTTTTTTGCACCCTCAGATTCCAGATTTTCAAATAGTTGTATCTCGGCCAAATATTGTCCTATCCTAACAAACCATACATCAATGGAAAACTTATTTATTCAGGTTTCATTTGATGTATAAATCTCAAGTTCATAAAAATGACCCATATGACTGTTTTTTTCATCCAGGGTCACATATGATGTGTTGTGTCAGATCATGGCCGAGACGTCAAAATTCAGGAATTCCACTCTGCACAGCCCGTTATCAGCTGTCAATCACGCTGTCAATCAAAGTTAACCATGCCCTTATTTGTCAAACATTTTATATCTAAATATGATCTAAACTAACGAGTTAGAAAAAAATTCACCCCCCTAACAGTTGTCAGGCACTCGGAACCTATCCATGGGACCAACCTGTAAAAAACATGAATTTATGCTGTGAAAACAGACATTTTAACATGGGGGTCTATGGACATTTGCTCCCTTTTGGGACTTGCCCCTAGCGGATTTTCGATGTATTGCAGTTTTTTGCACTTCCGGGTAAGCTTCATTTTTCAGATTGGAATGTTGCCGCTTGCTTGAAACATGCAGAAACTAAGAAATTAACTCAGGTTTGTTTATCAGTACCATAGAAATGCTAACTTCCGCTGGAATTGTCGTATAGGAACCTTCCGTAGCCTTTCGCAAGAGTTAAATTTTTTGAACGCATCCGGATGACCAACGGACACGACTTTCTTCGCACAGCACTCGTTTGGACCCGTTTCAGACCCATTCGCATGTGGTCTGCCAGTCTCCATAGGAACTTCCGGCCGTTTCAGAGCCGTATTGGAGTTGATTTCAACTGCCAGTGTGAAGGCGGCGTCAACGCTACAGCCGGACTGGATGCTCGCACAGTGGGCACGCACTGCAGATGATGGCACCAGTTGTCGGCGCGACGGGAGGATGCGGGAGAGGCAGAGGCGGGAGATAGTCGGTTCGGTCCCATTCACCAGTAACAGCAGATTATCAGTGAATCCCAGTTGTCTCCGACGGAAGTTTATAAAACTATCCCGTTTAAAATGAACCCACAGAGGCGGGTTTTGGTGGTGATCCTCAGCTCTCCATCAAGGTGGCTCTTCACAAAATTAATCCACCTCTTCTTGATGTGATCGTTTTTCGGAAATTTAAATAAGGACACCGATCTGTTTTGTACGTGATCGCATCCAGGTAGTATGCATTTTCGTGACTAAGGCATAGCTAGCTAGCAAACTGTAGGCTGTAGTAACTAATAGTACTAATAGTACTGACAGTAACTCGCAATTGAGCGGCAAACTGATGTGAACACTGTAAACCCGAATAAGTTCCTAGAACTCAAAAAATTTGAGGCAATCGATTGCCTCAAATTTTTTAAGTTGATTAACTTAAAAGTCACAATTTTCTAGAACTTAAAAGGTTGGATTACCTGCTACTTGTACCTTTTGATAACAGTTAAATTAAAGTGCTCATTTAGCTCAACTCAAATATTTGCAGTTAATATGACTTACAGTTTTCTGTTAAGGCTACTCAATTATTTTCAGTTATTATAACAAAGTTTTGAATTTTCACAGAACTTTAAAAAATAAGTACACAACCACACAATTTTGTGTTAACAAAACTCAATTTTTATTGGTTTGTGTTGTCATTGTTTTAAGTACACATTATTTAAATATGTTGAGTTTGTTTACTTAAAAACATGTGACTCAAAACTTACAATTTTAAGGCAATAGATTGCCTCAATTACATTGAGTTTATCTAACTTATTATCTCTAAAAGTAAACGTCTGCTATTGAACAGTATTTTCTTGCCCACTCACTTTTAGCACGCTGCAATGTTTAAATGAAATTTAAAAATAAATAAAAAATTTATAAATTAAAATAAATAAAACAAAAAAAATACAAAAAGAAGATTACCTGATTATTTGCAAAGTAATTGTATTAAAAAATTATGAATTTAGAGATTTTTAAGAAAAAGTCAAAATTCTCAGATTCTAACCCATTCTAGCCTTCCAAATGTGTTCCTGGTCACTTAAGGCACTACAAAATAGATATTTATCACGAATGTCTGATATTGACTAGACAACTAATCGGATAGTCAGGAAAATAAATTTAGAGTAATCGAAAAATAATAATAAATATTACCAAAATGAAATTCTTTCATTACAGCTATATATACGTATATATATATATATAAAAAGTATGCTTTTGGCTTCCTGGCTAAAGCCTGGGTAAGGCAACAGGGCAGCAATTTGCATGAAATTACAAACATTCTACAGACTGTTTAAAGGAACACTCCGACTTTTTGGGACTTTAGCCTATTCACCTTATCCCCCAGAGTTAGATAAGTCCATACATACCTTTTTCATCTCCGTGCGTGCTATAAGTCTGTTTGACGCACCCACCGCTAGCCTAGCTTAGCACAAAGACTGGATGTAAATGGTTGCAGCTAGCATACTAATCCAAATAAGGGACAAAATAACGCAAACATTTTCCTATTTACATGTTGTGATTTGTATAGTCACAGAGTGTACAAAAAACAAAGTCACATGAGACACAGACATATTTTAACCGTATAAATACTGGGAACTATATTCTCTGAAGGCGAAGCACTGCTACTTGGGCGGAGTGATAACCGCAGCACCTGAGACGTGCCGTAGTGAGGAGCAGAGAGCGCGTCTCAGGTGCTGCGGTTATCACTCCGCCCAAGTAGCAGTGCTTCGCCTTCAGAGAATATAGTTCCCAGTATTTATACTGTTAAAATATGTCTGTGTCTCATGTGACTTTGTTTTTTGTAGCAGCAGAAATTCCTTGTATGTGCACAACACTACTTGGCAATAAAATTGATTCTGATTCTGAAATGGAGCATACTCTGTATAATTATCCCCGACATCTACCTGTGTTGAGATCCCTTTCCTAATCTCAGAATTCTGTTAGCGAACATGAATCTCCAGAGGTTCAAGTCCAACCAATCCAACTGGCTTATGTAGTGTTACAAATTTATTAAATGTTTTAATTTAGGTTCCAATACAATAGTATAGAAACTGAGAAAGTTTAGTAGACTGAATTTAGATATCAGAGTATCAGCTAGAGATTCCTGTCTGTCCAGAGCTCTCTATTGTAAATTAAACGAGTCAGATTACTTAAACTCTCACCCTTTGTTCTAATGGCTCTCGGAGCCACTGTCCCAGTCGTTGAAGAGTCTGGCTGATTGGATTAGGATATTTACATTTGAATCACACTGTTATGCTGACGAATATCAGGGTTGGAGAATTTCCGGTAACGTGCTGATTCCTGTACTTCACATTTACATGCTTTGTTCAGATTGCGTCCCCCCTTTTATGTAAATCCCTCCCCCTTTGGAAGGATAAAACACTGTGTTTTTAGCTATTGAGTTAGACTTGGTGACTACAGCATCGCAACAGCAAAGTCCTCAATAAAGAGTAACTTCTGCATTGAAAGATATCCCAACGTTTCCTGGTCTTTCTCTTCTAAGTCTCATACACTTAAGAAGAAAAAAGTTTACAACACTTAGCAGACTTCTTTAACGCGTTACATTGAGAGATTTTATGCCCTACTGTGTGACAATAAAAGCAGATCACCTTACCTTTCTTATCTGATGAAAAATTCTGACTCACGGAGTGCACACTTGACACAGTGTTCGATGTACTCACTGGAAGCGCCCACCGATTCGAAATAACTTTCTACTCTGATCACTTGAAACTCTATCAGGAAAAGAAACTCTGAGTCAGAACAAATTCATCAGCCAACACAGCTGCATTAGCTAATATAAGGGCCTTCTGCTCATTCAAATAAGTAGACACAGACCTGGGAACACAATTTTTAAATTCTTCCACATTCTTCCACAAAAAGCCTCTGGCACTAACTCATGCGCTCTCAAATGGCTGTTTTTACTTGTTTAAAATCTACACTCTCTTTTTCAGAAAGGGAAGAAAACACTTACTGAGCCTTCCCCGTCAGAACACACTGCAGAAGTAGGGTCCAGACTTATTCTGGCCATTTTAGAGAAGATGAAACTCTTTCTAAATGGGCAAAATACTTGTCCACATCACGTTCACAAAATGGAGGAACCATCTTAATGTTTTGACCAACATCAAAAGAAGAATGCACAACCTGAACAGATTTAGAAGCTTCAGCTTTCCTAACTTCCAATTCAAATTCTAACTTCCTCATTTCATACTGCCTATGTTCACGTTCCCTTTAAGTCAATAACGTCGGACGTAGTCGACGTCGACTGAATGGGGGATCGCGTCAGTGAGCCTACCATCTTCGAGTACTATAGAACGAGCCAATGGAATTGGCGTGCGTGATTCGCATCACACACTCCGCCCCCGCGGCGCGGGTATAAATACGGAAGTGGATGCACGCACAAGTTGCCTTTCGCTTCGGAGCCCATCGTCTTTGGTGTCTCTGAAGAGTGCTGTTGTTTCAACGAGCGAGTGTGTCGGTGTTCTTGCAGGAAGACCTCCCAGTGTTGGTGTTTTACAGCGTGGTGCAGCGGTGATCGTGAACTTCTCAGCTTTCAGCTGCTGTTTTAACAGCATCAAATTTCTATTGTTTGTTGAGTGTTGACGGTTGGTTAGAGGGCGATAGGTGAGTGCTTCACTGTTTTGGTCTAAAAACTAATTCAGTGTTGCCGCGGTCATTCCCTGTGTGCTGGTGACACTGATGACGGTCCCATTTCCTAAAAGAGCAACACGGGTGTGTCTTTTTCAAGATGCCATTCCATCCGTGCGTTTCTGGGTGCGGTTTGGCGCTGTCCCCCTCTGACGGTCACGAAAGTTGTGTCGTATGTTTGGGCTTACAACATGCTGAGGCAGCTTTTGTGAATGAGTCATGTTCTCATTGCGGGAACATGGCCATCTCAGTGTTGAGATCTAGACTCGCCTACGTCAAAAGCGTAGGTGCAGTCCCCGCCTCTGGGCACCGCCCTTGCTCTTCTTCTGGGTTACCTTCCCAGAGAAAGACTGGGGTGCCGTCCAAGCTGGGTGATCTGAGGATCAGTGAGGGGTAATCCGCCCGGCAAGGCCCCGTGGATATCTCACTCCTCTTTCACACCGCAACCGGTGGAGCTTACCATTGATCCCGCTGGTCCCTCTGTAATGGACAGGCTAGCCGTGTCATTTGGGGCCCCTCCAGGGGATAGTATGTAGATCGCAGCATCGGATGGGGAGCTAAACTCTGGAGATGACGACTCGGCTGCACTGCCTCCTCCTGGGAGACCAGTGTTGCCCGAGCCAGATCCAGAGATGTCAGTTATGCTGAAAAAGGGCGCCGAGGCGGTAGGGCTCGTGTGGAACCCTCCACCGTGTGTTGAGCCATCTCGGTTGGATGATTGGTATATCGGGGCGGGCCGTGCTAGTTCTCAGTCCGCCGCCCCGGTTCCTTTCTTTCCTTAAGTGCACGAGGAGCTTACGAAGGCATGGATGGCACCTTTCTCTGCCAGAAACCGCCTAAGTAGCTCCTCCCCCCTCACTACCCTTGACTGCTCCGCACTGCAACTGACCTCGCCCTCCGGGCTACGAAGGTTGAAGCTCGCGCAGTCGGTTCGGCAATGTCCACACTTGTGGTCCAAGAGCGCCATCTCTGGCTCAACCTGGCTGACATGAGAGAAGCGGACAAGGTTCGGTTCCTGGACTCTCCCATTTCCCAGGTTGGGTTATTCGGCGATGCTGTGGAGAATTTTGCCCAACAGTTCTCTACAACCCAGAAGCAGACGGAGGCTATCCGACACATCCTGCCCCGACGGGACGCTCCTGCCTTCACCTGCCCGCCGAGGTCAGATCCTCCGCCTGCTTGTCGCCGAGGGCACACCCCGCAGCCGCCTCGGCTCCCGCTGGACCATCGCAGCAGCCTACGCCCAGGTCCCACCGTGGAGCCGGCCGGGGAAGGGGCACCCAGTGTGCTCCAGGTGCTGCCAAGCCAGGTGGTAAGCGACAGCAGAAAAGACGCTGAACCTGGTCAGGCCCCGCAGGGATGGAAAAGTTGTTCTTGGAGTGGTCACCGATCCACTCCCTCTGGCCGGTTGGAGGGCTGGCTAGAGTTTTTTTGTTATGTTTGTTCCGCCGCTGACTCCTATAACAACGGGGTCAGCGGTACCCACATTTTCCGAAAAAGAGCAAATTTCTCTATTACTGGGTCCCAAGAGGTCCAGTCTGGAGGATGTGACCCTGTATAGCCTTACATCCCTCAGCTCTCCCTTGGTCGCCAGCAGGCAGCTTGGTGCGTTCGACGACCCAGTCATCCGCCTTCTCTCGCGCCCCCTGCCGCTAGTGGAGACAGGTAAGTGTTGCAAAGCACACTAACACCACACTCTCCACTTCTGCTCCCAACCTCAGGCTCTGCTTTTTTCGCTCAGGTCAGTGATAATTATCTCATTAGGTGTTGAGCAGACGTGCTCCTGAAAAATTCAGTGATATTCATATTCACCTAGTGCTGAGCATGGCTCCTGACTTTTTGCGCATTGAATATCTTATCCTGCTGGTGAGGGATCTGATAGCCGCTCCTCCAGCCGGTATGAAGGTCAGTTATAAACTCGTTCTTCATGCTACTAGGTGGTGGTATCAGAGTCTTTTCCTTCGAGTCCTCTAAAGCCTGTTGGGTATTCAGGTCAACTGAGAGAGTAATCTCACCCTCGGGTTGAGTTTCTCTTTTTTAGCTTTGGAGATGGACTCGGTCCGACACGTCTTCCAAAAAGACTGTGTTCAACTGGTGCTTTTTAGAGGCGAGAAAGGGTCACACTGAAATAACTTTCAGAGGCTCCTGGGGCATATGGTAGATGCAGCCACTTTAAAAGTGGCTTCCTCCATATAAGACCGCTTCTGTGCTAGCTTCACGATCGAGTCCCGAGGTGACCGTGGCAGAGCAGCTCTCCCTGTGTGACTCAGTTGACTCCGGTCTGTTGCCAAACCCTCTCCGACTGAGAGGCCATGTACAATGGGCATGCTTTTACGGGGCCGGGGCGACCTCCGACTGCACAGGCATTCGTGCCTTGAGTTGTAATGCAACTGTTGCGTATGCTTCCCTCGCATGTCACGACTCACCCATCACCTCCTCCTTGGAGTCAGAAGCTTCTGAGGACGCTTTGTTCCAGTCTTCCTGCTTTACTCAGTCGTGCCGCCAACAAGCCTCACGACAGTTATAGACAGGGTGAGTGAGACTCCATCCCCTGTTGTCCAGCTGGGTCATGATCACTCCGGGGCCGCTCAGTTGCCTCTCCGGTTTCGTCTCCCTGCCAGTTGTGTTTCTATCTGAACGGATAACCCTTGGACAGACACTGGGTCTCAGCTGCCCCAGGGGCCCAAATAGTCCCCAGTGAGCCTTCCAAAAGCGACTCCACTCATAGTTGTCTGGTGCTTGCTCAAGTCAGTGAATTCATCACACTCACGTTGAGCAGAAATGCTCCTGAAATTCAGTGAAGTTCATCGCACTCAGGTGTTGAGCAACAGTGCTCCTGTAGCTCAGTGAATTCATCGCACTCATGTGTTGAGCAGCGGTGCTCCTGAAGCACAGTGATCCTTTCACACTCAGTGCTGCTCCTGTAGTTCAGTGAAGTTCTTCGCTTAAGGAAGTTCTTCGCATTCGAGAGATGAGCAGAAATGCTCCTGTAGCTCAGTGAATTTATCACACTCAAGTGTTGAGCAGAAATGCTCCTGCAGCTCAGTGAAGTTCTTCACACCCAAGTGTTGAGCAGGAATGCTCCTGAAAGCTCAGTGAACTTATCTCTCTCTAGTGCTGAGCCGAAATGATCCTGAAGCTCAGTGATCTTCACATGTTGTGTTGAGCAATGCCCATGTCTTTTTGCGGCCAAAAATGAAAAAGTCGCTTGCACTTACGGTGCCGAGTCAGGAGGGAACAGGTCTTCATAGTTGAAGACTCCCTACGGTCGAGCCCGTGTCTTCCCTCGGCAGAGTCTCTTTGCCGTCTCTGTCCGGTGAGTCTCCCCCATCTTAGGCTGGAGCCACCCCATTGGCATTCCATATGTCATACTGCCCGGTGATCCGCCCAGTTCATATGTGTTTTCTCCACTTTACCTCCCTTTGGGCAGGATGTGGCTTCCGCAGCGTCCCTTCCTTCCAATGTACGGGAACGCTTTCCCAGTGGTCCTGTAGGAACAGCAGTGACTTCCCTGGCCTAAGCCCTGTCCTTCCCCGCCTGAAGATTACGTGGGTATCAGGAGACTTTGATCTAGGCTCTGGAAGGTGGTAGCTTTAGTGGCGCTTTCAAAGTGTCCCCCATTCAGTCGACTTTATCGACTGAAAGGGAACGTCCTGGTTGCGAATGCAACCCACCGTTCCCTGAAGGAGGGAACGGTGGGTTGCATACGCAACCAGGACGTTCACTCACGTGCATACTCTAATTTCTTCAGCTCAAATTGTGTACGCTCGCGCTACTGTTCAAGCTCAATTTTTTTTTAACTGAAACCATTTTTACCATTTTATTCCCATCTTTTAATGCTTGAGTACCTTCAAATGATAGTTTCTCAGTTTCAAACTGTTTGTTTCTCTGTGAACATCACATCTCTCTCAATAAGTGGATACACTACCAAGCCTAGCCTCATCTCCTATAACCATAATTCCCTTGGCTATCAACTGGCTTTTATGAGACGTTATCAAATCCTCCTTGCGCTTCTTATCATTACTAGTCAAAATGATTGCATGACTCTCTGCAATTTCTAAAAGTTGTTCTTTGGTGCACCTATCTAGAAGCTTCTCAAAAAGTTCTACATTCAATTCCTCAATAGAAGTCATTTTAGACTAGCATAAACTTCACACAATGAAGATTAGTTAATAAATTGACCACGATAAATCCAAATAATTCTAATAAAACCTCCCAATAAAACGAAAGTGCCAGAAAACAGCCTAAGCCCAAATGATTATCCAATAGTACTCGTATTGACATACCATTTCATTCAGCCTAGCTCAATCTACTATAAAACTAGAAACACCATAAAGAAGAAGAGAATGAATAAGCCCAAGACAAAATCCCGCTTTTATTATTCAAATTAATCACACAGACGTTAAAGTCACTGCAACAATTGCAGTGTTACAGTATATAGAGGACAATAAATCAATGCACATTTATAAAAGGAATGTAGAAAACCCTGCATAACCCCTCAATGCAGTGCTAATTTACTCACAGTAAACAACAATTGGTCATTCTCAATAGGCTACAACAGCTGTTTCAAACTTATTTGCTAATAACCTATCAGCTGCTATTGTCCCCAACACAAGATTTTCATGTAAACAAATTAAATTGTATATTTTAACCGGTCTACACAAACATCCACTTCCTATATAAAATGGCAAAACTAGCACATAAACACATGCGAAAAAACATGCTGTCTTTGTAATCAAATTAAGCAAAACCCAGGGAGAAAAACAAAGTACTCACCAAGATTTCCATTGGCTTTACATCTCCGATATGCCTGCCTGTTGAAATTTAAAACTGTTGAAACGTTGAAAGTCTTCAAAGGACTGCCGGGCTCGAGGCGACATGAAACGCTGAACCTCGTAACAACCATTCTCCCAATGAGTTCAGCTGTGCGAGAAGCGTACCCCAACCCATGATTTCCTTCCGAAAACTCCAAATAAAATACAAAACAAAAATCATCAAAACAACAAACAGTTTTCCGATGGAAGGGCCGCTCAAGCAAAACCCAGCTGAAACACTCTGACTAACCAGGAGTGAAAGCCAATCCTCACAAGAGACAATAAAATACTTCCTCAGAAACAAATGCTCAAAATCCCAGGCGAGCCCCCATTTTTATGTTACGGCTGGCTCATATACCACAACATAAAAGAGGAAAACAACAAATGCTTTAACAATAAACCAATTTATTTACAAACCAAGCAAACAATCATTAAACAATCAAAAGAAAAACGATGTCTAGAAACGCGCGTGTGGTTACTAAATAAACAATCTCTGGCACTCAAAAAATATATGGGAAATTAAAGATTTAGGAGCAACTAGGGCTGGGCGATAAAACAATAACGATGATTATCGCGATATAATTTTCCTCGATAAAACGATAACAACAGTTCGATAAATGCTCGATATAATGCTTACGCACTATGCGTAATGCTGTGCATGTGTTTTGCAGACTGGGCTTATGGGGGCCGCACGCGGTGTTATTGACACTCACACAGTGGCCGACAGGCTGACAGGCTTGGAGGAGTGGAGCAAGAAAAATGAGCGATAGTGAAGAAAATGCAGCGCCTACGACCAGCTCGGAATTTACAGACACAGTTATCGACATCGTTGACAAGAAAGGTCACTCAACTTCAGTGGTTTGGAGATATTTTGGCTATTTGCGATCCGACAAAAAACAGAGCGACGTGCACTGCAAACTCTGCAGACGATTAGTGCCATCAACGACAGGCAATACCACAAACTTGTTTCATCATTTAAATCAATGTCACTTTTAAGAACACTTTTAAGTGTTAGTGGCCGTCGACCATCTACAAGCACCAATGCAACTCAGCAAAGTATCATATCATAATTTTCACACGCCGTGCCTTACGACAAAAAACCAAAAGACACGAAGACATCACAAAAGCAGTTGCTTATTGCATTGCAAAATACATGCTTCCCATAAGCAGTGTCGAAAATGAAGGATCTAAGAAGCTTATCCGCGTCATTGACTCCAGATATGAGCTAACTAGCCGAAAACATTTTTCACAGATAGCGATTCCCCGACTGTATATGGAATGCAGGGAGAATGTAGATCGGCAGCTGCAAAATGTACAATTCTTCGACCTCTACTTCTGATATGTGGTCTAGTCGCACATCTGAGCCTTATCTGAGCCTCACTGTTCATTTTATTGACAGTCTTTTTAAGACTGGAATCTTCAGAGCAAATGCCTTTGATGACTTAAATGAAAATAATTTAAGAAGAATCAAATCAATATTTTATTAGTCCTTTGTTCTTAAAGGTTAGTGATTACAAGCATGAAGAAATATTTGCTGAAACATACGCTGATTTAAATTGTAATAAATATGATAGTAATAAAATGATAATAAAAAAGAAAATAATTTTTAAAAGAACCAAATCAATACTATTTTATTAGTCCTTTGTTCTTAAATGTTAGTGATTACAAACATGAAGCAATTTGAACCTGAAACATATGCTGATTTGAATATTTAATATCAATATTTTGTTTTAATATCTATCTGTTTAGAACTTCAGATGTTTTTACTCAGATACTTTCTTTGCTCATATTTTTTTCTCTATTTCCTTTCCTTCCTCGGAAAGAGCGGGGAAGGACAAGAGGGTGAATCGAGCCTTTGGGCTTTGTAAAAAAGTAGTGGCTGCCTTCTCCTTCTCCTGGAAAAAGAAGAGAGACCTTGCAACTGCTCAGGAAGAAGTCCACTACCAGGTGGGGCTCCCGTCAAAAGATGGTGGCAAGGATGATTGAGCAGCACAAGGCTATCTCTCAGGTACTCACTGCTGACAAGAAAACCAGGCACTTGGTGCCCACCTGGCAGGACATTGAAGTGCTAGAGTCAATGAATGAGGGCTTAAAGCCACTTCTTGAGTTCACAGATTCACTTTCTGGTGAATCTTATGTGAGTGTGTCCTACCTTAAGCCTGTGCTGCACCTCTTCAGAACAGAGCTCCTGAATCCCTCTGATGATGACACACAGCTCACAAAGGACACAAAGACAACAGTCATAGAATATCTCAATGAGAAGTACGATGACGAGATAACAGATGAACTGCTTGATATGGCATCCTTGCTTGACCCGTGCTTCAAGACTCAATACATCAGGCCAGACAAGATTGAGGCTATCAAAACAAGAGTAGTGACTGAGATTTTGAAAATGGAGGGAGACCAAAGCTCATCGACTTCACAGGCTTCATGCAGAGCAGACGAGATAGAGGCAGAGGGAGGTGCTGCAGCAGCTCTTCCTGTAAAGAAGCAGAGGAAGTCACTGGGCAGTTTTTTTAAGAAGCCATGCCCCAGCAACACAGGACTCAGTGACATTCAGTCAGTGGAAGGGGAGCTAGAAAACTACCTCATTGGTCCAGATGCAGACAGTGAAACAGAACCCCTGGATTGGTGGAAAGTGTATGACAAAAAGTTTCCTAAAGTGAGCCAACTAGCAAGGCGCTACTTGTGCATCCCTGCTACCAACTCCCCCTCTGAAAGGATTTTTAGCACAGGAGGGAACATTGTGACCTGTCATAGGGCAGCTTTAAAACCTAAAACTGTTGACAGACTTGTCTTTCTTGCCCGTAAATTGTAGAGTAAAAAAAAAAAAATGCTGACCACAGTTAAGATTTTTCTTTTATTTATTTTATTTATCTTGTCAATGGCATTTATTTATAAGGTTTGGCATGCTGACCAGAAATATATTTTTTTTCTTCTATTTTTGTTGATTGACAAACATTATCTTTAAAGCACTTTAACTTTTACATTTGCAGTCAGCAGAGCCAAGTGTTATATCATTACAGTTCTTGATTTCTCTATAAAGATATTTATTTTATATATTCTATATTCTATTTATATTAATAATATTCTACTCTATTAATGTTGATTTTAGTAATAGATAAATCTACCTCAGTTTTGATAAATTGTTCACCTGTTTGGGAAGTGTCATGTTTTGACAATAAAGAGTAGTTTAAAACCACAATTAACTGTCTGGTTTCTACATCTTTCACTCAGGAGCAAAAATATGCCTTTAAACTTAAAAGAAATAAAGATTTGACATTTATTGTGATAATTATCAATATCGACTAATATGGAAAATTATATTGTGATATTTTATTTGGGTCATATCGCCCAGCCCTAGGAGCAACATATGTACAAATATGACGAATGGGAGAGAAGTGAGAGCCCTCACTTGAAGTCACCCAGGTGGTTGTGTTTGTGTAGGACTAAATAACCACACCATGTAGCTTCGTTCGTGTTGCTTTTACTCAACTGCCGCAAACCTTACATTTTTACCTTTTGCTGTAAATCACTGCTGTAAGCCTTAAAGGCACAGTAACCTGTCACTCGCAGTGCATAACATAACCGAGTCCAACAGGACACAATACTGAACGTTTTCAGACATAACACAGGTCATTATACTGACACCACATTATAAGTTAATTAGGGATTGAATGCACCTGTTGCCCAACTAACGTCTGCACTGGGTAGCAAAGCCAGCAGGGGGAAATCAGGCATGCATAACACAATAACCACAAGTTGCAGATTGGCGGGGGTTCATTTCATACTCAAATTGGTTGCATATTTAATGTATAAATTAAGGTATATGTCCAAAAAACTGGTAATGTCATACTTTGTAGTAGTGGTATCGTATACTTAGTGTAATAATCTGTTTGTTGTTTAATGTATTGCCTGAAAGAAATCAAATGTAGCTATAGGCTACCTGTGGAATCGTTCACAGACGGCACACCCAGATGTTCAACTTATAAAGATCTTCATCGCTGGCAAACAATGGGATGCATTCGCAGATTTGCTTTCAATTGACTAGGTCCACGGCCACTTCATCCAACGCTCTTGATGTTCTTAAATTTCCTGATATGACTCAGAGTGAAAAACCGCTTCAGACGATTCAGTGCATGCAGGACACTGAACAAAAACATTCAAACTGATTCGCGAACCAATTTAGACAGTTTTGCCAACTTGTTTGATCAAGTCTTTGAACAGAATCAACTCAAAAGAGTGATTCATATGGAATGGGGCATCGCTCATGCTCCAGAAAATAGAGACAGTGCGCTTATAATAAACTATGTATTTCTTAACATTTATTGCATTCAAATAAAGTAATGAGAGGAACGTCGCCCAATGTAACGGAGTAAAAGTTCAGTTTTTTCATTAGAAATGTACTCGAGTTAAAGTAAGAGTACCCTCAGTTAAATCTACTCTTGAAAGTATAAATTTTCCCCAAAAAATACTGAAGTGTAACGGAGTAAATGTAATTCGTTTCTATCCACCTCTGCAAATTCCATCTAACCCATTGGAGGATCTGAAACCTCAAGGACTTCTATTACAGAAGAATAATTATAGAATAATTAGCTCCTGAGCAACACGATAAAGCTGCTGATAATACCGAATGGACCTTATATATAGGGATGATGTGATAGGTGAGAGTCTGCTGATGCAAGCTTGACTGAAGTGACCTGCCGGAACTAACGCTACGCTTGATTTTGCACTTATAGATGGGACATTCATGGGATTGGGAAGTGAGGCAAAGCTTATAGTTTGCTCTGTTCGAGGCCAGAATGAAACCCTTCACAGTGTGCACATCCTCAGCCAAGATGTGTTTACAATGTCCTGGTACAAACACATGATATACACTCACCTAAAGGATTATTAGGAACACCACACTAATACTGTGTTTGACCCCCTTTTGCCTTCAGAACTGCCTTAATTCTATGTGGCATTGATTCAACAAGGTGCTGAAAGCATTCTTTAGAAATGTTGGCCCATATTGATAGGATAGCATCTTGCAGTTGATGGAGATTTGTGGGATGCACATCCAAGGCACGAAGCTCCCGTTCCACCACATCCCAAATATGCTCTATTGGGTTGAGATCTGGTGACTGTGGGGGCCATTTTAGTACAGTGAACTCATTGTCATGTTCAAGAAACCAATTTGAAATGATTCGAGCTTTGTGACATGGTGCATTATTATCCTGCTGGAAGTAGCCATCAGAGGATGGGTACATGGTGGCCATAAAGGGATGGACATGGTCAGAAACAATGCTCAGGTAGGCCGTGGCATTTAAATGTTGCCCAATTGGCACTAAGGGGCCTAAAGTGTGCCAAGAAAACATCCCCCACACCATTACACCACCACAACCACCAGCCTGCACAGTGGTAACAAGGCATGATGGATCCATGTTCTCATTCTGTTTACGCCAAATTCTGACTCTACCATCTGAATGTCTCAATCGAGACTCATCAGACCAGGCAACATTTTTCCAGTCTTCAACTGTCCAATTTTGGTGAGCTCTTGCAAATTGTAGCCTCTTTTTCCTATTTGTAGTGGAGATGAGTGGTACCCGGTGGGGTCTTCTGCTGTTGTAGACCCATCCGCCTCAAGGTTGTGCATGTTGTGGCTTCACAAATGCTTTGCTGCATACCTCAGTTGTAACGAGTGGTTATTTCAGTCAGAGTTGCTCTTCTATCAGCTTGAATCAGTCGGCCCATTCTCCTCTGACCTCTAGCATCAACAAGTAATTTTCGCCCACAGGACTGCCGCATACTGGATGTTTTTCCCTTTTCACACCATTCTTTGTAAACCTTAGAAATGGTTGTGCGAGAAAATCCCAGTAACCGAGCAGATTGTGAATACTCAGACCGGCCCGTCTGGCACCAACAACCATGCCACGCTCAAAATTGCTTAAATCACCTTTCTTTCCCATTCTGACATTCAGTTTGGAGTTCAGGAGATTGTCTTGACCAGGACCACACCCCTAAATGTATTGAAGCAACTGCCATGTGATTGGTTGATTAGATAATTGCATTAATGAGAAATTGAACAGGTGTTCCTAATAATCCTTTAGGTGAGTGTATATGTATATGTATATATATATATTAGTGCTGTCAGTTAAACGCGTTATTAACGGATTTAAAGCGAACACATTTTAACGGCGTCAATTTTTTTATCCCGAGATTAACGCTCTTTTTGGCCTAGCAAACTTTGTAGTTTTTTTCACATACTGTTGCAACAACTAGTAACGTTAGAAAAACTACAACATCACACTGGATAGCTAGACCGTTAACAAAACAACAGGCACGCCGCACATACTTGTTTGGGCTTGCGCGCCGGCCAAAGAGTAGTAGGCTAACGTTACGTTTTGAGTGGATGGCGCGAGCTCGAGACGCCGATCTAGAGACGTGCACTGACTGCACTCTCAACGCAATAGAGTGCGGCGCGAGACTAGATTTGATGTCCGAGTACGAGCGCGTGCGGTAATGTACTCAGTCTGTGTGTGCGGGTACTGGAGAATAAAACGATTCGCGGGACTCCCGCAAACTATAAATATCTATGTATAAAACATAAAAACTAATACATTTTTATTCATATCTTGCAGAAAAGCAACAAGAACAACTAAAACAAAAACGAAACGATTTACAGGCCAGAGTTTCTTTTTATAACATGTTTGCAGCGTTGAGCGATGTAGCCAATCAAAGACACATGTGATTGAACGCAGACACATTTCTTGAACGCAATGGCCAATCAGATGCATTTAAAATAGACTCCCCTCACCGCTCAAAACTGACTTTTTGTTCAGTGCTGAATTCTGTATGCTGGCAAATCCTCAAATTATAACAAACAAAGTGTATATATTATTAAAGACTCATTGTGCAGTCAGCTTCATTGATAATAACAGAGTTGTGTGAGATCGCGATGAACTGATGTCAGCTTTTTAGGAATTATTAAGGGAGCGCACTTTGCGTGCATTCAGTCATGCCAAACCATGCACTCAGTAGCCTGCTTGCTTTTATATTATAACAGTGGTTTGTGTGTTAATGCTTTAATAACAAATAATTTATCAGGAGCATTTATGCTGATGTGTATGGTGGCGACACGTGGGCGAAAGTATTTGGAGGTAACGTTAGCCTACAAAAAAAGTCTATTTGCGGGCGGGAGCGGGACAAAAATGTTGCGGGGGGGATAAAGTAACATAGAAAGTAGTTGAGAACGTCAGTTATAACGACCCACGTATTAAAAAAATTTGCACGGGCTCGGGTAGGGTCGGGCTTGATTTTTTGGGCCCGATCTAAGCTCTACAATGGATGACTTCAGACAGAAGCACATGGATACCAAAGCTAAGAACAAACTTACTGCCGGTCCACTTTTCCATGTTGATAAGAGCATTAAAATTAGAAAATATAATGGGGAAAATAGAAATCAAGGGACATTTAGAATAGATAAAAATGTGCGATTAATCGCGAATTAACTACGGCGTTAATGTGATTAATCGCGATTAAATATTTTAATCGTTTGACAGCACTAATATATATATATATATATATATATATATATATATATATATATATATAGCGCCTAGAGCTGTTTTCTAATTCAGGTGGTAACTGAATAAGACGATTTTGTGGGATGAACTATAAAATTCATTTATGCCTTTTTTCTTGTCTTTTAGGATGGAGGATGGCTGTGATCCTTTAAATGGCTGAAGGCTATAAACTCACGATTATCAATATGTGCAATCATAATGTCATATAAAATCAGTATGGCAGCACTTCAAAACGCCTACCTTTTCAGTGACCAGCATACAAAACTGTGAGCTAAAGGACAATAATCTCACAAATTGTAGTGCCAAGAAAACACTCAGGAAAAAAAACTCTTGCAAATGTTTTCAAGATTTTCATTAATCAACTTGAAAACATCCAAAAAGCAAATCATGCCTGACCTAAAAAACAGTAAGAAAAAAAGAAAATCCATTCACTCTTACAGTGACTTAATTTATTTTCACCTTGCCTTCTAATTAGAACCAGATATCTATTGGCATACAGTCAGATGCTGCCATGACTCAACCCAATGTTACAGTACTCTTGGCTAATATCTCTGGAGGATCTGAATTGGGTAATCTGTACCGTCCATTTTCTGTGTTCAGTGTTCTCACGCTCACTTTGCTGGCCATGCTTGTGGTGGCCACCTTTGTATGGAACCTTCTGGTTTTGGTGACCATCCTGAGGGTGCGCACCTTCCATCGTGTTCCCCACAATCTGGTTGCCTCCATGGCCATCTCGGATGTGATGGTTGCAGGACTGGTTATGCCTCTAAGTCTGGTTAGGGAGCTTTATGGACGGCGGTGGATTCTGGGTCGGGCCCTGTGTCAGGTCTGGATCTCCTGCGATGTACTCTGTTGCACAGCCAGTATCTGGAATGTGACGGCCATTGCCCTAGATCGTTACTGGTCCATAACACGCCACCTGGAGTACACATTAAATACACGCAAACGAATCTCCAATGTGATGATTTGCCTCACATGGCTACTCTCCTCTGTTATCTCGCTTTCTCCGCTTTTTGGTTGGGGTGAGACCTACTCAGAAGTCAGCCTGGCTTGTCAAGTAAGCCAGGAGCCCTCATACACAGTCTTCTCCACTTTTGGAGCCTTTTACCTGCCCCTCTGTGTGGTTCTCTTTGTCTACTGGAAGATCTACAAGGCTGCCAAGTTCCGCATTGGCTCTCGCAAGACCAACACCATCACACCCATGGCTGAAGTCATAGAGGTAAAAAAAACCTTTTTTTTAAAATACCTGGATTTCTTCATTGATTACTCATAAAATGTGGTCTGATCTTTAAATCTTATTTTATAGATTATAGATATATTATATATAGATAAACACAATCTGACTAAACTAATAACACAAATAACTAATTGTTAAATTTTTTATTAAATAACATTGACAAAAAAGTAAGGGAAACAGTTTCTAGGTTGTCTTGTCTTGATAGCACAGCCCTCTTTATGGTTTATCACATTTTTTCAGCCATTCTTTGGTTTGTATAATTTGTGTGATTTGGATCATTGTCTTGCTGCATCAACCATCCTCTCTAATGCTTGAAGTCATTAGCTTCTGTCCCAACATTCTCCTGTAAAATGTCTTGATGGACTTTAGAATTCATTGTTCCATTAATTAATTCAAAGTGTCCAGACACTATGGCAGCAAAGGAGCATTATACCATGTTCCATCCACCATGCTTCACATTTGAGATAAGGTTTTAGAGTTGGTGTGCAGATCCATTTTTTCTTCAAACAAAACATTGTGCATTTTTGTCCTTCACTGTTTACAGAACATTTGCCAAAAGCATTATGGAACAACCTGGTGGTTTTAGGCAAACATGAGACATGCCTCAAATTTTTTTTTTTTTTTTTTTTTGCACTGGTTTCCCTACGTGTTGTCCTTTTATGAACACCATTAGGGCTGAAACTATTCCTCGAGTTACTCGATTACAAAAATTCCTCGAGGCAAAAACTCTGCCTCGAAGCCTCGTTAAATTCCTATGACGCGCACTATACGCGCGGCGCAGGGATTTGATTGTTTCCCACGGACCGTTTATTCACACGGACCTGTTCAGGAAGCATATATTTTGAATTTAGTTGGCGCGATGGCGGAGAATAAATTTGTAAATAAACGGCAGAAATTGTCTAAAGTGTGGGATTATTACACACTTAATTCACTTAATACACTTAACTCGCTGAAACAAGGTAACGTAGTCTAAGCCTATTGATGTTCGCTGATTTTAATCCCATACTCTATTTGTAGCGATGTCGTGATGCGGTTTGACTAGATATGATTTTTAGCTTTGATGACATTTTTAAGTAGTAAACGTAACTATCAGGTTCAATTGCAAGAGAGTATAGCCTAAAAAAAGAACCCCTACACACACACACACACACACACACGCCAGTCAGACCAATTGCAGCAATGCATCACATATGCTTAAACTTTTATGTAGCCACGCAACAATAATTTCAGCCAGCATTCACTGTACACACCGTGACGTGATGGAGGAACAAATATTGTATTGCAGTCTTTGCTTTGCACATGGTTTGTATTTCACGTCTGCCAAATAGTTACAAACAACAACAAAAAATGAAAGTACCCAGCCTGTTGGTTTTTAATAAAGATTCGGAGTACTCATTTTTCAGTTAAAACGCACAGAACAAAAAGTGCGTCAGCTTTTACTGCGTGTTCAACAAGAAGTCACGTTACAGCTCTTCTTCAGCGTTAAACTACCAAAATACACAAATATGCTTAGATGCTTAGAGTGGTTATATTATAACATCTTAAAGGAAAATTCACATATGAGATAGCTTTATAACTTGCATACTATATAACTTATAGTATATAACTTATAACAGCTTTAACTGAAATAGACACAAGTTTAATATAACTATTCTGTTAATAAAACACACACGAAAAAAAATATCCGATTACTCGATTAATCGATCGATTAAGTGCTAGATTAATCGATTACAAAAAGAATCGATAGCTACAGCCCTAAACACCATTATTGTTCATTGCTTTTGAAATGGCATACACATGAGCAAAGACTGCTGCAGTTTGTAGAGTTTTCAGGGGTCTTTTTGTTGTTATCCTTCACACCTCTTGTTGTGTTCTGAAAGTGATCTTTGCAGGATGCCCACTCCTAGGGAAAGTATACATTTGAAGACAGCAAGGGTAGGGACATTTAGTAGGAACGCTAGGGACATGTCCAATATAGATCTACAGAATATAGATCAAACAATTAAAATATATTTATATGTAATCACAGTTGATGTAATTCTATCCACATTTGACATGACCTGAGAAGTAGAAAGTATACTAGAAAACTGTGCTTTTTCAAGGATGTGCATTTATTGCATGGACGGAGTAAGAACATAAGGTATGTGTTTAAAACATATGTGCACAGTTTAGTTTAATGATAAAGTTTACCCTCTTTAACTTTAATGTTGTTAAACTGAATGTACAATATGAATGCAAATTGTTATCTGAAATATACACAAAATTAAAAGCAACACTGAAATAAGAGCATGCTGTTTATTGGATGAGCGTTAAAGTTTTTCACTACTATAGAAATATGGGACCTGTGCATGTTTTCTTTTAGAATCATCACTGTTCCAATTCAGCGGGAACTGTTATGTCCCCACCAATGTCAAAATAAAACCCACGAAGACAGGGTCACTTACCATGGATTC
Organism: Siphateles boraxobius; assembly: GCF_051911475.1. Taxonomy (NCBI): domain Eukaryota; kingdom Metazoa; phylum Chordata; class Actinopteri; order Cypriniformes; family Leuciscidae; genus Siphateles; species Siphateles boraxobius. Next base: position 30,626,686 of record NW_027508734.1, on the reverse strand, counting down.
ATGAACACCTAGGTCTTTGGCAATGCTTTTGTATAGAATTTTCCATCTTTGTGCTTCTCTGTAATGTGTTTTTTTTTTAAAGAAATTGGGATTGAGGCATGGTCCACACCAACCAATCTGTCTTGAAGAACAGATTTGACAGTAACCAGTGTGCCTTTATTGTGTGCAACCCACACTTCCAATCTCATCTCCTTAATTGAATCCAATTAGCTTTTGAAGATGCCTTAACAAAGAGTTTCACTTTCTTTTCCCAGCCTGTCCTGTTAATGATCACTCAATGTCTTCAATAAAAAAATTGAAAAGTACAACTGTTTGTGTGTTATTAGTTTAGTCAGATTATGTTTGTCTTTAATTGTGACTTAGAAGATCAGATCACATTTTATAAATAATCACTAGAAATTCAGATATTTTCAAAGGGTTCTCAAACATACAACCCCAAATTCAGAAAAGTCGGGACATTTTGTAAAATGCAATAAAATCAAGAATCTGTGATTTGTTAATTTTCTTTCAATTTTCTTTAACTGACAAAAGTACAAAGAAAAGTTTTCCATTGTTTTTTCTGAACAACTTAAAGGTGGAGTAAGCGTCTTCTGGTAAACGCTGTTGATATTTGATATCACCAAAACAAACATGCCCCTACCCAACCAGATCAAACTCCTATCTCGATGCCTCCACCCCCACCCCCACATTCACATACAGGCTATGCAACCCAGGCAACCACTATGGCGGGATCAACTGTGCCTGCTGCCCGAGGGTATAATGTCATCAATAAGTGAAAGCAATTTCTGTTACTATTATGCTAAATCAGACCAAATGTCTATTTGCTATTTAGCTCCTTTACTCCTTCAAATGCCAAAGTAATCCCTTCCTTCCCAAAAAACAAACAAACACAGTTTTCATGAACAGCTCCCTACATACCACAATTGTCCAAGTAGCTAATATATTACAAATGTGACAAAATTAAGGGGTTATAGTGATCACTAAAAGGGGAGCCAAAAAACACACTTGGGCACACATTGGGAGTCAATGCTTGAAATGGGCTGTGGAAGAGGTTTAGACGTTCCAGGCTTATAGTAATAATAATGCAAATGAAAAAAACAAGTGAAGATGGCATACAAGTACATTCAAGCAAAAGACAACATGTCGTAGTTCTGTGAAACAGCAAAACCAACGTTACTTGCGTATCGAGAAGAAATAAAGCAGCCTCGGCGTCAGTTTTCAGGCCTTCCCACTCCTTAAGGCCTCTCGAGCGCTTGAAAGCTTCTCCAATATTAACACAGGTGCTACCTCTTGCCTGATCGTAACCCTTGCCTGTAACCTGCCTGATTTTTCAAAAATCGCTTATTGCACCCTTAATTGTCTTTTGTAAATATAAACACATATTATATTACATTACATTACATTATATACATACATATTTGATTTTGATGGCTGCAACACATTCCAAAAAAACTGGGACAGAGGCATGTTTACCACTGTGTCACATCACCTTTCCTTTTAATTACACTTTTTAATAGTTTAGGAATTGAGGGTACTAATTGTTGTAGTTTTGAAAGTGGAATTTTTGCCCAATCTTGCCTGACACAAAACTGTCTTGTATCAGGCAAGATTGGGCAAAATTTCCACTTGCTCAACAGTCTGTGGTCATCATTGTTTGATTCTCCTCTTCATGATGTGCCATACATTTTCAATAAGAGACATATCTGGACTACAGGCAGGTCAGTCAAGCACAACCACTCTACGGTGTAGAGTATCTAATAAATCACTTTGTTGTAGCACATGCAATGAGGCCTGGCGTTGTCTTGTTTGCAAGGAAAGATGCCATCTTGATGCCATTATGTCTCTGTACAATTCCAAGATACGCCTCTACATCAGTGGTACCTTCACACATATGCAAGTCACCCATGCTATGCATGTCACCCATGCCATTTAGACGGATGCACCCCATACCATGACAGATGTTTGTTTTGGCACCTGTTGCTGATGAAAGTCTGGATGGTCTCTTTTGATCCCTCAATATCCATTTTTCCCCAAAACAACTCATCTGACCGTAGCACCGTCTGAGATGAGCTGGGGCCCAGAGAACTCGGAGGCATATCTGCATAGAATTGATGTATAGCTTTCTCCTTGCGTAAAAGAGATTCAAGTGGTATTTCATGATGCAGCAGCAGACTGGGTTAAAGGAGAACTCCGGGCAATTTTTTAGTTAATCTTGATCGTTATACCTTTGTGAGTACTGTCTATAGAAAAAAAAAACGAACCGGATTGGTGATTGCAACACGGAGCTGTTCCCGCAAATGTCCAGAGCTCCCCCTCAGATAAAACAGCAGTAATTGGGGCATATACATAAAGAGTGTCTTGTGTGCCTCTTAACAGACACAAAATGCAATTAAAATGTCTGTCCAACATGACCAGGGCCCTTACATGTGAACAAGATGCGTTTAGCAACTTAGCCATTGTTTAAATTCACCTAAATAGTGTTTTAGACGCCTAGCTGTAGTCTCGCGCTGAAGTCCCATGGGAACTCAGTTGTAGCCAAAGGTAAATAGCAGTGTGTAGGTGAAGAAGAAATGGTTCGCGTTTGTGTCCTACAAGGATGACTACACAGACACAACACAGAGCCCAAATGGAAGGATAAATAAAGTTTACATTACCTCCACAGTGGTTGCACCTGTCTTCGTCCATGGAATCGCTTTTTTCTTCAACCGGCCCTGCTGTGTTGTGTCTGTGTTGTCATCCTTGTCAAAGTGTTCGCTGCAAATGCGGTAATCTTTAGCGCGTAGTACTTGTATGGGAGTTTGCGCATCAAGTTGAAGTACAACTAGACACAACTGCAGAATCTCGAGGTCATGGAAAGGAAGACGATGAAAATAAGTTCTTTTATTTTCGCATTCTGTTGCCATAATTCGGAACGGCACAAACGCGAACCATTTCTTGGACCGGTTCCTTGAAACAAACTGTCCGAAAGAACCGGTTCGCGGAAAAGAACCGGACTTCCCATCACTACTATTTACCTTTGGCTACAACTGAGTTCTCACGGGACTTCAGCGCGAGACTACATCTAGCCGTCTAAAACACTATTTAGGTGAATTTAAACAATGGCTAAGTTGCTAAACGCATCTTGTTCACATGTAAGGGCCCTGTTCATGTTGGACAGACATTTTAATTACATTTTGTGTCTGTTAAGAGGCACAAAGACACTCTTTATGTATATGCCCCCATAACTGCCGTTTTAGCTGAGTGGGAGCTCTGGGCATTTGCAGGAACAGCTCCGTGTTGCAATCACCAATCCGGTTCGTTTTTTTTTTTTTCTATAGACAGTACTCACAAAGGTATAACGATCAAGATTAACTTAAAAATTGCCCGGAGTTCTCCTTTAAGTGACAACGTTTTTCCAAAGAACACCCGAGCCCATGTGGCAATATTTAACAGAGTAGGATTATGGTTTCTCATGCAGTGCCATCTGAGGGCTCAAAGGTCACGCACATTCATCAGAGGTTTCCTGCCTTGCCCTACATAAACTGAGATTTCTCTGGATTCGCTAAATCTTTTCACAATATTATGTATGGTAGAAGGTGAAAGACCTAAATTCTTTGCAATCTTGAATTGAGAAATGTAATTTTTGAATTGTTTGACAATTATCTCATGATATTTAGCACAAAGTGGTAAGCCATGACCCATCTTTGTCTAGCAAAAACAGAAAAGCTCCTTTTACACTCAATCACGATATCACCTATTACCAATTCACCTATACTTATTGTGGACTTATTAAGTGGGCCTCTGTCCCAATTTTTTTGGAGAGTATAGCAACCATCAAAATCAAAATTTGTTAATATTTACAAAATACAATTAAGTTGTTCAGTGAAAAAATTGGAAATGTTTGTACTTTTGACAGTTAAATAAACTTGAAAGCGAATTCTTGATTTTATTGCATTTTACAAAATGTCACAACTTTTCTGGATGTGGGGTTGTATTTTTGCCATTGTTACTGTATACTGCCATTCACAAATCCTCTCCTGTGACCTTATGGGATAGTAAAGTGTACATGCATCTCACTGGAAGTACTAGGTCAGGTACTTTTGGTCAATTGTTTTAAGTATTCTTTGAATTCAGACATAATACTTTTTTTTTTACATACTGTTTTTCACCTACTATAGAGGTGAAAGTATGCTTATTCAGATGCAGCTAGTCACTTGTTTAATTCCTGAATGAACTAATCGATCGAGTAAATAATTAAATGAGCCACTCATAAAGGCAAAAACTTGTACCATTCATAAATGAATCGTCATTTATGAATGAATAGATTGAATGGTTCAATTATGCCTCACATTTATAAAGACAGCCAACTGGCAGAACAATGTAACCTGCAAAAAGAGTTAAATCCCCACCTGCCACCACTATGCACAGACCGACAGTCTGTCTGGCCAGATGTCCTTAATTAATTACTATTTATTTGTTCATACAGACAGTATATGAGTGCTCCTGTAAGTTTTTACATGGACAAAATAATTTGAGAGTAGCACATTAATAAATATGATTGTCAGACGCGAACCCCAAAACCCCACTGTGTGAACAAGCTATGAGAGTTTGTGAGCTGCCAGAGAAAACAAAAATGAAGAAGGCTAAAAGACAGATATAATAGAAATGTTTAAGTACCATTGATCAAACCTAGCAGAGGTATTTTCTCAGAAGGAAGGCTCAACCCACAGGAGCTGACATTTGGCCCCACATTGACACACAGTTCCATCCCAACAAACACATGCTCCAAGTGAGAGATCCAGGTATAATTGGAAGCAGCTTCTCACTGCTTCCTCACAAAGCACTATCATTTGAAACATGCACTTCTGTATTGTCTTTTTCAGTTTTTAGATTCCCAGTTAATATTCATGTTCTAATTTTAATTGGCTCTCCAATCATTTCCCACATACAATTCAATTTCAGTAATTCATTTCATATCAGATAACACCTCATGTCTATATTATGTCATTTAAAACAGATATTTCTTTATTAAAATAATATTTTATCATTAACTTGGCATATCATTTAATTCTCCATATATACATTTTATATTAATCACAGTAAGCACACATTTATTGATTGATTTACCTAATTAATAGCTCAAAGTGTGTTTCTGTGTCTATGTATGTGTGTTTATATGGATGTTCTGTGTTCATCCTATATCCTCATGAAGAAAATCTTACATGGCAGTGAAATTAAGGCCTAATTCTACTAATTTGATGATGTCTCTAATTTTAATTCTATTCTCTTCCTTTCTTTCAAAAACTAGTAGTTGATATAAACATTCTCTACATCCAATGCAGAGAATTTGATGAGAGAATACCTTTGGGTAGTGTCATAGTAACTCCAGTAACTCCTTGCCTGAAAAACAATCTTTTTTAAGATTTAAAATTTGTCCAACCAACTCAGACAGTTTTATGTAATGAATGGTTTCCAAAAATTCTCCATCATCTCTTTTACAGGGTTGTTCTACCTCTTGTACACACATAAACAAACACTGCATCCTTTCATCTAAAAATACTTGAGTCCATTATTCTCACTAACGTTCACTGATCCAAAAATCAATTAATTGCCCCGTTGCCTCCTTTATCTGTTGAAATCCACCAACGAACACACATATGCTGTAATTTTGTTTTGTTTTGCCACAGTACTCCGCTCACTCAACTACAGCCTTTCAAACAAAAGCTAATTTAAATACCCATTTTAAAGATTCAAGATGCAATAGACAAGCCCAAACAATGTTTATACTGTATTGTAAGATTTTATGTCAAAGCAAATTTTCCAGGGTAAAAATATATTTTATACAAGTTAGTTCCGGTCCTCTAATTTGATTAGATAAGCTACAGTTCAGAAGTGCCAATAGTACATATAACAGCACTGGGAAGTTTCACAGTTTATATCAGCATTCCAGACTATAGTGAGCAGTATGGAAGCAGAGTGAAATGGTGTGATTTTAACATGTTGTCCCTCAGTGTGTTGCTTGGCAACACATAAAGCATGATGCTTTGTTTTGGGGATTTGTCAACATAGAGATTAATATAGAATATTACTAAAAACTATTTTCTAAAAGGGTGGCTGGTCGTGTGGGACAAATTGAGCTAGATGCAGACTTCTTAATTGATTACATTATCATAGGGAACTTTGTGAGCAGATACAGGAAATATAAATATATTATCTTGATTTAGAGAATTCACACCTCTGCTTTCAATGGAAATTATGTGAGATTTGTCACACAATGTCGTGTTGCAGAAGCAAAGTGGGGAAAGCTGGGCAAAGACACTTCACATGTTCCAACATTAAAGGCACAAAATGTAAAAAATTTAGATTAAAATATTCAAAAACCACTAGAACAATGTTATATATTTGGTTGACTTGTGTACTTATACTATCCCAAATGTTTCCAACAATTTGGATATCCAACAGAAAAGAATTGTTATATATTTCAACATGGTTAGTCTTATTGTTTGAATCTCTTGTTTTCTTGACTCAGAGACACTATTTTGTCAAGTGGCTTAACATAGCAAAATCAGAAAGAGCTTTATTTTCTCTGCCATACAATATATTTTAAAATTAATTTAATGCCATTTAAGAACACAAGTCAACCAGCTTTTTAGCATTAGCATTTTAGCATCACCCAGCATTAGCTCCACTGAAAGGCTCTCGTCTGTGCCCTGTTCATACCACAGTAATGTTAATACAACTTTAAAACATTCGCTCATACATGAACATGATTTCTGCCTTAGCCCCATCGGATTGCTTTCATTCAGCTGTGGAGGTGAAGGCGACAACTCCTACGATTCCAGGCTTATTCATGCCATCATCAAGCTACGCCTTTGTTATAGTTTTGAATAAGCGACCTCTAGCGGCGAAACGTACATATTGTGCCTTTAATGCATGAACCATACTGTATGTGGAATAGTCTCAGATTGTTTAGTCAAGTAACAGCTTTATGTAAATATTTATAGTTTGAGTTAAAGAATTTAAATATTCTGTAACAGGTAGAGTGAATGCAGACCTGTACATAAGTAATGCTTAAAGATCAAGAACAAGTAGGAAAAATGGGACGTCTAGACACAAATATGTTACAAAAGAAATTTGCACTGCCTTTCAAATTTACACTGCTTTAAAGTTTTTTGATTACATTTTGGAATGACTTGATATTAATTTGTCTCTCCTTTTTCTCTGAATCTGTGCAAATTGATTCAGATCCGGCACAGGACAGATCACAGAGACTCAATTTAACTCCCTCAGTTTTGACAAAATGTGTAGTTGCTGCATTCTGCTCACCAATAGTGTTAATGGAGTACCTTATAGTTGTGTACTTGACTATAACTACTAATACATTTCATATTTTTACTTGCTTACTGCTAGGTAAAGGAGGCCGAACGGCAGCCACAGATGGCCTTCACAGTTCGTCACGCAACTGTATCGTTCCAGACGGATGGCGAGACGTGGCGAGAGCAGAAAGAGAGGAGAGCGGCTCTGATGGTGGGCATCCTGATTGGTGTATTTGTGCTCTGCTGGATTCCCTTTTTCCTTGCTGAGCTCATCATTCCGCTCTGTTCATGCGACATCCCCCCTGTCTGGAAAAGTGTCTTTCTCTGGCTGGGTTACTCAAATTCCTTCTTCAACCCACTCATTTACACAGCCTTTAACAAGAACTACAACAATGCGTTTAGAAATCTTTTCTCCCGACAGTGATAAGGAACGGAAAAAGGAACAAAGGTAATGATAACCTTTGGATTTTAGGAGTAGAAAGTGTGAAGAATATCAAAAGAAGCCATCTTCTATTACAGAAGACATTAGCGATACAAAAGCAAGGCCATGAATGCACTGGCTCTAACCGCTGTTCCAGGAGGAAGGGGGGATTGCCAACCCACATCAAGAAACTGCAGGTCAAGTGATGTCTCTAGGGTTCACATCTTCACCTGCTGGTCATATATCTGTTAATATATGGTGGCTGCTGATGTCTTCATGGTCAGACAAGTTGGTCACTGTCTGTTAAATCAGCAGTGCTGAGATAATGCAAGTGTTCTTTTTAGCAAAACTGAACCACTGAAACGAACTGTCCATATCCCTCACCATCACTGTAAAATCTTGAGAAAGAAACCATGACTGTTCTGAAGGGTGGTAAAACACAAAGCCATTTTTTGTCTAATAGTCAATAAAGACACAAGTAGGCATATGCACACTATGAAAATCTGGCCTAATTCACATCTTTTCACTTCTTCCAAAATTACATGGCTAAGGGTCAATTTATATTTCAATCACATTTCCTTCCATTAAAGTCAAGAAAAGAAAGTCAATGTGCAAAACATAGAGACATGGTAAAATTAAATGAAATAGAACAGACTTGCGTTGATGCAAAGAAAGACTCAATGGAAATTTTGAACAAAACAGTGTTTATATGAATTACCTCAAAAATGCCTTCATTTCCAGGCAGCACATCTCAGCATTTATGTACAGTATCATGAATGGATTCAGCTTTTCTCTTTGTAAGCTACCATTGTAGCAAAGTAAACTAGGACATTACATGGAACGAAATGTAAACTTTTTCCTGTAATTCCTGTGTGATGGGAGCAATGCTACAATTGTTAAATAAAAGATATGGATTGATCATGCATTCAAGGTTATTAAAGATTCAGAAAAGGATCAGTCTGTTTGTTATAAATAATTGGAGGATCAGTAAATAAGACATACAATGTTAAAAACTGAATGTCTCTCGGCAGTTCTTCGTCTTTATAAATGATGTTGAAAAGAAACCATCTGATTTTGTATTGCCATTGAAGCCTGTCCACACGTCCCAAGTTTTGTGAAAGCTGTCCTCACTGAAATGGCTGCTTTTATTTGCAAAAATACCTTGTTAATACTAAACTGAACAAGATGGTCTGTGACAGCTTTGTTTTGCCTGGAACAGTAATCACAATGCTTCCAATGCATGTGCAGAGAATCACAACAAGTATGAGAGCACTGGGCTGCGTTCCAGTCCAAAATTGTCATGCCCTTCACTCGCTAACTTCCCTCCGTCTCGTTCACTCAGATGCACGTCATTGCTTACGTTGCATGAGGGCCCACTACTGGCGGAAACTGTGGTGGGCTGAATTGGAACCGATTGGAACGTCCTAAGCCCTTGATCACTTGGAATCAACTATGGAGTTAATTTATTATTATTATTTTTTTCCCCTTTAAGAATTTGTTAATTAATATTAATATATTAATTATGATTTTTTAAATTTAAAACAACCCAAACACATCTATATACATTTGGATGTATATAGATGTGTTTGGGTTGTTTTAAATTAAAAAAATCATAATTAATATATCATAGTTGTTTGTGGTGTTGGTGATTAGACGAGATCTGCGGTGACGTCACAATCGTGTTGCATTGTGGTATATGGAGCATGCCTGAAGTGTAAAAAATCTATCAAAATCAAGGGAGCGAGGGTCTGTTCATATAAACTTCCCTCATCCACTTCACGAAGTGGAAGTGCTTAGGGAAGTTTGCAAGTGCGTGTCTAAAAGTGGACTGGAACGCAGCCCTGATATCATCCCATCTCATCCCATCTCTTTAAAAATACTGTCCATGTATCACATCTGTTCATCAATTTGTCAGCTCATCCATTATCCATTTAAGCTTCATTATCCACCTCAGCTTCAGGGCAGAACAAAATTTTACTTTGCATGGGTGTCTATGAGAATAAAAAATATCTATGGTGAGACTAGCACTCAAGCTTCTCTAAGTTTAAATAAGGAAAGCCAGATACTGAGATATAAAAAAGGAAATGGAAAGGCAAAGAGTGAGAACATAAATATGCTCTCTCTTGATATGCTTAATTTCAAGCTTGAGAGAGGACACACTGAAAATGCAGACACAATCTGTTACGGTGTGGTGCAGGCAGAAGATGAGGGAGAACAGAAAGCTCCAATGCAAACTTTTACTAAAAATATCATCAACAGGTACAGACAGGCAGAAGGTTCACACACACTTAGGCCACATCCACACGAAGCCAGAGCTTTCCCTATCCGATGTTTTTTTTCCCTCGTTCTAAAAAAAATTTCTCTAACACGGCGGCGTCTCAAGAAATATCTGCGTACACACGAAACCACTGAAACCGACTCAAACCGATGTAGAATACATGCCAGGCAGTATGAGGCGCTGTAATTCTGACACAGACACACTAAAAACAGAGAAGAAGACATGCGCATAAACCTTGTGCGCTGTATGCAATAATATTAGGAACACTAGCTTATTTTCTTTTCTTTTTTACCAAGAACATTATTGAACAATATGAAAAACCATAAATGGCCAGGTACAAAATAGGGATGAGTCACGATATTCGATTAGTTAGCAGTCGCATAAAGCTTGCCACAAAGAACCGGCAAATAGCCTAATCATTATGATTGTGTCTAATATAGCAAGGAGACATTTTAATTGTTTATTAATAAACTAGTGTTTTCTCTGTGACGATGCTGACTCGCCACCTTCGCTGTATATATTGTGAAGGTGCCTCGAGAGAAATGCACACTTCATACGGATTATAACTTTTCTGTTTCTTTTCGTTTTGAATTGTTTTGTTTCAAAGTAGACATTTCAAGCTTAGATATATTTCTGAGTTTATGTTCATTTTATGAGACAAGCTCCAGTTCACGTGGGATGCAAGTTAGGCTATATCGCGTCGGCGCCTCCATGTCCTGATTAGCCTATAGGCTATTGTCTGCTATATTTGCTTCTTATTAAATCCAGGCTATTGGTTGATGAAACATTGATTAAAATTAAAATACAATTTATACAAAACGAAATTCACTTCAAAGAAAGGCTTTATACAAAACAAAACTTAATGAAGTGGTCAAAACGATGTGTCTCGATATTGCGCATCTTATGATTAGGCTACTCACGCTGTTCACTCTTCATATAATCAACATATATGAAATGGAAAAAATAACATATTTAAACAGAAATATGAAACTAACTTTTCTTTAATGGCTATAACATGTAGGCCTACAGTACAGAGAAATGTAATGTCGGAGCGAACGCCGTGATGCGGTGAGCATGAGGGGGCAGAGGTGCGTTTTTTGAATAATAATCAAATAATTCCCAGCGATCGTCATTGAAATTTATTGAAAAGATTTCTGGTACAGGATAATACAATCCTCTATTCCAGACTCTAAAAGAGACAAACTAAATATATATACATACACTGTTAAAAAATTTCTGTAAAATTTACAGGGATTTACTGTAAGAAATACAGACTTTTTAAGTTGGGTTGCCAGAATAATTTTGTAAAAATTACAATCACTGAAAAAAAAAAAATCCTGTAAAAGTTAAAAGGATTTACTGTAAGAAATACAGAGTTTTTAAGTTTGTTTATACAAAAAAATCTTGTTGTTTTTACAAAAATAATTTGGCAGCTGCGGTTGCCAGAATTATTTTGTAAAAATTACAGTCACTGTAAACAACTTTATAGTTTAAACTGTGCATTTTAGTACAAAACTGCATAAAAACATCAATTTTCTGCTGAATTAAAAATAAAAACACAATAAAAACTTGCCTTTTGCCTTGCCTTCTTTATTGATATTAAAGCAACACAACATACACATTTGTAAAATGTAGTGTACAGATTAATTCTCATTGGAACTGATAGAGGAAAGATGGAGGTAAAGAGATGGAAGGAAACAAAGACGAGAAAAAGAGTAAAAATTAAAAATAGAGAAAGAAGGCAAGAAAGAGAATTTTTTTTAAACAATTAATCTCTGCAAACTGATGTACAGGACAATATCACAAAATGTAAGAGCAATAAAACTAAGTTGTATTCAAGTTGAATAAGTTGTATACAAACTCGCCTGAAAAATTATCTTGAAGAACTGAGCATAGAAGCTCAAACCAACCTTGTTCAGAGTAAAGTCCAAACAAATGTCCATAGTGTTTCAGACATCACGCCACTCATGATCTGAAAGTTCCTGAATTAAAGTAAGGACTCTTGGGTTCACATTGAGATGTGAAGTTTGTGTCTTCTCCACTTTGGTGCCCTTCTCTGGGTTGATGGAGAAAAAACACCTTGGGAAAGAAGAAAAACAGGCAACTTATCAATTATAAAATAGTTTTATTAACAGAAAAAATAACTTAATTTTCTTTATTCAAGATATAAATAATAAAATATTTTAGGTATTAAAGGGTGAGTTCACCCAAAAATGCTGTCATTGATTACTCACCCTCAGGTCGTTTCAATCCCGTAAGACTTTAGTTCTTTCTTAAGTCTTCTTAAGATCTTAAATTAGGGTCTTTTAATGCAATCTGAGATATCTGTCCCTACATTGACTGCTATGCAACTGAAACTTTTTCTTTAAAAAAAATTGAAAGAGATCGAAAAACTAATCTGAATTGAACGGTTTAGCCCAAAAAATTGCAGACACAATTGTTTATATGATGAACAAAGTAAATTTAGTCTTTTATTCACATATAAACATTCATCAGCTTACACAGTTGTGGTAAATAGAAGCTCAAGCACATTAACTTGATGTGCGAGAACCAGGCAGCCTGTCTGAACTTTCTCAAGAACCAATGAGGTTTGTTCTTGTGCATCAAAAGCAGGCCTGGTTGAGCTTGTTTTTGTTTGCTAACCAATGTTTATATGTGAATAAAAACCTAAATAAATATGTTCATCAAATAAAGTGATTTGGACTAAAACACTCAATTCATATGGATTAGTTTTTACGATCTCTTCATGAACTTTTTGATGCGTCAAAGTGGTAGTTGCGTAGCTGTCAATAGAGGGACAGAAATCTCTCAGATTTCATTAAAAAGATCTTCAATTGCGTTCATAAAACAAACGTCTTATGGGTTTGGAACGACATTAGGGCAAGTATCCCTTGGTTAAACTAACCCTTTAATAATAGCTGGACCTGTCAATCAGACATCTGCTGTTTATCATTGACTCCCATTATAATCAATGAAAAAATTAAAGGCCATTTCCTACCCGATGTAGCCCTCTGATTTAAATGCTCTGTTGGAAGGGGCAAGTCAGCTGTGAGACCGTAAACACTAACTGCTATGATTGGCCAACATCTTTGTTCACTCATCACTTTGTATTGCCATTGAAGCCTGTCCACACGTCCCAAGTTTTGTGAAAGCTGTCCTCACTGAAATGGCTGCTTTTATTTGCAAAAATACCTTGTTAATACTAAACTGAACAAGATGGTCTGTGACAGCTTTGTTTTGCCTGGAACAGTAATCACAATGCTTCCAATGCATGTGCAGAGAATCACAACAAGTATGAGAGCACTGGGCTGCGTTCCAGTCCAAAATTGTCATGCCCTTCACTCGCTAACTTCCCTCCGTCTCGTTCACTCAGATGCACGTCATTGCTTACGTTGCATGAGGACCCACTACTGGCGGAAACTGCGGTGGGCTGAATTGGAACCGATTGGAACGTCCTAAGCCCTTGATCACTTGGAATCAACTATGGAGTTAATTTATTATTATTATTTTTTTCCCCTTTAAGAATTTGTTAATTAATATTAATATATTAATTATGATTTTTTAAATTTAAAACAACCCAAACACATCTATATACATTTGGATGTATATAGATGTGTTTGGGTTGTTTTAAATTAAAAAAATCATAATTAATATATCATAGTTGTTTGTGGTGTTGGTGATTAGACGAGATCTGCGGTGACGTCACAATCGTGTTGCATTGTGGTATATGGAGCATGCCTGAAGTGTAAAAAATCTATCAAAATCAAGGGAGCGAGGGTCTGTTCATATAAACTTCCCTCATCCACTTCACGAAGTGGAAGTGCTTAGGGAAGTTTGCAAGTGCGTGTCTAAAAGTGGACTGGAACGCAGCCCTGATATCATCCCATCTCATCCCATCTCTTTAAAAATACTGTCCATGTATCACATCTGTTCATCAATTTGTCAGCTCATCCATTATCCATTTAAGCTTCATTATCCACCTCAGCTTCAGGGCAGAACAAAATTTTACTTTGCATGGGTGTCTATGAGAATAAAAAAACATCTATGGTGAGACTAGCACTCAAGCTTCTCTAAGTTTAAATAAGGAAAGCCAGATACTGAGATATAAAAAAGGAAATGGAAAGGAAACAAAGACGAGAAAAAGAGTAAAAATTAAAAATAGAGAAAGAAGGCAAGAAAGAGAATTTTTTTAAACAATTAATCTCTGCAAACTGATGTACAGGACAATATCACAAAATGTAAGAGCAATAAAACTAAGTTGTATTCAAGTTGAATAAGTTGTATACAAACTCGCCTGAAAAATTATCTTGAAGAACTGAGCATAGAAGCTCAAACCAACCTTGTTCAGAGTAAAGTCCAAACAAATGTCCATAGTGTTTCAGACATCACGCCACTCATGATCTGAAAGTTCCTGAATTAAAGTAAGGACTCTTGGGTTCACATTGAGATGTGAAGTTTGTGTCTTCTCCACTTTGGTGCCCTTCTCTGGGTTGATGGAGAAAAAACACCTTGGGAAAGAAGAAAAACAGGCAACTTATCAATTATAAAATAGTTTTATTAACAGAAAAAATAACTTAATTTTCTTTATTCAAGATATAAATAATAAAATATTTTAGGTATTAAAGGGTGAGTTCACCCAAAAATGCTGTCATTGATTACTCACCCTCATGTCGTTTCAATCCCGTAAGACTTTAGTTCTTTCTTAAGTCTTCTTAAGATCTTAAATTAGGATCTTTTAATGCAATCTGAGATATCTGTCCCTACATTGACTGCTATGCAACTGAAACTTTTTCTTTAAAAAAAATTGAAAGAGATCGAAAAACTAATCTGAATTGAACGGTTTAGCCCAAAAAATTGCAGACACAATTGTTTATATGATGAACAAAGTAAATTTAGTCTTTTATTCACATATAAACATTCATCAGCTTACACAGTTGTGGTAAATAGAAGCTCAAGCACATTAACTTGATGTGCGAGAACCAGGCAGCCTGTCTGAACTTTCTCAAGAACCAATGAGGTTTGTTCTTGTGCATCAAAAGCAGGCCTGGTTGAGCTTGTTTTTGTTTGCTAACCAATGTTTATATGTGAATAAAAACCTAAATAAATATGTTCATCAAATAAAGTGATTTGGACTAAAACACTCAATTCATATGGATTAGTTTTTACGATCTCTTCATGAACTTTTTGATGCGTCAAAGTGGTAGTTGCGTAGCTGTCAATAGAGGGACAGAAATCTCTCAGATTTCATTAAAAAGATCTTCAATTGCGTTCATAAAACAAACGTCTTATGGGTTTGGAACGACATTAGGGCAAGTATCCCTTGGTTAAACTAACCCTTTAATAATAGCTGGACCTGTCAATCAGACATCTGCTGTTTATCATTGACTCCCATTATAATCAATGAAAAAATTAAAGGCCATTTCCTACCCGATGTAGCCCTCTGATTTAAATGCTCTGTTGGAAGGGGCAAGTCAGCTGTGAGACCGTAAACACTAACTGCTATGATTGGCCAACATCTTTGTTCACTCATCACTCATTCATAAAGATATTATATTTACATCGTGTTTATACTGTTAGTTATGATGGAAGCAGTCATGAGAGTGCAGAAATCAAGTTCCACAGGATGACTGCACTCATGCACTCAATAGACATGTCTGTCATCGGGTACAATGCTCATTCCTGCAACCTTTCATGAGATGGAAGTAGATCTAAATTTAATGCTATAATCAACACTTCATAATTAGTTAAACGGTTAGTTAATTAGTTATATTAGTTATTACTCACCCTCAAGACGTTCCAAACTCGTAAGATAATAATAAAAAGATAATAAGTGCTCTTCCGGGAGAGTTGTTGTTCCAACAGCGGCCTTGGCCAAGGCCAGTGCTGGTAGGGGGGTGCCGAAACAGATAAGATTGGGATTGTTTGGTCTTCGGGAGAGTAGCCGCATTCAATTTACACAGGGTATTCTCCTGGTCCATTTTGGTCTCTGAAACGATCCATTTGCCTTTGCAAAGCTGTGAGCTTCTCCATGATGTTATCCATTTTGTGGTTCATAGACCCAGTCTGAGTGCTGACAGCTCTGCCCACCGCTTCAATCATGACAGGCAGCCTTGCAGGGCTTTGGACCGCTGTCACCGTCTGCTTAATTCCTCGATAAACCAGGGCAATGCCTAATCCAATCAGCAGAAGACCTGTTATCATGGTGCCGAATAGGGTTCCCACGCGTTCATCTTGTAGCCAGCTGCGAACCTCCCGGCAGGGCAGTCAGGTTCCCCCGAACCCAAACTTCTCGTCGAGAAGATGGTGTCAATTGCGTTGAGAGACCAGTTGATCAAATCCATAATTTCTTGGTTTTGGAGAGCAGTGCTGAGAGAGTCTCTCAAAGTACAAGACAGTAGACTAGACGTGAGAGAAGCAAAGCAGGAGAGGTAAGGGGAGGGAGGGGGAGAGAAAATGCGACCGCCTTCGTAGAGAGCCCAAGAGGGAGATGTAATGAACATACAAACAAACACTGAGACGTGACACAATCACGCTGTACCTTCGTAAATTTTGCATTGTCAATATTATTGCCTGGACGCAACCTGTGTAGATGACGGCTTGTCTTGCTCTTTCATATTAATGTATGTATTTCTGACTGTACATCCAGTTTGTCCTAAACAGATCAAATAATAGTAAGAATAAAACAGTCTCTTCTTAGAGTTGTGGGCAGTTGTGGCCTAATGTTAGAGAGTCTGACTTTTAACCTGAAGGTCACGGGTTTGAGTCTCAGTACTGGCAGGAAGTGTGGGTGGGGAGTGAATGAACAGCGCTCTCTTCCACTCAGATTACCCACAACTGAGTTGCCCTTGAGCAAGGCACCTAATCCCCAATCACTCCCCTGGCGCCGCAGCAAAAAAAATGGCTGACCACTGCTCCTGGTGTGTGTTCACGGTGTGTGTGTTCAATACTCACTGCTGTGTGTGTGCACTATCTTGGATAGGTGAAATGTAGAGCATAAATTCCGAGTATGGGTTCCCTTACGAAAAAGAAGTTTATTCAAGTGTGCTATTAGTATACTTCTTTTAAACTAAAAAATAAGAAAGTATACTTTCAGTCTACTTTTTATGTACTTCTCAGAAATATACTTCAAATTGCACTTAAGTATACTTGACTGATACTGACAGAAAAGTCTATATATTTGGCCTATACTTGTTGATCGAGATATACTGTAAGGAACCTGAGTCAGGCTTTGGGGATATGTATTCAAAAATTAGTAATTTCACAATTAATAATTATTCATACGGTTTGACCCAGATAATCATACATGTTAAATCTCCCAAAAAAGGGATAATACATTGCCAATCTGTATGAACGACTGAATACAACGGATTTATAATCAATCATCCCACATATTGGCAAAAATAGATCAATTAAATATATCAATAATCTAATCATAACGAATTATAATTCAACATTCCTATACAAATTGTCCAGAATATATATAGGTTCCCAGGATAACTTCTAAGGGAATTAATTAAGGAAAACTACGTATACGGTTACCAACGTTACAAGGAATAAAATGTATTTACAACAGAAATACAACGACAATGAAAGAGAATGCATCAATAAAGAGAGAGAGAGAGAATGAGAGAGAGAGAATCTGGAAAGATCAGTGGCAAATTACAGACCTCAAAACCTTTGAGAGACAACACGGAAAAAGACATCTTAATGCTCTAAAAGCTCGATACGAATATATACTTGCACAGTTGCTCGTTGTGTGGCTGCTTCGAAGGCATGTGGATTTGTTCCGTGGGAATGTCACGTGGTCTGCAGATGGTCTGTAGCGCGCACTTTCAAACAAAGGTTTAAAGGTCTCGGATGTAAATACACCAAAGAAACGATTCAAGCTAAGTTCACTTACTCGTCTGAGGAAATGAACAAAGTAGAAAGGAAAAATAAAACTTAAACAAACAAAAGAAAAGATCCCCGTAGGGGGTCATGCGGAGCACTTACATGATGCGAAGAGAGGAGAAGTAAGAGAGAAGGCAGGGGGGTCAGTTCTCTTAAAGAAACTGAAGTCCACACCTCTGTGGGGAGCCCTGGCCAATGACATTCAACGAAACTTTGGAGGGCAGAATTTCTTTTTTCTTGTCATTTAGATGTTTTATGACAGTTTCAGAATTTAGTCATAATCACTCTAAATATGGTACAGCATAGTAATATACATTTTACAGTATGTTCATATACATATATGGCTTGGCCAAGTCGAGAGATGTCGTTTGATACCACTCAGTCTGTGTTTGTTACGCATACAAGGATATATACAGTATATACTCTTAGACTTTTATAGAAGTCAGCAAGGTTCAACTACATAACTAACAGTCCTAGATAGACTCAATACACAGTATAAAATTCAAACATACAGGAATACATCATGTTTACATTCATGTGCATGAATATAGTCATTCAGAGTTTGTCTAACACATCTAGAGAAGTCATGATTACACTAAAATGGCAATAAAACACCTGGGTACGAAGGAATATATCGTATTCTTTCCAGAATTAGTCAAGTTACAGATTTCAATGAAGGAATGTCTGTTTATGTGTGTGCGTTTTGGAGAGAGCTTTCTCAGTCTCTTCGGAGAGCTGATTAAAATCTCTCTGAAGCACGGACCTAGAGCTGGTGGGAATGTGTAGACCGTTCTGGAATCGCTCTGAGTGCCATAAAAGTGTTGAAAGGGCCATCTTCCCCAGACTTTTTGGCGCTGAGCTGGTTAATTATTAGACAGAGTCACAGTTTGCAGTTTAAGGAAACTTAGCAAAAATGTCTTCATTAACAACTATGATTCGGCTTACACGAATCATGATTCATCCAGACGCATACGCTACAATACTTAAAAGTACTAAGTATTCTAAGTATTTTTGGCTTGTACTTGTGTTTACTATTTTGATTGAGTAGCTTATTAAATACTTTTTTAAAAACAGAATATTACACACGGTCTTATAATCTAACATGTTCAAGTTTATATAGTAACAAGCTTTCAGGTGGAATAGCTTATTGAGTAAATAAAATGGAAGTGAACCTGATCTTGTACACAGCGATAATAATCCCTTTCGAAAAATAAGTTTATTCAAGTGTTCTATTAGTATACTTCTTTTCAACTAAAAATAAGAAAGCATACTTTCAGTCTACATTTGATAAACTTCTCAGAAATATACTTAAAATTACACTTCAGAATACTTGACTTATCACTGCGTCAAAAGGGGTGTATACGGGAGAATTCAGACAATGAATATGCCCGCTAAATGTGCTGTTTGGCAGGGATCTTTGGAACTTTGTTACGCGTACCTGTAAATGCCCGCAAAGGCCCGAAAACAGGAACTTGTCTGACCACATGCTGTTAGTTGATGGCTTGCTTTGTAAATGCTAATTTGTTTTGGGACTGGCAGCTCAAGATTGCCCCTATTCCCCTGCCCCCCTCATTAGTATTCAGGAAAGGTGGGCTGATAAGTGCTTTACATTGTGTCAATCTACAACAAAGACTGTAGACCCTGAAAAGCAGTTTGTATCTGGGTGTCCTCTGCTCTTCAAGATGGCTTGCAAAAGATCGCTGAAGTTTTACGGAGAGCAGGGTAGAGATGTTACTCCTTTACGTCGGGACAATGTGGCTTTTCAAACTCCAAGTCCGAAAGAAAACAGACTGGTGTATATGGTATATGCAAGTTTGAAGAGGATATTTGAAACGCTGGAGACGATGGACAAGAGGTTGGATAAGATGGAGGCTGACATCAATGAGCTCAAAGAGGCAAAAGAGGAGCCTGCTTCAAAGAAATTAAAGAGAGCTGGGAATAATTCTGTTGCGGTAAGTTATTTTCTGACCGTCACAAACATTTGGCGGTGTCCGCTTAACTTCGTGAGCTTTATTTATTAATGTATTTGAATTGAGCCCTCATACTATGTTGGATGTTTACAGAAAGCTGTACGGATATTGCACAATGGGGAAAACAACATACACAAATATGACCCACAGACAAGGTATATCTTTAAAACTATTGTTTCATAACAGTCCTTTCTTCTAAATTATATGTTTAATCAACCTTCTTTAATTACTGCTCCACAGTCTATCCTCCCCCCACAACCTCGAGGTCACAACCTATCTTTATAATGGCGTCTCCATGGCTGTACTGGACGTAGTCCTGCTGTTTTTAAAGGTAAGTCACAAGAGAATGTCCCAAGGCTACAACTATTTAACTGTATAGATTAGTTAGTTATAAATAAACACATTCTCCCCCCTCACTATCTCCATCTCTCTAGCATCCTGCAAGACGTATTTTGAAACTGTTAGAAGGGGTTACAGGATGGCCCAAGATGAGAACAAAGACAAGATGGAGGACAGCAGGATCATTGTGCGCATGAGACAAAGAAAAAAAGAAGAGTAAGTGTAAATAAATATAAATCTCAGTAAAAGACTCATCCTGGGAGAGGCTCCCATCCCAACCAATTTGATATTTTCAGTGGTTTAATTACTTTTTTCCCTCCTATTTTGCAGCTGCTGAGCAGCAGGACTGGCGTTCTCCAGGCAAGAGGAAGAGGCAGCTATCTGGAAGACTACAACAGTTGACCACATGTCTGAAGATGAGGATGCTATCTTGGATGGAAAGTCAGTCTGGGTTGTTCGGCCTCCAACCCGCAGTACAGTTTTGTCTGCGCTGTGTGGGGTGCTACAAAAAAGACTGGAAGCAGACCAGAAGTACTTGGGAACTCATCATGCACGAGTTGGTGCAGATCGAGTCGCGGTGGAGACCACAGAAGCTGGCCTGTGAATTATTTTAGTATTACGCATCTAAATATTATTCTATAGTATAATTTGAACATTCTGTTGTTTTTTTATATATAGTATTATTTATATTATAAAGTATTATTTATAGATTGTATTATATATAATTCTATATAGTTTTCTATATATATATGTGACCCGTCACAGAAACCAGGGACACAAGTCGGCAGAACAACTTTCGAGCAAAATGAGAAAGAAGAGTTTTTTTTCAAAATTGGTGATTTTCAATTTTTTGCAGAATCTGTTAGTTGAAATCACGAAGAAGCCTCTCCATGTTTGAGATAGCAGTATTGGCATATTTAAAAGCTTACATTTTGAGGTTGAAATCGGCTTGTTTTCAGAGATTCTAGCATGCAGTAGGGGCGTGGCGTGTCATTGTCTGTGTGTATTTCCATACTGAATAACCCGGCGCTTTTGCCCCCGCCCTCCAAGTGAACCGCATGGCTACTTATTATGCTGTGCTCTGGCCGGCTCTATCTGATATCAAAATTCAATGAAGATGGATGCCGCAAAGATTGTCGCAGACGAGCTGAACCGTCTGGCAGTTACACCGAAAATGTTTTCGCCGCACTTCGTGGGCTCGGGAAACTGAACCGGAGGTATGGGCGCGGCGCGCTACGGCGGCTAGGCTCGCTGACAGCGGTGGCTGGCTGTTTCATATGTGACGTCCCGATTGCTTTGAATGGGGAACGTTTTGTGAACAGGGAACAGAGTTAATGGACTGGCAACAATCTCCATAGAACATGAACTGGCACAGAGAATCGAAATAGAGGATGCAGTTAAGACCTTTGCTGCGATGAAGGCCTGCCGTGCGTGTTTCTGAAATGTAAGTTAAGCTCCATTTGCTCTTTAGTCTTTATTTAAGATGCTGAACCTGCTGATGATATAATGTGCTTGCGGACATTTCATTTGTGTGTGTATACGCACATAAGAAAGTGGTGTAAAGAGATTTGCAACAGTAATTTGAGGAGGTGAAATGTGATTATTTGGAAAATTCCTGTCATGACTGCTTAAAGAAAAATGCCAGCAGGCATTTGCCTCCTGCATAAACTTTAATATTGTTGACATTTTGGGCACACGAGCGTTGCGCACTATTTGCGTTATATGTAGGCCTATGGCTTATTGGTCTTTGTGTGTTTTTGCTGGTTTTGCGTTATATGTATATGGCATATTGGTCTTTGTGTGTTGTTGCTGGTTTTGCGTTACATGTATATGGCATATTGGTCTTTGTGTGTTGATGCTGGTACGTTGCAAATAGAGGGGCACCACAATAGTTTTTCGCCTAGTGCGGCAGAAGTGCACTCATTCGAAGTGCAAAAAAAGCTGTAAAGCACAGGGGGGAGCTTTACAGGGGGTATGGCTTATCTAAATGAGATGTAAATGAGCCCTATTGTCACCCCCAGTAGCAGAGACAGGTGAGAACTGCACAATCTTTAGAGGTCGTTTTCTCATCTTTGAGCTTTTTTAAGTGCCTACTTTCAAATGGCCACAACTTCTCCAAATATTATCAGATTTCCACATGTTACACATCATTGGAAAGCTTGGAGATTACACTTTCAGAATCTATCAATAACTCAAAATGCCCCAGAACCGACTTGTGTCCCTAGTTTCCGTGACTGGTCTCATATACTGCATTTATATATTCTATACAATTCCATATTGTTATCTATTTATAAATTGTATTATTTATATACTGTACTATTTATATATTCTATAGTATTTGTATATTATATTGTTTTCTATATATTATACACAGGCCTTATATATTATATGGGGTTATATATTGTATGACTAATAGTAAAGTGTATTCTGTGCTAATGTATTTTTATTTATAGAATTTTGAATGTGTGTATATATATGTCATGTGCCCAGTGTCATTTACAAATAATAAAAATAACAAACTCAACTTTGTCTATCTGATTGTCTTGACATTATAACCATGAACACCAATGATAATAAATATTAATAATGAGTAATAATAAACCCAAATGAGGCCATAAACTGGACCAATAGTGTGGGGGTTTAGAGGAGGGACAAAGCATTGAGCAGCCAATCCTATGAAAGACCATCTGACCAATTGACCCTTCGCTAAGCCACGCCCGAAAACCGCAACTGGCCAATCGTGTCTTAGCAACCGTAACTAGGCGCGGGAGGTCTGGCAAGCTTTCTAGCGAGTGAAACATGCCGAAGCGTTGTGCGTATGGATTGTGCAAATCTGATACCCGGTATCCTAAAAGTTTGGACGGGGGAGTGGAATTTTTTTCCTTCCCGAAAATCTAAAAGCCAAGGGGAGAAATGATGTGCGTGGATCAGCAGTGTGGGAGACCACATTCACAACTACATGTCCACAGAATTAACAAAAATACATATTGCTTGGAAGTTGGAAATAATGACTGTTCTTTGTTCATAATGCATATATTTTAACGTAAAATAAGACGATTAAAGACAAGACGGAGACTCACTGACATACTTTAAAATATATTTCAGCATTTCGTTAATCGACGGCCTACTAACGTTACCCCTGACTGAGTAACTTTAACCCAATCTGATCGCGGCTCACCCGGTGTTAGTGTTATTCCACAAAATGTATGGATAAAACTGTTTGATTTATAATTATTAGATTATTTTCACATTTCACTTACCCTGCTGTGCACGAAAATAGCTGTGTGTTTCCCATTTGAATGGTCAGCGTATGAGGCGGCGGCTGCTTGCGCTGGGACTATAGGCTTTAGCTTCAATTTGAATGAAATTATTCGCTAATTGGTTGCATATTATTTCGTGGATATATCGCTCGAATGCATACTACAGTCCCCTTTGTCTTGCTCTCTCAGATATATTCACATGTTCGCCAAAAATTACTAATTATCTCATTGGGAATGTCTGACACCGGTGCATACACACTGTAATAGACGAGCCAGACACGAAAGCTTGACAGGCGTAGCAACAGTAACTAGGGAGGGCGGGGCTTAGCGAAGGGTCAATTGAAGGAGGCCACTGCCTTGTGTCCCAAAGGTGTGAAATGCTAATATTCCCTTGCATTGACCCCGACCGGGGGATTATTCACCATGGTAACTGATGGCCCTTAGTGGCTCCCTGCTGTGCCCCAAACTTGGTACATATCCAGGAGTATTCGGGATTGTGTGACGGGACAGCAAACTCCCGTACACACACGTTTATTTGTGGAGTACACAGGAGTACTCAGGAGTTTTACATGCCCGATTACAGCTCTTTTCACGCAGTGTATACTGAGAGAATAGTCCAAGTATATTTGGCTTGTACTTGTTCTCAATCTTTTGATCGATACTTAAAGGTGGGATATGTGATTCTCTTTTTTGTCAATTTTTTCAAAATAACTTGAAATCCTATTCCTAACCCACATACAGACACTGAGTTAGAAGCACTGAAATAAAAATTAAGCAATTTAATCATCTGTGGAACGGGCAGGACTCGAAAAACTCCAGCCAATCATTTCCAAGACCACCTAGAATCATTGGACAGTAAGTTCGTCAATCAAACGGTTGTACCACACCCCCCTCCCCCCAGCGCGCGTGACCCCCTTCGTGCGCTTACTCAAAGCTTGTGACGCATGCGCATCTCGTCAGTAAAGCCGGTTCCATGATAAGTAGTAAATCGTCATTACAGTCTCTCGCGCATCTGAGTTTTCACTCGTTTATGATTGCTCGTCCATGTTTTTTGAATGGGTGGAGTCAGGGCCAGCGTTGGAGGAAAGAAGGACCATTTGAATTGTATATTTTCAAAATTTTTCCAAATCAAATACCCCACCTTTAAAAGTACAATTAAGTATTCAAAGTACACTTGGCTTGTAGTTGTGTTTACTCTTTTGATCGAGTAGCCTATTAAATATACTTTTTTTACATCGTTTTTCATATACAGTCTTATGAAACTTACATTGTTTGAAAATATTGATTCAGATTTTGATATTAAACAGATATGTTTCTAATTCTGCGTATATTAATGTTTTTGTAGGCTAGTCCACTGGTAGTGCACATAGGAATTTACTTTAATTCTACTTTACTCTTTCCCCACCATTGACTGAATTTTCCAGCTATTCATGTTTTCACTGTTATACGGTAGGGGGCGCTATGACACATCTTCTGGTACAGAATCTCCGGATCAAAACACAGGAGAAGAAGAAGCTGAAACAGGTGATAGAAGGTTGCTCACTCAAATGTAATATAACATGATCATTGAACATTAAACAGCGTGTAAATCAAAACTGCTTAATGTTTCCCATAGATATATACACTAGATGTTGCCTTGGCTACGGCAGTTCATTGGAACAAATGCGTCAATAGAGCCGCCATTATGGAACAGGGGAGCCCCTCCTCTTTAATGCATCAGCGCCAATGTAGGAAAATTCTAACGGAAATAAAATCACCATAAATTGTCATGAATGCGATTTTCTAGTTGTTTTGGTTCGTTCCAACGTTCAGACATGTATTCATCATTCGAGTCCAGAGAAATTTAAAAAAATGTAAAAAAAAAATCACATTCTTGTGAAATGTAATCCCATTGCTGACTGGTTTTTAGATTTCGTTCGTGTGAATATCCATACGCAGCACAAAAGTCCGGCATCATCCATGAATTCAGCGTTACCTAACTACTTACTATGACAAGACCCCTGTTCCAAGATGGCGGCGGTTTTGACGCATGCTTAGAACCCCAAGGCGACATCTAGTGTATATATCTATGAATGTTTCCAAATGAAATGAAGCATTACACATGAAGAGAAAACGACTGTGAAGCTTTGGGGTTGTGGGACTCGATCTACTCAATCTTTGTTTTGATCATCGTTCTGAATCTGATCAAGGCGTAGTATTTGACAAAAATTAGATTTTTTCAACTTTATTGTTTAAAATGTTGCATTTCTTTATGAAACTTACCAACATTCAAGTGTTGATAAAAAAGGATGCATGAAGCTAATAAAATGTTTTTAAAAATAAAGTACAGTCAAAGGTATTTTTCAAGTTTAAAAAATAACATTTGAACATAGTAGGATAGGCCTACTGCAAGTGCAAAAATAATATATAAATAGTAAACTATAAGTATAATGTTGTTCACTTAAAGAAAACTTGTAGTATAAAACTGCTAAACTAGTAGTTTACTGAGAGTGCACTAAAAGAAATCGTGCAAGTATACTTGCATTATAAAAATACTAAACTAATAGTTTACTGAGAGTACACAAAAAGAGCAAAAAGAATAATTAGTAAACTACAAATGATGTTAAGTTCACTTAAAGAAAACTTGTAGTATAAAACCACTAAACTAGTAGTTTACTGAGAGTATAGCCTACTTCAAAGTGTACTCTCATAAACTAAAAATGTGAATTTAAAAATTCATTTTAAAAGTATAAAAATGATAAACTACTAGTATACCCATAAGTTCACTTGCGGTACAAATGAGAAATGTAATTATGAACTAGTTGTGCACTTAAAGTTTACTAATGTTACACTTATAGTACACTAAAACATATACTTTCATATACTAAAAGTGGGCCAATTTAGTCCCAAGCGGTATTAAAATAGTACACTTACAAGTTTACTACTAGTACATATTGACATTAGTATACTTACAACATAATTATACTTAAAATATACTTGAACATTAGGCCCACTTAATAGGCTATACTTCATAAAATGAACTTGAAGTATACTTTTTCGTAAGGGTTACCATACTTCACTTCACTTCATTTATAATTTACTAATTTTCTGTCAAGATTTTTCCCTCAAAGGCAATACAGCATGTGAAAGTTTCTGTAACTGCTGCACTCACGTCTTGCGAAAAACAAGCCGTTCTAAAATGCGGCGCTCAAGTTCAAATAAGCGAAACTTTTTTTTTTAAAGTTAAACTTTTCAAGACATTGTTTACACCGTCGTTTTAAAGTTGACATGAAACTGAAGTTGAAATAGTCTTTTCTTCCCTATTATGACATATATCCGAGTGAAACAGCTTTAGGATGGTACTTGAAAAAATTTAGGACGGGACTTGATTTTGTCCATCTGGAATTGATTAGATCGTTGTCAGTGTTTGGAATAACGCTGTTTAAAAGAACGGCGTTAGGTAACGACGTTATTTTTTCAGTAATGGGCTAATCTAACTAATTACTTTGCCCGTCGTTACAACGCCGGCGTTAACGTTACTGGACGTTAAATGCGGTGCGTTACCACAGGCGTCAGCTTGGTTTGAAATGTGTTGGGGACAGAGACGCATTCGGAAGTGCATTTTGAGAAGTGCTGGGTACAAAGTTGTCAAACTGTGCGGCCTGTTTGCTCAACCCGTAAATAAATCCATCGATCCGCAAATGTAGTTTGAGTTCTTAAATGGTCTAGAGCAGGGTTCCCTTTCAGTCGATAACGTCAGACGTAGTCGACGGTCGACTGAATTGGGATCACGCTAGGGAGCCTATCATC
Source organism: Siphateles boraxobius (assembly GCF_051911475.1). Taxonomy (NCBI): domain Eukaryota; kingdom Metazoa; phylum Chordata; class Actinopteri; order Cypriniformes; family Leuciscidae; genus Siphateles; species Siphateles boraxobius. Next base: position 30,599,444 of record NW_027508734.1, on the reverse strand, counting down.
TTCGATTACTATTGAACGAGCAAATGGAATTTGGCGTGCGTGACCTGCATCACACACTCCGCCCCCGCGGCGCGGGTATAAATACGGAAGTGGATGCACGCACTAGTTGCCTTTCGCTTCGGAGCCGTTCGTCTTTGATGTCTCTGAAGCGTGCTGTTGTATTCAACGAGCGAGTGTGTCGGTGTTCTTACGGGAAGACCTCTCCAGTGTTGGTGTTCTACAGCATGGTGCAGCGGTGATCGCGAGCTTCTCAGCTCTCAACTGCTGTTTTAACAGCATCAAATTTCTATTGTTTGTTTGTGTGTTGACGGTTGGTTAGAGGGCGAGAAGTGAGTGCTTCACTGTTGGTTGAAAGACTATTCAGTGTTTGCCGCGGTCATTCCCTGTGTGCTCCGGCACTGGTGACGGTCCCATTTCCTGAAAGAGCAACACGGGTGTGAGTGCGTCTTTTTCAAGATGCCATTCCATCCGTGCGTTTCTGGGTGCGGTCTGGCACTATCCCCCTCTGACGGTCACGAAAGTTGTGTCGCATGTTTGGGCTTACAGCATGCCGAGGCAGCTTTCGTGGATGAGTCATGTTCTCACTGCGGGAACATGACCATCTCGGTGTTGAGATCTAGACTCGCCTTCGTCAAAAGCGTTGGTGCAGTCCCCACCTCTGGGCCCCGCCCTTGTTCTTCCTCTGGGTTACCTTCCCAGAGAAAGACTGGGGTGCCGTCCAAGCTGGGTGATCTGAGGATCACAGTGAGGGGTAATCCGCCCGGCCAGGCCCCGTGGGTCCCTCACTCCTCTTTCACACCGCAACCGGTGGAGCTCCCCATTGATCCCGCTGGTCCCTCTGTAATGGACAGGCCAGCCGTGTAATTTGGGGCCCCTCCAGGGGATACGATGTCAATCGCAGCATCGGAGGGGGAGCTGAACTCTGGAGATGAAGACTCGGCTGCACTGCCTCCCTCCGGGAGACCAGTGTTGCCCGAGCCAGATCCAGAAATGTCAGCTATGCTGAAAAAGGCCGCCGAGGCGGTAGGGCTCGTGTGGAACCCTCCATTGTGTCCCGAGCTGTCTCGGTTGGATGATTGGTATATCGGGCGGGCCGTACTGGTTCTCAGTCCGCCGCCCCGGTTCCTTTCTTTCCCAAAGTGCATGAGGAGCTTACGAGGGCATGGATGGCACCTTTCTCTGCCAGAAACCGCCTGAGTAGCTCCTCCCCCCTCACTACCCTTGATGGGGGAGCGGTGAACGGTTACGAGGCTATCCCTCCGGTGGAGCGGGCCGTTGCGATGCAGTTTTGCCCAACGGCGGCCGCTTCCTGGAGAGGTGATCCTCGTCACCCCTCTAAAGCCTGTAAGTTCTCGTCCGCTCTTACGGGCAAGGCTTACAAAGATTGTGGGCAAGCCGCTTCCTCCTTGCATGCCATGGCATTGCTCCAGGTCCACCAGGCCCAGGCACTCATGAACATGCACGAGGGTAGTTCGGACCGTGAGCTCATGGGTGAGCTCCGCACTGCAACTGACCTCGCCCTCCGGGCGGCGAAGGTTGCAGCTTGCGCGGTCGGTTCGGCGATGTCCACACTTGTGGTCCAGGAGCGCCATCTCTGGCTCAACCTGGCCGATTTGAGAGAAGCGGACAAGGTTCGGTTCCTGGATCCTCCCATTTCCCAGGTTGGGTTATTCGGCGACGCTGTGGAGAACTTTGCCCAACAGTTCTCTACAGCTCAGAAACAGACGGAGGCCATCCGGCACATCCTGCCTCGGAGGGACGCTGCTGCCTTCACCCCCCCCCCCGCCGAGGTCAGATCCTCCGCCTGTTCGTTGCCGAGGGCGTCGGCCTGCAGCCGCCTCAGGTCCCGCCGGACCATCACAGCAGCCTTCACCCAGGTTCCGGCGTGGAGCCGGCCGCGGAAGGGGCGCCCAGCCCGCTCCAGGCGCTGCCAAGCCAGGTGGTAAGCATCAGCGCAAAAGAAAACGCTGAACCTGGACGGGCTCTCAGGGATGGAGGAGTTGCTCGTGGAGTGGTCGCCGATCCACTCCCTCTGGCTGGTTGGAGGGCCGGCTGGAGTTTTTTGTTATGTGTGTGTCTGTTCCGCCGCTGGCCCCTATAAAAACGGGGTCAGCGGTACCCACATATTCAGAAAAAGAGCAAATTTTATGTTCCTGAGTCCCAAGTGGACCAGTGTGGCGGGTGTGACCCTGTAATAGCCTTACATCTCCCAGCTTCCCTTTGTCGCCAGCAGGCAGCTTGGGGCGTTCGAGGACCCGGTCATCCGCCTTCTCACGTCCCCCTGCCGCTAGTGGAGACAGGTAAGTGTTGCACTGCACACTAACACCACTATCTCTACTTTGCTGCCCCACTTCAGGCTCGGCTACCCCGCTCAAGTCAGTGATAATCATCACATTAGGTGTTGAGCAGACGTGCTCCTGAAAATTCAGTGATGTTCATCACACCGAGTGTGGAGCAGTGCTCCTGACTTGTGCGTGCTTATCTTATCCTGCTGGCGAAGGATTTGATATAGCCGCTCCTCCAGCCGGTACGAAGGCCAGTTGCAAACTCGTTCTTCGTGCTACTAGGTGGTGAGTCGTGACCATCTTGACCCAAGAATGGTCTGCAGCTCCGACCTGAAAGACATGTGCTTCAGATCTCTACCTTCCGCACCGCAGGCCATCCTGTGTATTGCGTCTAAGGGTGCAGTATCAGTACAGTGTCCTTCCCCTCGAGTGCTCCAGAGCCCGTTGGGTCTTCAGGTCAACTGGAAGAGAGTAATCTCGCCCACGGGCTGAGTATCTCTTTTTCAGTTTTGGAGAGGGACTCGGTCTAACACGTCTCTCCAATGAGAATGTGTTCAGCTGGTGTTGAAGTGAGAAAGGGTCCCACTGAAAGAGCTTTCAGAGGCTCCTGGGGTATATGGTAGTCGCAGCCTTTGGCTTCCTCCATATGTGACCGCTTCAGCGCTAGCTTCATGATCGAGTCCCGAGGTGACCGTGGCAGAGCAGCTCACCCTGTGTGACTATAGTTCATCCCGGTCTGCTGCCAAACCCTCTTCAACAGAGGGGCCATGTACAAAGGGCGTATTTTTAACGGGGGCCTGGGCGACCCCCGACTACACGCGCATTCGTGCCTCGAGTTGTTAGACATTGCCACCGTTGCGCAAGCTTCCCCTGCATGTCACAACTCACCCGTCACCTCCTCCTTGGAGTCAGACGCTTCTGAGGGCGCTTTGTTCCACTCCTCCCGCTTTACTCAATCGACAGTTATAGCCAGGCCAAGTGGAGACTCCATCCCCTGGGTCCAGCTGGGTCATGACCATTCCGGGGCCGCTCAGTTGCCCCCCCGGTTTCATCTTTCCGCCAGTGTTTGTGTAAACCGAGCGGACTACCCTTGGACAAACACTGGGTCTCAGCTGCCCCAGGGGCCCGCAGAAATGCGTTTAACCCCAGTGAGCCTTCTAAAAGTGACTGCGACTCATGGTCGCCTTGCGCCTGCTCTAGTCAGTGAAATAATCACACTTCATGTTGAGCAGAATTGCTCCTGAAACTCAGTGAAGTTCATCGCACTCAGGTGTTGAGCAGCAATGCTCCTGTAGCTCAGTGAGTTCATCACACTCAGGTGTTGAGCAGAAATGCTCCTGTAGCTCAGTGAATTCGTCACACGCAGTGCTGAGCAGAAATGCTCCTGGTGCTCAGTGAAGTTCTTCGCACTCAAGTGTTGAGCAGAAATGCTCCTGAAGCTCAGTGAGTTTATCACACTCAGGTGTTGAGCAGGAATGCTCCTGAAGCTCAGTGAACTTGTCACACCCAAGTGCTGAGCAGAAATGCTCCTGGTGCTCAGTGAAGTTCTTCGCACTCAAGTGTTGAGGAGAAATGCTCCTGAAGCTCAGTGAAGTTCTTCGCACTCAAGTGTTGAGGAGAAATGCTCCTGAAGCTCAGTGAGTTTATCACACTCAGGTGTTGAGCAGGAATGCTGCTGAAGCTCAGTGAACTTGTCACACTCAAGTGCTGAGCAGAAGATGCTCGTGAAGGCCAGTGATCTTCACATGTTGTGTTGAGCAACGCTCCTGTCTTTTTTGCGCCCGTCGCTTGCACCTACGTGCTAAGTCAGGAGAGGAACAGGTCTTCATAGTTGCCCCTTATTGGCCCAACTAGACCTGGTTCCCATCGACAGCCTTCCTGACTTCCCCTGAAAACTCTTTCAGGGACGGGGCACGATGGCACCCGCGTTCTTCCCCCGGAGATTCCGGGCGGTCTTACATCTGAACGCGGAGGTTCAGGTGGGTATCACAGGGCATGTGATAGTTACCATCACTTCTGCGAGCACCCCCTAGAAATGGGTAGCGTGCTTACGCCTTTAGAAGTGGAACCTAGTCGTTGAGTGCGTCTTCTCTCCAGAGGAGATCCTGAAAGCTTTCGATCACTTCAGTGCTCTCTTTCCTGCAAAATGGGTTGCAGTAGGCTGTTTTCCTTCACCCCCAAAATGATGTTGCCTCGGTGTTTAAACGACGCTCATCGTGTTGCAGAAGTGTGCAGAAGCACGTGCTGATCGTCAGGTTCCTGAGAAGCAAGGTCTTGTAAATCCTTGTGTCCCTCTTTATCCTCTTGGGCCTTGTCCCTGGTGCGACTGCACTGCAGAGACCGCCCCTGAGCCACTGCAGGCAGTGAGTTAAAAGTTCTGTTATATCAGTTCTCCTGCTCGCGTGGTCTCTACGAGAGGGTAGGGACTTGCTCGCTTTCAGTCAACGTATTGTACCTGGAGTCTGGGCCGGCTAACTCTCACAAGCTGAGACCCTGGCTCGGATTGTGCCCAAGGTTCCTACCTCTCCCGTAATAGGAGCAGGTGGTGAGCCTGCAAGCGCTGCCCTGGAGGAGGCAGATCCAGCCCTGGCTTCTCTGTCCGCTTGGACGTGTACAGAACGCAAGCCATAGACCTCAGACCAGCTCTACAAATATCTGTTGGAATTCAGCAGAGAGGGAAGGCTGTTTCCATGCAAAGTTGCACTTAGTGCTTGCCTTCATTTCGGTGAAAATCCGAGATGCAACATGTCCACTTAGGTGTTGAGCTCCTCTATGATGAGTGTAAAGTGCTCCGCCTGGGCGTTGACGATATGCTTTGCTAAACAGATTCTAGAGTTGGGGGCTGGACGACACCTAGTTGAACCGCTGCTTCCCGTGGTCTCCCTTCTCATGAAGCCAGTTTCACCGTGAGCCCGGTTCAAGTGTCGGCTTGCTGCGCCATTCCCCTCCTATGGAGTGGATATGTGCGCCTTTCTACTCCAGTTGAGTTCCCTTAAAATTGAACCCTGTTGAGTTCCTCCACACCCCTCCGACGTCGGACGTGCGGAACGTCTGGTGTTAGGCCTACCACTCGTAAGCAGTGTGGAACCTGTGTTGGGCTGGGTCCATATGTTGCGGTCCCTACGGCGACCCCATATGTGTATTCTTCCACGATACGGCTCCCTGCGGCGAGCCCGTGTCTTCCCTCGGCAGAGTCTCTCTGCCGTCACTGTCCGGTGTGTCTCCCCCGTCTTAGGCTGGAGCCACCCCAGTGACATTCCATATGTTAGACTGCCCGGTTTCCGACCAGTTCATATGTGTATTTTCCACGTTACCTCCCTCTGGGTTGGATGTGGCTTCCGCAGCGTCCCTTCCTTCCAATGTACGGGGAACGCTTTCCCAGTGGTCCTGTAGGAACAGCAGTGACTTCCCTGGCCTAAGCCCTGTCCTTCCCCGCCTAAAATTAAGGCGGGGGCATCAGTAGGCTTTGGTTTAGGCACTGGAAGGTGGCAGCGTTAGTGGCGTGTTCAAAGGGTGATTCCAATTCAGTCGACCGTCGACTACGTCTGACGTTATCGACTGAAAGGGAACGTCCTGGTTGCGTATGCAACCCACCGTTCCCTGATGGAGGGAACGGAGGACGTAGTCCCCTTGCCACTACCGCTGGACCACCGCTGAACCCGGGTTACTCTCGGCTCCGAAGCGAAAAGCAACTAGTGCGTGCATCCACTTCCGTATTTATACCCGCGCCGCGGGGGCGGAGTGTGTGATGCAAGTCACGCACGCCAAATTCCATTTGCTCGTTCAATAGTAATCGAAGATGATAGGCTCCCTAGCGTGATCCCAATTCAGTCGACCGTCGACTACGTCCTCCGTTCCCTCCTTCAGGGAACGGTGGGTTGCATACGCAACCAGGACGTTTCTCAACCTTTTGCCTACTGCGACCCACTTTTTTTTCGGATGCCAGTCATACGACCCACTAAGGCTGGAAATAATTCAATAACTGAAATGCCTCTTAGATATATAGGCTACTACTCCGTAGGCCTATGTTTATTATAATTAATTTCACAAAAACACAGAAACATTTTCAATAGATAGACTGAGGCAAACTGATTTTTTTTACTCACATTAATGTGACACTTGAGACTGCCGCTCTGAAATAATCATATCCAGACGCGGTGGAATTCGGGAAATTGCGACTCGTAGTGTCGCACACAAACTAGCTGTTGTCAGCCTATTCCTGCTTTTTGTTTTCGTTGCAGTCACTGTTGAAAATCCTGACTCGCAAAGATAGGTAGTGCTAAATGGCAAGAGAAACTTCGTCGCACGTTCTGCGAGTTCAGGATATTCGTGTCTGGTTTGAATCCAGAATGAGCTCAGGTCTGTTTTGCGAAAAGCAAGCTGCAGGCTGCCGTCAGATGCAAGTTCCACTAACTGTGTTTGCAAATTAATGGGGAGTACAACATCCACATCACTTGGATCTACTGAAAAAGGATTGCGAATCCACGCGTTCCCAACTCTTCGGTCGTTGGGGAAATAATCAGAGAATTTCTGTGTTAATCTGGTCAGGTGTTCCCGGACAATTCTCTGTATGTCGATGCGGATGTAAAGGAATTACTGCAGAACATCAGTGAGGTTAGGAAACATGTCAAAAATGTTCTCCTGCACTCTCTTCTCCCACAATACCAACTTCCGTTTGAATGCTTCAATTTTGTCAGCCATCAAGAAAACACTGTTTTCCCCCCCTGAAAGGATAGGTTTAGCTGGTTTAGCTGGTCAAAGATATCGGACATGTATGCCAGTTTCCCGAGAAATTCAGGCTCCGTATAATGCTTTGCCAGGGGAGACCGTTTCTCCTCCAGAAATGTGTGCACCTACTTGCGCATTTCGAAAAGACGATTTAGAGCTTTTCCTCGCGAGAGCCACCTAATTTCACTATGATATAACAACTGGCAGTGGTCTGATTCTAGCTGGTCGCACAAAATTGAAAACAAGCGGGAACTGAGAGCACTGTTCTTCACTAAATTAATTGTTTTGACAGCAATGTCCAATACCTCATTTAAGGGCACTGACATTTCTTTGGCTGCAAGGCTTTCATGGTGTCAAAAGCAGTGAACCCACGTCGCCTCAGGTGCTCTGTCCAAAATTTTTCTCACAACACCACTATGTTTGCCAGTTATTGCGGCCGCGCCATCCGTGCAAATACCTACGCAATTATTCCAAACCAGGCCATTCTTTGTGAAATAGCCATCAAGGCAATTGAAACACTCATTTGCTGTAGTCCGTGTCGAGAGCTCATTACACATCAGTAGATCCTCATGTGTTGCACCTTCGCAGTTGTAGCATACAAATGCAAGCAATAATGCCATATTTGAAATATCCGTTGATTCGTCGATTTGAATGGCAAACAAGGGGCTTGCTCGCACTCGATCCAAAAGTTGCGTTTCAATATCATCACTCATGTCTATAATCCGTCTGGAGACAGTGTCGTTGGAGAGTGGGATTTCTTTTATTTTGCTAGCAGCTAGGGATGGGACGATTGCCGGTTTCACTATAAACCACGATAAAATGTACTGACAGTTAATAATATTGTTTAAAATTCAATTATCATTAAAACCGTGTTTGATTATCTGCGATTTTAATAACTCACTATAAATCCGGTCCAGCCAGCAACAGTCTGCCGCAGGCGCGCAATGTTGTTGTTTTTTTTTATTCGAGAAGGAATGGCGGAAGGCAGTGACCGTGTTCGGGAGATTTTTCAGCCTCTTAAGAGGACCAAATCTGAGGTGTGGTCATATTTTGGCATTTACAAAAATCCTGAGGGAAACTTAATCGAGGATGGTCACTCTGTCTGCAGAACATGCTCAAAAAAAGTCGAAGTGATAGGGGTGGACAAGATGATCACAACAATATTATTAAATTCTGTGAACAATAAATCATCTCTGATTTCATTTTCAATACAATCAAAAATGGAGACGCAAGATGACAAGTTGTATTTGAATGAATTGAGAGCGTGCGTCCATTGTGATATACATGGATGTGCGCTGTGTTTTAATATGTTGCTATTGACGATGGTCATTATAAGGAAGGAAATGCCACAGAATAGAATCTTGCTTTAGAAAGTGCATAGAGCTGCTCGTTTTATTTGTTGTTTGTTGATTCTCAAATATAAAACTTGTTGAAATGTTTTCAGTGTGAGCATCAGTTCTTTTTTAACACTTTCATCTTGTTTTAACAAAACCGTGATAATATTGATAATCATGATAATTTCGGTCACTATAATCGTGATATGAAATTTTCATACCGTCCCATCCCTACTAGCAGTACTTTCCCCTAGTACCTCGCGGCACATGTCAACTGCACATGGGATAACGCAACGCTATCTCACGACCAATTCGTACGAATTTGTACGAGTAATTAAAAAGTGGCTAATTCGTATGAATTCGTACGACCTCACTCGTACGAATTTGTACGATTTGTCTAAACCCACGTGATGGGTAGGTTTAGGGGCGGGGTCAGGCGTAGGTCATTCGTACAAATTCATACGAATTGGGCAACTCGTAAAATATGTACGATTTAGCAAAAATCGTACTAATTCGTACATGTGAGGTCGTATGAATTCGTACGAATTAGCCACCTCGTAAAATTCGTACGAATTGCCGTGAGATCGGGCTGGATAACTAGCTCTTCACCAATATTAAATGATTTCTTAGCACGGGCGATATGGCCAGCTGCCAGATAACTTGCCTTCAGGGTGCTTTTTGAAGCTATTGTGAGCGACACAATACTACTTTGCTGTCTTTTAAGTAGGTCTCGCTTTCGTACAAAGTAATCAACAGGTTTACCCACACATGTTGGATGTTTAGTCTGTAGGTGACGTTCAAGTTTGGATGGCTTCATGGACTCATTTGCCAAGACCTCACCAAACTCGACACACTGTGGTTTTTCATCCGAAGAAGTAAATCCATATTTAATATAGTCCGGGTTGTACTTGCGTTGTTTACATTTTGCTGCCTTTGATGTTGAAGGAGTTTCCGAATCTTCTGCTTTTTTCTTTAAAAAAACGGATACATTTTGTCAAGCTAACAGGCCGTGGCTGTGTATAATTTAATAATAAGGTCTGGCATAGCAGGCAGGGTTAGTGTGTGTAACATTATGTAAATAGAGTAGGACCTTGTCCAATAAGAACCTTTCGCGGCAATAATAAATTATTTTGATAGGATAGTTGAAATACAGCGTTAGAAGCCACGGCAATAATGAAGTACGACATTCGAAAATCAGATTTGGTTGGAGGACTGGCTATGTTTACATGCACAACTTTTGTTTCAATCTGTGCGAGTTTCTATGATTAAGGTGTTAAGGCTTTTTAGTCCGATTGAGCCGCCAATGCTTTTACTAATGGATTATTTTGTTGCACTTGAACGTATTGCAATTAGCCTATTGTGAAGCCCACTGATTGGCTGTGCTAGTGAACACTGAAGTATTCAGTGCTACTGAACCTACAGAATTATGAATGATAATTCGCAACCCACCGGTTGAGAAAACCTGGTCTAGAGGTAAAACTTTTGCCAAGCGTGTCAGAGGTTACGAGTTCGAATCCGCCCACGTATAGTTTTTTTCTCTCATCAAAACTCAATATGTTCATCAGTGGTTACAGTCTATATATCAAACAGGGACATGTTTGTGTGCATTTTATTTTGTGATTTCACCTGAATGAATAGCTAGTCTCCACAACGGCGATAGATTGAAGTGCGCGTCCTAGTCAAGACCGCGAGCCACAAGAGAACACTGTATCCATGACACTGATTGCCGCGGCAACGAGGGCTCAGCTTGAGTTACAACAACACATTTTAGCGCTAGATCTCTTATTTAATAGCGAATTAAATGGCAACGCATGGCGTTGTTAGAGTTTGATTTATTTAATTTGCTACGGTTACTGCAAACACACTTTATATTATTTAACTCTTTACTTTTGAAGAAAATACTTGAAGTAGGCTACAGAATGTATTCCAGACCAGTTGTCTGACATTGGGAGTTTGATTTATTTAAGCAAGAATAAGATTACAGAGTTAAACACTTTTTTTGTTGTTTAAAAGTTTACTTTTGTTGTGAACAAAACACTTGGAAGCAGCTGAACAAAACACTTGGAATTAGCCAGTTGACCAGTTGTCTCAGGTTGAGAGAGTTTGATTTAATTTGCTAGAGTTAAATGCACTGTAGCTATATGGTGTAACTGTTTACTTATCTTACAAAGATAATACTTGAAGTCCGGGATAAACCGCTTGCTGTCAGTTGACGTGCAATAAATATCGAAAGTTATGTATAAACACCTGTCTGTTCTACTCATTTCAACTGACTTGTGAAAACGGGTTAAAAATAAATAAATTCTTTGACATATAGCAACTTTTTTTTTAACAGTAACGCAAATAGTTACTTTCCCCGGTAACGAGTTACTTTTATTATAGAGTAATTCAGTAACTAACTCAGTTACTTTTTGGAACAAGTAGTGAGTAACTATAACTAATTACTTTTTTAAAGTAACGTTCCCAACACTGATCGTTGTGGTTTGCTATCGGTCGATCTCATGCGATTAACATGTTGTCCCGCCCTCGCGCCAGTATACACATCATCAGAGAAGAGATGTCGTAATATTACGAGAGCACATGATTAAAAAAAAAACAGATGTGCACAGATAAACCATTTATAAAAAAAAACACTGCAATATCCCATTAAAAACAAGTATTTTATGTTGTTACGGTGTATCTGTCAGCTGTTCTTCAACAAAATATAAGCATGTGGTGCACAGTGTAGTTTATACTGTAACATTGTGTTGTTGTTGTCTATGTATTCATTTAAAACTACAATGTCAAGGCTATGCTTTCAAAAGAAAAAAAAATTGTAGAAAAGCAGAAAAGGTACTGGCAAGGAGAGTAGTTGCCAGGACAGTAGTTGTTAAGTTTACAGACATTCCCTTCAAACCTAAAACACAACACAATCCAATGCAACCAGCCAAATATATTATTTTCTTCAACAGGAATGAAAAAAGTATATGGAACATAACATTTTCTTTTAAATTTGTACATGTGTTGTGTTTGAAAAGATGAAAGAGAAACAAAATTGTGTCATGTGGTTTGCAGGCACATCACATAATGTTATTGTCTGTACCCTGGTGCAATGAAGAAATGTGTTGTAAATAGGCATGCTATTCACAGTGGAATGCATTGAAGGAAAAGGTGCTTGCATGGTAGAATTGTTCAATCATCTGCGCTATGCTCTGTAGAGACCTTCGCCGAGAAAGAGAAACATGTTTACTATTCATTGTTTTACAGTTAAAAGGTAGGGAGGTGAGTAAAAAACAAGGAGATCATATTATCACAAAGGCTTTGAAGTTTGAATTTGAAAATTACTTTTTAAAATTACTTTTAAAATGATTTTTAAAGAAAGACAGCGTGATATTTTTAAATACTTATTTAGAAAAATATGTTAGAAACATAGTTACTTAAAAGATAAAATCAAAATAAAATGAGGTTAACTTTGTACTAATATGTCTATGAAATTCAAGATTAAATCAATCATTCAACTCAATAGCTCTAAGAATAGCTTTAAAACAGCTATAAAAAATCAAGGAAGGTGGAAAATGTCATATGCTTGTTATTTAACCAACAAATCTGCCAGTGACTGTGTCCTCCTGTTCAACCACAATTACATTAACACCATCATGGAAACAAAACAAAAGTTCTACCAGAAAGACCCGGGAGATAAAATGATGTACTGTAACAAAAGCACTGTTACGTCGGATGACGGAGAATGGGGGTTTCGCTTAGAACACCTATCGACTTCGAGTATTACAAAACGAGCCAATGGCGATGAAATGCCATGGGTCTGCGGAATTTGCATAGCGTATCTCCGCCCCACCTCGTGGGTATAAAGGAGGACGCCGGCAACATGCAGATATGTTTTCGCTTCGGAGCCAAGAGTATTTCTTCACTCCACAATCATCTCTGACTTCGCTCTACGAGACGAGCTCTCTCTCCGGTGTTGGTGTGACGGCGATCTGCAGCGAGCTCACAGTGCCTGCTGATCTGTGCAGTGATCTGCCAGTGTGTGTGTGTGTCTCCCTGTGCACTTCAACATCGCAGAGTTTTTTCTCCTCTCATAAAAGAGCTCGCACGCGTCATGTCTTTTTAAAGACGGCTCGCCCGTGCTTTTCTGGTTGCAGCGGACTGGTATCGGACTCTGATGGGCACGAGCGCTGTCTAGTGTGTTTGGGCTTTGATCATGCTTGAACAGCGCTCGTGGATGACTCATGTTCTCTCTGGGAACGTGATCATCGCGTCATATATAGGTCGAGACTCGGTGAACTCGCAAGAGTGAGAGTACCCTCATCCACTACCCGATCTTCGGCTGGTGGACAGGGTGACCTGAGGGTGTTGGTCTGGAATAGGCGCCGACTCTGTCTCGGAGTCAGGTGATGTTCACCAGTTTGGGGCTGACCGGTCTGATGTGCACGATGTCGGGCGGCCCGTCTGCTCGACACCCCCATCTCCCAGGTCGGCCTCTTCGGCGGTGCGGTTGAGTGCTTCTGCCCAACAGTTCTCAACCGCCCGTGAGCAGATTGAGGTTATTCTGCCCGACGGCCCCGCCGTCCGCTCAGATCCCTCAGGCTGCCAACCGCCGAAGGCTCCCTCCCACGGTTCCAACCCCGCCCGTTCACCCGGGCCTGGCTCTCGAAGACCGTAGGGGGATGCCACAGCCCTCTCCAGCCCCGCACCCCGCTAAACGCCGAGTTAAGCGGCACTTTTGAGATGGGCTGCTCAGAGATGAGACTCAGTTCTTTCCAGGAGTTGGTAGCAGGGCCACTCCTTTCCCCGGTGGAGAGCTGGGGAAGAATCCTTATTCGAAAGAACTGACTCTCTCCTCTCTGAGCATACAGAGTTCTCGGACGACACAAAGCGCCGCCCACAAGCCGTGCTCTCCTCGTCCCCCTCTGTCCCAGAGGTGGTTGACACGGCGTGCCGTCCACGGACCGTTTCACCCCTGTCCCCCTCTGTCGCCAGACCCCTGACAGAGCAGGCCCCCAGGCATAAAAAAAATAATGTTTGGTTCCGGTTGGTTGTCAGTTGAGGTCATGGGTCGGTAGGGATTTTTTTTTTTTTTTCAGTGGCAGCAAGGGATAGGTCGGAAATTATTCAGGGCGCGACCTTAAGTATTTCATGTGCTTGCCCTCCGAACAAGTAAATCTGTCATTCACTTGTCCGAGTAAAAAAGTTGCTTGTCCGGATTTTTTTATTTTTTATTTTTTATTTATTTATTCTGAAGCAATATTCTCAGTGTTCAATCAGCTTTGATATTTAAATCGGCATTTTGTAATATCTGCACCTTTGAAGGGCATCCCCTCCCCAATCTTATTAAATGCCCTATAGTGTCTTATTATTCTAAATAATTTAATTTAATGATCAAATTTAGGAATTTAAAATGAAAGCTGAAGCATACTGTTACCCTAGGAGGGGCTGATCAAATTAAATCATTTACACTGAAAAATTACAATTGCATAAAATAATGTTATGAAATTGATTTAAATGTACAAATAAGAAACATTGGAAAGAAGTATACTAGGCTACTTATAAACATAACACTAAACTGCCAATAGGTGGCGGCAGGCGGCCGTATTAATGAGTGAGTCATTGATTCATTAATTCAAACGATTCGTTTAAACGGTTGATTCATTCAAGAATGAGACAGATGTTAATGAATGGGTCATTGAATCTTTGACTCAACCGATTCGGTCAAAATGCTGAATCATTCAGTAATGAAAACAGTGAGTGTTCATGTGGTTCTGATGTGATTTTGGTTTGGAACTATTTTCGCTGCTGAAACAGAACAAAAACAGCCAATATTGCATCTAAAATGTAAGTGACTTAATTTGAATTGTTTGTTGAACTGTTGTAGGAAATCAATGTCACATTTTCAATCGTGATGGTATTCAGGAAAAATAATTGAAGCTGCTTAACACATATGTTAAAATATAGAAACTCCACATTTAGATGTTTTATAGGCAGTATGTTGTTAACTGTGTGTGTGTGTGTGTGTCTGTGTCTGTGTCTGTGTCTGTGTCTGTGTGTGTGTGTGTGTGTGTGTGTGTGTGTGTGTGTGTGTGTGTGTGTGTGTGTGTGTGTGTGTGTGTGTGTGGATTTCTCCTCGAGAGGCTGCGCGAGCGTCAACAGCGCAACCTCACCGTCAGTAGGCTACATACAGTAGGCTAATCGATCGCAACTTACAATACATTTAATAAAATCAGAATCATTCTCTCGGTTTAGTGATTCCCTAGTTATTTTTGTTTGTTTGTTATTGATGTAATCAGGCTACTTGTCCATTCGGGCAAGTAAAATTCTCTTTAACTTGGCCCTTCAAAAATCCATTTGTCCCGGACAAGCGGACAAGTTAGACGTGCTCTGGAGATACGATGCGCGGCAGGTTAGAGTGTTTTGGATTGCATAAAATAATAAAAGAAACGAACAAATACATGGCGAAAGAAGTGGTAGACAGCAGAAGAGGGCATTGGGATTTGGAATGATTTTTAATGAAACTTGGGAGGCGGATGGAGGTTACACTTTAACGTATCATGTGGCGTGTGCGTGCCTAATGCATGCATTTGTATGTGTGGGTATATGAATAAAAGTGTCCTAAATGACAAAAAAACAAAAAAGACTTGTATATGTATTATAGTTCAGTTTGACGAACGATGTGTGAATGAACATGTAGCTGCCTCGTTTGTTTTGCTGGAGGACAACAGGGATCTTGCATCGCGTGCTATAAAAATATGGTGCTGTACAAAAACGTAAGTATAGTTCGCCTCAAAGTTTTTTATTTGTGTATTTATATAATTTTTATTATTTCTTCCCCAAGCTCATAAAATAAATTTGGGTCGCACATAAACGGACAGGGTCGGTCGGAAACCGGAACCAAACAATTTTTTTTTATGCCCCGTGGAACGCTGGTCCTTCCCTGGCCTCCTCTGTCAGGGTGCGGTTATGACCTTGCCCCCACACCGGGCCGCTATGCTGTCCTCGTCTGGGCTGGTCATTCCGCTTCGCTGCACCACCGGGGGGACGTCTGTGGTTCTTCACTCCGCTGGCACAGTTGGGAGCCTGCACTAGAGCTTCCTTATCTGTTCCGCTGGGTCGTGCGAACCATCGGCTCGGCTATGCGATTCAGTTCGCACGGTCTCCTCCCTGCTTCACGGGAGTCCGCTCCACTTTGGTCGGTGGCTATGCCCCTATCATGAGAGCGGAGGCTGCTCCCTACTGGCGAAGGGTGCGATTGAGACTGTCCCTCCAGCCGAGATGAGGTCCGGGTTTACAGCCCCTACCTCATTGTCCCGTAGAAGTCTGGTGGGTTACGGCCAATCCTGGACCTACGCATCTGAACCGCTCCCTTCACAGGCTGCCGTTCAAGATGCTCCTGGCCAAACGCATTTCTGGATGTGTGCGGCCACAGGATTGGTTTGCAGCGATCGACCTGAAGGACGCCTACTCTTATGTCTCCGTTCTCCTTCGACTCAGATCGTACCTACATTCTGCTGTCAGGTCGCGCGCATATCAGTACGCTGTTCTCCCATTCGGGCTAGCCCTGTCTCCTCGCGCCTTCACAAGGTTGTTGAGGCAGCCCTTGTTCCTCCATGGGAACACGGGGTTCGCATCCTGAACTATCTCGGTGACTGGCTGTCTTAAGCTCACTCCTGAGACCAGGTTTGCAAATACAGGGACCCAGTGCTCCGGCACCTAGCTCGTCTGGGCCTTCGGGTCAACTGGGAAGGAGTAAACTTTGCCCCGTGCAGAGGAGCTCTTTCTCGGTATGGACTTCTCGGTATGGTCGCCTTCTCCACTCAGCCATTAAACAAGAGTGCGGTTCCACTGAAATTTTTTCAGGGGCTCCTGGGGCATATGGCATCTGCAGCTGTGGTCCGCCGCTCAGATTGCTTCATATGACACCGCTTCAGCTTTGGCTTCGCGACCGAGTCCCGAGGTGGGCATGGCAACCGGCACCCTCCGAGTACCAGTTACTCCGACCTGCCGTCAGTACTCACCCCGTGATCGAACCTCAGTTTTCTACGGGCCTGAGTGCCCCTGGAACGAGCTTCCCGGTATGTTGTTGTCTAAACAGATGCCTCCACGGGCTGGGGCGCCATGCGCAATGGACATGCTGTCACACTCTCATGTTGAGCGAAATGCTCCTGAAGTTCAGTGAATTTCTTCACACTTAGGTGTTGAGCAAGGTTGCTCCTGAAGCTCAGTGATTCTCGCATGTAGTGTTGAGCAGTTTGGCATGTCTATTGCCTCGAGTTGCTGGCAGTACGCCTTGCCCTGCACCGGTCCAAGCGTTGCTCAGGGGTCAACACGTACTCGTCCGATCTGACAATACCGCCACAGTAGCGTACATCAACCGTTAAGGTGGTCTACGCTCGTGCCGTATGTCGCAACTCGCCCGCCACCTCCTCTTATGGAGTCAGAAGCATCTGAGGTCGCTTCGAGCCATTTTTATTCCTGGAGTCCTGAACTGTGCAGCCGACGAGCTTTTACGGTTCCAGCCCTCCCTGGAGATTGGCGACTCCATCCCCAGCGGTTCAGCTGATTGGAACCAGTTCGGGGACGCACTGATAGATCTGTTTGCCTCCCACGACTCATCCCATTGCGCCCTGTATTACTCCCTGTCCGAGGGCACCCTCGGCACGGATGCACTGGCGCACAGCTGGCCGCGGGGCCTTCGCAAATATGCGTTTCCCGCAGTGAGCCTTCTCGCACGGACCTTGTGCAAGATCAAGGAGGACGAGGAGCAGGTCATTCTGGTTGCGCCGTACTGGCCCACCCGGACCTGGTTCTCCGAACTGATACTCCTCGCGGCAGCACCTCCTTGGCCAATCCCTCTGAGGAAGGATCTCCTTTCTCAGAGACCGGGCACCCCTTGGCACCCTCGTCCCGATCTTTGGAGGCTCCACGTGTGGCTCTTGGACGGGACGAGGCAGGTTTGAGTACCCTGCCACCAGCGGTGGTGGCTACCATCACTTCCGCTAGAGCATCGTCCACGAGACATGTCTATGCGTTGAAGTAGAACCTCTTCGTCAACTGGTGCTCTTCTCGCCGAGAAGACCCCAGGAGATGCTCGATCAGTGTCGTGCTTTCCTTCCTGCAAGATGGGCTGGAGCGAAGGCTGTCTCCCTCCACCCTAAGGTGTATGTGGCCGCTATCGCGGCATATCACGAAGCAGTTCAAGGTAAGTCTCTGGGGAAGCACGACCTGATCGTCAGGTTCCTGAGAGGAGCGAGGCCTCTATCAAGAGGTTAGGGGACCTGCACGCATTCTCCGATGACGAAGCGTGCCTGGAGTTCGGGCCCGGTCACTCTCACGTGATCCTGAGATCCCGGCCTGGATATGTACCCAAGGTTCCCACCACTCCCTTCCGGGACCAGGTGGTGAACCTGCAAGCGCTGCCCCTGGAGGAGGCAGACCCAGCCTTGGCACTGCTCTGTCCAGTACGCGCTCTCCGCGCTTACGTAGACAGGACGCAGTGTTTCAGGACCTCAGACCAGCTCTTTGTCTGTTATGGTGGGAGACTGAAGGGAAAGGCTCTCTCAAAGCAGAGGTTGTCTCACTGGTTAGTGGACACCATTGCTTTGGCTTACCAACAGCAAGGCTGACCGTGCCCCCTTGCTGTGACAGCCCACTCCACCCGGAGTGTGGCTTCCTCTTGGGCTCTAGCGCATGGCGCCTCGCTGGCAGACATCTGTAGAGCTGCAGGCTGGGCGACACCCAACACATTCGCCAGATTTTATAATCTCCGAGTGGAGCCTGTGTCCTCTCGTGTACTCGCTTCAACCAGCTAGTACTGGACCCGCTCAGGTGTCTTCGCTTGCTCGCCATTCCACTCCACGGACTGGATACGTGCGATATTTTCCTCAGGTGAGCCTTCCTCTTGAAGCCCTGAGTTCTTCCAGCACTGTTGACGCTGGCGCCAGTGTCTATTGCCTGTGCGTCGGCTAGGTGCCTCCGTGTGCATGGTTCCTCCCCTGAGTAACCCCCACACGTGTATTTCCACTGTAAGCCTCCTTGAGCATGTGTCTTTCCCTCGGCAAGCCACCTTGCCAATCCTGGAGTTGAAAGTTGCCACCCCACGGGCTGGTCACTCCAGTGTTCCTCCATATGTAGCCCTCCGGCCATATGTGTATTATAAGTCCTCCCTACGGGTAGGCATGCTGCGGCATATCTCCTCTGAGATATGCTTCCCAGTGTACCTTGGTATTCCTGTGGTAAGTAGGACTCCTTCGTCCGTGCCAGTATCACGACAAGGGGATCAGACTTTCGCAGGGCACTGGAAGACAGCTGTGAAGGTGGCGTGATTACACGGGGACCCCCATTCTCCGTCATCCGACGTAACTCGGAGTGACTACGAAGGGGAACGCCTCGGTTACGTATGTAACCCTCGTTCCCTGAGTAGGGAACGGAGACGTTACGTCTCCCTGCCACTTCCGCTGTACCGCTGGGGAGACGCCTGAGTTCAGTCTCGGCTCCTCAGCGAAGACATATCTGCATGTTGCCGGCGTCCTCCTTTATACCCACGAGGTGGGGCGGAGATACACTATGCAAATTCTGCAGACCCATGGCATTTCATCGCCATTGGCTCGTTTTGTAATACTCGAAGTTGATAGGTGTTCTAAGCGAAACCCCCATTCTCCGTCATCCGACATAACGTCTCCGTTCCCTTCTCAGGGAACGAGGGCTACATACGTAACCGAGACGATTTATTGACAGCCCAGCAAGCAAGTATTAATAAAGTTCTTTGGCGTAGGCCCAAAGGGATTTACCTGATTTGTTACTGCAGAGCTTGCTGAGCTTCAAGAAGGGTTTTTGAATCAGGACTTATATACGATTCAAATGCCGAGGAAGACCATTTGCCCATGATCTTAATAGCTGATGTAGAGATTCCTCTTTCAGCTGCTGTAGTAGCTTCCCCAATTCTGAAGGAATGATAGAAGGGGATTGATTGCAGCTTTTGATAACAGTAGTTAAATGAGTCCTGAACCAGGCCTTAGAAAGAGGTGCTCCGTTAGGTAATATGAATAGAGGGGCGTGATTTGAAGTTCTAGAGCAGATTTTTTTATTTTTTTATAGAATTGTCTTTTATTTTGCAAGTACAAAGAAAAACAGAAACAAACAACCTGGACACCTGGTTACCATCCAAGTCCATCCCAGTATTAACCAATACTAAACAATGTCCTCTATGCAATAGGGGGAAAAAACTAAACAAAACAAAAAACACCACCACAATGCATATTCCCCTTCACTTTATACCTACAACACTCTTTTCTTTCTTTTCTTTTTTACACACAAGACAAAATACAATAGACAAGACAAACAGAACAAACTATTTAGACACATTCCGGACAGATTACAACACAAAGGGCACCAGTGTGTCCCTAACGAAAAACCGACCAAAGTAATAATAATAATAATAAAAAATAATAGTCTCATTCACACACACACACACACACACACACACACACACACACACACACACACACACACACACACACACACACACACACACACACACACACACACACACACACACACAAATTACACTGATTGTGCTCCTTGAGTGGATAGTTAAGAAAGAAAAAAAAAAGAAAAAAAAAGGGAAATCATTTAACATTGCTATAGGTTACAAACAAATAAAATGAAATACAAAATGAGTTAAGCAGACCTAGCGTTGGGCTAGTTACAGAGCGTCATATATTGGTTTCCACACCGAGTTGAACTGTTTTTGTTTATTTTTGTCCTCTGACAGAGTTTTCTCTATATTTAAATAATATTTCATTTTTCCATTTATCCAACCCTGGGGCATCTGTGTTTTTCCAATTTTGTAACAACAACTTCTTATAAACTAATGAAGAAAATACTAATTGCCATCCCATAGGATATTTCATTTTTGTTACATTTTGGAGTAAGCAGGCTTCTGGTGTGAATACAAATTTCTGCTTGCAAATATTAGAGAGCCATCTCTCAATTTCAAACCAGGTTTTCTTAATTTTTTCACAATACCAAAATGAATGAGTGAGGGAGTCACTACTGCCGCACTTTAGGCAGGTGGGGGGGGGGGGGGGGGGGGGAGATGCGTCAAACTTATGAATATTGTCCCTACTATAATAAATTCTGGTCATTAATTTATATTGAATCAATGTTAGATTTTCGTTAGTTGTGGCTTTATATGTTATATTTAAGCACTCCTTCCATTTTGTTTTGGCATTGAAGTCCTTTATATCTCTGTCCCAGCCTTCGTATTTTTTACTTAGCAGATTACAATTAATTACGACATTATTGAGATAATTATACATAACACTTATACATTTTTTTTTACCCTTACTTTGTTCCAAAAGGGTCTTTATTTTTTCCGGAACATCATTCGCTATATCACAGTTCTCATTGATCCAATTTTTTAACTGCATATATTTAAATATCTCTGAATCTTTTAATTTAAATTTATCTTTCAATGTATCAAATGAGGATATATTACCTGAACTAATAATATCTGATAATGTTTCAATACCTCCATTCATCCAAGTGTTCCACATTAATTTAGTACCTTGAATTTTAACAGACGGATTGTTCCAAATTTGAATATGTGTCGGGGTACCAATCTCCATCCCCAGAATCTGCTTGGTTTTTTTCCACATATTTAATGTACTGTTGACCACAAAGTTATCAATCTTTACTTTTTTCTTGGAGAACAAGATGGATAATAAACTATGTGGTTGTAATTGATGATTTTCAATAACAAGCCATGGGTATTCATTAGTATTATTAATAATACGATCGATGTAAAACATCTGGGCTGCTATCTGATACAATTCCATATTAGGGAGGTTTAACCCTCCTTCTCGTTTGGAGCAAAACAATAGATTCCTTTTTATTCTTGGGATTTTTCCAGCCCAAATAAAGGATGTAATTATGGAATTTATTTCCTTGAAAAAGGTTTTTGGTGGTGTTGCTCTAGGGCAGATTTTAAGAAATTTAATCATAGATGTGAAGGGACAAAGATTTTTATTAATTTTTGAAATGGTTAATGTGACAACCGATCCTTGAGAGATCCTTGTTTAGGGCCAGAAGAAGCAGATCCTCTCTGGACAGACCATGGCTGATGGGTATACCAGCTGTCTCGAGAGTGCTGATCATGTTCTTCGAAGACCACTGTGCCCACAAAGAGTCGTGGCACTGTAAGCGTATACTGCGTATTATACGCAGTATACTTATAAGCAGCATGAGGAGATGGCGGGACGAATTCATAATCGGATTCTGAATAGTCGCAAACAAAATGCGTATCCTGAGACACAGTGATTACCAGCTGAGCGCAAGGAATAATTGTTTGCGTCAGCATCTGTACAGATCTTTTATACTGCAAGTATTAGAACACGATTGGTTAGATGTGAAGGCAATAAGTGACGTAACGATTAAGTCTTCCTGGCAGAACTTACGCTAAAGCTTTCATTTCTATGTATTATTTTTGTCAGTTTTACTAGCTTCATTAACAATCTCATAAAAGGGTCCCACTTTATATTAAGTGGCTTTAAGTACCATGTACTTCCATCGAAAAATAAGTACAATGTACTTATTGTGTTCATGTTGTATTGCAAAACACTTTTGCTGCTATTGAGGTGTGATACGGGTATGGTTAGGGTCAGGTGTGTGTGTGGTATGGGTCGGTTTAAGAGTGGGTTAAGGTGTAAGGGAAGGGTCAATTGTGTAATTACAAATGTAACTACATAAATGAATTACAGCTGTAATTACATGCAGGTATTTTTAAAATATAAGTACAATGTAAAAACATGTGTGTACACAATAAGTCCACTGTATCAAATTATTAATTTCAATGTAAGTAGGCTACATAGTATTTAAAGCCACTTAATATAAAGTGGGACCCATAAAAGAGTCATAAAATAATTAGTGCTGTCAATCAATAAAAAAAATTTACTCTTTTTTTTTTAAACACATACGTTTTTGTAGGATTATATTTAGTTTATATATTTTATAATGTAATAATCTCACAGTTAATCTCCAAATTAATGTAGAGACAAAATAAAGACAGTAAATTTTAAATACTTGTTTAATGGCATCTTTTTATGAATGAAGGTCAGTATCACTGATACTAATACAGCTACTGACGTCTGGATACAAATGACCCCCCCCCCCCCATTTTAAACATTAATTATAGCCATTCAACATTACAGTGTTATTGAAAGCTATACATTTTTTTTTTACATTTATTAGTCTTTAAAAAATATAACAACTTTAAATTGTGAAAAGTGACCTGTAAAAGTACAGACTTAAACAAGTGAACTTCAAACAATCCTCACATAAACCCATAATGTCATATTTACCTGTGCCCTTCCTACATGTCTAACATATACAGACAAGTATACAGAAATTTAATAAAGTTATTGTTATATCTTGTCACTCGAACAACAAACAGGCTAGAGACGTTATGGCTGATTCAACACAACGCAGCAAGCTTTATTTTTTTCTCTCTCTTTGACCATTGGTGTATACGGGTATAGGTTCCACTTTATTTCGATAGTCACTTTAGACATTCTACTAACTATAAGTAACTTTTCAACTACATGTCAACTAACTGTCATTAGAGTATTGGTAGACTGTAGTAGACTGTCAGTAGACTAGGTTATGGTTAGGTGTTAGGAGAACAAGTTGACTTGTAGTTGCTAAGCTACTTATAATCAGTATAATGTCTGTTGGGGGACCAACAAAATGAAGTGTTAGCGGATATTAAGCAGACAGTCTACTAATACTGTAATGAGAGTTAGTTGACATTTAGCTGTAAAGTTACTTATAGTTAGTTGAATGTCTAAAGTGGACTATCGAAATAAAGTGTTACCCGGGTATATTTTACTTAAGTCATGCAGGACCTCTTTTTTTTAAATCACCCCTGAGCATAGGAACATTAACTACTTAAACATTTCGTTGGGTTATTCTTGAATTAAAACAAAAATAATTATTACTTTGGAATATCACTTTTCCAAATTACTACATTCTCCCTTCCCTTTAAAGACAACAACATCAACCAATACTTTTTTTCTTTTTTTTCTTCTTCTTCTTCTTTTTTTTTTTTTACAACACAAAGTCTCCCAAGTGTTTGGGCTTTTGAACAGTCCTTTGGGAACTACGGACCTCTGGAAATGAACTCAAGGTTTTCCTTTCAACAGTCCCTGGTTGGTCCTGAGTGTCACAATGTCTCCACAAATGGAGTCAGTCACGCTATACACTGATTTTTCTAAGGAAACATCCCCACACACATTCTCTCTTGACTATGAACTTTCCACCTCCTGACAGAGAATTACATCCACGTCAACGCACTATTTTGCCATCTCCGAGCATGACTTGGTATGAGAGAGTCACCTTGGCAATGAACCCAGGAATACTTTGTCTTGGACCTTCTGTTGCAAGTCTGGATGCAATAGATCAAGAGTGGAATGCAGTTTACATCCCAACATTATCTCTGCAGGACTTGGACTGTGGTGTGATCCTGTAGCTGAACAGTAGCCTACATGGGCCACTTTGGTTGCCACACTCCACTCACCTTATTTTTTCAACACTGAATGTCTGTACGGCTCTTTCAGCCAAACTGTTGGATGAGGCATGAAAAGGAGCAGAAGTGACATGCCTTATGCCAATTTTGTTTGTGAAGTCCTTGAACTCCGTACTGACAAAATAGGCAGCATTATCAGACATCTCTGGCAGTCCAAGATTGTTGAAATTCTTCAATTGTAGGCAATCAATAGTAATTCATCATATCATAGGATTATTTAAATGCTTCCCCCAATGGGTTTAAGTCAGGGTGTGAATTATACAGTGGTCTTTGGGAGTCAGAGAGTGGGGACAAAAAAACAACGACATTTTTTGTCCATTGTTAATGTTAGTTCATGTTAGTTTTTAATGAATCTATTATTATAAAATATATTTCCAAAGCCTATAAATTAGCTTTGTAGAAATGTAAGCCATGATTTAAAAAGGCTTTAAAAGTATTGTTAGTTCATCATGCTAATTATTTTGTAGGATAGTGTTAATGGATACACAACCTTAAAGTGTTCCTGGTACATTAAACATCCGTCCATTGTGATACTTTTTTTCAACTCATGGAATAGTAAGTATTCCTCATGGAATACTCTTTGTTTTCTCTTTATAGGCAACTCAACATTTTCCTTACAATTCTGAAAGAAAGCGCCACGGGTGTCTACTTGTGCTATAGTAATGATTACTAATGCATTTGGTTTGGATGGATAAACCACAAGCTCTTATTTCAGTGTAATTAATATTGTAGTTATTTCAACAGTTTCCTTCGTACATTCAGTTTAACAACATTAAGTTAAATTTCATTCATCATTCATGATTCATCGGAAGCGTGTGCATTTTAGACACCTATGCGTTTGCTCTTTCCATGTAATAAATGCGCACCCTTGAATAAGTGGGGTTTTACTTCAGCTGCTCAGGACGGGTATGACCCATTTCCGTAAAACTTCAGTATCTTATTCAGTATCCACGCAACGAACGCGTTGTTTCATAGCTGTGCCCTCGCATTGATATGGCAGCTTTATCAATGGCTTGAGCGGTTTGACTCAAGACTTGCTTTCTCGATAGAGAGCTGTCATCTGCTCATGTGAACATCAGTGGCTGTCCTGAGGAGAGCTCAAACATAGACTGCTCAACAATCTGTAGTTGAGAGCTAAATGGGACCGAGCGCGAGCGAAATCCAGTGAAAGGTGGTAAAGAGTGCCTGTGAAGGAGAGCTGTGAGGACGCAAGATGACGCCGCACAACGCATCCATTAATTCGCGCATGTAGCCATTTAATGTTTATATATTTTAAAGCACTGAATCGCTATAGAATCGCAAATTATTTCTTTCTTAGCATTTTAAATAGAATATTGACCGAAATAAACGATTCACGATTCAAAATAAATGTTTCAAGATCGATGCATATGCATCGTCAGGATTTGTAATCGATGCATCGAGAAAACGAGTGAATCGTTACACCCCTAATGTGTAACCTTTCCCATGGTTTCTCTGGCCACTCCCATGGATGAAGTGGTGCTGTGGCTGGAGCTTTCCTGTGTTCCTAACATGTTGAACAACTTTTTGCCAAAGCCTCAATGTCGTCATCTAGCTCGGCCACCAAGGGAATACCTTTCCAGGCTTATAAACAATAGTATATTCATACGCCTGCAACATAACTGCCCACCTCTGAATTCGCGGTGACCCAAATTGTGGAACAGCTTTCATCTCATCCAAGAGGGCTAACAGCGGTTTGTGATCTGTGCAAATTGTGAACTTTCTGCCAAACAGATACTTGTTGAAACGCTGAATTCCAAAAATAACAGCGAGCCTCTCTTTGTCGAGCTGCGAGTAATTGCTTTCTGCTGGAGTGAGAGTTTTGGACATGAAACTGATGGGTCTCTCTTTACCATACTCCATTCGATGTGACAAAACAGCTCCTATCATAATGAACAAGCACCTCAGAAGACTGAATGGCATCGCATTGTTCACTACCCCAATGCCATTTCATGCTTTTTCTCAAGAGGCAATTTAAGGGGGCCAGCAAGATTGATAAGTTTGGCAGGAACTTGTGATAGTAGTTAAGCAACCCCAAATACGCTTTCAATTCGGTCACATTTTGGGGAGCTGGTGCTTTGTGAAGAGCATCCACCTTGTTTGATAGTGGACGAAGACCTGTAGAGTCTCTCGCTGCATGAATGCACACTTTTCCCTTTAGCCTCATTCTGCCATCCTTAAACTGCTTCAGAACCTCACTCAGCGTGTGCAGATGTTCTTGATCATTCCTGTCCGTTATGAGAATGTCATCCAGGTATATCACCACCAAAAGCGATACCCGGCAGTAACCCCTCCATGATTCGTTGAAAAATTCGTTGGACTGGAAGCCACACCAAAAGGCAGTCTATTGACTGTGAATAATCCCTTGTGAGTGTTCAGTGTACCATATATTTTAGATTCCTCATCCAAGATCCCTTGATGATATGCATGACTGAGATCCAGCTTACTCTATTTTTCACCCCCTGCTAAATTTTCCAACAGGTCCTCAAGTTTGGGAATTGGATACTGTTCCAGTTTGGATGCCCGATTCACAGTCAGCTTGTAATCTCCACAGATCCTCACAGAATTATCTGGCTTAAGGACGGGTAAAATTGGTGCGACCCACTCTGAACATTTTACAGGTTCCAAAATTTTTTCATTGAGTTAACGCTCTAACTCCACTTCCACTTTTCTTTTCAAAGAATAAGGTACCGACCTGGGCTTATAGTCCCTTGGCACCGCATCCTTATCAACATAAATTTTCACTGGAGGACCTGTCCATAGACCCTAAACCCTCTTTGAACACAGCTTCATGTCTGGACAACACCTCCTGAAGTGTCAAAGTTTCTGTGTTTACTTGATTCACCGCACTCCAGCATATGTCCAGCTCTTTAATCAAGAAGAAATTTAATCAAAGAATCTCTTTAATTCCCAGAAGGTTTGGTCCTTCGGTGGATAGCACCACCACAGGAAGCTTTCTGACCTGATTACCATGCCGAAAGATCACATCTGTGGCCCCCAGTATCTTTACAGACTCACCTGTATACGTTTTCAGGTTAAGATAACAATGATTCAACTCGGGGACTTTGCCCACACTCCATAACTTATCTGTATTTGACATAATAGTGACACTGCAGCCCTTGTCCACTTGAAAATTTACCTCCGTGTGATTCACTTTTAAAAGCATAGTAATTGGAGAAACTTTTGGAATTTGAGTTTCTACCACACTATACATAGTGAAGACTTCTTGCCTGTCACTGGTTTCTGCTGTGTCATTGATGTGATGAGCTGATCTATGTTTCTCTATGCTGGACTGATGTTGCTTATATTTTACCCCTCCCCCCTTAGGCTTTGAATTGGTGGAAGCCAACCCCATTCTACACATTTTCCTAAGGTGACCTTTTTTACCACACTTGTGGCACTGCTCTTGCAGAAAACGACACTCATGCTGTTTGTGATCACCACCACATCTGTAGCAGTTAGGGCGTGGCTCTTTATGCGTTCATTTGTTCCTTGCTTCGAACTTGAGCACTGTCTGCGTTGACTGTTTAGCGTGCACGTCCGTGGATGCCTTGTTTTGATATTGTAAGTCCAGCACATCTTTATTTGCAGTCTCTATGGCTTGCGCCAGCTTCAGTACTTTAAAAGTCAGCTCTGGTTCTGCCAACAACCGACGCTGTATTCACCCGACCTCAATTCCACACACAAGTCTGTCACAAAGCATTTCTTTCAACTTGTCTCCATAGTTGCAATGTTGCGCGAGTTCACGAATCACCACAACATAATCCGCCACAGTCTCATCCGGCTGTCTGTTCCGAGAATTAAATTTAAAATGCTGCTCAATTTCACTCAGTTTTGGGTTATAGTGGTTTTCCAACAGTTCCACTAACTCGCTGAAACTTTTATTTCCTAGTTTGTCGGGGCTAAGCAAATTTCTCATAAGACTACTGTATATGTCTGACTCCCCACCAAACTCAGCAGAATGGCCTGTTTCTTTACAGCATCTTCAATCTCATTCACATCAAAAAAATGAGACAGTACCTCGCAATATTCCTC
Organism: Siphateles boraxobius; assembly: GCF_051911475.1. Taxonomy (NCBI): domain Eukaryota; kingdom Metazoa; phylum Chordata; class Actinopteri; order Cypriniformes; family Leuciscidae; genus Siphateles; species Siphateles boraxobius. The sequence goes on along the minus strand of NW_027508734.1, from coordinate 30,571,476 downwards.
CCAAGACTGCGTCTTACTGTCAAAAGGTGTGATTATTGGCATCTGTACCTTTAAAACCAGCCGCTGCTGCACAGGATCTCACACGTGCCTAATTCCCTCACAACACTTTACGTTCATTTAAGACTTTATTTCACTTATTTAAAGGGATAGTTCACCCAAAAATGAAACTTAGAACCATGATTTACTCATCCTGAAGCCATCCTAGGTGTATATGACATTCTTCTTTCAGACAATATTAAACTTTCTGTTATATTAAAAAATGTCCTAGCTCTTCTAAACTTGATAATGAGAATGAATGGCTGTTTGACTTTAGAAGTCCATTAAAGCGCATCTATTCATGATTATTTCATTCATTTCATATAGCACATTTAATGCAACAGCTGTTGCCCAAGGTGCTTCATAATCACTAATAAAACGCATACAAATAAGAAAGGGAAAAAAATCAAATCAAATCAAAAATAAAAGTTGAAACGCACAGAACAGACAAGTTAATGATCAAATACCCACCATGAAGATGCCCAGGAAGTTTTTAGCAGATGTGCTTTTAACATGTCCTTAAATTTTGGTAGTGACTTTACTGACCTTATAGAAAGTGGGATATCATTCCAAAGTTTGGGTCCGACATGGGAAAAGCTCTGTCATCCTTGTGTTTGAATTTTGTTCTGACAACACAGAGAAGATTTTGATTTTCAGATCTCAAAGATCTAGATTGATTATAAAATGCCAGCATACTTGAAAGGTAAGAAGGGGCAAAATTGTTTAACGCCTTAAAAACAAGTGACAGGATCTTATATTTAATTCTATCTTGAACCGGCAACCATTTCACCGATTTTAAAATTGGAGTAATTGACAGACTTAAGCATTCTTGCAGCAGCATTTTGTATTTTTTTAAGACGCGCCAATGCTTTATTGTCAATTCCAAAATATCTCCTGTCAATTCCGTCCTTTGGATGAGACGTTAAACCGAGTTAACGTCTCGGTTAAACCGAAAAATCCCAGGATGTCCTTCGAAAAAGAGTAGGGGTATAACCCCGGCACCCTGGCCAAATTTGCCCATTGGCCTCTGTCCATCATAGCCTCCTAATCATCCCCATATACTGATTGGCTTCATCACTGTCTCCTCTCCACCAATAAGCTGGTGTGTGGTGGGCGTTCTGTCGCAATATGGCTGCCGTCACATCATCCAGGATGAAGCTGCACACTGATGGTGGTTGAGGAGATTCCCCCTTCCATGTAAAGCGCTTTGAGTACCCAGAAAAGCGCTATATGAATATAACGAATTATTATTATTTTATTATAAAATAAAGAGAGTTGCAGTAGTGCATTCGTGAGAAGACAACCGCCGAGATTGCTTTCTCAAAATCAACAATTGATAAAAAAGGTTTAGTTTTGGGTAAGAGACCAAGGTAAAAGAAACTAGATCTGACAACCGAGTTTATTTGTTTGTCCATTTTTAAATCAGTGTCCAGAACAAACCCTACATTTTTTACACTAGTTGTAATTACGCCTGACACAGGGGGGTAGATTTTAAACTTTGAGACACTTCCTGATGTCTAGGGCCAAACACAATGACCTCAGTTTTGACATCATTTAATTTCATAAAGTTTGCAGCCATCCAGGCTTTAATGTCCGGTAGAAAGACCAATAAATTATCGATAATTTTCATGTTCGACTGACTCAATGGAAGATAGAACTGAGTGTTGTCCGCATAACAGTGGAATGATACATTGTACTTTCGGAAGATGGATCCTAAAGGCAACATGTAAAGAGAAAATAATATTGGTGCAAGAATGGAACCCTGAGGTACCCCACAAGGAAGAAGCGATTCTGGATGAACCTCCTTTCCTTGTGCTAACAGAGCAAGATCTACCAGAGAGATATGATTTGAACCACTCCAGCACATTTCCCTTATGACCAACACAGTGTTTCAGGCGATAAATCAATATATCATGATCCACCATATCGAAAGCCGCGGTGAGATCGAGTAAAATCAGAATAGCATTTTCACCATTGTCCAGTGCCAGAAAGATGTCTTTTAATAATTTCACCAGAACTGTCTCTGTGCTATGAAATGACTTAAAGCCTGATTGAAAGATTTCACTTCAGCAAAAAATGCAAGCGAAGTGCTACACAGGGTGTAAACTCACGGTGCTCTTTGGTTGCTTGGGATAAATATGCTCAAAAACAGAAAATATTCCAAGGCACTCGACTTTGTGTAGAAAAAAGTATAAAAAGCCTTTATTAGATCATGGCTTTTAACATTAAAATTGGTGACAGATACACCTACGTGTTGCGGCTATGTGCCTTCGTCAGGGTGTGTGTAACAAACAGATTCACAGGTACATTTTAAGTAGCAATTAATTATGAAGTTAAATCAGACTCAACATATATAAAAAATAAAATAATAAAAATAAAAACATTTACACACACACACACATACATATATACATACATACACACATATTTATATATATATATACATACACACATATATATATATATATATATATACATACATATACATACATACACATTAGAGGATGACACGGGAGTGGATTTTCACTCCTGTCCCGTCCCACTCCCATAGAAAGAAATCTTGTCCCGTCCCACTCCCAGACCAAAGTTTAAAAAATAATCCCATCCCATCCCGCTCCTGGTAAATTGACTCCCAATCCCATCCCGCTCCTGTTTAAACTGACTCCCGCTCCTGTACCGCTCCCATATACGGCAATTTTCGCTTGATGAACGAAGCGATGCTTGCCTGATTCTTTCCCGAATTTGCCTTGCAAGTGTGCTTCTTCAGACCGCTCGTCCCTGAATCACTTGCGTACTTGACTAAGACTAAGCATGTCTTACAAGCAGCGTACATTGTGCTATCACCGTCACATTCTACTCTCATAAACTTAATTAATATTTCAGACTTTCCGACCAGTTCTGTGAACTTAATAGACATGTCATTACTTCTGACTTTGCGCTGTAAATCATTTTTTGCCACATCGACTTCTCCGCGGCTGTTAGCTCCCTCCATCACTGCTCTTTGAATTTCGGCGGTAAGCCGTGACAAAAAGCACTGATGCCTTCTGGGACGGCTGGGTCGTGTAGTTATTTTTTAATTGCGTTACATTGTTATTAAAAGGAAACTACAAAATGATGCATTTACTTTTTTCTTTTTTTGTCGTCTTTGCTTTTGGTTGATTCCCGCTCCCGTCTGCTCCCGTTAACCATTTATCCTGTACCGTCCAAATCCCGTGATTGTTAGCAAAGATGACTCCCATCCTGCAGGAATCCCACGGGAATCCCTTGACCCGTGGGATTCCCGAAAAAATGTCAGCCTCTAATACACATACAAAAAAAAGGAAAAAAGAATTATGCACAATTTCATCAATATCTTGAATACGGAATACAGATCAAAATAAACATATCAATATTATATATTCAATGAAATAAGGTATTTTTAGAACAAGTAACAATGATCAAAGTACACTAATCAGTTGATGTATATATCAAATGATACTGCACAAAAAAATAAATAATAATAATAATAATTTAAAAAAAAATCTCAAAAATGGTACAAAATCTAATTCTCCATTTAAGCCTGGAAATGTAGTAGCTTTCAGTGTAAAGATCCAGAACGACTCTCTTTGTAATAGCCTGTTAACCCTATCTCCTCCTCTTATGGACTTGGGGACATGTTCAATGCCAATTATCTTCAGTGTACTTGGGCTACCATGATTTGTATCTCTATAATGTATGGAGACTTGTATTGCAGACTCGAATAGCATTTTTATGTTCTGATAATCTTATCTTTTTCTAGTAGTCATCCCTATGTAAAAGCATCCACATGGACACTCCAACCTATATATCACAAATGAGATATTGCAATTATTAAAATATCTTATTTTCAATTCGGAGCCTGAGGTTACATCTCTAAACATTTTAGTCTTAATCATATTATCACAGTGATTACAGTTGCCACACCTGTAATTTCCTGCGCTTAAACTTAATCAGGTATTTGATTTCTTGGATGAAAGATGGCTTCTCACTAATTTATCTTTAATTGTTGGTGCTTTCCGGAATGCAATGGAAGGAGACTCAGGCATTACTATTGAATAAATGCTCCCAAGACCTTATGCTGCTACTAATTGAAGAAGCAAAAAAACAGAAGACTGAAATGCAAAAACAGATTGTCAAAATCAAACAAGAGTTTACATCAGATGGACATGAAGTGCTTTTTCAATTTGAAGAGAAACTTAAAGAAGATCTAGAACAACTATCCGAAAAGCTCAAGCAAGAAAAGCGGGCAAAATTTGGAAGAGATGAAAATGATTATAAGGAGGACAAGGTATACACATGGTCACAAGCGAATGTAAAGACTCCTAGAAAGAGATCAGTGTCTTTTAATTTACCTAGTAGTGACGAAGAACGTTCAGCAGTGGAGACCTCACCTAGAAGAGATTTTTTAGAGAACAAGTCCAGAACAATCCAGAGATTCAGAAGACAGGACAGCGGAAGACTAGATGAGGGAGAAAGAGATCGACCAAGATTCCCAATTCAAGGCAGACACACCAGGAGCCGAACAAAGGAGTGATTAGTGTACAAGAAGTGATTAACATCTTAAAGGTTTCTTTACCGGCAAGTTGTAAATCCGTTCTGTCAAAAGGTCTGTCTTTTGCCCCTATAAATACAGCTAAAGAATTCCAAACTAAAGTGGACCTATTCAAGTTTCATCGGAGTCTTCAACTGAAAGTTTGGTACTACACTTCTGAAGCAGCTACTCGTACTTATGACAAGAAGGTAACAAATTTTAAACCCAAGTCAATTTTTATGCCAACTTTTATGTTCATCTAATCCAACGTTGAATTCCTTCTACAAAAAAGTAATGTATGATATTGATAAGATCTTCACCTCAAAAAAACGAAAACAATACAATCTTTCAAAAGAAAAAGGAGAAGCTTTTAACTGGATTTCAAATAACAATGATTTAGTAACAAAAAGAGCGGACAAGGGAGGTGCAGTTGTGGTATGGGGCAGAGATCAGTACATTGAAGAAGCCTTGAGACAACTACAGAACTGTGAGTACTACCAGCGCCTGAAATCCAATCCAATAGAAGGAATCAAAAATGAACTGACTGATATTCTATTACATGCTAAAGATGAGGGATGGATCTCAAAAAATGAGTGTGATTTTCTTTTTTGTAAAAATCCTGGGATTCCTACTTTTTATATGCTTCCTAAAATACATAAAAATCTTGAAAATCCGCCAGGGAGACCTATAATCAGTGGAAATGAGTCTATTACAGAGCCAGCTTCAAAATTTGTGGATAGCTTTATCAAACCATTGGTTGGTATACTTCCTTCATTTATTCAGGAAACAACTCATGTATTAAATACCATTAGAAAGAATAAAACTACAGAATCATCTATATTGGTGACAATGGATGTTGAATCACTGTATACAAACATAGATCATAAAGATGGGCTGGAAGCATTATCATACTATCTAGATATGAGATCATCTACTGAAAGGACACCTGCATGCTTTATTGTGCAATTAGCAGAATGGACATTGAAAAATAACATATTTTTGTTTCAAGATGAATTCTATAAACAAATTAAAGGTACAGCTATGGGTGCATGTTTTGCCCCGAATTATGCAAATTTGTTTTTGGGATTTTGGGAAAAGAACTTTGTATTTTCTGACTTAAACCCATATTTAAAGCATGTGGAGTGGTGGGGCAGATATATAGATGACATTATACTGATATGGACAGGATCGGAGGCGGATTTATTAGCTTTTCACACTTATTTAAATAATACTAATGTAAATTTGAAGTTGAGTCTAGATTTTTCACATACACAGATTCACTTTTTGGACTTAAAAATCTTTAAGGAAAGTAATGGAGTGATGCATACTACTATTTTCAGGAAAGAAACCGACAGAAATACCATATTAAGGGCAGACAGTTTCCATCCCGCATGGATGACCGATAATATTCCTTTTGGCCAGTTCCAGAGGCTGAAACGAATATGCGATAAGGAAGAAGATTTTAACATCAGGGCACAAGACATGACTCAAAGATTTAGGGAACGAGGGTTCAAAAATAGTGTGATTAACAAAGCTTATAATAAAGTAGGAAACATTAGTAGAGAAGAACTATTACGACAAAAACGTCAATCACAGGATTCAGACAACTCTGTTTATTTCGTGACACAGTATAGCACAGAGGCAAACAGAATTAAGAAAATTATAAAGAGTAATTGGGAAATAGTTATGAGCGATCCTTATCTCAGGGAAGTCATGCCTGAGTCTCCTTCCATTGCATTCCGGAAAGCACCAACAATTAAAGATAAATTAGTGAGAAGCCATCTTTCATCCAAGAAATCAAATACTTGGTTAAGTGTAAGCGCAGGAAATTACAGGTGTGGCAACTGTAATCACTGTGATAATATGATTAAGACTAAAATGTTTAGAGATGTAACCTCGGGCTCCAAATTGAAAATAAGATATTTTATTAATTGCAATACCTCATTTGTGATATATAGGTTGGAGTGTCCATGTGGATGCTTTTACATTGGGATGACTACTAGAAAAAGATAAGATTATCAGAACATAAAAATGCTATTCGAGTCTGCAATCCTCTATACCCTATGGCCATACATTATAGAGATACAAATCATGGTAGCCCAAGTACACTGAAGATAATTGGCATTGAACATGTCCCCAAGTCCATAAGAGGAGGAGATAGGGTTAACAGGCTATTACAAAGACAGTCGTTCTGGATCTATACACTGAAAGCTATTACATTTCCAGGCTTAAATGGAGAATTAGATTTTGTACAATTTTTGTGATTTTTTTTTTAATTTTTATTATTTTTTTTGTTTTGTGCAGTATCATTTGATATATACATCAACTGATTAGTGTACTTTGATAATTGTTACGTGTTCTAAAAATACCTTATTTCATTGAATATATAATATTGATATGTTTATTTTGATCTGTATTCCGTATTCAAGATATTGATGAAATTGTGCATAATTCTTTTTTCCTTTTTTCTTTTTTTTTATATGTATGTATGTATATATATATATATATATATATATATATATATATATATGTGTGTGTGTATATGTGTATATATATATATATATATATATATATATGTGTGTGTGTATGTGTGTATACATGTATGTGTGTGTGTGTGTGTGTGTGTATGTTTTTTTATTTATTTTTATATATATTGAGTCTGATTTAACTTCATAATGTGTGAGATACTATTGTGAGATACTAATGTGTGTGTTCCCTTTCGTTGTCACTCCGAGTTACGTCGGATGACGACGAATGGGGTTTCGCTTAGAAAGCCTATCAACTTCGAGTATTACAAAACGAGCCAATGGCAAAGAAATGCCATGGGTCTGCGGAATTTGCATGGCGTAACTCCGCCCCACCTCGTGGGTATAAAAGGAGGAAGCCGGCAGCAAGCAGATATGTTTTCGCTTCGGAGCCAAGTGTATTCTTCTCTCCACAAGCCATCTCTGAATTGTCAGCTTTACAAACGAGTACCTCGAGTGTTGGTGTGACGGCGATCTACGGCGAGAGCGTGCTTCCTGCTGATCTGTTGCAGTGGTCTGCCAGTCGGTGCGTTTCTCCCCGGGTGCTTCAACACTTGAGTTTTCTCTCACTAAAAGAGCTTACACGTGGCACGTCTTTTTAAAGATGTCTCGCCCGTGTACTTCTGGTTGCGGCAGATTGGTATCGGACTCTGATGGGCACGAGCGTTGCATAGTATGTTTGGGCATTGATCATGCTAGAGCAGCGCTCGTGGATGACTCATGTTCTCTCTGTGGGAACATGACCATCGCGTCATTACGGTCGAGACTCCGTGAACTCGCAAGAGTGAGAGTCCCCTCATCCACCCCCCGTCCTGCGGCTGGTGGCCAGGGTGATCTGAGGGTTACGGTCTGGAACAAGGCGCCGACTATGTGTCCGCGACCCCAGCCCCCCTCTTCAATGACGGTGCCCGCTAGTGAACTGCTGATTCCCGCGGGTCTACCCTCTGGTGGCCCGCGTGCTTCAGTTGAAGCTACAGAGGAAGATGCCATGTCTGTTGCAGCATCACTTGGCGGGTTTGACTCTTCTGGAAGTGAGGGCTCGTCACAGCTGCCACCTTCCGGTGTGCATACGGCTGTGCTCGAGTCTGATCCGGAGATGACGGCCATGCTTTCCCGGGCAGCCGCGAGCATCGGACTTGAGTGGAGGCCTCCACCCTGTCCTGAGCGCTCGCGGCTGGACGATTGGTTTTTGGGTAAGGCCGCCGACCCTCGTCCTCGGCAAACCCCAATACCTTTCTTCCCGGATATGCATGATGAGATCTCGAAGTCCTGGAAGACCCCCCTGTCTTCTCGGGACCGCTCGCTGGTCTCATCCGCCTTTCCTCCCCTCGATGAGGCAGCTGCCCGTGGGTACACTGGGCTTCCCCCGGTTGAACGCTCTGTTGCCATGCAACTATGTCCTCAGAGTGCTTCTTCTCGGGGCGAGCCTAAGCACCCATCCAAAGCCTGTAGATTTTCGTCGACCCTGGTGGCGAAGTCTTACAGAGCGGCGGGACAGGCGGCTGCTTCACTGCATGCTATGGCCACTCTGCAGGTCTACCAGGCCCAGATGCTCAGAGACATGCACGAGGGTAGGACAAACCCAGGGCTCTTTGATGAGCTGCGCGCCGCGACCGACCTTGCTCTCCGGGCGACGAAGGTTACCGCGCGCTCCCTGGGTTTGGTGATGTCCACAGCTGTGGTCCAGGAGCGACATCTGTGGCTGAACCTGGCTGACATGCGGGACGCTGAGCGGACCCGTCTGCTTAACGCCCCCTTGTCCCAGGCCGGCCTCTTCGGCGGTGCAGTTGAAGACTTTGCCCAACAGTTTTCAACTGCCCAGAAACAGACCGAGGCCATCAAACACATTCTGCCCCGCCGGCCCGCTGCTGCCTCCACCTTGCCGGCCGGGCAGACGCCTCGACCTGTTTCCCGCCGAGGGCGCCCTCCTGCGGCTCCCGCCCCTCCCGCCCGGACCACGCAGCAGCCTCCACCCAGGGCCGGTCGCGGAGGAAGCCGTAAGAAGGCGCCACAGCCCTCTCCTGCCCCGCCCCCCGCTAAACGCCGGGCCAAGCGGCGCTCCTGAGACGGGCTGCTCAGGGATGATGATTGTTTCTCAGGAGGTGGTAGCAGGACCACTCCTTCCCCCGGTGGAGGGCCGGGGGAGAATCTTTTGTTCTCCACTCCCCGCTGCTCACCCACGGGTGGGCAGCACCCTAATGTGGTTAAAGTCAGAAACAATCCCCTCTTCCCTGAGCTCACAGAGTTCTCGGGCGACACAGAGCGCCGCCCACAAGCCGTGCTCTCCTCGCCCCCCTCTGTCCCAGAGGCGGTTGACACGGCGTGCCGTCCACGGACCGCTTCGCCCCTGTCCCCCTCTGTCGCCAGACCCCTGGCAGAGCAGGCCCCCGCGGGACGACCAGCCTGGTCCTCCCCTGGCCCCCTCTGCCAGGGTGCGGTTGCTAACTGTGCCCCCTCTCCGGGCCGCTATGCCGTCCACATCTGGGCCAGTTACTCCGCCTCGCTGCCCCTCCGGGGGGACGCCTGTGGCTCGCATGATCCCGTTGGTTCAGTTCCTGGGAGCCTGGCTAGAGCTTCCCCGTCTGTCCCACTGGATCGCGCGTACCGTCAGGCTCGGCTATGCGATTCAGTTCGCACGGTCTCCTCCCCGCTTCAGGGGAGTCCGCTCCACTTTGGTCGGTGGCAAGGCCCCTATCATGAGAGCAGAGATTGCCACCCTGCTGGCGAAGGGTGCAATCGAGACTGTCCCTCCAGCCGAGATGAGGTCCGGCTTCTACAGCCCCTACTTCATTGTCCCCAAGAAAACCGGTGGGTTACGGCCAATCCTGGACTTGCGCGTGCTGAACCGCTCCCTTCACCGGATGCCGTTCAAGATGCTCACCGCCAAACGCGTTTTCGAATGCATACGGCCCCAGGATTGGTTTGCAGCGATCGACCTGAAGGACGCCTACTTTCATGTCTCCATTCTTCCTCGACACAGACCGTTCCTCCGGTTTGCTTTCGAGGGGCAGGCATACCAGTACGCGGTTCTCCCTTTCGGGCTAGCCCTGTCTCCTCGCATCTTCACGAAGGTCGTCGAGGCGGCCCTTGTTCCCCTTCGAGAGCAAGGGGTTCGCATCCTGAGTTATATCGACGACTGGCTGATCCTAGCTCACTCTCGAGATCAGGTTTGCGAACACAGGGACCTAGTGCTCCGGCACCTAGCCCGTCTGGGCCTTCGGGTCAACTGGGAGAAGAGCAAACTTTGCCCCGTGCAGAGGATCTCTTTTCTCGGTATGGACATCGACTCGGTCGCCATGTCCGCGCAGCTTACGAGCGAGCGCGCGCAGTCACTGCTGACTTGCCTAAGACAATTCGAGGGCAAGAGTGCGGTTCCACTGAAACTTTTTCAGAGGCTCCTGGGGCATATGGCATCTGCAGCCGCGGTCACGCCGCTCGGATTGCTTCATATGAGACCGCTTCAGCTTTGGCTTCGCGACCGAGTCCCGAGGTGGGCATGGCAACACGGCACGTTCCGAGTACCAGTTACTCCGACCTGCCGTCAGTTCTTCACCCCGTGGACGAACCTCGATTTTCTCAGGGCCGGTGTCCCCCTGGCACGAGCTTCCCGGCATGTTGTTGTCTCAACAGATGCCTCCACCACGGGCTGGGGCGCCATGTGCAATGGACATGCTGCTGCGGGCTCCTGGAGAGGACCCCAGCGGCTGTGGCATGTCAATTGCCTCGAGTTGTTGGCAGTACGCCTTGCCCTGCACCGCTTCCGGGCGTTGCTCAGGGGTCAACACGTACTAGTCCGCTCAGACAATACCGCCACTGTAGCGTACATCAACCATCAAGGTGGTCTACGCTCCCGCCGTATGTCACAACTCGCTCGCCACCTCCTCCTATGGAGTCAGAAGCATCTGAGGTCGCTTCGAGCCATCTTCATTCCCGGAGCGCTGAACTGTGCAGCCGACGAGCTCTCACGGCTTCAGCCCCTCCCTGGAGAATGGCGACTCCATCCCCAGTCGGTTCAGCTGATTTGGGACCAGTTCGGGGACGCGCAGATAGATCTGTTTGCCTCTCACGACTCGACCCATTGCGCCCAGTTCTATTCCCTGACCGAGGGCACGCTCGGCACGGATGCTCTGGCGCACAGCTGGCCGCAGGGCCGCAAGTATGCGTTTCCCCCAGTGAGCCTTCTTGCGCACACTTTGCGCAAGGTCAGGGAGGACGAGGAGCAGGTCATTCTGGTTGCCCCTTACTGGCCCAACCGGACCTGGTTCCCCGAACTAGTACTCCTCGCGACAGCACCTCCCTGGCCGATCCCTCTGAGGAAGAACCTTCTTTCTCAGGGACGGGGCACCCTATGGCACCCTCGTCCCGATATTTGGAACCTCCACGTGTGGCTCCTGGATGGGACGAGGCAGGTTTGAGTACCCTACCACCAGCGGTGGTGGCTACCATCACTTCCGCTAGAGCGTCGTCCACGAGACACGTCTATGCGTTGAAGTGGAACCTCTTCGTCAACTGGTGCTCTTCTCACCGAGAAGACCCCCGGAGATGCTCGATCAGTGTTTTGCTTTCCTTCCTTCAACAGGGGCTGGAGCGAAGGCTGTCTCCCTCCACCCTGAAGGTCTATGTTGCCGCCATTGCTGCACATCATGACCTCATCGAAGGTAAGTCGGTGGGGAAGCACGACCTGATCATCAGGTTCCTGAGAGGAGCGAGGAGACTAAATCCTCCTCGTCCTCCTCTCGTTCCCTCTTGGGACCTCTCAGTGGTTCTAACTGCCCTGAAGAGTGCTCCCTTTGAGCCCCTGCAATCAGTCGAGCTTAAGTTCCTGTCTATGAAGACAGCGCTCCTGGTTGCACTGGCCTCCATCAAGAGGGTTGGGGACCTGCACGCATTCTCCGTTGACGAAGCGTGCCTGGAATTTGGGCCGGCTTCCTCTCACGTGATCCTGAGACCCCGGCCTGGATATGTGCCCAAGGTTCCTACCACTCCCTTTCGGGACCAGGTGGTGAACCTGCAAGCGCTGCCCTCGGAGGAGGCAGACCCAGCCTTGGCACTGCTCTGTCCAGTACGCGCTCTCCGCGCCTATGTAGACAGAACGCAGTGTTTCAGGACCTCAGACCAGCTCTTTGTCTGTTATGGTGGGAAGCTGAAGGGAAAGGCTCTCTCCAAGCAAAGGTTGTCTCACTGGATAGTGGACACCATTGCTTTGGCTTACCAGCAGCAGGGTCGACCGTGCCCCCTTGGTGTGACTGCCCACTCCACCCAGAGTGTGGCGTCCTCTTGGGCTCTAGCGCATGGCGCCTCGCTAACAGACATCTGCAGAGCTGCAGGCTGGGCGACACCTAACACATTCGCCAGATTCTATAATCTCCGAGTGGAGCCTGTGTCCTCTCGTGTACTCGCTTCAACCAGCTAGTACCGGACCCGCTCAGGTGTCTTCGCTTGCTCGCCATTCCACTCCACGGACTGGATACGTGCGATACTTTCCTCAGGTGAGCTTCTCCGAAAGCCCTGAGCTCCTCCAGCACTCCTGACGTCGGCGCCAGTGTCTATTGCCTGTGCGTCGGCTAGGTGCCTCCCGTGTGCATGGTCCCTCCTCTGAGCGACCCCCACATGTGTATTCCACTGTAAGCCTCTCTGAGCGTGTGTCTTTCCCTTGGCAAGCCACCTTGCCACCCCTGGGGTTGAAATATTCCACCTGCGGCTGGACACCCCAGTGTTTTCCATATGCTTCCTTCGGGTCATATGTGTATTCTCTAAGTCCCCCCCCTCCGGGCTGGCATTAATTGCATACTTCCCCTAAGCTTGGGATATGCTTCCCAGTGTACCTTGGTATTCCTGTGTTATATGGAGTCCTTTGTCCAGGCTGACAGGGATCTCGATTTACGCAGGGCACTGGAAGACAGCTGAGAAGGTGGCGTGATTAGACTGGTAACCCCATTCGTCGTCATCCGACGTAACTCGGAGTGACAACGAAAGGGAACGTCTACGGTTACGTATGTAACCCTCGTTCCCTGAGTAGGGAACGGAGACGTTACGTCTGCCTGCCACTTTCCGCTGTACCGCGGGGATCGCCTGAGCTCAGTCTTGGCTCCTCAGCGAAGAAACATATCTGCTTGCTGCCGGCTTCCTCCTTTTATACCCACGAGGTGGGGCGGAGTTACGCCATGCAAATTCCGCAGACCCATGGCATTTCTTTGCCATTGGCTCGTTTTGTAATACTCGAAGTTGATAGGCTTTCTAAGCGAAACCCCATTCGTCGTCATCCGACGTAACGTCTCCGTTCCCTACTCAGGGAACGAGGGTTACATACGTAACCGTAGACGATTTCCATTCTTAGAAATTTTCTCCCTTCAGGTTACCTTGCATAGTGTGACCAGGTGTTTGCTATTTGATTAATTAATTGCTACTTAAAATGTACCTGTGAATCTGTTTGTTACACACACCCTGACGAAGGCACATAGCCGCAACACGTAGGTGTATCTGTCACCAATTTTAATGTTAAAAGCCATGATCTAATAAATGCTTTTTATACTTTTTTCTACACAAAGTCGAGTGCCTTGGAATATTTTCTGTTTTTGAAAGATTTCAGTTATTGAATTATAAAGTCAAATGTGCCTGAAGATGTTCAAAAACCACTTTTTCTAAAACCTTTGATAAAAAAGGCAAATTTAAGATTGGTCTAAAGTTGTTTGGGTCATCAGTTGAAAGATTAGGCCGCTTTAACAATGGGGTGATAATAGCGTGTTTAAAATCTGCTGGACAAATGCCCTGATCAAGGCACTTGTTTAATAAATTCAAAATGGTAGTACCAAAGCTGTCAAAAACCTTTTTAAAAAAATGTGGTGGCATAACATCATCCTTAGACGAAGAGGGTTTGAGATGAGCAACAATGTTAGCCAGTGCTGGAAGAGTTATAGACTGAAAGTCTCTCCACTCAGTAGTAATAGCCTACTACTGGTTGAGGGTACAGATACAGAAGCCGGTAATTGAGGTATATTGGTGCGTAGAGCAGCATTTTTCTCAGTGAAAACTTAAAATAGAGGAATCTGGGTACAGACTTTGAGCAGGGTTAATAACTGAATTTATAGTAGCAAATATAATTTAAAATTTATAAAATTTATGTTTTACATCTTTTGAAGCCTTCTGAAATGCTACCAAAGATTCTCTAAAGATTTCATAATGAACTTGTAATTTGTATTTTTTCCATTTCCTTTCCATTTGCCGAGTATGTTTTCTAAGAGTACAGACTGTTTCATAACCGTGGTCGTGAGTTTGGCTTTGAAAGGAGCGATAGTTTCCAAGATATCAGAACAAGAGGAATCAATTTGCTTCAGATGTTCGTCAACATTTAAAGAGATCGAAAAAGTTTCAGATAAAGTAGAATCACAATGACATATAACTCTGCAAACTCAACGTTAGTCATAGGGGTTATTTTTCTGATCCACTTTTTCTTTGACAGTCGCCTCAGTTCATTACAAATGTATACATTGAAAAACACTGGCTTGTGATCAGGAAAAGTTGCTTCATCAATCACAGTGTCCTGAATGAGTAAGTTATATGATAAAACCAGATCTAACATGTGGCCCAGCTTGAGAGTTGACCCTTTAACCCTGAGACAATTCTCAGATCAAAAGGTTCAATCAAGTTTAGAAACTCTTTGGAAACTGCATCGTGACCACAGCATAGGTGTACATTAAAATCCCCCAAAATTAAAAAAAACGGTCGAATTGTGTAGCCAGCCTGCTAAAAAGTTCTGAAAATTCAGTAATAAAGTCTTTGTTTGCCTTTGGAGGGCGATATGGGCCATTCTACAAAATTGGTGCAAACTGCTGTGCCACAACCAAAAAACACATTCAAAAAGAATTAAAGTATTCAAAAATTAGATGTTTACAAAGATCCTTCTGTTATCTATTGAATCCCACAATACTATTTAAAATATCAGTAAGCTTAAAGTGATACTTCAGGATTTAGCATTAAGCTTTGTATCAGTAGAAAACCAGTAGTATTTTCCAATTACCGTCCTTCCCCCCCTCATATCCCCCTGATATGAGAGATTTATGTATTTTTAGTCTGGGAAAAATCCTCCGATGACGCAAAAATCGTCATTTTGCGTCATCGGAGGATTTTTGGGCCAGAGGCTTAAAACTACAGCCAGTACTAGTAGCCAGTTCCGCATGTTTTCACCACGCCCATATGGGACGGAATCTCACTAACAGAAAGTAAAGATAGTGTCAGCCATCTTTCTGTAGAAGCTAAGCTAACAGGCTCTTGCTCTGTGTAGAAAGTTTGTATAGTAGTCTAATCATGATTTACGAGTTTTGAAGTTGAATGGCAGAAGGGGATTTCGAATATCTGTTGCACGAATTTGATGCTCGCGGCTACCTTTACGAGCCGCAATAGAGTGACGAACAGTTGCGGGAGATGGAGGAACAAGAGGCGGCCGGAGCAGCTGCTGCAGCAGGGGGAGCCTGGCCAGAATCGAGCTGGTGCGGACTGGTGGTGTCAGTGCTCTCGCTGTGCGCCTATGGAAACAGATAGAGAGTCCTATTGCTGTCGCGAATTTCAGCGATGTCATTTTCTTCTGGACGAGATAAATTTAAAACGCCAGCCAAAGCCCGCAGGGACAAACGGACGGCTTACTGTAAAGTGAGTATTTGGTTTGTTTTTCTTTTTTTTACTAAGACGTAATGAGTTTGGACATTCGGCATTATCACAATGTTGTTCATGCATAGTCAGCTGAGCTATTGTTGTTATATTTACATCTATGCTAGCATACTGTATGTGCAAATAGTTCGCATTGCTAACGTTGTGCTTAACGTTACTGTTTTGTAGACAATATCACCTAACAGCCTACCGTCACTTTATGGAATGGGTTCTGCAAGGCGAGAGACATAGTAAAGGCTATTGTCTCGTTTTGCCCACTCATTTTGCCCACCTGGAGATATCCAGCTCCTGACGGGCAATACTGTGAATAAGGAAACAGCTGAAGCTCTGGAAGAGCTTTAAGTGTAAAAGTGTTAATATTAATTATTTTTTTCATTAAAAGTTATAACTCACATTGGTTGTGGTTCCTTTTATAAACCTTTACTGTTACTAGAGTATGTATTAACCTAGAGAATGTGTGGAGAAATTTTTCGGATACTGCCACCTATAACTGGTAGGCGTGGTTAGGGAGTGGCTTGGCCTCCTAAGGGCAGCAAAGCAAGTGCATTCTGGGAGTTGTTGTCGTTCAGCCACATGAGTAAAAAATACATTTTCTGCCTTTTCTCAGTCTAGAATGCTTCAATTTCAAAAATAATTCCACATTTCTACTATATAAATGACCACTATTAAATACACATTCATCTTCCCAGAGCTGAAGTATCCCTTTAATATATATAAAATCATAATTTATTGGGTACTTTCAATTGGGAGGGGGCTGTACCGAACCCTAACCTCTAAATTTCAACTTGTGAAAATTATATTGAAATAATGAAATTTTTCCAGTGTTGTTTTTAAAAATATCTTTTTGATTTCTTTTAAAAAGTAAAGTTAAAAAAAAACATTTATTTTATATTTTATTTTTAAATCATGAAACTTTTATGTAAAAAAAATGTGTCCCGCATTTTCATCTCACTACCGAAACAGTGTGTGTTTTAGTCCATTGGCTGAGACTGATTTTAACCACACCCCTAAATTTTTTTATCAGGAAATATTCCTGTGTCCCTCTCTCTCATAGCCTCTCTTTTATTGTATATAGGTACCGTCATGTTGAGGGAAATGTGTTCAAAAGTCTGAAAATCTGTGTGTAACTATAAGGAACGTCACTACCAAACACTTTTTTTCTGCAATAAAGCACACTTTTTTTGGGTGCTATTCAATAAAATTTCGTGTTTATGTGTGTACAACTGTTCAGAACTGTGCGAGGTAACATGAAGCTGGTTATCATCTTTGAGCTAGGCTCAAAAGTATCAAAAATTGTCACTACCCAAACAGTCATAACCGAAACATGTCATCATTGTTTTGGTAGTGACAAAAGGGAACACATAATCATTTATTTGTCTTAGTATGTTTTAGTAGTGTTTTAGTATGCGAGTTCAAATTCCGTAATGTGATGTGGTTGCTACCAAAACATTACTGTCACTAGAGAAAATGTGCCATCACGACCAAACATGCATGTTTTGTCTAAAATAAAGTGTATTGAATTATCAACTAAGATGTTATTATAGTGTTTGGTTCAATGTGTATTCAAACTAATGAATCCTTAACTTTGAAAGCAGTATGATTAACTTAATGCCTTTTACAAAGAAAGATTGGATTAAAAATATAATAAATCTTATAAATTACACTTGAAATATTGTTAAAATTGTAATTGTTATTGATTTACCTGTGAAACTTTCTTTTTAAAATAGCTAAAAATATATTTACAAGGTAGATGTAAATAAAATATTAATAGGCCAATATAAGCCTTCTTATTAAATGAAATATTAATGTGTTTCAGTAGTGAAGGGGGTGGATTGGAATCCATTGCTGCTTCAATGTATATGTAATAAGTTATTATAATCAAGGTATTTATCAATATGTTTCCTTCTAAATGTCAAATGAGTTGAATGAGTTCTCTGGAGATTTTACTTTGTTATAGAAGTTACAAGTCTGATTACTGAAATTTTCTTTTCATGTATTCTTTAATGTCTGTATTTGATATTTGAATGCAGTAACAGTGCTTGCTTATTTAGCCCGGCTTCCAGAAATGAAATAGGGATTTGTTTTGTGTTTGAGAAAGGTCTTCAACGTGTTAAAACATATAGGGGTAATTGAAGCCAATAGTTTAAGGGACCATTTCTTTGTTAAAGCCTTGCTTTCCAGTTAGACTAAAGTGTAGCTCTCCTTTAGAGAAAGAATGCATTATCTTGATGTTTAGAGAGGACTCTCCTGTTTATAGTTAGAGCCTGGCCAAATCCAACCTGGGAAAAGCTGTGTGTCAGTGTGTGTGTGTTAATCTTGTTGGTTACAGGTCTAAGTGGTTACAGGTCTTGGTTACAGGTCTGGGGTCTAAGGTGTTTTTGGGGTCCTTGAGATGTTTTGACATGCCCTGATATTTGTGCTTTTTTCACTTGCTTATAAACATATTAATGGCAAAGTTGTCATTACACTCCATTTAGCACAAACAGGGCTACCATAATATGTGAACAACATGTACATTTTTGAGAGAATATCGTTTATGCATGGTTATTGAAAAAACTAAAACTTAAAGTTTCTGAAATAAGCCCACAAAACACATACTAATTATGTATCCACAAGACTTTTGACTAATGGATGTTGTCGCCTAGAGTTTTTGCTCCAAAATGATCTGAAAACTATCCTGCCTAATCATTTACACAAAACAATACATTGATTTAAATTTTGTAAGACACTTTTGTTTGGAAAGGCAATATGCGTGGGGGCGTGATTCACATCTGAGAAGACAATGACCTGCATAATGAGCCGCATAATGAGCCTTTCATACAGGTGTCTCATTGGGTAGCAAAGAATGCGAGGACAAAAGAAATTATATTATATTACCTTCTCAAAAAAATTGCATATTGTGATAAAGTTCATTATTTTTCATAATGTAATAATAAAAATTAAACTTTAATATATTTTAGATTCATTGCACACCAACTGAAATATTTCAGGTCTTTTATTGTTTTAATACTGATGATTTTGGCATACAGCTCATGACAACCCCAAATTCCTATCTCAAAAAATTAGCATATTTCAGCCGACCAATAAAATAAGTGTTTTTAATACAAAAAAAGTCAACCTTCAAATAATTATGTTCAGTTATGCACTCAATATTTGGTCGGGAATCCTTTTGCAGAAATGACTGCTTCAGTGCGGCGTGGCATGGAGGCAATCAGCCTGTGGCACTGCTGAGGTGTTATGGAGGCCCAGGATGCTTCGATAGCGGCCTTAAGCTCATCCAGAGTGTTGCGTCTTGCGTCTCTCAACTTTCTCTTCACAATATCCCACAGATTCTCTATGGGGTCCAGTTCAGGAGAATTGGCAGGCCAATTGAGCACAGTAATAATATGGTCCGTAAACAATTTACCAGTGGTTTTGGCACTGTGAGCAGGTGCCAGGTCGGGCTGAAAAATGAAATCTTCATCTCCATAAAGCTTTTCAGCAGATGGAAGCATGAAGTGCTCCAAAATCTCCTGATAGCTAGCTGCATTGACCCTGCCCTTAATAAAACACAGTGGACCAACACCAGCAGCTGACATGGCACCCCAGACCATCACTGACTGTGGGTACTTGACACTGGACTTCAGGCATTTTGGCATTTCCTTCTCCCCAGTCTTCCTCCAGACTCTGGCACCTTAATATCCGAATGACATGCAAAATTTGCTTTCATTAAAAAAAAGTACTTTGGACCACTGAGCAACAGTCCAGTGCTGTTTCTCTGTAGCCCAGGTCAGGCGCTATGGGATCAAATTCCCGCCAAATGTATTGCGGCCACGGATCAAAATATAATAAGCGTGAATCAAAAAATAACAAGCATGAATAAAAAACTTTAAACACATTAAAAAATATTTTTCACAAAACTTTAACTTGTGTTCATGCTTTCTTTAAAATTGTTTTCCTTGGTTTTATTACTCTGTACTTTGCGCTCATAATTTCTGCTCATAATTTATTTTTTTGTACGCTTGTGCTGTTTTTCTCTTCGCTCTTCTTTCCATGTTCTGCGCTTGCTCTTCCAAATGTTGCAGTTCGAGTTTCATGTAAATTAGGGCGGGCTTAAGCGTCACCATTGGTCCACTAGTTCTAGATTGACAGCTCCTCCTCTAGCCAATCAATCGAAGAGGGGAGTTGACGTCACTCCAATGCGACTCGCTACTGATGCTCTCTCGTAAAGGGGAAGACAACAGTTTATTTTAAACTTTACAAGGACTTTTAAGCAGTAAAGCTATCTGAACTCTGGACATATACAAATAATTAAATTCCTCTTTTTTGAGGTAGCCTACATTTTAATGCGCACACTGGTAATTGGTGTTAAACAATACTTGGCTCATGATGTTAATATGCTAAGGCAGCTCTAAGACATCATGCAGTTTTGAAACACTACATTTCTTTGCAAAAATTAAGTTAAAAACGGCCATTTTACCCGTCTGAAGAATTTAGGACTTTGACCTTTCAACGCTACACACAGCACCTATATATATAAATATATATATATTATTTAGTTCCATTACAGACAAGGCATACAGTGCAGAAAGTACAAGACAAATACAAAGGCATTTGTGGTACAGTTCAGAGTATGTAAAACAAAGAACAACAACAACTAAAATTTAAAATAAACCTGTAGCCTTTGTAAAAGGAAAAAAAACGCACAGCCTACCTGGTGATCCGTTACAGTTAAATACGCCATCCTGAAATATGTTCTTGTTGTTGTTAAGCGATCATATAGCCTAGGTAGCCTGTTAAATTAATTCTAGACTAGATTTACCATTTGACAAAAGATTAATGAAAGTGATAGTGTACAGGAGATTACAGAAACCAGGTGGATTTGATATGAAGTGATTTATTATAGCTATTGTGTTCATTTACATAGCTACATAATTGCATATTACTTTAGGATTAATGTTTTAAATATAGCTTCAATTTTTAATACAGCAACATGACAATTATTGAAAAGATCAGGGATAGGTAACGTCGTTTCTGGAGTGCCGCTGTCCTGCAGAGTTTAGCGTCAACTCCGATAAAAACCTAGCAGTGTTAATTATCCTAAAGATGATGATTAGCTGGTTCAGGTGTGTTTGATTAGGGTTGGAGGAGCTAAACTCTGCACCCAGGAGGACCAACATTGCCCTTCCATGTCATAGATTAAATATGAAAGTAAAACGGCCAGTAGGTGGTGGCAAGTTACTGTCTTTATGAGTGAGTGAGTGAGTCATTCATTCAAACTTCTCGTTCAAATCAGGAATTCTTTAATGAAACACTGTTGTGTGGCTCGCAGGTGATCGACGCTCACAGTGCAAGGTTCGGCCAGGGCATTAAAGGTGAATATGATGGATCGTCAGACAGGCACAACTGTCAACTGACGACACAACAGATCGTCGTCGTTAGGGTGACGAATTTAACGATAACGGATCGCCAGGTAGACGTAACAGGTCGAGTTGCAGGCACACATACAGTTTAACGGTGTCCTGCCACGGAAAGATTTTTGCCAGCTGAGCTGATGGCTATCTTCACCTGTAGCTACGAGAGAACATCAGTAGCGCCGCATTGGAGTGACGTCAACTCCCCTCTTCGTTTGATTGGCTAGAGGAGGAGCTGTCAATCTAGAACTAGTGGACCAATGGTGACGCTTAAGCCCGCCCTAATTTACATGAAACTCGAACTGCAACATTTGGAAGAGCAAGCGCAGAACATGGAAAGAAGAGCGAAGAGAAAAACAGCACAAGCGTACAAAAAAATAAATTATGAGCAGAAAATGAAAGAGAGCGCAAAGTACAGAGTAATAAAACCAAGAAAACATAATTTTAAAGAAAGCATGAACACAAGTTTAAGTTTTGTAAAAAATATTTTTTAATGTGTTTAAAGTTTTTTTTCATGCTTGTTATTTTTTGATTCACGCTTATTATATTTTGATCCGTGGCCGCAATACATTTGGCGGGAATTTGATCCCATAAGGCGCTTCTGTCGCTGTTTCTGGTTCAAAAGTGGCTTGACCTGGTGAATGCGACACCTGTAGCCCATTTCCTGCACACGCCTGTGCACGGTGGCTCTGGATGTTTCTACTCCAGACTCAGTCCACTGCTTCCGCAGGTCCCCCCAGGTCTCGAATCGGTCCTTCTCCACAATCTTCCTCAGGGTCCGGTCACCTCTTCTCGTTGTGCAGCGTTTTTTGCCACACTTTTTCCTTCCCACAGACTTCCCACTGAGGTGCCTTGATACAGCACTCTGGGAACAGCCTATTTGTTCAGAAATTTCTTTCTTTAAAGAAACTAAATTCTTTACATATATATTCTACAGAATTGATTCAAAGTTAGAGTTCGAAACATCTTGAAAAAATTTGTCTTTTTCCACGAATTTTGTATGCATGCAAATTGTATAATATCCAAGGTAAACATTTCTAGTAATTGTGCAGTTAATTCTCAGAAAGTTTTGGAATATGTATCCTCTCCCCAAATTTGTCACTAATAAAACACAATAAAAAAAGGACACAATTACAACAACAATTAAAATTTTAACAATATTTCAAGTGTAATCTTTCTTTGTAAAAAGTATACATCTTATTATACGTATTTCAAATGTAAGGATTCATTAGTTTAAATATTGGAACAAACACTATAATAAAATCTTAGTTGATGAGTCAATATACCTACTTTATTTTTGACAAAACATCCCATACTATATATTTAACATATGAGGCGAAATTAGCGAACAAAAGCTTATTTAATGTGGCAGTAGCCTTTTTTTTTACAGTAAAAACTTTATAATCTATCCAAATCTAATCAACAAAATCTTGTCTAAACATTCATATTTAGTCTGTAACATATCGTGTTTATGATATATTAATAGCATATAAATGTTAATTTGCAGTTTGTTGTTTATACAAATACAGTTTATTTCAACATATTTCAGTTTATTTTACTCATCTCAGTAGGCTATAGCAATATAGTTTGGATGTGTTCATGTAAAAATAACATGTTTGTTATTTTTACCGCGCGCGTCTGTGCCGTTCATTCATTTATTCACACACAGACACACAATTCATATTTAAACAGTCTTTTTGCGGTTTACATAGACTATTCCATATCGCTATTAGAACAAAGCACTTAAGAATAAACTTACTGTTTATTCAGCTTCATCCGTAAATGAAACAACCAGCACTTCTGAGGTAACTTTTCCAGGATTATTATGATAGTATTATTCCTCATAGCGTAGCAAGACGACGTAAAATAAATGATTCTTATTAAACTTGATGTGTTTTATCCAGCTGATGTGGGTGTTGGCATGTTTGCATGGCTTGTCTCAGATCATTTGACAATATCGAGACACATCATTTTGACCACTTCATTAAGTTTTGTTTTACATAAAGCCTTTCTTTAAAGTGAATTTCGTTTTGTATAAATTGTATCTTAATTTTAATCAATTTTAAATGTTTCATCAACCAATTGCCTGGATTTAATAAATAAGAAGCAAATATAGCAGACAATAGCCATCTGGACACGGAGGTGCCGACGCGATATAACTTGCATCCCATGTGAACTGGAGCTTGTCTCATAAATGAACAGAAACTCAGAAATATATCTAAGCTTGAGATGTCTACAAACAAAACAATTCAAAACGAAAAGAAACAGACAACTCTCTTATAATCCGTATGAAGTGTGCATTTATCTCTTTAAGCACCTTCACCTACTGTGAAGGTGGCGAGTCAGCATCGTCACAGAAAACACTAGTTTATTAATAAATAATGAAAATTTCTCCTTGCTATATTTGACACATTCATAATGATTAGGCTATTTGCCGGTTCTTTGTGGCAAGATTTATGCTTCTGCTAACTAATCGAATATCGTGACTCATTCCTATTTTGTACCAGGCCATTTATGGTTTTTCATATTGTTCAATAAAGTTCTTGGCTAAAAGAAAGAAAAAAAGAAGCTACTGTTCCTAATATTATTATATACAGCGTGCAAGGTTTATGCGCAAGTCTTCTTCTCTGTTTTTAGTGTATATGTGTCAGAAATACAGCGCCTCATACTGGTCTGGCATGTATACTACATCGGTTTCTGTCGGTTTCAGGGGTTTCGTGTGTACGAAGATATTTCTTGAGACGGCGCCGTGTTTACGGAATTTTTTTTAGAACGAGGAAAAAAGATCGGATAGGGAAAGCTCTGGCTTCGTGTGGACGTGGCCTTAATGAGCTATAATGAGCTGATAAGAAAAAGACTGACATCTCTCTCTTTTCATACAGATTACATAAACTGAATATTTGTTTAAATATTTGTTTTTTATATAAATTACTTCATTTAAAAGAAGAGAATTCAAGCTTCATAAAGAAAAATCTCTCGTGCCTGTGTGACAAGTATTCGCTGAGTTACAGATCATTTTCAGACGCGTTTCAGAATGGACTCCACTGACAGAGTAAGTATAGACAAAAAAATATAGACACTTAACAGGATCGAATGATGTACAACACTTATATGTAAGATCAAAATCAACAGAGTATTTTGAGTCTCTTTTGCACTGATAAGAAAAAAAGCGAGCTGGTATCGCCGGCGATACCGCCGACCCCAGAGGGTTAAGGAACTACTGACTTGTTGTTCTGGACATGTTGCCGCCCAGCAACCCAAATCTGAGAACTGGAAGGTCACGACGTGCCTAACCTCAGGGTCCAAGTGTCAGCTGCATAATCAATGGAGATATGCTTTAATCTATCTGTATATGTGTGGAAAATTACAATGTTTATCTATTTCTTAGCCATTCAAAAACTGCAACTTGAAGCAAGGACGTAGCTTAGACCTTGGTGTGGGGTATAACTGCTGTGATCTTTGTAACTGTAACTGGGGCGGCCTACGAACTCCTGTGTGAGTATTGAAGCTGACTTCTGCTGATGAAACTGCAAACTATATTCAGTAAATCTTTTCTTTCATTTATTATAATTCTGACTCCGGGTCTTCATTCATCATATCTGGTTCTGGGTCTTTGACTGTAAAACCCCTTACAGTAGTGACAAATTTGGGGAGAGGAAAATATTCCAAAACTTTCTGAAAATACAATATGATAATTAAGTGCACAATTACTATAAATGTGTACCATGGATATGTAGCTTCTTTACCAATCACACACACACAAATTATTCATTATATTTAATGAATAGTCCGGCAAACTCAGTCTCCCAACAAAGGTCTATGTAACTTCCCCCGAAACTAACATCACAATGAAGCTAACACCACTGGCAGAACTCAGTGTCCTGTTACATTGATAAGAATGTTTACGACCCCAAAAAAGGAATGTGCAGAGGGCTGTGACTCTTACTGAATTCTTACTGAGAAGGAGAAATAAACCCTGTTAATCCTATGTATTCTATATATATAATCACTTGAGAAAGGTATAAACATGTATCTAATTTTCCCATGTCATGATTTTCCTTTTTATGTTGTTTGGCCTATGTTTTCTTGTAAACTATAATGGGTTAATGTTTCAGACTTTGCATACTATGGTTAACCAAAATCATATGTGTGGCATGTTTGGTCTCTATAAACTCCAATCTTCGTTCCCCATGTGTTAATTTACATTACATTTTACTAACTCTTTCCTCCAAAGGGACAACTTCTTATTGGCTCACACACATCCAGAGGGTGTGACATCTTCACGCTTTAAAAATCACTGAACACAAGATCAGCTCTCTTAGCTCTCTTAGCCCTCTCTTACTCTCTTGGTCCTTCCTGAGAAATCCTGATTTGAAAATGATGCTGAAATAGAAGTGTTCTAAGGACCCCCAAGCTTGTGCCAGGCTGCGGCCTTGTCTTCACCAAAAATCCTCTGACTCCAACTGGTTCTTTCTCATCAAGACAACATCAGCAAAGATTAACTGGAGCCTCAACAAATTGCATCAGGACAGTTTCATTCAAATGGGTCAGACATGCAGGTATCAAACTTAGTCTTATTATTTGATACATTAAGTATCCTTACACCTTTTAAAGAAGGGCTCATATCAACAAACAAGCTCATATCTGGAGTCGCTAATCATATAGATCTTGATTACTTGCTCTAAGTAGTACTATAAAGTAAGAAAGACATTTCCCATGCCCTGCAAATGTACATTTCTATTAATTAATTAATAACCAATACTGAGGGTTCACAGGATGAACTGAGTTTCTATCAGGACCACTATCGTCAAATGCGATTGACAATTAGCATACAGTTTGGATTGGCTGTATGGTTCCGTTCTGGGCGAGAACTCCCTGCGCATCCATGCAGCCTAGCATGGATAAGAGCAGGGAGAGCAGCAATAACCCCTCTTAGGGTTAACAGAACAGAACCAACATGAATGTATGTAGATATCATTAATTAAAGATTTTAAAGTACAACATAATTTGAGAATTTATTCTGATGCAAGGGGAAATCCAAATCCTGACTGGGTGAGAGGAGTAGCTGGGGAAGGAGGAAGGTAATTAGCTCCTGAGAAACGTGATAGCTGTTGATAATACTGAAGGAGCTTATATATGTATACAGTGATAGGCGTCGTATCCCTATAGGTAGACGTGGATCAGCTGAGAGTCAGCTGATGCGAGCTTGACTAACGTGACCTGCCAGAACTGACGCTACGCTTGATAATTGGTTGTAATCTTAATGTAGCTACATCAAGTTAATCCGATTAACTGACCCAAATATTCATAATCAATTATAACAAATTATGATTGGTTATTAATATTTTGTAGAGCTAATTTGCTACAGATATTATACAATTTGCATACATACAAAATTTGAGACACATTTTTTTCAAGATGTTTCTGAGCTGCTCAAAAGCACGATGGGAAATGACTTGCTGACAACACAGCTTTGGTTTAAACAAACGTGATGTATTGTTCTCTTTTAAAATGTTTGATTTTAAAACTCTGATATCATCTTTTTATGTGGGTTATTTGATTGTTTTCATATTTATAAATATATGTATATATATATATATATATATAAAAACATGTCTGTAATTAAAGTAAAAATGATTGATAAACGTCTTTTGAATGGAAATAACAGTACTTTGGTTGTCTTGTTCATTATATTTATTTTCATATAAAAGCAACAGAACTTAAATTACATCCATCAACACGGCGCATGAGTATAAATCCCGCGATATCCATTTTTGATCTCACAGGTCTGATCAGAGAAGAGAGAACTGTTCAGCTTGCCTGCACTTTTTTCCACTCCTCCCCTCGCTGCAGCAGCCTACAACTCAGACAAGCCTATTTACAGACAGCACGTCCTTTTTTGATTTGTCGCGCTTGAATGGTTTAAAAGCATTTGCATGAATAAGAGTGGGATCATATAATGTAAAGCTAGCCAAAGGATGACAAAAATTAATGGATGCTGCTTTAATTGCGTTAAACATTTTAACGCGTTAAACTGGACAAAATTAATCGCATGCGTTAACGTTGACAGCCCTAAAATAATAATAATAAGTTCAAATTGCATAATTACAAAACTTATGTCTTAACCCAGCATGAGATTCACAGGAGTCCAGATACACAAAAGCATGTGGGTTGCAGGTGGAGTGGGGACGACAAATAACTCTTGACAGCAACTTAAGTTCATTGGAGGACACAAAATAGTGTCATTGTCCCACATAAAAGGAGACAGTGGAAAAGTACCAACATCCGACTTGAGTGATCCAAGATTTGAGAGCTATACTGTGATTATTATTCCTAACACCAAGCCATTTTATGTTTTTCAGAAGGTTTGGACTACAGCATGAGTTGTATGAGCTACTTTTATGAGGGTTTTTTTCCATTAATGTGACTGTACACCTCTCTCATATAAAACTGTTGTGAAGTGATATAATGTAACAGTGCTTACTGTCTGCTTACCTGTTAATTGAGTGCACTATATTCTAATGTGCTGATTTAGTCACACTAACTTATGTAATTCATAAAGTACTGCAACTAAAAATATCTGCACATTGGAGAAAAGTGCCCCCTTTAAGTACCTGATGCTCATATGATTTTATCTACACATTTTGCTTTTGTTTCTTCCATGTTTTTGTGTTATTTAAATATGTGATAATGTTCAAAGATGGACAAGATGCCTGACAAGATGCACCAAATACAAGTGTAAATAGGGTCGTGGAACTAGTTATGTGCCAAGGAATCAGGAAAAGTGAGACATTAAAATGAGTTAGCTTACTTGCATTGCATAGGCTGAAGACAAAATATCAGGCTCTGGAACAGAAGAGTCAGAAGCTAGAGTCAGAGTCATCACTGCAGCAGACAGATCAGCTTCTGTCAGTATTTATGGTGAAGCATAATGGTCATGAAAGAGTTGGTAGAGACAAAGATGAAAGTCAGCATAGAGTTCTTGTACAATTTCATCTCATGTCTGATCATCAAGAGGGTGTGAAATACTCTGGATGTGGTTAGAGATCATTTTCAAATTCGTGCCACATTATAAATATACCTGCTTTTTAAAGCTTTGAAAAACTCAAAGGAGTAGTAATTCACATCAGAATTTGGAATCAGTAAAAATGAAAATGATTTGAACAAAACTATGTGCCTCAGCCCCAGTGACTCAACTGAGTTAATGGCTTCCGAGAAACAGGTTTTGTTTTATTTTATTGGCATTAGCAGTGACAGGTGACCTAATTTTTCATGATGATGAGCTATTGTTCTACATGCCTAGTGTTGTTCTACATGCCAAAATTGTGTTCTGAATGCGTAAAGGCACATACATGCTACAGTAAGGATTGCTATACTGATATGTAACCACGCATTTTTCTAGGGTTTGCCTAAATGTAAATGACTTATAAACAAAGAGGAGACAAAAGATTGTTTATTGAATGTAAAACTTTTTTGCTCCCTTGAGGCAGGCAAAAGCATATAGCAAGCCCTGAAGGAACAAACACACCTCACACTCATTCACAGGGCAAAAATACTACAGGAATTGCATCTTAATTCGGTCTATTACAGTTGTTTACATATGCCTGTCGCTTCCATTCTAATTTCAGATCCACATTGATTTGCTACCAAAATGGGGGATTGCAGTACGTGACTCGAAATGTCACAGGCAGTCATTTCATCTTTCCCCATTCTCTCATTCTTAATCAGTGAGTGACAGAGCAACTGACAGGAAGGTGAGATTTCAGCAAAAACAGATCAACCTAGTGCATCCTGCATGTTAATTTTAGTTTATCAGTGAACAGCACATGTTTGGTTTCATTTTATAATAAAAATGTCACTTTCTGTTATTATTTTTTGGTAACACTTTATTTTACAGTATAATTGTTACATTTGTTACATGTAGTTACTATAGTAGTAACTATAAATGATGCATAATTACATGCAACTATCCCTAAACCAAACCAAACCCTAATCCTAGCCCTAGTTACTTAATACTACTCAGTACTTAAATGTATAATTACAGTGTGACAAAGACACCTTAAAATAACCTGTAACCTTATTTTTTTATTGCCCTAAAGTTAAATTAAAATCACCTGGAACTCAGAATCAATGAGAGCTTAGAAATGTAATATTAGTCAGATGTTTTCGAGGCATGGGGAAGAATATTGTTTGATTACATAACTGTAATGACAAGGCCACACTACTTGGAGCTCTCCTGAGGAAAAAAGCTATAACATACAAAGGACATTTCACATACCTGACCTGGTTTGGTCCTGTACAATCTTACAACAGTCTTGATGTATATGGACAGCAATTACTGGATGCTGTGCTTCTTCAAGGACAAGAAGCCGAAGCCTGAAATCAGAGATTCACAAAAAAAGTAAATGGAAAAATGTGTGAGAATGCTTCCCTTATGAAAAATTTCATTTGATTAAGTATACTTAAGTAAAGTTCAAGTATATTTTTAAGTTTACTTTATGTAGTAAGTAAACTATCAATGTACTAGTTGTAAACTTTAAGTGTACTATTAATACTGCTTGGGACTAAATTGGCCACTTTATAGTATATAAAAGTAAATTTAAGCAAATGGACTGGATTTATATAGCGCTTTCAACAGACCCATGGCCACCAAGGCTCTTTAAATATTGCCTCACATTCACCCATTCATTCATACACCGACAGCGGTGCCAGCCATGGAAGGCGCCATCCAGCTCATGGGGAGCAGTTTGGGTTAGGTGTCTTGCTCATGGACACCTTGACACTTGGTCAGGTGGAACCGGGGATGGAACCACTAACCTTCCGGTTTGTAGACAACCTACATGAACCACTGAGCCACTGCCACCTATAAGTGTAACAGTATACTCTTTAAGTGCACAACTAGTTCACAACTATGTTTCTCATTTGTACTAAATCTGTATTACACTTTAAAGTGTACTTTCATACACTAAAAACATTTACAAATATTAAAATACTAAACCAGTATTTGAATTTTTTTGTTTATGAAAGTAAACTTTAAAGTGTACTCTCAGTAAACTGCTTCGTAGTTCTCTTACGAGAGGTTCTCTCGTATTGCGTAAGTTGCTTACGCTACGGGTAAAGTCATCTTTTCTCAATATATTGAAGCCAAAAATTATCCTTAATTTTGCATTTATTGTCAATGCAGTGCAGCAGCCAGCAGACCTAGAGCAGGCTATCCTGCGTGCTCATTGGCTGCCCTGCGGCAACTGCTGCAGCCTATTACTGAGCCTTGCGCGTGACGTCGCGCCCGCTACGCGTCACAACCCGCCAAAATGGGGGTGGCTTAGCGTATAAAAGTCTGGCTCGGAGGCTGTGTCACTGATTTAATCATCTTCAGCGAAGCTCTCCGCATCGCTGGACTCTGAGAGAAGCCGCCACTGTTGAAACCAGCGACCAGCACGCAGAGGAAAGAGCCTGAGGAAGCCGGTCGTCTTCACCGCCTTCAGCCTTCCGTGCCTGCTACGCCATCCGGCGACGAGTATCCTTTTAGTGCTATTGCTTTCTGTGAGTGTTCGCCGCTGCGACACTCACTTTCTAAAAGAGCGCAAGGCGTTTTTCTAAAAATGCCTCGCATTTCCTGTGGCTCGTGCAGAGCCCCGCCCAGCGCCGGAGACCGCCATGTGATCTGCGCTCTCTGCTTGGGCCCGAAACACGCAGCCGTCGCCCTGGATTCGGGAGGCTGCGTGCACTGTGAAGCGCTTCCGCTGTCGACCCTGCGGGCTCGACTCGAGGCTGTCACTATGGATACTGTTACTCCGCCCTCTGGACCGCGCAAGAAGAAGCGCTGTTCACAGAAGCGAGCGGAGCCTGAGGTCACGCTGAAGACCTCGCCGGATTACATCCCGCCAGCTTCTCTGTCTCCTTCTCCGCCCCTCCCGGAAGCACAGCTGTCGGCTTCGGCCCTCACTGCCGCCGCCTCAGGGGACGAAGGTGAAGGAATAGACCCAGGTGACAGCCATTCCATCCTGGCATCGGACAGCGAGGAGTGGTCAAGTTCTCATCACTCCGCCTCCTCCTCGATCCGGGAAGGCTACAAAGGCTACTGCAGTGGTGTATTCGGCAGCCAACGAGCCGGTAATGCAACCCGCCCGCCTGCACACAACCGACGTTGCTACGGCGACCCAAACAAATCTCTCAAAAGATGGTTGAGTTCCGCTGCGGCCGGACCACCATTGAAACATCTCGCCCTGTCAGTCCCCTTAGAAAGGCTACAGTAGCGATGTATTCAGAATGCAACCCGCTCGATTGCAAAATCTCAAGAGTACAACGTCTCGCTATCCGGCTCATGCCGTGGTGCTCTAAGTGTAGAAAAGGTGCCCACATCTCAGTGTTCACCCCTACACACAAGCACCATACCCGTGTCTCTCGCTCTCACAGAGCCCACTCTCCTAAAGCTGGCGAATGCTGCTCGAGTGTTAGATGTAGGAAACGTGCCCACAAACTACGTGCCCACACCTACTATCTGCCCACTCTATTGCACGGCCAAAGCAGCCTCATATCGCTCAGGTTATGAATATAAGTTATGTGCCCGCTCACGAGCACTCACGGTTACTAACAAACACCTCGCCCCAGGCGCCGCTCGCGCATCACAAAGTGATCACAAAACGTTCCCCATTCAAAGCAATCGGGACGTCACTTATGATTGTAAGTTACGTGCCCGCTCACGAGCGCTCACGCTTTCTAACAAACTTTTTGCCCCGGGCACCGCTCGCATATCATAAAACGTTCCCCATTCAAATTAATTGGGACGTCACATATGAAACAGCCAGCTACCGTTGTCAACGAGCCGCTGTATTCAAGCGCCGAGGACGCGCGCGTTTCAGTTTCCCAAGCCCACGAAGTGCGGCGATCGGAACTTGGAGGCCATTCTGTCCCTAGCTATACATGTAAAAACATGGGAAGTGATTCCAGGGATATCAGAGTGGGTGCTAAGCACAATAAGACAGGGCTATTCACTACATTTCGCCCGCCTTCCCCCTCGCTTTCGAGCACGGACCGAGACGAAAGTGAAAGCGGAAGTAGCGCATCTACTCCGTGCAGAAATGGCCAAACTGATGTCCAAAGGGGCTATAGAACCAGTACCTCCTTCTTTGAGCGATTAAGGCTTTTACAGCCGCTATTTTCTCGTACCCAAGAAGGACGGAGCTCTAAGACCTATCTTAGATCTGAGATATTTGAACAAAGCTCTCATGAAAAGACCGTTCAAAATGCTCACGCCCAGACAAATCCTCGCACAAATTTGCCCAAGTGACTGGTTTATATCTCTCGATCTGAAAGATGCTTACTTTCAGATTCAGATAATACCCAATCACAGGCCATTCTTGAGATTCGCCTTCGACAGCCAGGTATATCAATACACCGTCCTCCCGTTCTGCCTGTCTTTAGCACCCTTCACATTGCTAAGTGCATGGACGCAGCTCTCGCTCCCCGGAGAAATCAGGCATGCGGATTCTGAACTATTTGGACGATTGGCTGATTCTGGCACAGTCAGAGATAGAACTGTTATCTCTCAGAACAGTGCTCCTCAGTCATCTTGAAAGCCTGGGTATCACGGTCAACTGGACCAAGAGCTCATTACTGTCCAGTTTGTCAGTTTCCTTTCTGGAGATAGAACTGGACTCTGTGGCTATGACGGCCCGTTTATCGACAAAGTGCGCGAGACGTGTGCGACACCTGGCCGCGTCTTTCCAGAAGGGCAGCGTCGCTTCTCTGAAAATATTTCAAGAATGTTTCAGCAGTGCGTCAGCTGGGCCTACTGCGCATGCGCCCGCTACAACGCTGGTTGAATGCTCGAGTGCCTCACCGAGCTTGGGCTCTCGGCTGCAGACGAATTAGAGTGACTAAGAGCTGCGTTTCAGCAATGCAGCCCTGGATAGCAGCAGACTGGTACCAGCGAGGGGTGACGATGGGAGCCATCTCATATCGAAAAGTCATCTCGACGGACGCCTCCAACCTAGGTTGGGGCGCTCTCTTCAAGGGCAGACCGGTCTTTGGCCTGTGGTCAGACAGAGAGAAATGCCTTCACATAAACTGTCTAGAGATGATAGCGGTTGAGAACGCTTCCTCCCGCTCATACGAGACCACCACGTTCTAGTCTGATCGGACAACATGTCTGTGGTGTCATACGTGAACCGTCAGGCCGGTGTCAGATCCAGGAATCTCTGCAGTCTGACGGAATGCCTCCTTATATGGTCCCAGCACCTTCTGCGCTCGCTGAGAGCCGCACATGTGCCAGTCTATCTGAACGACGGCCCAGACAAAATGTCCAGGAACAGCGTTCCCCCAGGGGAATGGTCCCTGCACCCCCAGACAGTCCAGTTACTGTGGCGCCTTTTCGGCAAAGCGGAAGTTGACCTGTTTGCGTCAAAAGACAATGATCGTTGCCCGATGTTCTTTTCAAAGAACGAGGGTGCGCTGGCCCAAATCTGGCCCAGCCTCCCGCTCCATACTTTCCCTCCGGTCTCTCCGTTACCACCGGTAATCAAGAGGATCAGGGAAATGCGCCACTCGGTGCTCCTTATAGCCCCGCGATGGGAGAACCAATGCTGGTTCCCAGAGCTGACGCGGCTGTCGCACACAGCCCCTTGGCCGATTCCGGTGAGGAGAGATCTCCTCTCTCAAGCCTGCGGCTCACTCTGGCATCCCCATCCAGAGTGTTGGTCTCTGCATGTATGGTTAATCAACGGATATCTGTTGTCTTGCCAGACGGAGTGATGAACACGATTACGCAATCCAGAGCTCCCTCTACGAGGCGGGTCTACGCGTCTAAATGGTCTGTGTTCTCCAAATGGTGTGCCGATAGAAATTTGGACCCACGGACTTGTGGAGTATCAATGTTGCTTAGTTTCCTTCAAGAGCTGTTGGACAGGGGCAGGTCCCCCTCCACGCTTAAAGTTTATGTGGCGGCTGTTGCAGCATTCGCTGAATCAACGCACGGCCAGATGAATCCCCCGCGACCCCCGTTGGTTCCCATGTGGGATCTTTCCTTGGTCCTAGAGGCCCTGAAAGCTTTCCCCTTTGAACCGATAGACTCCGGGGACCTAAAGTACCTCTCACTCAAAACCGTTTTTCTGACAGCTCTGTCATCATCTAAACGTGTGGGGGATTTACTCGCGCTGTCTGTTAGCGCTGCGTGTCTTGAGTTTGGACCAAATGACTCTAAAGTCATCCTTAAACCAAGGCATGGCTACGTCCCTGAGGTGATAGGCACTCCCTTCAGAGCGCAGGTCATTTCTCTATCGGCTCTGCCAGCATCCGATAGTGAGAGCGATATTAATCTCCTCTGCCCTGTCAGAGCTTTGAGTCAGGGCCTGTCAGGGCCTCTGCCCTGTTGGGCGTCAGGGCTCATTCCACCAGAGGCGTGGCCTCGTCGTGGGCTTGGTCCAGCGGGATTTCCATTCAGGACATTTGTGAGGCGGCAGGCTGGGCCTCCCTGTCCACATTTGTTAGGTTTTATAACCCAGAAGTACCCGCCCTGCAGGCTAGACTTGTGTCAGTATGAGCGGTGTGTATGTCCTGCCCAGATTTATCATGTGCAGACTACTCTCACGCGACCTTAGCTCTCCTGGTTGAGCTGCACTGTATGGTGAATATTTATATAGACCGGAAACGCTGCTCTGTATTCCCTCTATGTGCTTATAACATGTGCTGGCCCGCATTGCTGGCCACCTGTTTCCCACTTATCCATGTGGTTCCCCCGGGAATCCCTGGGACTCATGAAGTGGATGCTGGGTGCGCACGGCGTTGACAATGGGTTCCGTAGCGTAAGCAACTTACGCAATACGAGAGAACCTCTCGTAAGAGAACGTACTCGGTTACATACGTAACCTCGGTTCTCTCTAGAAGAGGGAACGAGTATTGCGAACCCCGACTGTGCAGGCGCCACGAGCGATTTTCGCTTCAGCTGATGAAACCAGTGACCAAGCCTCCGAGCCTGACTTTTATACGCTAAGCGTATACCCCCATTTTGGCGGGCTGTGACGCGGAGGGCGCGATGTCATGCGCAAGACTCAGTGGTGGGCTGCAGCAGTTGCCGCAGGGCATCCAATGAGCATGCAATATAGCCTGCTCTAGGTCTGCTGGCTGCTGTACTGCGTTGACAATAAATGCAAAATTAAGGATAATTTTTGGCTTCAATATCTAGAGAAAAGATGACTTTACCCGTAGCGTAAGCAACTTACGCAATACTCGTTCCCTCTTCTAGAGAGAACCGAGGCTACGTATGTAACCAAGTACAAATAATGCTGCAGGTATACTTGTAAAGTTTCTTTAAGTGAACATAACATCATACTAATAGTTTATATTTATATGTTATTTTTGCACTTAAAGTATACTATACTATGTTCCTATTTAGATATAATTTTTTACTTGAAATATACTTTTAACTGCACTTTAACTCTTTCTATTAAAAAAAAACATTTCATCCCTTATTTAATAAACAATTGAATGTGGTAATTGTAAGTTTCATAAAAAGCAACATTTTGAACAAAAAACTGAGAAAATCACATTTTTGTCAAAGACTATACGTCCGAATGGGATTCAGAAAAATGATCAAAACATAGACGGAGTAGATTGAATCCATAAACAACCCCAAAGCTTCACAGTTGTTTCCTCTTCATAGGTTCAACATTTTATTCGGTAACATTAGGCAGTTTTTATTTATATGCTTTTTAAAGTTTGATGATCGCGTTGTTTTACATTTACATAAGCAATCTTCTATCTCTTGCCTCTGCTTCTTCTTCGCTTGTGTTTTGATCCGGAGATTCTGTACTCTTTCAAAGGTGCATAATAGCGCCCCAACCGTATAACAGTGAAAACATGGCTAATCGGAAAATTCCAGTCAGCGGCGGGTAAAGTAGATTTGATGTAAATTTTTATGTATACTACCAGTGGACTAGCCTACACAAAAATTTGGATACTCAGAATTAGGAACATATCGGTTTTCTTTATAAATCAATATTTTCAAACAACTCAACATAACTCAAGTATATTTAGGCTAAGTGTACTTTTAAGTATGAGAAATAGCCTACATAAAAGGTAGTATACTAATAGCACACTTGAATAAACTTATTTTTGTAAGGGTTGTTTGTATTTTTTAGCAATATCACATTCTATAAACCAATCACAAGTTTCATCCTCGTCTTCTTCAACTATACGCTTCTTTGATTAAGCATCAGTAATGATCTGCTTCTCTCTAAACTGATGTAGCATTAGTCAGACCCGTCACCAGACCTCAGTCTTAAGTGGGGCATATGAAATGTATGGGGGGGGGCACAATTATTATTAGCCTACAGTATGTATATTTATAATAATCAACTCTAGTCGCGCAGCACGTAATCATCACGTTAAACATATAACCAACAGCAATATGACCAGGTAGCCTAGCCTACACCACATTACACAGAAGCAATGTTATGATTATCCATAAAACACTTGACTACACAACATATTAGATGTAACACTAGAAGCATCTCTCAAACATTGCATTTTGAAGCAGTCAACAGAGGGATATGCATTGCCATGACACACACACACACACATACAGTACACACGCACGCAAATACACTGCACAGATACTTTGAGTGGAGGCAGCGCTGTCCTCTCTCCAGTCCCAGTACAGCGGGATGAAGCGTTTCTCCGAGCAGAACCTCCTCATCAAAGTATCATTCCACTCGGAAGGAACTGAAGCGAGTAAGCCGGCGAAAACTCGTTTTGAAACAGCTTTCAAAAATGCGCGGTAACTGTTGAGCGGCTTAGGCCTAATTGTTTTTCACGTACGTAACCTAACGTTCTTTAAGGCTGTTGCAGTGTAGATTCCCATCAATCAAACTAAATCACACCATTGTTTCTTTATATTTTTAATTTTTTAATGATAAAGAATGCAACATTAATGCAACACAAAATTAGCAACTATGATAATATTAAAATTAAATTTAAATTAAATTATCTGTGCCTCTAGTGGGGGGGCACAAGCATTTTTTGGGGCGGGGCGGCCCCCTATGGCCCGCCCATAGCGACGGGTCTGGCATTAGTTCACTGAAGTTCTTGTTTGCCAATGGTCTCAAGAGTCTTTCAAGAGCACTAAGCTCTCAAAGAGGTGATCTGATTGACCCTGACTGATGATCGAACATTGAGAGGTGTGTGAATTTCCCCTAAAGAGGTGGCCATGCTCCATTAGAATAAGAATGGCTCGCCTGGCTGATTGCAGGGTATGGTGAATGTCCGCATGTGGGGAGATATGATACCCCAAAATGTTTTGCTTCTTTAATTTCTTTTTCCAGAATTTATTGTATATCTGGTGATTCACAGGCCATGCATTGTAAATCCATTTGCCATATAAATCCATTTAGTGGTGCCCTCATGATTATTGTCTTTCTTTTCAAACTAGAAAGTTCAGAGATGTAAGAGGGTCAAACTAAATGTGTTCATCAACCAAGAAAACATTCTCATGCAACAACACCTTTAATTAAAACTTGTACAATGGCCATGCACTCAATAACTGCGAGACATAACAGCAGTTTTTCTGAGAAATGTAAAAACAGAGACAGACATGTCAGATTCCTTTAAAGTCTTTATGTCCTACACTCAGTTAAGTCCTATTCTTTGAATTCTTTCAAGCAGCAAGTCTGAATGAGTTATAAATGTAGACAGTGACAAGATTGTGAGCTTCTGCATATTCCGGGTAAAAGGAAAACAGCAAAAAAGGGAAATTTAAACATTCATGTTGAGGTTAATAACCATTCTTTTCTGAAAGAAAAGAGCAAAAATATTCACATATTTTGAGTCACATAAGAAAAATGTCAACAAACATTATATATAGACAAATACTTATCTTTGGGAAAACAAAACATGTTTTAAATAAATTGTCTTAAAAGTGAAAATCCTTAATCCGTACTGTGATTCACCTAAAACATGAAAACAATTTTTGCCAATCTTTTTCACACAAGAATGGTGAAAAAAGAATCCATGCAGACTCTCGTTACCAATCAATGAACACGCATAATATTTAGTTTTAAGGGGTACTCCACAAAAAAATGAAAAATCTTTCAGCAATTACTCCTCAGATGAACATCTTTAGAATCAGGTTAATCAAAAAACATATTTAGACTCTAGTGTCCCTGCAATAGCATTGATACTGAATTTACTCAAAACCAACCTTCCATTTAACGTCACATGGATCGAAGTGTTTTGGCAGACACTGTTCCACTCTGTCTGTGTTTTAATTGGCACAGGGTCTGTTTCATCTCAGCCAGGCTCTGGGTTCTAGCTGATCCTTGCCTATCCTTAGTTGGCTCCGCACCACCCCCAGATGAATTGGTGTAGAGAACTGCTCACCAGATGGGGTGAAGTCCATCATCCCACCTGCTGATCTCCCTCCTGATCCTCATTAGTCTCCCGCTACTCCTGAATGTATAACTCTTAGATCTCAAAGGTTCAACCTTACCCTATATGAAAAAGTATGTTTGTTAAAATAATCATATGCACTGTGGTCCAAACTTGGGTCCATAACTGCACAGCAAACAAAAAAAACATCATACCCTGTAAAAAGAAACAGAATAATAAAGCTGAAATTCCACCCAAGGTTCAGTCAGTGACTTAAGTTAAATGCTACAGTTCACTATAAAAGAAATTCATACCGAGTAGACTAACTTAAATTTTCAACACACTATTGAAACTTTGCCTGTTTTGCACCATCTATGAAAATTAAGCCACAGCAAATTTCACCTTTGCGAGTCTCAGAGAAACCTGGTATTTTGTAAAGTGAATCGGTTTTTAACAATCCAGTTGAGTGAATGGCTTAATAACTGTCACATGTTTTGTTACTGAATTAATCAGTTGACTGAATGTTTCAATTAGCCACATCAGACTTTAGTTTAGAACAAATCGGATCAGTAAATGATTCCATGACTAGACAGCCACTTGTCACCACCGACTGGTGAAACCTGCTGAATGAAACTAGCCTAAATTAAAATATTAAACTAAAAAAAAATCCCTGTAAGGACATTTATAACATTTCAAAAGTCGGTCTATCTATATTTATAATAAAACAGACTATTCAAATCAATTTGTAACAAAGTCCACTGAGGCAAGCTTGTAGAGAACCCAAGTGCAGTTTATTTACAAAACGTGATCAAATATAAAACAAAGGCATGACATTACATGAACTCAAAACATAAACATGGACATGACACTTACCACAGTGGTTATAGGGAAACATAATACTTGACAAGGACACGTGGCAAACAAAACAATGAACCAATGACAATATGACACAATCACATGGGGAACAAATGGCAGGATCACATAAATAACAAATCCTGTAAAGGATCATGGCGCTGTGGCAGACGGCAGCCTCTCCAGTAGCTCTACAGTTTTAGCACTTTTTAGTTCTTCTTAGCTCTTTCAACTGACTTAATTTTTTAATTCTTCGTGCGAAGATAGTGTGTGCTTTATATATCCTATGGATATTTTCAATCTTAAAATGCAACCAGGAGTTAGCTTTCTCACTCATTCAAGGGAGGAATTGCTGGCTCTGCGGATGAAGGGACGAGCCGGGATACGGCACTCTATACCGGCGGAGCTGAGGAGGAGACCCAGGGGCTGTAAGGCCGGGGCTAAGCTAAAGGCCGAGCTAGCGGAGAATCGGAGGCGCTACAAGCCATCGATCCCTTCCGTAATCATGGGGAACGTGAATTCGCTGCCGAATAAGATTGACGAGCTGTCCGCACTGAACAACCAGCGGATTTACGGTGAGATCAGTTTGTTTATCTTAACGGAGACATGGTTAAACCACCTTGTACCAGATGCTAACGTGGACCTGCTTGGATTCACTGCCGTGAGAGCCGAAAGAGACACACAGGCAAGTGTAAAAAGCAAAGGTGGAGGACTCATTATGTATGTCAACAATCGCTGGTGTAACCCAGGACATGTTTCTGTAAAGACAGCCTCATGTTGCCGGGACCTCGAGCTGTTAGCCGTTAGCCTGCGGCCATACTATCTGCCGAGGGAGTTCAGCCATGTGATCGCGCTCTGTGTTTACATCCCTCCGAGAGCGGACGCAGACGCTGCCTGTGACAAGATCCATTCCGTCACAGCAGCGCTGCAGACACAGCACCCTGAGGCTTTTATGATCATATCGGGTGTAAGGACTGGGCTAAGTGGGTGAATCTGAATAACTAAATACATCCGGCTAAAGACCAAAAATCTCTGAATGTAAATTAACCCAAACACACACACACAAACACACACACGCATACACATTCCCCCACCAATGAAAACCACACTCAGGACAGAGCGTGGTGTCCGATTACAAGACATTTTATGACTGATCGGAATGTCCCAAAGGAAGTGGATTCCAAAGCGAAAAGAAACTTCTTTTCTTTAAAAGACATTCAACCAGATATATTCCATGTGTTTTTATGTGTGTCCATTTGCCCATGTCACATTGGAATGACTATGATTTTATCGTAGCTTAAAGTGAATTATAAATACCTTCATTATGCATTTTAAATATAACTGTCTATTCCCATAACTTGTACACATAGTTCTGCACACCTCCAGAATGCTTTCGGTGTAATCAATCAGAATACGTACAGTAATATC
The DNA here is from genome assembly GCF_051911475.1 of Siphateles boraxobius. Lineage (NCBI taxonomy): Eukaryota > Metazoa > Chordata > Actinopteri > Cypriniformes > Leuciscidae > Siphateles > Siphateles boraxobius. The sequence continues at coordinate 30,530,668 of NW_027508734.1, read as the reverse complement.
CAGTAAAATATAGTTTACTATGTTTTCCATCTTTGGAGTGAAAAGAGACCAAAACTAACATCACTGGTGTTCTTAGATAACGGCGTTTACGACCCAAAGGAATGTTCACAGAACTGCCACCCTCTCTGAATTCTAACCAAGGAGGAGAAATGAATCCTGTATTCATATATATACAGTATATGCTATTATATATCCACTTGAGAATTGTATGAACAATGTATCTAAGTTCCCTATTTCATGAGTTGCCTTTTTGTGGTTTGGTCTATGTTTCTCGACAACTCTAATGCGATTATGTTTTAAACTTGGCCAACTAATGTTTAACCAAATCCATTTGTGGCAAGTTTGGTCTCGATAAACCCCATTTGTTAATTGACATTACATTTTGCTAAACTTGTGACACATTAGTATTATAAGAATTGTGAAGATTCTGCTCTTAAACACCCTAATTTCGTCGGTTTCAAATGTCTCTCTCTTAGACAAAGAGCAATAAAAACCAAAGTCCCGCCTGTGAAATTCCAACCCTCTAATTGGCCAAGTCAACAGGAAGAGGCCGGATTTCTCCAAGGTGATAAATGACGCTTCCCCCCTCCGCTCGCTCTCTGTTACTTTGACTGTCATAATGTAAAAGTCTCGCCTCCGGGCGAGCTCTTCGCCTTTCTTTTATTTGTTTCTAGTTTAGTTTGTGTTTTTCAGTCTTAGATAAGTCTCCGTGTTTAATTCCAATCGACGAGTGAAAAGAACACCGCGTGACATATCTCTTCAGCAAATCCATCTACAAGGGACCTTTAAACGAGCGCGCGCTCGTTTTGAAGGAGAAACACGCGCACGTGACCACGTGGCGAGAGACGCACACACGCTTCTTCACCAGCCATGCGAAGATGTGACGTTAACTCCGCGTGATTTCCCCGTAGAGATCTTTATTTCTTTTCTTTGTTAGTCAAAGTTTTGTTTTCCGTAGTCGACTCTGTTCACTTCCACAAAGTGAAACAAACTTAGCCGAACTATTTTCCTTTGGTAATGTTACCCCAAAGACTTGGAAACTCCGTTCAACGCGCGCCAAGCAGCACCCAGTGACGCTTCCTAAAGGACTCCGCTCACGCACGCGCAGGAATGCCGCGACACAGAGAGACCCAGAAACTTAAGTATATCTCTTTATAGAACTTCTAAGAAGCATTAAGATGATGTTTTCGTGTTGTCACAGGCAGGGGACTGTCAGGGGAATGTTGCCAATGCTCTCTCTCTCTCTCTCTCTCTCTCTCTCTCTCTCTCTCTCTCTGTCCCTTCCCCTCTCACACGTGTTTCCATTGTCCACACTCTATGCATTTCTCGTTCATCGATGCCTTATCGTGTATTGTTGTTTATTATGTTTGTAAATACATATATCCCATGTAACCGTAGTAAATACATAAGTAGTTCTGCCTTATTAAATTCATTATATTCATCTGATTGATGTACTGCCTTTTTGCTCATTTAAGTCCCTTAAGTGCCAAAAGATCTTATAGCAACAAGCTTACAAATTAAAGATACTTTAAAGAGTATGTGTTTATAGGGCAGGAAACCCAATTCTTGTGGCCACAGAATTGCTTTTCCTGATATCCTATAAAGTAAGATGATATTGTGGATTCCCACAGATATTAGTCTGACAATTGAGCTAATTAATTTAGCCTGTTTTGTAAGACGTGGTCCGTGCAGGTAATTGCAATCAACTTGTGGTTAAGTGCAAGGATACACAGGCATGCATGCAGGTAAAATGACATATCATCCCTTATCGGGAGTTTTATTAACATGTAAGACTGATCTAATCCAAACATGTATGAATAATTATTAATTACCAATTATTAATTATGATATGCAAATTCCCCATGGATTAGATCCGCCCCAGAGTCTTTACACGGGGGATTTTAATCATGTAACTTTGGACTCTACTTTGGCCGTTTTTTACCAGGTTGTAGATTGTCCTACAAGAAACAACAGGACACTTGATCTCCTGTATGCTAATGTGAGGGATGTATAAAGAGCGACTCCCCTCCCCCCACTGGGGAAATCTGATCACAACCTGGTTTACCTACAGCCACTGTACACTCCCCTGGTCTAAAAACAACCAGTGACAATTCGCACCAGCAGGAGGTGGTCCCCTGAGATGGAAAGTGCCCTGAGAGACTGTTATAACACCACAGTCTGGGATGTGCTGATCGACCCGCATGGTGAGGACATAGAGGGGATGACATATTGTCTGACGGACTACCTGAACTTCTGTGTAGATGTGGTCTGCCCCATCAAGACTGTTCGCTGTTACCCTAATAACAAGCCATGGGTAACAAGGGAGGTCAAGGCTGTCCTCAATAGGAAGAAGGCTGCCTTCAGGAGTAGGGACAGGGAGGCCATGAAGGCAGCACAGCGGGAGGTGAAACAATGTGTGAGGGAACCTAAGGACAACTACAGGAGGAAAGTGGAGGAGAAGCTGAGGGAGAACAACATGAGGGAGGTCTGGGATGGCGTGAGGACCATCACTAGTCATAACACAAAGACAAGAGCTACAGGGGGGACAATGGAGATGGCCAATGAGCTGAATGACTTTTTCAATAGGTTTAATCAGCCCTTGTCACCCCCATCCTCACCCTCACCCACACCCCCACCGCAGCAATGCCTCCTTTCCCCCACACACCTCCCCTCTGACACCACCATACCCCAGTCTACCCACCAACCCCCGACTTTGCAATGCCCCCCTCTATACACTTTTCCCTTAACAACACTTTACCCCCCTCCGCCTCAATACAAGCCCCGCCCCTCATCACTACAGACCAGGACAGGGAACAGCTGAGAAGGCTCTGGCCGGGGAAGGCAGCGGGCCCGGATAAAGTGTGTCCGAGAGTGCTGAAGACCTTCGCTGTAGAGCTGGGGGAGCCGCTCCAACGGATCTTCAACCTTAGCTTGCAGCTAGGGAGAGTGCCCACCCTCTGGAAGACATCCTGCAGATGTTGGTGTGGAGGATGCTATCCTCTACATGCTGCACCAGGTCCACACCCATCTGGATAAGGGGAACGGCACAGTGAGGATACTCTTTTTGGACTTCTCCAGCGCCTTCAATACCATCCGCCCCCTCATACTCCAGGACAAACTGATCAAGATGGGAGTGGACCCCTCTCTGGTAGACTGGATCTGGTAGACTCGACTGAGATTACCTCACGGACAGGCCACAGCACGTCAGGATGAAGGACATCATGTCTGACACTGTGGTCGGCAGCACTGGAGCCCCTCAGGGCACAGTTCTGGCCCCTCTTCTCTTCAACCTGTACACCTCAGACTTTTGTTATAACTCGGAGCTGTGTCATGTACAGAAGTACGTGGATGACACAGCCATCGTTGGGTGTATTGGGGGTGATAGGGAGGAGGAGTATCGGAGTCTGGTGGGGGACTTTGCCATCTGGTGTCGCACTAACGGCCTACAGCTCAACACCTCTAAGACAAAGGAGCTGGTCGTTAACTTTGGGTGGACCAGATCAAGTCCGCGACCGGTCCTGTTGGAGGGAATTGAGGTGGAGGCAGTCAAATCATACAAATACCTCGGAGTGTGGCTGGATAACAAACTGGACATGACAACACACACAAGCCACCTGTACAAGAAGACAAAGAGCAGGCTTTACTTCCTGAGGAGACTGCGTTCTTTTAACATCTGCAGCAAATTGCTGTGCATGTTTTACCAGTCTGTGGTCACCAGTGTCCTCTTCTACATTGTGGTGTGCTGGGGGGGCAGCATATCCAAGAAGGACATCAACAGGCTGGATAAACTGATCAGGCGGGCCGGCTCTGTGATCGGTATAAAGCTGGACTCACTGGTGATGGTGGCAGAGAGGAGGACACTGGACAAACTACTGGACATTATTGATAATGCCAGCCACCCTCTGCACACCATCATCAGCACTCAGAGGAGCCGGTTCAGTGGAAGGCTGCTCCTTCCCAGGTGCCGGACTAATAGACTCAAGGACTCCTTTGTCCCTCATGCCATCAGACTCTAAAACTCCTCACTTGGGGGGAGGAGAAAATAGGGTAGAGAGGACAATACATATACATACATACATACATACATACATATACATACACACATACATACACACCTGGGGCCTCATGTACAAAGACTTGCGTTGAATTCATACTAAAACATCGCGTACGGACAAAGCTGTAAATGTGCGTACGCACAAAAAAAAACAGATGTATGAATCTCTGCGTACGAAGGTTCCCACGCATATTCTCTTTGTACATCCCAATTAACGTAAAATTGAGCGCACATGCACGAGCACAACGCCCCACCCAGTCTCCTCCCTCAATTAAATCATTTAAATATGGTAATTAGTCCAATTTGGAATAAGAAACCTGCAAGAACATGGCTAAAGCAAGCAAGAAACGAAATTTCACTGAAAATGAATTAGAGGTCCTACTATTAGAGGTAGAAACAAGAAAAAATATTTTATTTGGAACTTTGTCCTCTGGAATGAATAACAAAAGAAAGAAAAAAGAGTGGGAGAGTTTGTCTGATGCCGTCAACGCGGTGGGATCTGAGAGTCGCACCGTAAATGAGCTGAAGAAGAAATGGTCTGACATAAAGGTGGAAGTTAAGCGGAGAACTGCTGCGCACCGCCACAGTGTGGGCAGAACAGGCGGTGGTACAGGGGCCGATGAACTTTCACCCTTTGATCAGAGAGTTGCCTCTATTGTAGGAGACACGTTAATCTCTGGAATCGTATCCGTTGATGTGGGAGACTCGGATATACTGCAGGACTGCCAGCAAGGTAACTAATGTAAAATGTATTTCCTTAACTTTGATACATATAGCCTACCAGCCACCATTTTAATTTTAAAATGCATGCAATGTAGCAAAAAGTACACCAGAGATTTTTCGTATCCACTGCTTTTATTGCAAATGCGTGTACCCATTAATAAGGAACCGATTCAAATTACTGTTAACATGTGGCTGTGTTTATTTGGACTTAGGAACCGCAGGAACAACAGCAGGAACGTCCTCTGGCACGCACTCAGAGTCCGCACCACCAGAGTCTGCACCGCCAGAGCCCATTCAGTCCAGCGTCTCCGGTGTCTCTAATGCTCCCCCCAGTGCTGAAGCCCGTCCATCTGGCCGCGTCTTGACGCATGCTGTTCTGGAGTCACAACAGCAAATTGTTAGGGCCATTGGAGAAATTAACAGTCACCTGAAAAATGTCACTGACGCACTCACAGAAATAAGCCATTCATTAAAGGAATTGGTGAAAAAATGAACTTTGTGTCTGAGTACCATTTATATTGTCGCAATTACACGTTGACGGGCCTGAATGGCTTGTTGATTGTGCTGCACATATACTGGTCCTGGGTCAGAGTCATCTGGCAGTGCTGCCACCTCACCAAGGGGTATGCCATGCCTGTGCGCGACATTGTGCAGCACTCCACAGGCCAGTATGATGTGGCAAACCTTGTCAGGGCGGTATAACAGCATCCCCCCGGTCCTGTCAAGGCAGCGCCACCGACATTTCAGCTGCCCAATCGCCCGCTCCACAACTGACCGAGTGCGAGAATGGGCATCATTGTATCTGCGCTCTCGGTCAGTTTGTGGGTTGGTGAGGGGGGTTAACAGCCACGTCTTTAGTGGATAACCACTGTCTCCTGATGGGCAGTTGAATAATAACACACAAAAATTAAACTTTTAGATAGAACCATACATTTAAATGCATAACTTACCAAGTAGCCACCCATCGCGCACCCTGCCAGCTTGGAGTCTCATCCCAACCATGCTATTTGTAAGGATATATGAATCATGGGTTGCCCCAGGCCACCTTGCCACAATATTTGTTAGGCGCATTTGTGCATCACATATAATCTGCACATTTATTGAATGAAAATGTTTCCGATTCACATATACAAATTCTTCTTCAGATGGCGCCTTTATAGCAATATGTGTGCAGTCGATCGCTCCGATTACATTAGGAAAACCGGCTATCGCAGCAAATTGCGCTTTAATGTTTGGCTGGTCACCTGCATCGTATGGGAACGTTATATACCTGGTAGACAAGCGGATGATCCCGTCCCATACAGCTGGCATTGCACGGCTCAAACACGACTGGCTTATTCCTGAGCGGTCTGCCAGTTCTCTTTGGAAAGAACCAGTTGCCAGGAAACCAAGTGTAGTAAGCACCTGTAAAGGAACGGGCAATGCGTGGCTCCTCACTGTCTCTCTTTCCAAATTCGGACCCAACTCAGCGCAGAGTTCCAAGAGTATAGGCCGTGGAAATCTGAAACGGCTGATAAGCCAGTCATCATCGTGGGCCAGAAAATCATTGTGGTCCCTAAAAACTCGTTCTCTCCGTATTCGTCCATTGAAAATGTCCTCTAATAAAGCCAACGCTGCCATTGTTAGACGGGTTGTATCAATTTGCACATGCTTTATATATGTTCTTACTTAATTGCATAATTAATAAAATATTTTAATAAGACTTGTGTGACAATAATATGTCAAATAATTGATCAATTACAAATTATAAGCAATATCTGACAGCTGGTGGTGCGATAGAACAATTCGTAGTGTAATGTTTGCCACTTCACTTTATTGCCTCTATGAGTCGCCAACGGACAAAAACTATGAGAAATGTACGTACGCCAGACATGAGATCGGCGTGGAGGAACGCACATTCTCGCGTTAATTTCACTGTTAGTACATCTGGCCGTGAACGTGAAAGCTGACGTACGCCGTGTTTTTGTGCGTACGCAGTGTTGATACATGAGGCCCCTGGACTTACATTATACCTGGTCTCTATATCACTATAACAGTGGACCTAACATTGACAATTTTTAAAATAATTTATGGTTGTTGATATTCTGATTAATGTTATTATTATTATTGCACTGTTGTATTGTATTCTCTCCTTTTCTCTGCTACTCTCTTTTTCCTTTGCTAAAACTGCTGCTGGAATTTTCAATTTCCTTGCGGGAGTCTTCCTAAAAGGATTAATAAAGATAAGTCTAAGTCTAAGTCTAACACAGGGAATCACATGACAAGACATGAAACATGACTGACATGAAACATGAACCAAAACAAGGCATGAGAATTAAATAGATACAGGTCTGAGTAAAGATATAAAAAAGGCAGGTGCCCATCCTTTGCTTCAGCAACATTTAGTCTGAGTGACAAAAACTAAAGATGCAGTCTGCAGCAAAGGAGATGTGGTTAATATGCTAGAAATTGAAAAGTCAATTGGAATAGGGACAAGTCTGCACCACAATAGGATTAGAGATAATTACACAACTAATAGGCTGTGCCTCAATGATAAGCTCATCTCGGAGCTGAAAAAGTGTGTGTGATAATCATTTTCAGTGATGATAATTTAAGGATAGCATGTGACTGAAAACTATAACTGAGAATAAATGATGGTACGAATTAGATTGGACCCAAAATTTGTTAAAAATCAAAAGCTTAGAATGAATACTTGCTCAACTGTGTTTGTACTATATCAAAGCAATGAAAATACCACTGCAGTTTATTCAGTTATATGACCCAATAGACATTAAACTGCTCTGAGAGAACACTTATTTTATTTAAGCTCCTGATGATTAGGCTCTGACAGTACCCATATCCTCATTAAACCACCTCTAATGCCACAGTCTGTCCAGACCTCTTCTAAAGCAAAACCAGGTGGTCAGTCTAACATGATTTATCCCATTTCAGATCCTCTCTCTTGTTCCACAGGGGGCTCTTTGTGGCCCAAATCAGTGTTCTGATTAAACTGCAGCACTTTAAGTCACTGGTTCCTTCAGCTGTAAAGAAACTAAGAGTTTAAAGGACAGATACAGATAAAGTGCCCCATCAATCAGACACTTATTTGGGTCCAAACGTCACATAAATGGGGAAAATGGACCATTTCACCATTTTACTTATTATATTCTCAGCTGCCTGGCTCTCTCTCGCATTCTCTTTTTTCAAAGTCTCAAAGGAGGGAATGCAGCTGTCTGCCCTTTTGTACTCTCACTCAGATGATTTGAGAGAAGGACAGTGAGATGTATTCCCCAGATCTTAGTGACTCAAATATGTGAGATTGACTTAAACACATTCACATGCTGCTGTCCACATCATGCATGTCTCAACCTGATGTTTTTTGACGAAACACAATTATGTACACACACGTTCTCCAGCTCTGTCACCCTAACCTGCTTGTTCTATCCTCCAGCTGTTGCTGCTTATTGTGTTTCAGCTCTCCATCTGTCACAATATACACTGTGCTCATAATTCTGGAACACACTTGCATGCACTCCTCTGACATCAATTGTGTCAGATTATAATTTTGAATTATTATACCCTAACATCTTTCTTTTAATGCTGTGTTAGTTTGAAGTGAAAATGATATTCAATTCAAAATGTTTCTGTTGGGTTTTAATGTGTGAGAGGAGGTCTTTAGGTTATTTTAGCTTTAGAGAATGCTTTAGGTTTCTTTTAAAAAATCTTCCCTGAACTAGGCTATTTCTGTTCAATTTTTTTTAATGATTTTACAAGTAAAAATTGTTTTATGAGCTATAAGTTCACCGCAACTTATATAACATCCTAAAGATAAATGATTATATTTAGAAGATATTTCTGGTGTTAAAAATTTTGCATATTAATTTTTCAAGCAAAATGTATTTTAGTCAGAATTATTGAGATCTTTGTCACACATGCGCACAGCAGCTTGATAATGATTTGTAAGTGCATCATTGTGTCATGACTTTACTTGAGGAGGCACATCATAATTAATTCATTATTAACTAACCATACTGTCACGGATTTGTGAGGTTTAAAGAATGACTCAAAGTCAAAAGCTCCAATTCAAACAGTTTACTCAAATAACACTCACAGTTACAGACAGGCAGGTTGATGGGCAGGAGCACTCACACTAAACACATCTAAGAATGACTAACAACCGACGAAGACTGAATGAACTGAGGGAAACTAAATACAGATACTGATGAACATAACCAGGTGATACAGATGAAGGTGATTAACAGGACACAGGTGATGAAGATGAACTAATGACGGTAGGCATGGTAACAAATCAGTGGCGGGAAAGAATGAAAAAAGAAGATCAAAACAGACACGAACGTGACACATACACTAACATCAACTAATGGCTTGTTAATGCATCATTATGTCATGCCTTTACTTGAGGGGGCACATAATTACTAACTCACCATTAATTACTTATAAAGTAATATGAATTCATGACTTGTTAATGTATCATTATGTCATTTCTTGTTTTGGCCCTTCAAGAGTACATCTTTTAAAAGTTATCAATTACACATGTTCCATACATATTCAGCTCTTCTAAATCAAATATCATTTGGTGCTCTTCAGTGGTTTGTAAAGAAGTGGAAGAGCAGAGGTGCTGTGCCCGAATTTGGATGGAGAAGGAACTGAACGGTAGGAGGAAAGTGGACACATTTTGAAGGGGCAAGAAAACAAGACTAACATCTGACTGCATTATTATATAAAGACAGTAAACCAATCCACAAAATAACCACAGAAATAACCATCATCTGTGCTAACACTGATTTTAATTTTGAAAATTGGATCTGTTTAATGGATATGTTAGTGTAGGTATTTCACTCTTGATGGCAGCAGTGGAATCACTTAAAACGGAATGAGATTAAATTGTTTTTAATGATGAATGCATCGTTGTGTTTTCAATGAGTAAGGTTAAATGTAAATATTGCAAGATATCTAGTGTCATTCAAAGATGTTTGTGACAGTTGCTGGTAGCAAATTTATGAACAATTTTACATTGTGCCCTTTTAATACATCTTTCTTCTAATCTAGAGCATGTTTGATTTAGTTTACCCCAAAGTGTAAATTAATACATTAAATAACAAGCATGTACTAACGTGTAGTTAAGATGGTATATTCATGCAGGAATTCATATGACTCATGTTGTAGTTAAGGTTAGTTCTTCATTAGTACATGTCTTAACTCATCATTAGTTCATAATAAAGTTATAATTAATTCAGGTATTAGTACATGATTATTCATTTACTGTTATATTATAAAGTGTTACCAAAAAAATTTATGCCAAGGAAATGGTATTGCGATTTGTAAAATTGAGATTAAGCCTATAGATGATGGTGTTATGAATCAAAGGCATTAAACCATTGAACTGATATTTTTAGTTCAAGGCTCAATTACCCCATGTGACTGCATGACGAAAAATGTTTACTTCTGAACACTAAGTATTTAATTACATTTGTGAACAATGAAGTTTTTTTTAACAGTCTGTTTTTGAAATATGTTATCGTTGTGGCAAGCTAGCAACATTTATATTAATTTTACTAAAAGTAAAAATATATAACTTATATAAAAAAACAATATTTGACCTCAAGTTCTCTTTGAGGATTGACAGCCCATACTGTCCTCTTCGAGCAATCCAGGAACGTGTCCATGGTCGGGTTTTCTTTCTTTTTGGGTTTTTTTTCTGAACACAAGACAGCCAATACAAAACTCGCCGTTTCATCCATTGTTTGTTTGCGTTCGTTTCCGGAAGTCAGTCGCTACTAGTTTCGCCTTCTCGATGACTGGTCAGGAAGCAACATGTAGTCTGACATGTTTCTTGTCCACGACACAACAAGATTTTAGGAGTCAAAATCGCGTAATCTGACACAGTGACTATCGTAACAGACAAAAAAATTGTGTAATCTGAACCAGGCTTAGAGCCTACAAATTGCCGTGAGATCAGTTGGTTGTGACCTAGGGGGGCCCATCAACACATTTGGTTTTAAGCAATAAAACAGACTTTTTTGATTTCAGTCTGCACCTTATTTGGATGTTAAGTGCTATTTCACATTTGAGAAAATTTTCAACTGATAAGAAACGAAAGAATTCTGAGAAATGGCTGTCAGAGGCATCAGGAAAGAAAAAACTTTGAGCTCATCAACATGAGGTCTGATAAGCTTGAGTCAATGGTTGTGCGGTCAACACTTCTCACATTGGCGGATTGAGAGAAAAGCTGGACTCTGTGTGTGGTGATGTGAATGAGATTAAGAGCATGTTTCCCAAGTCGAGTCATCGCTGTTGAAAGAGAGTAATCAAATCGGCACATTGGAGTCAGTACACAGAAGCAATATGGGTGGCAGGCTGGCAGCCAAAAACTCTACTTATAAGTCCTCACAACGCTCTCCATGGGATAAACCAGCGACGTCTTTTGAGGACGTGCCCATGACGTTTCTGGAACGTTAGCCAAGATTATTAAAAATGGAACTTTACCACGACGTCCTCACAACGTTGTCATAAAGTAATGTCGCACTGACCAAATGACGACGTCGTCACAACGTACTGTGTTAGCTGGTATCTACGGAAAAACAATCTGCATTTCAGAGAGGATCTTTGCAAAGCCCGACAGTGACCGTAGAATGAAGCTGTGACCATTGGTAGATGAGGCACGGAAAGCCGTAAAGGTTCCCTACTTTGTAGCTGGCCGTGCTTCGTGGAGAAAAAAAAAATATTTCGGTCAGGCTGAATTATCTCAACTTTGAGATCGGAGGGCTGTTTCATAAAAGATGCTAAAAAAATCTGGGATTCCAACACCTGACTTGAATGAACCTAACAAATAAGTTGGGGCTAAAGCGGCTAAATGTGCACGCTTTTCTTAACCCTTTCACACGTAAGTTTAAAATATTCTAACTGACCCCCCAGCGTGAGTTTTTCAAGGCGACCGTTATTTAGAACTTGTCACTTTAATGTTTCCATGGTGACGCATCATTGCTTGTCACGTGACACAGCGCAACCACAACACAGTGCTGAATGAATGATGATCTGCTTTTATGTCATTTTCCCTTTTTTATTAAAAATATTCACAAACGTTTTAGCTATAGCATGAAACACTGATACTCCGATTGTCAAATATGTGCAAGTGGATGTGTTTTGATGTTTAAACACCTGTATAACGATCGCGTTAGTTGAGCTGTATGCACGATGGGCGGCGCCATGTTAGTTTGTTTCACAGTTCAGAGAATCGGATCTGTTGGATTTACACGTCAATTCCTCCTCTTCTCACGAAATGCATGAAAGTAAGTGGCCGGTGAACTGGGAGAAGAATAGGGTCAAATGTAAAGCTACTTACACAATGTGTATCTGATATGAATAAAACGTGTCGTCTTATTATAATGTAAAGGATTATTATTGCCGCTTCCATAGACATCAGTGTGTATTTTACAAACTCAAAATCATTGTTTTGCTAGTACTTGTGTGAATTTAAATGTCTGAAACCTAAAATAAACATTATGTGGTTGAAAACACTCAATAGTTGTGATATATGACAGCACTGAGTGGGTCCTTCTCTGGCTCAGCGCCAGCAAACGCGCGAAAGCACGTTTTAATTTAGCAGTTGATCACGTGATGCACTGATCATTCTAATTCTTCTTTCAGACGAATACAATCGGAGTTATATTAATAAACACCCTAATGCTTCAGAGCTTTATAATGGCAGTGGATTGCAACCATCAGTTTGAATCTCAAAAAAATGCATCAATCCATCATAAAGTGCTTCACACGGCGCTGAGGGGTTAATAAAGGCCTTCTGAAGCAAAGCAATGAGTTTATAAAGTTTTAAATATTAATATTTTTCTCACACAAAGTAAAATAACCAGCTTCTGGCCAAATAGATTTTACTCTAAAGAGCAACTTATGCGAGTAATGTGACATCTACTGATATTTACGCTACGCCATGACGCACTGGCCTACTTCTGACGTCATAAGTTGAGTAAGTTGTGCTTTTAATGCAAGTAGACTGTGTATGGCTAATCTAGCTGTGTAAGCTAGAATTTTTCTTTGTAATATGTTAAATATGGATATTTTTCTTTCACAAACTCTTCGCTTCAGGAGGCCTTTATTAACCCCTCAGAGGCATGTGGAGTTATTTTATGATGGACGGATGTACTTTTTTGAGCTTCAAAATGATGGTTGCAATTCACTGCCATTATAAATGTACGAAAGTCTGTCCTAGAAACCAAAGTTGTTTGCCACACGGACGGATTATAGTGGTACACACAGGAAGACTGTCTTGGGGAATGTTCACCTCTTCACGCTCATTTATGTTTGTTTAATGCGTTTATGCCTTGATGTAAGTACATTTGCATATGTATGTTTATTGTATGTATGTGTTTGATGTCCCGCGATCGTTCTACGGTTGTTATCGGCGCGTTTGGAGCGCCGTAGCGGCCGTAATTTGCCGCGAGATAAATCCGCTAATCAGTATTAGCATCGGCAGTATTCTCAACTGTGTAACCAATGTGTTTTATATTAGTAACATACCATGGTACAGTGTATTATGTTTATCGTATTTGTTTATTACCATGCCAGTGTGTAAATGATTCTCAGAATACAATTTTAATTATATTTCTTTATTGTTCCTTTAGACCATTAATACAGACATCATTGGCAAAGAATAACTTGTTCAGATGACCATCCAAAGACTGTTCAATAAATACATCTTTGCGAAGAATCTATTCTCCGACCCCTGATTCTCTGACCGGAATCCCGTCCATATTTGGCCGCCTCAATCAGCGTATTATAAAGTTGTAGCACACTTTGCTACAATAAAGCTTGGAAGTGTCAGGTTTTTGTTGTTGTATAACTCATATTGTATTCGTCTGAAAGAAGAAAGTCGTATACACTAGGATAGCTTGAAGGTGAGTAAATCATGGGTTAATTTTCATTTAAAAGTAAACTACCCTTTTACCAAAATAAGGGAAGAATATACCTTGCAGAATTAGGTGCAAGGTATGCTGGGTAGGGTCTCTCTCTGGATATCAGCAGCTGCGGCAGAGGGCTAGGGACTAAAAAAATGTAAACATTACAAAATGAAATATTTTAGATACAGACAGCTTACATGACACATGGGCCCTGTCCAAAATGGCACACTCCGGACTTGTGGACTTCCTCAGAGTCCACACTTTGGTGACATCAGGTAGTGCAGACTTATAGGGCCCTTGGTGCGAATCCACAAGGGTGCATTGAGAGGTATTTTTGGGACAGACTCGATCGTCATGCCGGAAATAGGAAGACGGTCTGGTTGCTGTTATGGACAGGAGCTGCAGGTTCGGGGAAGTATGCTGCCTATTGTTGTTATTGTATTTACCATTGTGTTTGCGAGATGGCTTGCCATGCATAGAAATCACATTTTTGCACTCCGATGTCGTAGAGGACAAGATTTTTTTGTGCATACAAATGCTGGTGTTATGCACGAAGGACAGGGTAAGGAAATAAAAGTGATTGACTTTGTAGCTAAACGTTATAACTTGTCAAAAGTCCTTAATGCGTTAAGTTATTTTAATGTAATAATAATTGTAATAATGTAATAAATGCTTATTTAAATGATGTACTGTACATAATAATAGATAATGTTCCATTTGAACTAAGATTACAATTTTAACACAATGAAAATGTGTGTGAGTTTCAGATGAATTTACAGGTTTAAATATTTATACTACCTTTACATATGACTCAGTAAAGAGCTGACATTCGGTTCTATTTATTTAATGAATCATAATGCGATCGTATTATTCAGCGCCATAGTATTAGCCTATGTTTTAGACATCAACCACTGGTCGATGACCATAATGTTTGTATAAACTGTAGGTAATAACTGGTAAAATGTACATCTAGGTTATAAAAACTGTAATGATACTTACACTTAAATATTTTGTTCTCAGCCATGTTAACATTATTGTCTGTGAGCAAAATCTCCTCCCATCCGTTGTCTGATTGGCCTTCCGCAAGGATTCCAGGGTAGTTAAAGTGTGTGGAGCCTGCATCCATGCGGGCTTGGCGGAAGACCGCTTCAAGGGTACAAAGGGGGCACTGCTGAGCACACTTCAGAGTGTTAAAATGATGAATGGGACGGCTTACTGAGTCAGACTCAGCAAGCACGCGCAATTTAAGTCCATAAGACCGAAAGTCCTAGCCTGGGAAAACCCAGACGAACTTCCGGCAAATTTAGATTTGCTCTGCAAGTTCTAACTCAGTTACGACTAAGAAGGGTCTGGTTTTAACCAGGCTACGAAAGTCCACATGAAGTGTGTCATTTGGGACAGGGCCGGCTCTTCCACCCTGGTTCGCCATGCACAAAGTAATGTTATAACATCTGATCATACCAGATGCTATATTCAGCTTATCTCACAGTTAAAGCTAACTTACAGATTTAAATGAAGATACCAGCATTGTTATTTAATTAAAGCCCATATTTCAACTAACGTTTGCTTGTGTTCATTCAGTGACCGTAAAATCTACAAGCTACGTTTATGCTAGTGTGCAAACCATGACTCCAAGACCCCCTATTGTACAAGACAGCAAAACAGAAGTCCTAACAACGCTACAATAGCCTGTCTGGTAGCACGTGTAATCACTGACATAATAACCTGAGCTAAGGAAGCTTACCGGGCTAATGCTTATTTTTACAGTCTAACGTTATTTGAGCTATCGTCATTGTGGTGGTTTTCCATTAACGTTACATTACAAGTTCAGTTCGACTCAATTCTACTCATCATGTTTGTTTTTCCATTGTGCATATCTACGGCCTTGTACCTGCATGTGATACCTTTTTCCTTAAGGATTGAGTAAGAAGACACCACTTCACCCGGGTCAGTTCAGGTTGTTTAATCCCGGGAGTGAGCGAGTCTAGTCGGGGCGAGTTGAGCTAACATTATAGGTGTAGCTTGTTTGAAAATTCAGGGCTATAAAGAAAATAGGCCTACACACTGGTAAAATTGTGAGTTTTATATTTGTATTATTTATTTATTTTTATTTTTTCCTAAAAAGAAAATGTTTGTTTAAAAGTTTTGTCAATATAAGCTTTATAACAAGTGTGTATGTTAAGTTTGGTAAAAAAAATATATATATATATATGTTGAAATATGTGTCTGCCCTTGGCCAATGAGAGCCTGTGCTACTGGGGATTGAGAGGGATCACCGGAGAGAGAGAGAAAAAAGATCGGGGGAAGGAGAAAAGAGTGCGTGATCATTTTTTGGATGAGCATTAATTAGGACAGAAACTAATCACTCTCTGCGCTGTTCGAACTGTTTTTTTTTTTTTTACCAGTTTCGTTACGAAATTTCGAGCGGTGGACTGGATCGGAAATGTCGACGGAGAGCGGAGGACTCGTTCGGGGCTCATGGCGGACATTCACTAAGGCCTAACGGAGCACTGATTTATAGAGCACGTGTGCATGCAAGATGAGTGAGTACAGTTGGACTGAGAACTGTTGAATATCAAATCGTTTGGAGGAAAACGGCAATTTCAAATGCACTGGTTTAGAGACTAAGTTTGCGGGTTCTCACGTTTATAATTGAGGTATTGAGTGTTTCATATCTGTTTATGATACATGTGTGTGAGCAAGATTTGTAATGAGGGAACTGAGTATCAAAGACTCGGTTTAGGGAAACGAATCAGTTAAGAGTCATTTGATTAATACTGAGTCAATTTAGGAGTCATTTGATTACAACTGATTCAATTTAAGAGTCATTTGATTGCGACTGAGTCAATTTAAGAGTCATTTGATTACTACTGAGTCAATTTAAGAGTCATTTGATCACAACTGAGTGAATTTAAGAGTCATTTGATTACAACTGAGTCAGTTCAAGAGTCATTTAAGGACATTTTAGTTATTTTGTTTCGAAGGAGTACATTTAAGAGTCAGAGTTTCGAATAAGTATAAATTGATATTAATAAGAGTAATTCGCTTGTATTTGAGGAAACAGTTTTTTTGGTCTTACTATTTTAAGTCACTGAAGTAGGCTACTGAGTTTTGGGTCACTTAAAGGGTTGCGCTATTTAAATGTGGGTAACCTTGTATTGCATTGTAGGTTTTCCCTGAATCATTCAAGATTTCATCACTGTGTAAAAGTGAATTATTCTGTAGTTTCATATTCTTACTATTTGTTTCACTTTTTTTTGTTTGGGGATTATTCAATAAACCTCAGGGTTTATTATAACGTTCGGTTGTCAACCTGTTTTTTTTTTTCTATTCTCAAACACATGAGAATATATGTTTATTAATTGGAGGCACCGTGCTATATAACAAATTATTCTTGTAGTATTCTTGTAGCTATCTATCCATTCTTCAGGGGAAGGACCAGCCATTACACTTCACTACTGCTGGGATACCAGGGCTCCTTTGATAGTAATAACGAGTGTACCCGGCTGGGGAGGGTTACATAGGAATCTAACATTACTCTAGCTAATGTCACTGAAATATACCAAACGAAATATTGTGAATATCTCGTACCTGCATGTGGTAACTTTGACAACGCCACTTCACCGCAGTCAGTTCAGGTTGTTTTTTATCGGGAGTGAGCAAGTCGAGTCGGACATCACTGAAGCTTTGTCACTGAAATATACCAAACGAAACAATCAGCACTCACTCATATCACTGGTATTAATATATCCATAGACTTATAAAATAGATTTCATGTTAACGTTTTAACGTAGAGTTAAAAGAATAGTCAAACACTCGCTCACTTGGGGTAACCAAACCTTTTTCATTTATGGAGTCAGATGAAATGAGGAGTTAATACTTATGAGGAAATGTATTTCATTTAATCAAATTACATTGCCACGCGGAAAGACGGTAACGCGCAGAGAGCTTCACACGCTGATCGGAAAATCTCCTTTGGACCGATTGAGCCGGGCTTTCAGATGCCTGCCTTGTTTTCCCCCATGGGGAGTTTTTGTTTGTAGTTTTGTTTTATTTTTTACCTCTTATTAAAATATCCATTGTTCCTGCATTTGAGTCCTCGTTTCACTATTACACCATTCCATGACACTTTCTCACTATAATATTCCTGTTACTCCAAAACAGTGTGCCATTGTATTTGGTGCTATCCCTAATGGTGTCATGATTTTATTTAAGGACATAATAGTTTTTGACAATGCCTCTCCCAGACCCTACTGACACGTATGTAGGCAGAATAAGTTTTAAATCTACATTAAAAAATAATAGAGATAATGGTTTTCTTTTCTTAATGTTTCCACTCCTCACGTTGTTACAAAATGGAACAAATTAGTGGAAAATGTTTTGTGGTAGAAGGTTTGGACTCCTCCTAACAAGTATCTATTGATAAATATGGTCAAAGAGATTTATTTTAATGTTACTCATCGGTTATTCATTTCCTGTTAACTTTAATTGAGTCAATTTAAATGAAGTAGATTATAGATGTAAATTGTACTTTTTGTGATTCAAAACCAAAGACGCTTACA
Organism: Siphateles boraxobius; assembly: GCF_051911475.1. NCBI lineage: Eukaryota > Metazoa > Chordata > Actinopteri > Cypriniformes > Leuciscidae > Siphateles > Siphateles boraxobius. Next base: position 30,512,417 of record NW_027508734.1, on the reverse strand, counting down.
TCTTTTTTGGCATTGTGATCATACAAGAGAACTTTGGCAAGACATTTGCCAGTTCATTGTTAACTAGACTTTGAGCTTTATTTCATGGATGTTTTGTTTGGGTTTTTTACACGGAAACCCATTTACACGGATCCGCAAAAACGAATGAAAACCCCTGTATTCTGCTGCCAGGCCATTATGCTGATTAAACACTGACAGAACAAGTAATACTCATATGCATGATAGAACAAGTAATACTCATATGCATGACGTCATCGTATTCAGAGATTTGCGTTTTTGTTATTTACACAGAAACCGTTTTCAAAACTTTGCGTTGATTTTCAGGCACCCAAATTGCACCCAAACTCTGTTTTACGTTTTTATCTGAAAACTGTCGTGTAAACAGCCCCAAATACGTTTTCGTTTGAAAACGCATCTTTTTCTCTCTGTTTTGGCCTTCCGTCCACATTGAGACAGCGTTTTTAAAACGAAGCTTTTTGAAAACGCTCTCCAAAGGGGATAAATTTGAAAACGCAGTTTTCGTGTTTCGTGACAGTTTCGTGTGAACTGTCAAACCGGAGGTATTTAAAAACGATGACGTAAGTTTAGTCATGTGACACATATTGTACCAATAGATATTCATGTTTTATACCGGTCTGGTGCCTGTTATGTGCTATTCACTTTCACGCTGTTGCTAAAATATTTGCACACTCTTCAAATCAAAGTCCGGCTGTTAGATCACCAGCTGGAGTGCCCTTGAGAGCCACCAGAGGGCACTCCACATCAGACTATTGTCATTCCCTCATAAACTACATCTCCCATAACTCACTGCCCGGACTCTTCATCCATTACCACATTCAACAGTGTCTCATTATCTTGTTTAACTCACCCCATATAAGCCTGGTTTTCTCATTCATTATCTGCAAAGTCTTTTATGTTGTCTTACTGCATATCTGAGCGTGTTTGTTTCTTGTTTCTCCCATGTCCTGGTTCTCTTGATTCTCTGCCTGTTCCCTTGGATTTCTCTCTTTGCCTCAGCCCTGATCTTATTGTTTGGATTGTTTGTGTATGACCCTTGCCTGTTATCTGGATTACGTCTTTGGATTACCCTGTTCAATAAATACTGCATTTGGATCACACAACCTTTGTGTCTCGGAGCAGTTTGTGACAGAAGACTTCGCCCATATGGATCCAGCAGTTGAGTTAAGGTGGGCATACACTGTGCGACGTCTGTGCGATTGCAGCAAGGTTACCTACTCACACTGAACGAGTAGATCGCATGCGATGTAAAGCCAAAGCTCGCGTTTTATGTGCTCACACTATACTGTCCGATCATCGAGCTGCGACTTGACTGCTCACACTATACGTGTGAAATATGCGCGATGGTTGCGCCAATAGACCATGATATCGTGTATCCAGAGATATTGTCAAAACAAGCATCAGCTATCAATATCAAGAGTATTTAGCATTTCTAATGTATTAAATTATTAGTAGTATTAGGCTATTATTATTAGGGAAGGCCTACTTTTATTATTAAATGTATAGGCTATTATAAATCATTTGCCACTGTTGTAAACCTTGTTCTTCTTAAGTGTTGAAAAACTCAGAAGCGAAGACCAGGAGACTTGGCTTATCTTTTAAGCAGGATTGTTTATTTGTTGTAGTCTGCTTCATCCAAAATCTTACCCAAGTCTAACTCAATATCTAAAAACACAGTGTTTTAATCCTTCCAAAGGGGGAGGGATTTACATAAAAGGGAGGAGGCAATCTGAACAAAGCATGTAAATGTGAAGTACAGGAATCAGCACTTTACCGGAAGTTCCACAGCCCTGATCTCGTCAGCATAACAGGGTGATTTAAATATCTTAATCCAATCAACCAGACTCTTCACCGATACCTTCACATTATCATAGAGCTTAATGGCCAGGCAGTGCATAAAGACAAAAGGTGATAGTCTCAGTGCTCTGATCAATTTAACTTACAATAGAGAGAGCAGGACAGGCAGGAACCGGCAGGTCTGTGACATCAGATGAGAAGTAACAAAACGGTTAATGTCCTATGCCTCAAAATGGTAACTTTCTCAGTTAAAATACTGTTGAACCTAAACTGAAACATTTTAATAAATTTGTAACACTACATTTCCCCCTTTGAGAGTTCTAATAACTCTCACATTATATACAATTTTAAAAACTTAAAAGTTCATTCTTGTAACTTGTGATCGTTACAGGCACATAACGCGTGTTCTGTGTCTGCTTTTCTGCAATTGCATGCTGACACACAAACTAACATGCAATTTTAGGGTCCGTGACGTTCTTACGGGTATTAGTCTTTTCTGGTAGGAACTGTGATTTTCTTGTGAGAGGTGTGATTCATTTGTTGAATGAAACACTTGATACTGTGGACGCATAGATAGTACGCCAGTAGAAGAAACAACAGCAGAATTGCTATTTCCTTTATTCATATCCACGGTTTACCTAACAAGTTTCCAAACCATGAAAAATTAACTTCAGTCATCTGGTGTAATTTTGCTGAAAGATCAAGAATGTCTTGTTGGATTTTGTTCAAGTTCTCTGTTGGGTCGATTAACCCGGTGCAGCACTCAGGTCCGATGATGGTGCAGACACTCCTTGCGTTGTTAGAATGTAATCCAAGGCCACTGTTCTGTAAGATCATTATCTTGTGCGAAGCGAGAGTGTCTGTGATGTTACTGGTACGACAATCTTGATCATGTTGATGGATTACTGAAGGTTTCGTATGTGAGTCTCTGCGTTGCGGTTTTTTTTTTTCCTTTCGTGACAGTTGGTTCGGCAGTGGGTCTAGTCGTGTTCTTGAGGTTTTCTTGTGGCTTCATACGCAGATGACGAGGTCAGTGCGTCTTGGGACAGTCATCAGTGGTATCTGCACAGAGTAAGAAAGAAAACAAAAGACAGGAGAGCAGTTTTTGTTCAATCACTAGGATTGTGAACTTTTTCGAGTCTGCTAGACAGTAGAGCAGTATTTGTTCAAACACTATGGTTGTAAACTTTTTCTGAGTCTGCTATTGTTGTTCCCTCTTTACCTATTTCTTAAACCCTTTGACACCTAAGGAACCGTGAGGTAATGATGGACTAGGATAGGGAAGGCCTATGAGGGAGTCTTCACCGCAGAGTTTGACCCCCGAAGCATGTTGCATTCGGTTCTTCTCTGGGCTCCTCACTAGTTCTGTGTCCTAACCTATCCCTGAAGGTGGGGGAACAACTTTACAGTGTGATACGTGAGTCCAGGTTTTCCTTCCCTGACACAATACTGCAGCTGCTGTAATCAACATCACTTGATGTGGTCCATGCCACTTAGGTTCTAATGGCTTATTTCTGAATGACTTTATCATGACCCATTGACCTGGTATGATTGTGTGTCCACCTTTTGGTGGAGTCTACCAACATGACTCAACTCTCTCTCTGGCACTCTGTACCGCCTTTGTTAGGTTTTCACAGTAAGCATTCAGGGCATCTGAGGCAGTGTGTACTTCAGCATTTCTAAGATCAATCACACCTTGCATCTGCATGGGGCGTCCAATAATAATCTCATGAGGGCTTAGTCCTACTGTTCTGTTAGGTGATGCTCTCATACTACACAGTACTGCTGGCAGCGCTTCTACCCATGGTACTCCTTCCTGATGCATTTTGCTTAGTCTGGTTTTGATTGTTCTGTTCGATCGTTCAACCTGTCCTGATGCTTGTGGCCTGTATGGGCAGTGAAGATTCCACTTAATCTTCAAAATTCTAGACACTTCCTTGACTACCTGTCCTGTGAAGTGTGTACCTTGATCTGAACTTATCTATTACTACCAAAACATCAGTTTTTCCCTTACAACGAGGCAATGATATGTAATCAACTTGCAGGTGATGAAATGGTCCTGGTGGGGCTGGGGTATGTGCTGCTGGTGTAGTGGCTGCTGGTAGATCGTTATTTTTCTCGACATTTAACACACCTCTTGGCTGTTTCTGTGGCTACATTTCTGAATTTTGGATTCCACCACTGATTTGAGAACCTGTGATTCATCGTTGCTGGACCACTGTGACCCAAATTGTGTATTTGTTGAGCCAAATATGGCAACAGTGATTCGGGAGCTACATACTTTCCCCCTTTGGTCCAGCAACTGGATGAATCCACTGTGGCTCCTTTGTCTAACCATGTCCATGCTTCATAAAGAGGAACGTCTTTGTACAGATCAATTATTGATTCAGGAGGCATAATTGTCTTCTGCACTGCACTACCTGAACACACTTGTACAGTTGCATAGAAACAAGCCTGTTTAGCTGCTATATCAGCAAGAACATTACCTTTAGCTTCCGTAGTATTAGTTGTGAGATGTGCTTTCACTTTGATCACTGCTAATTTCTTTGGAAGTTTCATGGAAACATTAGAATTTTCACTAATTCAGCATGCTTAATGGGGGATCCAGCAGAAGTTAGAAACTGTCTGGTTTGCCAAATGACACCAAAATCATGAATTACCCCAAAAGCATATCTGGAATATGTGTAGATATTAGCAACTGATCCTGAAGCTAGCGTCCATGCTCTTGTTAAGGCTACTAGTTCTGCAGCTTGAGCTGAAAAATGATCTGGAAGGCGACCTGAAGCAACCACTTCAGTGGTGGACGTTACTGCATAACCAGCTCGTCTGTTACCTTCAATGACTTGAACTGAACCTTCAACAAACAACTCAAATTCTGAATTCTCTATGGGAGTTTCTTTTACTTCATTCGTAGGGGTATACGTAAGCGTAACACAATCGTGAGTCATTTCTCCTTCATCCTCTAACAAACTCTGTCATTGCAGACATCATACATGAGGATGGGTTTGTGACTGGTGCACACTGTAAAATAATGTTCGGAGCTGTGAGAGTTGCTAACCAATTTCCCCAACGGGAGGAGGTTACAGGAGTGACTTTTGCTTGATTCATTAATTCGGACACTGCATGAGGGCATTTTACATTTACAGTCTGACCTAACACCATTGCTAATGAAGCCTGAAGAGCTAGATGAACTGCCTGCACTGCTCTAAGGCATGGGCCCATACCTTGAACGACTATGTCAAGTTTACCAGAATAGTAATGAATTGGGCGTAAACTGCCCCCATGATCTTGCATTAGACATGCAGTCATAAAGCCTAAGTGTTCATGGACATAAAGCACAAAGGGTCTATCAGATTGGGCAATTCCTAATGCTGGTGCTTGACATAGTGCTCTCTTCAAATCATTGAATGCTTTGAGGTGAAGATCTTCCATACAAACAGTATCTGAATCTTTACCATGGCCTTTTAACAAGTCATAGAGAGGCTGAGCAATCGAGGCATATTCTTCAATCCACGGTCTACAGTAACCTGCTGTTCCTAAAAATGAGCAGAGTGTTTTAATGGTATTAGGTTGAGGTATGGTTTTGACTGAAGCTGCTCGATCCTGTGTAATGGATCTGTTTCCTGCACCAATTGTTTGACCCAGAAATATGACTTGCTTTTTAGCAATTTGAGCTTTGTGAAAGCTGCATTTGTGTCCTTTTTTATGCAAATAGTCCCAACAATGATGCCAATTCAGTTTGATGTACCTCGTGATCTGTTGAGGCAATCAAAATATCATCGACATATTGGATCATAGTGGACCGTTTTACCGGACATTCTGGGTCACACAAATCTCGTCTGACAGCCTGATGGTATATGGTTGGGGAGTTTTGAAATCCCTGTGGCAAACGTGTCCACTGGTATTCTCATAGTCAACTCTGAAAGCTAACCATGGCTGGCTGTCAGTGCAATGGTACAGAAAAGAATCCATTAGACATATCAATTACTGAAAAATCTGACACTCTAATGGTAAGCCATTACAAATTGTGGAAGGATCTGCCTCTAGGGGGGTAATTTTATCAATATGTTTATTGGCTACTCTGTAGTCTATGGTGAGTCTCCATGTCCCATTGGATTTCTTGATGGGTCAAATGTGTGAGTTACAGGGACTGTTGGTTTTAACTAAAACGCACTCCTTGCGTCAGCAACTTTTCTACAATAGGTTTGATCCCCTGTATAGCTTCCTTATTGATCGGATATTGTTTGGTGACCGAAGGTGGAGTCCCCGTCAATTTTATTGGTTCTACACCTGTCAACAAACCACAATCATCCTTGTCTTTTGCCCAAATTGGATGATTCTGTAAGAAAGCATACTCTGGAGGGATTACATTATTGGTAGAAACTTGTACTGAGGAAATTTGAATGCTAGCAGATTCTGAGGACATGTCTAAAGTTAGATGTACTTGTCTCAGGAGATCCATGCCTAAAATTCCACCTGTGTTTAATGGAGCACATAGCAGTTTTGTAGTCAGAGTTTTTGGGCCAAATTGTACCTCTATGGGCGGGGTTGCATACAAAACAGAATCTTCACCCACTACGCCAGGTAAAGAAAGTTTGGTTTTCTTGTACGGAATGTCTAAACCTTTAGCCAATTTGGTAAGAATTATTGTAATCTCTGCACCTGTATCAAGCAAAAAATCAATTTCTTTCTCTTGTATGCTACCTTTCACAAAAATTATTGTGTCATTATGATGTATTACAGGGGTAAGGTAGTTACTCACAGCCCCAACAATTACTTTTTGTGCTCTTAGAAGAGCCTGAACTAGCTGTCCTAAAGCTTCAGTGGACACTTGCGGAACTACTTCAGGGTTGTATTCAGGCTGAGAAGGAGCCGAATTATGCGTAGCATTTCTTTTTGTATCTTGCAAGTTCTTCCTACACTCTTTCTCACAATGTCCTAATTTCCCACAGTAGTGGCATTTGCCTTCTTTTTTAGACCACCTGTTTTCTGGTGGTGTTGTGCTAAATGTAGCTGCTGCTGCTACTCTCACTTTGGCTTTAACATCAGCATCTCTTTCCCACGCTGCCAAACTGTCTAAGGGTGTATTCACACCTGCCTTGTTTGGTTCGATTGAATCGAACTCTAGTTCGTTTACCCCCTTGGTGCGGACCTTTTGGGCAGGTGTTAATACAGCAATCGAACTCTGGTGCGGACCAAACAACCGAACCGAGACCCAGCTGAAGAGGTGGTCTCGGTACAATTCCAAACGAACTCTGGTACGGTTCGTTTACGGTGTGAACATGAACCGACCCAATTGCAAGAAAGCACTGCGCCTTTGAGTTAACAGGCTTCCGTAGTCGGAGTTGCGTTATGGGAAAGTGATCTGTTGTAGCTTACTACATTCCATTCCGGCGCGCTGTCTGGCCACACGATACTGTTGCGCGTCTTTCTGCGCGTCGTGTGTGCATCATTGGAATGGAATGAATGAATGAATGAGTTTCGGTCTTTTGTCACGCTCTCCCGCCACACATTGTATTTCTCACGCTGAAAAACTATGTGTAATAGTAATATATTTAATATGCCGCAGCGCCCAAAACTCTGCCCGCGCCGCTCTCACTGTGGAACCGGCAGGAATCAAGTGCGTCTCCTCTGGTGTTGTTAGCCAATTAGAAAATAGCACTATTGTATCTGGGTAAGATTTAACGCAACAACCAATGACACCGCGTCGGCACGACACACGTGTGGTTTTGTTTACAAATTTTGGTTCACTTGCAAAAAGAGCAGCGTGAAAGCGAACCGTACAAAAAAACCAAAAAAATGTATTTGGTCCGGACCATAGCAGGTGAACTATCGGACTTTCCTGGTGTGAATACACACTAAGTTACTTCTGAGAGTTCTGTTAGACCAAGCTATATCTAGGAATGGCAAAGCTCTTCAGTATTCGGCGACAAGTCCATCTGACCAGATACGAATCAGTGGTCCTTTGTCATCAAGCACACTTTCAGAGTCATCCACTATTCCACTGTACGTTACGGCTTACTGACAAAACCTCTCAGGATATTCGCACACAGTTTCATCTTTCTTTTGTACACAGCTAGTAATTCTAGACCAATCTATTTTGGGCCCTAAGATAATCTTTAGGATTTTCAAAACACCTTCTCTCATATCACTTCTACTGGCATGTTGTAGTTCAGAAGTCACGGCAGATTCAAAACTGTTGAATTCAGTTTCAGTTAAAATTTGTGACATTAATTGTGTGACCTCTGTTAACGACATGTCATATAGACGCATTTTGCTGATTAATGTTCTTCTAAATTCAGAAAACGTCTCAGGTTACGTATGTAACCCTGGTTCCCTGATAGGGAACGTGATGCTGCGTTTGAGATGTGGTGGGAACGCTCTGCGTGATTACGTCGTGAAGCACGTGTAAAATCAGTCCAGTGGAAGCCCGCTACGACATAGGTGACGTCATAGACCAGGAAACTATAAAGCAACCCTGAAATCAGACCGCGATAGCTTCTGAAAAACCTGAAGCAAGTCGATCAGGGCAAGAAGGAAGTATGGCAGGCAAACGCAGCGTCTCGTTCCCTATCAGGGAACCAGGGTTACATACGTAACCTGAAACGTTCCCTTTCAAGGGAACTCGAGCTGCGTTTGAGACGCGGTGGGAACCCCATACCCACTACGCCATAGTGACAAATGCCCGTTCTGTGTGAAGTCCTGCGCACACTAAGAAGCAAGCAACCTCGCCCCAGGAGTGGACAGGTCAAGGTCATAAAACCTGACAAATGTATGCCGAGAGGACCATCCTGCCGCATTACACACGTCAAGAAGGGAAACTCCCGAAATTAAGGCCATAGAGGCCGCCATACTCCGAGTAGAATGGGCCCGCACAGCCATAGGTGAAGGCTTTCCGGCCGCTTCATAAGCCAATGAAATAGCCTCGACAATCCATTTACTCATAACCTGTTTAGATGTAGGGCATCCTCTCTTCAGTGAACCAAAACAAACAAATAGTTGCTCAGATTTACGCCACAAGGCAGCTCTGTGAACATGGGCATCTAAAGCCCGGACTGGACATAACAGGTTAAGCTGTTCCTGGTCAGGGGTATTAAAGGGTGGAGGAAAAAAGGCCTGCAGCACTTTTGGGCCCCCAACATTCAGTGTGACCTTAGGAATATAACCCGGCCTGGAGTAGAAAAATGCCTTCACCATACCAGGTGCAAATTCAAGACATGAAGGAGCAACCGACAGAGCATGTAAATCACCAATTCTCTCTGGGACAGGAGGTCCACCCTGAGTGGGATCTCCAAGGGGGCGCCGTCCAACAGAGACACCAAGTCCGAGAACCAAACTCGGGTCGGCCAATAAGGGGCTACTAGTAGCAGACGAGCCCCTTCCCGGCGAACCCTCTCCAGAACCCCCGGAAGCATAGATATCAGGGGAAAGGCGTACAGGTGCAGCCTCGGCTCCACCACTTTGGGATGAAGTCTCCAATCCCCGGGCCTCAGCCCTTTTCTCTACAGAATATCTGCTCCCACATTCTGACGCCCCGGAATATATACCGCCTTGAGCGACAATAACTTCCCCTGGGCCCATAGGAGGATCTGATGGGCCAATTTGCAAAGATGACGCGACCTCAGACCCCCCTGATGGTTGATATAGGAGACCACCGAAGTGTTGTCTGTGCGGACCAACACATGATGGCCTCTCAGGTCTGGCAGAAAATATTTGAGTGCTCGAAATACCGCCATCAACTCCAAACGATTTATGTGCCAGGAACTTTGATGGTCCTGCCAAAGACCTTGTGCTGAGCGGCCACTCATGAGCGCCCCCCATCCTGTGAGGGAAGCATCCGTCGGAAGCGTGACATGTTGACAAGGAGCCCCCAACACTGGGCCCTGGGCGAGGAACCAAGGTTTCTTCCACATGACCAAGGCACGAAGGCATAGCCGTGTGACCTTGATCTTGCGGAACGGATTTCCCCTCGGAGAAAACCCCTTGGTCCTGAGCCACCACTGCAGGGGTCTCATGCACAGAAGGCCAAAAGTAATAACGTTGGACGCAGCTGCCATGAGACCCAACAGTCTCTGAAACTGTTTCACAGTGAGTGACTGGCCTAGTTTCACATTCTTTGCGGCTGTGAGAATCGCAGAAATACGAGCAGGAGACAGGCGTGCCTGCATTGTGGTCGAATCCCAAATTACACCTAGAAAAGTCGTCCTCTGAGCAGGAAGGAGCACACTCTTTTTGGTGTTGAGCCGCAACCCCAAACTCTTTAAGTGGGACAGAACAGCATCTCGATGCTCTGACTGAGCTAAAATCAACCAATCGTCGATGTAATTGAATACGCGGATGCCCTGGAGTCTCAACGGAGCCAGAGCTGCATCCAAGCATTTTGTAAAAGTGCGGGGAGATAAACCTAGGCCAAATGGAAGAACCCGATATTGGTATGCTTCGCCCCCGAAAACAAACCTCAGAACCTCCTGTGATGAGGATGGATAGATACATGAAAGTACACATCCTTCAAGTCTATTTTGACAAACCAGTCCTCGGACTGAATCTGTGATACAATCTGTTTTAGTGTAAGCATTCTGAACTTGAGTTTCTGAACTCTAATGTTTAACTGGCGCAGATCTAGAATAGGACGCAACCCTCCATCCTTCTTTGGAACAATGAAGTAACGGCTGTAAAACCCTGACTCTCTGCTGGGAGGAGAAACCCTTTCTATAGCTCCTTTTCGAAGAAGGGTCAGTAATTCTTGCTCCATAACCAGGGCCTGCTGTGAGTCCACCACCATGTGGAGGACCCCTTGAAATCTGGGCGGACGAGAACTGAACTGAATTCTGTAACCCTTTTCTATTATGTGCAGGACCCATAGAGAAATATTTAGCAGTCGTTTCCACGCTGCCAGAAATTCCGATAAGGGAACCAGTCTCTCGAGACTGGCCTCTGGATTTGATTGAACAATCATTTCGGCGCCCTGAAGCGGCGAACCGGCAGGGAACAACCGAAGTGGCAACGCTGCGACTCTACTCGGAGAATCGCCCCCCGGAGGGTGCCAAGGAGGGACGGTTCCTCTGAATCGTTCCTCCCTGGAGGGGACCACCCTCAGAAGCCTGATAGCCTTGGCGTCAGGACTTCTTCTTAGACCAAGCTCTCTTAGTGATGACAGTCCTCAGATCCTGTCTACCTCTAACAGGCTTGGACTGCGACCGCCACTCAGGAACCCCAGATTGAGGACGAGCCCGGGCGGCGATGCACTGTTTTTCTGACTTCTATATGTGGAGCTCGTAGACGGACGAGACTGCTCAGGCTTTATGTTGCGAGCAGCCTCGGGGACACTGGACCGGCGAGGAAGAAACCTCTGAAACGCAGCTTTGTTTTCTTGAAACCTATCGACAACACAATTTATAGCGTCGCCGAACAGACTTGTAGGTGAAAGCGGTGCGTCCAGAAGAACAGACCTATCTTTATCCATAATCTCTGATAGAGTTAACCATAAATGACGTTCCGTAGCCACCAGGGCTGCCATAGAACGACCCACAGATTTGGCCGTCTCCTTGGTGGCCCGGAGAGATAAATCTGTCGTGCGACGCAATTCTCGAATTGCATCAGCACTAACTTCCTCACAATCGTCCATGTCCCTTAGCAGGTCAGCCTGGTATGCTTGGGGAATCGACATAGTATGTAAGCATGCCGCAGCCTGACCTGCTGCCGAATACGCTTTACCCACCAACAAAGATGTATTTTTTAAAGGTCTGGTGGGTAACGTCGGGGCTTTCAGAGAAGATGACGACTCCGGAGAGAGATAGCTCGCTAGCGTGTCTTCAGCATGAGGCATATTCAAATAACCATAGTGATCAAACCCTTGAATTTTACTATAATTACTAGTCTGCGAATTATGCACTCTGAAAGACGCCGGTTTAATCCACGATCTCGACACCTCTGTGTGGAGATCGGGAAAAAACGGGAGTTCCCGACGAGGAGGTCGTGATCTAGATGGTAGATACCGTTCATCTAAAAGACTCTTTTTAGATTCAACATCAACATCATCGGCTGGCCACTCAATATTTAATTTAGTAACAGCACGAGATAAAACCTCCAAAAGCTCCTCGTCAGCAGGGGTATGAGCTGGCGAACACTCAATATCCCCCATATCAACGACATCCAGATCCTCAGAACTGGATAGCCGGAATATTGGTGCCTCAGCCTGGGAAGGAGAAGCCGCAGAGTGGGCTCCTTCGAGGGGCAAAGACACCGGATCCAGCAGGTAAGGGCTGAGAAAGGGCGGGGCCCGTCTCAAACCCCTCTAATAGATCCATCTGCGAACCCCAAGATGAAAGCCGGCGCTGTGCCTCGGCTGCGCGTCGTGTGTGCATCATTGGTTCCCATTTAACTGGCGCAGATCTAGAATAGGACGCAACCCTCCATCCTTCTTTGGAACAATGAAGTAACGGCTGTAAAACCCTGACTCTCTGCTGGGAGGAGAAACCCTTTCTATAGCTCCTTTTCGAAGAAGGGTCAGTAATTCTTGCTCCATAACCAGGGCCTGCTGTGAGTCCACCACCACCACCAGTTGAAATCTGGGCGGACGAGAACTGAACTGAATTCTGTAACCCTTTTCTATTATGTGCAGGACCCATAGAGAAATATTTAGCAGTCGTTTCCACGCTGCCAGAAATTCCGATAAGGGAACCAGTCTCTCGAGACTGGCCTCTGGATTTGATTGAACAATCATTTCGGCGCCCTGAAGCGGCGAACCGGCAGGGAACAACCGAAGTGGCAACGCTGCGACTCTACTCGGAGAATCGCCCCCCGGAGGGTGCCAAGGAGGGACGGTTCCTCTGAATCGTTCCTCCCTGGAGGGGACCACCCTCAGAAGCCTGATAGCCTTGGCGTCAGGACTTCTTCTTAGACCAAGCTCTCTTAGTGATGACAGTCCTCAGATCCTGTCTACCTCTAACAGGCTTGGACTGCGACCGCCACTCAGGAACCCCAGATTGAGGACGAGCCCGGGCGGCGATGCACTGTTTTTCTGACTTCTATATGTGGAGCTCGTAGACGGACGAGACTGCTCAGGCTTTATGTTGCGAGCAGCCTCGGGGACACTGGACCGGCGAGGAAGAAACCTCTGAAACGCAGCTTTGTTTTCTTGAAACCTATCGACAACACAATTTATAGCGTCGCCGAACAGACTTGTAGGTGAAAGCGGTGCGTCCAGAAGAACAGACCTATCTTTATCCATAATCTCTGATAGAGTTAACCATAAATGACGTTCCGTAGCCACCAGGGCTGCCATAGAACGACCCACAGATTTGGCCGTCTCCTTGGTGGCCCGGAGAGATAAATCTGTCGTGCGACGCAATTCTCGAATTGCATCAGCACTAACTTCCTCACAATCGTCCATGTCCCTTAGCAGGTCAGCCTGGTATGCTTGGGGAATCGACATAGTATGTAAGCATGCCGCAGCCTGACCTGCTGCCGAATACGCTTTACCCACCAACAAAGATGTATTTTTTAAAGGTCTGGTGGGTAACGTCGGGGCTTTCAGAGAAGATGACGACTCCGGAGAGAGATAGCTCGCTAGCGTGTCTTCAGCATGAGGCATATTCAAATAACCATAGTGATCAAACCCTTGAATTTTACTATAATTACTAGTCTGCGAATTATGCACTCTGAAAGACGCCGGTTTAATCCATGATCTCGACACCTCTGTGTGGAGATCGGGAAAAAACGGGAGTTCCCGACGAGGAGGTCGTGATCTAGATGGTAGATACCGTTCATCTAAAAGACTCTTTTTAGATTCAACATCAACATCATCGGCTGGCCACTCAATATTTAATTTAGTAACAGCACGAGATAAAACCTCCAAAAGCTCCTCGTCAGCAGGGGTATGAGCTGGCGAACACTCAATATCCCCCATATCAACGACATCCAGATCCTCAGAACTGGATAGCCGGAATATTGGTGCCTCAGCCTGGGAAGGAGAAGCCGCAGAGTGGGCTCCTTCGAGGGGCAAAGACACCGGATCCAGCAGGTAAGGGCTGAGAAAGGGCGGGGCCCGTCTCAAACCCCTCTAATAGATCCATCTGCGAACCCCAAGATGAAAGCCGGCGCTGTGCCTCGGCAGCAGCGGGACCCGCACCTCGGGGAGCGCGAACAGAACCGTCCTCCTCAAAGAACGCCCGGCGAGAGCGGAGTTTTTTCATAGACAAACTCATGCAATACTCACAGTCAGCCCCCTCGAGGACTGATTTGGCATGCTCGACTCCCAAACAAGCAATACACATACGATGTGTGTCCCCACCCGTGATATAACTTGGGCAGGGAACAACACAACGCTTATAACTTTGCTTGCTCGCCATAGTGATTATATATATATATATATATATATATATATATATATATATATATATATATAAGGGGCTTGACAGACAACAATAAATAGACAAGGACAGATATACAGAGAGTGCTTGCTGAAGGTACAGAAGCTATCGCGGTCTGATATCAGGGTTGCTTTATAGTTTCCTGGTCTATGACGTCACCTATGTCGTAGCAGGCTTCCATTGGACTGATTTTACACGTGCTTCACAACGTCATCACGCAGAGCGTTCCCACCGTGTCTCAAACGCAGCTCGAGTTCCCTTGAAAGGGAACTGTTTACGTGCTGACGCTAGGCTCTGGGACAGTCGCTCTATGTCTTTAGGTCCAAGTGCTTTTGCAACAGTTTGGATTTGGACAACAGAAGAGTTGGGAGGAACACTTTCAGTTCCCTCAATTCCCTGCGATCTCTTTCTGGCACCACACACATTTACTGAATTTACAGGCACATCAGTTACTGGGCGGAGAGCCGCATCTGTTTCAACGAACGCTCGTAAGTCAGGGTAAATGTTATCCGGCTGACTAACTTCTACATCATTTTTTTCTATTGGTTTGTTGCGGTTCAATTTCTTGGTCAAAGAAGAAATTCTAGCACGTAGCTCTTTGTTCTCTTTCTCAAGTTCTGAGTTATGCTGAGACTGTTGTGTAGCTAGTGCTAACCCAAATTCTCTATGGCAGCATAATATGCCTTTCACATTTTTTTTGCGGATACTTGCTCCAAGCACCTTTTTACACTCCTCTATCGACCAAGTCTTGTCTGGATGAATCTCATATTTCTGTGTTAGTTCTTGTCTAACTTTTCCTGTGACTATTAGGTTAATTTGTTCTCCTAACAGTGTTTTGAATTCACTATCTGACCACAAGGGGGTAGCAAGACCACCTTTTTCAGTTGTTGGAACCAGCCTAGCATTCCTTCTAACCATTTTGTGATGTTTCTTTGTTATCACACAATCAAAAACACTAGGGATGAGAATCGAGAACCGGTTCTTCTGCAGAACCGGTGCCCAGTGAACCGATTCCTTGGAACCGTTAGCATGCTTGCTTAACGATTCCTCTTATCGGTTCTGCTCGTTGCAAATGTGTCATGACGTCACACACGCGCTACGTTTTTTTGGTTATATTTCACGCGAAAAGACGACAATACGGTCACTTGCAGTTACAACACTTGTAAAATGTATATGTCGTCAAAGGGAACTACCTCCAATATGCAGAAACATTTGGCCACACAGCATGCAATTCATTTGACGCGAGTGTGAGTAATTAAAAATGCTCCAACTACTTTAAAAGCCTACATCTGGGCACATTTCGGTTTTTATGAACAACCTGGTAAGCACGACCTGCAGAAGAGACAGTGCGTGTGCGCTCATGTCACGCACAAATAGAATATGCAGGAGGTAATACCACTAACTTGAAATACCACGTTAGCCGTGTTCACTCGAGCTGTTATAACGCCTGCAGAGTCTGACTGCTTTAGAGTAAGCATGAGCTCCAATATCACCCGGATCCGCAGCCAAAAACAAATCATCCACCTGCCCTAATGTTATCTGACTTAGGTATCCGCACCCGATGGTCAAATTACAAGTATTCTGTGTTGTTATGTGTGATTATAAATGGATGATTGTCTTCAACAACGGACTCGTTGACGGATGCGCGCGTCTCAGGGTAACATTATACACTGATGAATGAGGGCTGCTTTTAAATGAACATTTCTTTAAAACAAAATTGATTTGACAGAATTTCATTTGCTTAAAGGAGAACTCCGGGCAATTTTTAAGTTAATCTTAATCGTTAGACCTTAGTGAGTACTGACTATAGAAAAAAAAAACGAACCGGATTGGTGCTTGCTACATGGAGCTGCGACCGCGAATGCCCAGAGCTCCCACCCAGCTAAAACGGCAGCTATGGGGGCATGGACATAAAGAGCGTTTGTGAGCCTCTTAACAGACCCAAAATGCAATTAAAATGTCTGTCCAACATGAACAGGGACCCTACATGTGAACAAGATGCGTTTAGCAACTTAGCCATTGTTTCAACTCACCCTAATAGTCTTTTAGACGGCAAGCTGTAGTCTCGCGCTGCAGTCCCGTGCTGTAGCCGGAAAAGGTAAACAATGTCCAGGTGGGAGGAGCGTTGATCATGTGCGACGAGTTATGATCAGAGTTGCTTACAAGTGAAGAAACAAGTAGTAACGTAACTATGGAGAATTTAGAAGATTTTGAACACATGGAAGAGGCGTTTGAGTTTGATGGTCGTCCTTATTTATTCGAACCCGAGTATACTGACGAAGAGATAGCCTCACAAGAGTTGGAAAGAAGGAGACAGACCGCGGAGCAACCGACAGATGAAGCAAATGCTTTGACGACACGAATTTCGTGCAACTGGTGGTGTTTGTGTGGGTGTTGTGACCCAATGCCTACCGAGGAAGAAAGCCTGTGCTGTAAAGAGTGGGATCTCTTACAGCCAGGTAACGAGAAATGTGTCACCTGTACCGAGGAATTTCCTGCTCTTATCCAAAAGGCAGTCCTGGACGCTTTCTTCTTCGTTCCTAAAATAAACTGGAAGAGACGTCCAAAACCAGAGGGACCAAATGGGCAGCTATCCATAGAGTGAGTTTAATATCTGATTGATTACATATACCTATTACGTAGTCATTTTATTTTTTATTGAAAAAAACAAATAAAAATAATATTAATTCTGCATTTTCGCTAATGAACTAACCAAACGTTTGCTCACTCTGCCCCCAACCCCATTCCCTATAGCCAATACAGACTGGTGGCCTACCGTGTTGTGCTAGAATAGGCACTAAAAGGAGAGCGCCTTGGACGTGGCAGTAGAAGACCATTACCTAGCTGTGTTGTATCAATGATCAGAATAAAGTATCCCTCCCCCACTGGTACTTACATTGGATTTCAGGAGACAGAGGAGATATTCTAAATGCTTAGTCTGAATTGTACATTGTGCATGTTTAAAAAGATTTCATTATGATGTCATTCATTACAATAAAGTAAGTAAATCAAAGTTCTTGTGCTCCTATGTTTTTACTAAAACAATAATAACACAGTATTACAGTTACAAACAAAACTTTATTTTACTTTATCTGAACTGTTGCTCCCCTACACTCCGAATCGCAGATTGCGCTCCTCACAATCGAGTATGCTGGTGGTTCCTAAAACTCGCTTTAAATCTATGGGTGACAGGGCTTTTTCCTTCTATGCACCTGTCCTTTGGAATTCTCTGCCTCTTGAACTTAGAGAAGTCCAGACTTATGCCACTTTTAAAGGTCAACTTGAGACATACTTTTTTAAACTTGCATTTACCTGTTGATGTGTTTTGCTTTTAACAATTGTTTATTGTGTGTACAGCGCTTTGAGAAGCTGCTTTTAAAGGCACTTTATAAAATAAAGGATATTATTATTATTATTATCATATGTAGCCTTATTCTTATATGCCTATGTTTCTCTCTGTCTGACACATGATACATAATAAATAGAAATCTCTTGGCAAAAGTAACTGGTGTAGCTTCCATGATTAAACAATAATAGGGGGAAGCAGGATTTACAAATCTACAGGTCATTACAATGAATTATAGGCCTATCATTCAAATAATTAGCAGTCTATATCCGAACACTGTAATAATCAGCCATCAATGAAAATTAAAAACAGCTTTATTTCAAAAACAGCTTGTTTAACATGAGCATGTGGCGACCAGGACGAGGCCGAGGGCCGTGAGAGAGCGGCACAAGGGGGAGGAGAAGGGAACGGGGGACTCCTGCAATCTGCCCAAACCTGGAGGAGCCGTCGCCATCCATCAGACGGCGGAGGAGTGTCGAGCCGCCAACCGAGGGCTATCCAGTGCCACCGCCAGGCACTGTGGAGAAGATCGCCCAGCTGGTAGAGGACCAGATGGCAGTGCGTTGTGGGAACCGGACCAAGATTTTTTATTTTTTTTTCCACTCTCCCCTCTTTCATCTCAGTTGCTCCTCATGCTTCCGTCTCCTTTTCTCTCGCCTCGTCTGTCCATACCCCTCGTCTGTCCATACTATGGTTGGAGTAGAGCGCAGTCTCGTGGGTACCCCCCGGCCTGCGAAAGGGCGATGGGGGTATGTGGCGAGCAGGACGAGGCCGGGGGCGTGATTACTGATGTACAACGCACTGGTCTCGTATCTCGCACGGAGGAGCGGAAGCATAAAAAGGAGCGACGACGGAAAATCGAGAGAGGCCAGGCCTGGATTTTATTGGATGTTTTGTTTTATTATGTGTGGTGGCAGTCGACCGTGAGGGACTGCCGTCTTTACTTTCGTTTTTTTGCATTTGTTTCATTTTGTGATTAAATTCTTTGATTGTTCGCTGGTTCCCGCCTCCTTACCGTAACATCTAACCTTGTTACAGAGCATTTAACAAATTAATAAAAGAGGCACAGTAGCTACATCGCAAGTGGCTTAAGACGTGGGTAATATGGTTTATCCATTTTGCAACATGAACTGGAGGTAAGCAACAGTAATTTGTAGCTAGTTTGATAAAGATCTCCCTCTTTTCGTTTACTTTCTTGCTGCATTTAAGATGAAATGGTTAAACTTTTGTTTTTGCACAGGCGTAGTGAGGGAAAAAACACTGAGGCCACGTCCACACGAAGCCAGAGCTTTCCCGATCCGATCTTTTTTTACCTCGTTCTAAAAAAAAAATTCCGTAAACACGGCGCCGTCTCAAGAAATATCTCCGTACACACGAAACCACTGAAACCGACTGAAACCGATGTAGTATACATGCCAGACCAGTATGAGGCGCTGTATTTCTGACACAGATACACTAAAAACAGAGAAGAAGACTTGCGCATAAACCTTGCACGCTGTATACAATAATATTAGGAACAGTAGCTTCTTTTTTTTCTTTCTTTCTTTTTAACCAAGAACTTTATTGAACAATATGAAAAACCATAAATGGCCTGGTACAAGATAGGAATGAGTCACGATATTCGATTAGTTAGCATGATGCATAAAGCTTGCCACAAAGAACCGGCAAATAGCCAAATCATTTTGAATGTGTCAAATATAGCAAGGAGACATTTTAATTATTTATTAATAAAATAGGGTTTTCTGTGACGATGCTGACTCGCCACCTTCGCAGTAGGTGAAGGTGCTTATAGAGATAAATGCAAACTTCATACGGATTATAAGAGAGTTGTCTGTTTCTTTTCGTTTTGAATTGTTTTGTTTAAAAGTAGACATTTCAAGGTTAGATATATTTCTGAGTTTCTGTTCATTTATGAGACAAGCTCCAGTTCATGTGGGATTCAAGTTATATCGCGTCGGCGCCTCCGTGTCCTGATGGCTTTTGTCTGCTATATTTGCTTCTTATTTATTAAATCCAGGCAATTGGTTGATGAAACATTGGTTAAAATTAAGATACAATTTATACAAAACGAAATTCACCTTAAAGAAAGGCTTCATATAAAACAAAACTTAATGAAGTGGTCAAAATGATGTGTCTCGATATTGCGCATCTTATGATTAGGCTACTCACGCTGTTCACTTTTCATATAATCAACATATATGAAATGGAAAAAATAACATTATTTAAACATAAATATGAAACTAACTTTTCTTTAATGGCTACAACATGTAGGCCTACAGTACAGAGAAATTTGATGTCGGAGCGAACGGCGTGTTACCGGTGAGCATGAGGGGGCAGAGGTGCGTTTTTTGAATAATAATCAAATAATTCCCAGCGATCGTCGTATATTATTTTTGCTTGAAATGCCCATCCCTACAAAATACGAAATGTCTTAATCAGACAAAATACAAGCATCATAGCATAAGAAAGAAATATAAACAAATAAAGAAGTAAAATAAAGAAGTAAAATACATTAAAGTAGGCCTAAATAATAAATAAAGAAATAAAAGAGGCTCAGTAGCTTCTGAAGCATGAACTCAAGCAAGTAGTCGCAGTTGTTGTTGCTGTTAGCCTACTGATTTAGCGCGTCTGACTAGTCGACACGTGGGGTGATGACATCATCGTTTCACAAAATATATGGATTGGCCATACACACGAAGATGCAAGGGTGTCGTTTTCAGATTTATCCACCCTGGGACCCGGTTTCAAAAAATAGCGGTTTCAGTCTCCCAAAACGCCGGATCCGTCTGGACGAAACGCAGATCCGATAAAAAATTTGTATGTATACAGTTAAACGCGTCTCCGTGTGGACAGGGCCTGAGTTTAGGGCAATCGGTTCGTAGCTCTGCTTCAACTGTGCGATATAGTCACGAGGAGCGACCAAAATTTCTGACATGCCAGAAATTCATCTGACCATCCGATTGCCTGTCTTGAGAGGTTTATTGCCTGTCATTTCCTCCTGTATACTGCACAACAAACGACGCATGACAAAGCTGAAAATCGTCCCGACCCGAAAAAAGAGTCGAAAAGAAATCAGAAATCTGACGAAAATCGCACAGTGTATGCCCGCCTTTAGTCCGCATGCGCCAAGGTAACCGCACCCTCGAAGATCACATTCATATTTTCCCAGACATTGCAAATGTTTCTGAACTGCCAGATTGTGCTCTCATCGACTTTTTCTGTTACGGGCTTAACCATCCGCTCTTGGATAAATTAATCCACAATGCTCCTCGAGGGTCGGTCAGTTGATTATACCCTGCTTTTGTGATGTTCCTCCTTCACTGTTGGGGAGGTTGAGCAGGACATGTCCCCTAAACATTTTTTGGGGAGGGGCATCACACTCCAAGATCCAGTGGCCACGGAGCTTGGCCCATCACAGTCACCAGCATGCCCAGGTCTGATGATTGCTAGTCCGGTGTTTTATGTACCACCCTGTCTTTTAGTTCCTACACCAGAGCCTAAGCTTCTTCACGTCATGCCTGCCAAGCCTGAGTTTCTTCACGTCATGCCTGCCGAGCCTGAGCTTCTTCACGTCATGCCTGCCGAAGCTTTTTCTGGTCAAGGTCGCCCTTCCAGAGTCCTCCAACAAGATGGCCGCCATGCAATTGGATCCTCAACCTTTGTGTCTCGGAGCAGTACGTGACACCGGCAAAGATGGCAGAAAATGTTCACACATTTGCTGTCCTGCGGCAATACACGAGAGCAGTTTTAGTTTTAGACCAACATGATGACTGGGTGCGACCTGGACGCATCTGTGAATGGTGAGATATTAAGTAGACGTAGCCTAAAACTTTGAATGTATGCTCACTTTTTGGTGTTTTTATATCATCTTTATTTAATATTATTATTATTTTGTGGGGAGGATTATTATGTATATGTGATCTGTTTAATCAATATTTCCTCTTATTAATTTATTTTTAATAAACCTTTCCCAGCTCCACCTGCATAAATCTGCATGGGTAATTGATATATGCTATTTGTGCAGGAGCAGTATGTCTTACATACTCACAGCAGCGTATCGCCGAATGTATTGGCAGTAGCAAGTTCCTGTACTTGCTCTGCAGCAGCAGGAACAGCAGCAGCAGCATTAATCAACAGCAGCAGCAATTCAGCATCAGCAGTGTAGCAGATCTTTTTCTGCCAAGACTAAATACATTAACATTGTCATATCCATTAGCATGCTAAAAATATCCAGAGAGTTGTCATGATAGAAATATGGAAAACAAGTCAAATGTATTTTATTTGGCACATACACGTAGTGTATCGAAACATCCCAGTTTCACAATCAAGATTAAATTGTACTTGTATAACATCCTTTTGCAGGCATTGCTGGTAAACAAAATATATGCAGGTGGAAACAAAACACCTTTGATCTCCTCCTGAGTGAGAACTACAGGATGGAAAATCATCATGGTTGTACATTCTGGATGATTGCTGTTTATACTGGAAGGAACAATGGATGGTTTCAGCATTCCTCTGTTATTTCAACTGAATCTTTGAGCTGTTTTCTAAACAGTATGATTTGCTTGAGTGGAAGAACTACAGAAATTGTAGGTGCACAGATCAATCTTAATAGATGAAGTATAATAGTGATATCACATATATTGCTTATTGAAATTTGGCCAGTTAAACCAGTGTCACCGGGGTTTTGATTTTGTTTTATTGAAACCAGAATTATCCTGCTCATTCAAACTAACACTCACATATTTTTTAGCTTATTTTAATTGAATGTCCAAGAAGGAGAAAAAACAAAATAACAAAATAAATATTTTGGTCTCCACAATGTAGCTAATCTCAGATTTTACTATCCTTGTGGGGACATTTGGTCCTCAAAATGTAATCTGAACCTGTACACACACACACACCTACTGAAATTGAATAGCCAAACTATAGCTAAACTAGAGCATGTCCACAAAAAAAACAACTGAAAAAGGGCAGCAATTCACATATACAAATAGCTTGAATGGAAAAATGGTGAGGAAGTGTTTTTTTGTGCTGGTATCTATGACAACCTCTTGTTATGAATGCTCAGAGAACATAAAGTGTGTGTGTGTTATTCAGTATTTGTGTCTTTGGGAGAATGCTGGACGGTAAAAGAGGCTGATTTAAATTCATGCATCCGTGGAAAGTGTTTGATGTCATTGATTGTAGAGCAATTACAGGTCTTGAGACGTGTGTGTGTACATGTTAGTTAGAGAGAGGAGGATGAGAAAGATCTATGTTCTAATTCGGAGGTCATATCAGGCACCTGTACAAATACAGTCACCAATACACAAAAAACTACACAAGCACCCAGTTGATGGAGAGAATTAGACATACATTAATCCCAAGAGAGATTTAACTGATACTTGCAGGTTGATGTGGAAAGTCCCAGTCAGATATAGCCTACATTCATATTCAACGCAGTGATTATGGCGCTTTTCCACTGCATGGTACGGCTCAATACGGTTCGGCTTTTCCACTGCGTGGTTCGGCGCGGCACGGCTCGGTTCGCTTTAGCTCGGTTTGCTTTTCCACTGCAGTTAGTACCGCTTCAAAGTGGGTGGGATTATGACTGATCGTTATAGTTTATCCGCTCCTCGGCAACCAACGAGAGGAACGTCTGCAGTTCTCGTCCACTGAGCACGATTCAGCCATTTCTTTTTTGAAAGTTTTCTTCTTCTTCAAGCAAGTCAAAAAAGTAGTTTTAAAACAGGTGCTCAGCGGTGGCTGTTACTGGCTATTCAAATCTAGCGAGTCTATTTTTGCTGTGCTGCTCACGCTCAATTAAAGTGAAAGCACACCTTTGATGGACAAAATTAATATTATGATTTCACACAAAAAGTGCCCAAAACGCATAGAATTTGCATGTCTAGTGTGTTTTAAAAAGAATTGCAGTATGTCAGAAAAGGAAATGAAGACTAACATAAAGAAAATAAAATTTTATAGAAAATGTAGGCTACCCATTAAACTTGTTTTTAATTATTCAGTTTGGGGTTTGAACAAACTTCAAATGTGTTTATGGCCACCAACTTCTAAAAACAAAATTTTCAAAAGTCTTTGTAAAGAAATGCTTGCCTATATGTAGCCTTATATGTAGCCTGGGAGCCGCTGTTGTGACGCTGTACAAACGCTTCCAGTGTGAATACTCGCGCGCGTCTGCAGCTGCAGTGACGATGTAGTTGCGCTGACGTGCTGCTCATGCTTGCGGTGTGAAACGGCCGTTAGGTGTGTTCGACATCGGCTGCGGCTGGATGTAATCGATCGGCGAGATTTGCTGCGTGCAGGCGGGGAGGAGCTGCAAACAGATACGTGAAGTCGGACACTTTCTGGTTCCCGTAGTGACCGCTCACATGGTGTTTGCATACTTTACCACAGCTGAAGGGAAATAAATGCAATATTTGTCAAATTGCCTACTCATTTCAGATACATTTCCATTTAATACTTTATGCTTTTTGTTCAAGAATAAGTTCAACATAAGCATATGGGTTACTATTTAAATAATGTAATGGGTTCTATGTTTTTTAATCAATTTTATTTTGATAAACATGACACAATATAGGCTACTAAAGTAACATCGCGACTACATGAAAAGAGATTTTACTTTTATAAAAAACAGATTTGGGAACATTTGGGAACTGAAGGTGTTCGAATAAACACGAAACACACGTGATCTAATGTCACCCGTCATGCGGTGAATCGGGCCAATCGTGGAACAGTTGTGTCGTCATCAGAGCTCATGCAGCTGCTCTTGAGAATCTGCGCTGGCTGAGTCCTGCGGCTGCTCTCGAATCGCTCTCGCGCTACTTTAATGGCATACGTCACAGTCATGTGGCGTTGCCGCTGCATCAAGTCGGACACAATTTCTAACCGGCATGCACTGCTTCAAGTCAGCCGCCGATCGGTCTGCGCAGAGCTGCATGAAGTCGAACAAGCCTACTTTCTCTGTTGAGGTTCCAAGCGTACCGATACTAATGGCTCTTTTCCACTGCTTGGTATAGCTCGGTACAGCTCAGTACGGTTCGACTCTGCGCGGTGTGGCACGGCTCGGTTCGCTTTAGCTCGTTTGCTTTTCCACTGCAGTTAGTAGGCTACCGCTTCAAAGTGGGTGGGATTATGACTGATCGTTATAGTTTATCCGCTCCTCGTCAACCAATGAGAGGAACGTCTGCACTTCTCATCCACTGAGCACGATTCAGCCATTTCTTTTTTGGAAGTTTTTTTTCTTCAAGCAAGTCAAGCAAGTAGTTTTACACTTGTTTTACACTTAAACAGGTGCTCAGCGGTGGCTGTTACTGGCTACTTAAATCTAGCGGGTTTGATGTCTCGCAAATACAATGATGCTGGTAGTGACGATTATGTCTGTCTGACCAATTAGTGATCTGTGATCATGCAGTGGAAAAGCGAGCCGAACCGAGTCGTACCGTACTTACCATACAGTGGAAAAGCGCCACAACCGTCCCGAGCTGAGCCCTACCGTACCATGCAGTGGAAAAGCGCCAAGCCATCAACAGTGGGGTTTTTTTGTTTGTTTTTTTGCATCACATATCAAATTATTTGTGTCCTTCAGTATTGAAGGAATATTCTGGGTTCAATACAATTGACAGATCTTGAGGCATTATGTTGATTACCATACGTTAATTCCAATGTTTCTCTTGTTATCTTGAGAAAAAAAAAATATTTAAGTTGTTTATAATTGTATGCACTTACATTAATTCATCTGTTAAAACATATGCATTATTTGAGCTGCGGCTGTTTATAATTTTTTCATTTTATGGTCACATCGTCATGGAAATTAAGTTGTAAAATTGGATATAATTTATACTCAAAAGCTTAGCATAGCGATTTTGTTCACACTAAAATCATGTTAACACTTATTGTTTATGTCTATGTACTGTTGAAACATTAGGTATTTTAATGTTGTAGATTGCCCCATTTACTTAGCATTTTTTTGCATTGGTAAATATTATGCCACACATGCTGTCAATTGAACTTTGCTTGTACTGAACCCAGAATAGTTTTAAGTCTCTGAAATTCTGTGATTTAAGAACTATAGACCCATATGCATGTTACATTTATTCTTCTTACAAGTCAAGAAAATGCATAAAACTTGCACAAATTCTGACATTCTTGTATCTGAAAGTTATGTGGTCGTAGCTCTATTTTGGTTTATTGTTTCACAGTGGTACATAGAAAGGTGCAATCCAAATTCATACTCATAGTGGTCAACATTACAATCCGTTCGAGAACTGCAAGAGTCCACAGATTTGCCATATGGAGTTTTTATGACAATTATATTGGCTACATCAGGTCAGACAAAGGATGTCGAGTCATTTTAGTGCATGCCATTTTAACATTTTGAATGGACCTGCATGCTGTGGAAAAAGAAAGAATGGGGAAGAGATGGATTGAGTGCTAAAAAGGATGATGCTGGCAAAGAACAGAACCCTTTATGTGTATTTGTCTGTGGGTCTGTGTGTATGGTGAGTAAAGGTGTTATGGGACGTGGCTCGGTGCAAGATCAAAAGGGCCTAACAACTGCACCTGTTCATACTAGAGCTGCTCTGTCTCCATCTCTTGCTCTTTCTTTCTTTATGTTACACTCATATCATATAACACGCTTTTTTATTTCTGAATACCTTACCACTGCTTCTTTGTCCCTGTGTCTTCCTGTCAAAATCAGCCTCTCTTCCATATGCCCGCCTGGGCTTGTTGAAAAAAAAAAACTAACTCTGGTTGCTGTTATCAACGTGTTTCAGTTGATATTACTGAAGCATTTAACATAATATAATTTCTGTCAACTCTAGGTATTTTTCAGTAACAATTTAAACAGGTTTATTTAGAAAATTAGAAACCTAATATCACTCGTTTTAGTGGTATTACACTAGACACCTCATTAAAAGTTATAGGTATATTAAATAATGTTAAAAATCCCAGCAGCTTATTAAAGGTATTGCTCACAAAACCTATCCTGAAATGGAAACTCCCCTCTGATTTCTTTTTATTAATTTTTCAATTACCCCTCTAACATACATTAAATGGAGTCTTTTTAATAACTTCAGTTGATTAAAAGAAAAAAAATCTTCATTCCATTTTAATCATTAACGTGGACCTAATTGATTTTAAATTGATTTTACTTTCATAATTTGATATTCATCACAGTACGCTATATTTTCAAGCAGTGGATACAAGTCATTAGGACATATATATTAACAGGGCTGCACGATATTGAATAAAAATGCAATTTGTAATAACTTGTGAAATAATGCAATATTCGATATGCGATACCATAATGCTTTAAGTGTGTAAAATCAATTAAAATTATATTTAAAAACTGACATAAAAAGTAATGTCCCAAATCTGACAATCTCATTTTAACATCAATGAAAAAACAAAAACTATTTAAATACCAACAACTCTTTGCTCAACTTGGAAATATATAAACTATTTATCTTTGTTGTTAAAAAGAAAAGGCACATTAAAAACAATATAAATAGGCTACAATAAGACAAAGATACAAATTAAATTACAATAGGGTTTCAGTGTTATGCGCTTGAACTCCTAATAAACAGTGCTAGTAGGCTTACAGTACATTAGATCTATTTTAATAACATTAAAGTAAGAAACAATACAGAAACCGAGTACAGCAATGAGTTATTTTCCGCAGTTTATTGTGCTTAATGACTCTCTTTAACATCAAACAAGTCACATGTAAGTAACAGTCGTGTGCCCAGTCTACTCTGTGCTATATGCATCAACCTAAAACTTTTTAAAGTAGACTATTAAAATAATTCAGCGATATGTACATTTGCGATATTTCTATATCAAGCAGGGCTAATACGCTATATAACTTAAAATATATGTTTATTTGTGAAATTTTAGACTGCAATAATTTAATGAGAAAAAAACCAATAACAAATCAGTAAAGGCACCAACAAACATCCACTGCTAGTAAGGTTGATAACTTTGTTTGTCAGTTTTAATTTAAGTGCTCATTCATCCATATTATCCAGGTTGTCCAAATATTATCTCATATTGCATAGCTGTTGTGGCTGCAACAGCACCGATTTATTGTGGATGCATTTTTCTACCAATCCCATCTTCGTTTTGAGAGACATGCTCAGTTAGGCTATATGAAAAGCAGTCGGAAGAATAGCTAACATTGCTGATCAACAATTTTCAACTGCATGGGCACTAAGCATTCAAGTCACTAAAGAAACCTGAGATGACAGAGCGAGGAAGCCTATTTTTCTTCAATATTTATGACTCCATCAAAGAAGAAAATCTGATGGTTTTGCTTTATTTTAAACAGGTGTTCAGTATCTCAGTCACAATGGAATCACAATAGAATCCAAAATTTTCAGCTCTGAAATTAATTGGGTAACTGGAAGTTGATTAAAACATCTTAGTTTATTTATGTAAATCCAACAGACTAATGATTTCAAGTTATATCAAGACTGTCATTTTCTTTTAGTCCATTTAAGTAATTGATATGAATGCATTGTAAATAGCTATCCAGCCCCGTTCTATTGTCTATAAAGGTCGTGATTCTACAACAAGCCTCAATTATTGCCCAAGAGAACTTTAGAAATAATTGCTGTAATTATGTTCAAATGTTATCAATTAGCATCTCTGTTGTTCTTTGTTGAAGAAGCGTTGTGCCATAAAAGGACATATGTTGCTGCTTTGTGGGTCTGTACATTTGTGTTTGAGCCAGCAAGAAAGAATGATTCTTTTTGAGGAAGCCTCCAAAGTTCAAATAATGTATTACTTAATAACCCCAAAAGAAATTCAACTGGCAATAAAACAGATTGACTGAAATTTAAATAATAATAATTGTAATAGTATAATAATTTAATAATTTTTCACTTACACCTCAGTTTGAACAAGGTAAAAGCTTTTCTGCTTCTGCCCCCTCCTGGCTGATAAATGAACTGCAGCCATCCTTTCAATAATGGTCACTTTCTAAATAATTATAAATAAATAAATAGTCTTCTCTGTTGGTAACTAGGTATAATAACTAGGTATAATTTAATTTTTCAATCAATAGTTTTTTCATTTCTATAATTTGCATCCATTAACAGTCATCAAAAGATTAAGCATTAAGGGCAATACTTATTGCGTAATAACCATGCATATTTGTAGTTCTGCCTCAAGGCTACTGTTTGGTCAAATCCAAGGATATTCATAGTCACAACTTTACACATTTACATTACTAAACCAGTCTTTCCTTTCCTCTCCCACTGATTAAAATTAATTAGCACTGGCAAAAACTAATAAACACCCAGTACTTTAGGGTCAGACAAGCCACAATGAGTTCACAAGATGCATACAGCAGATTTTTTTCCACATACTGTTCTATAACAGAATGTCCAGCAGTCATAAAGTCGAGTGGCTCATTTGTGAGTTAAGGCTTTACTCATCTTTTTGAGAGTCAAATTATTTATGCATAAGTAACCCATTAATAGGATTAAACACCGGAAAAAGAAAAGGAGGAAAAATACCTACTTGGGTCTGAGCTCACCAAATACATATAATCACAATAATAGTATCTGGAGTCCCCGGTTCGGGGTATCACACCTTGCATTAATCAAAAAAAAAAAAAATGTATGCGTGTCTGCACTTGTTTAAATTTTTGTCTACTCTACGGTACTAACTAGATAAATAAAAAATAATAATTAAACCAATTAATAACATAAAATATGAAATCAAATGAATTAATGAATAATAATAAAATGAAGTAATGAATGAAACAATCAGTTCACTGAACAGTAACTATTCACTGAAATTTCCCTTTCACTTCAATTCAACATGCACGTATCCCTTTGCACACATCACATGAGACTTTCTTTGCCCTTTACAAATCACCACCTCAAAACAAAATACATCATTCATCAATGACAAAGAAAAAAAAGAATCAACATGTGTTCACTGACGTCTGAGTGCAATGCAATTGACTTAGTTCAGTTTGTGTGAATGTGACTCAGTTCAGTTCGTGTCGAAGTGACTTAGTTCAGATTGTTTGAATGTGAATGCCTACTACAGTCACAGGAATGAACGATGAATGATAACGAATCTTTTTCCTCATGAATGCAGTCCCCAGATGACGCAATAGAGGGTTTTCACTACACATCATCAATCCGGATGTCGGCCATTTTGAAGGCACTGAACGTAAACAATGCCACTGAACTGAATGGACTTGCAATTATTGCTGCTGAAAAATGGTCGTGTTTTGGTCTGTACTAATCGGTCGCACCGGGAAAAAACATTTCGAGTTCTATAGACTGCCAAAAGTGAAAGAGAAGAGTGCAAAAAACAGATGAAGAAGGCGTTTGTGGTTGAGAGAGGCACAGAATTAGCCACATGTGTAAATTAAGCGTTGACTATGGCTAAAATGTTGACGTAAAGTAGTTAACTATGTCTACATTCACACTGTCAGTCCAAATCAGATTATCTTTGTATCTGATTGGAATCTAATCTAAAATGATGTCCACACTATGCATCGCGCCTGTTCAGATCCGAGTCGTGTGTTCATGCAGCTCTTTGGCAATGACGTTGTGTTGATGGAGGGGGTTTGCATTTGCAATAGAGATGTTGTCTTATTTAAATTTTATAACATGGAATTTGAAGCCGCCGCGCTGGACTCCTGCATCTTGAGCTGCAGAACTGTAGGCTGGTATGCACAGCTTTTTCCCCAGGCTCTTATCTGCACCGGTTTCAAAAATAATAATTTTCTGCCTGTCTGGTACTTTGCAACAAAACAGCCTTGTTTCGGCAGCGACTTTCAGCATGTTCCCTATAACAACGTCTGACGTTTACATTTTACGTGGCGTGAGAAAGTCACAT
This sequence comes from Siphateles boraxobius, assembly GCF_051911475.1. Lineage (NCBI taxonomy): Eukaryota > Metazoa > Chordata > Actinopteri > Cypriniformes > Leuciscidae > Siphateles > Siphateles boraxobius. Next base: position 30,482,021 of record NW_027508734.1, on the reverse strand, counting down.
ACCACACGAAATCCATTCAAAGTGCTCAGACTGAAGCGGATTTCCTGATATGTGATTTGAATAGGATTTCAAACCACATATGGATGTAGCTTGAAACGGATTTAATGTGCTTTTTTTTTGGACTGACAATCTGAACATAGCCTATGTCGGGATAAGAAATAGAAGGAAGAATAGCGGTAAGGTCTAGAGAAGCTAGCTCATTCAGATCTTTACCACAAATTTACTTTAGTTCGTCAAAATTCCGCGCTCTCTCCTGCTTACTAAGTCCTTCTCTATATGATTTCTTAGCTTCCATGTGTTTTTTCCGTAGATTAGACATCATAAATTAGTGTAACAATGTGTTCAGTAGTACATAAACAGTGCAATCCATGCTGTTGTTTACATCCATACAGTAAAAGAAATGGACACAGCAACCCCCTTGATTTCAACGGAGAAAAGTGAAGCCCATTAGAAGCACTCACTTCCTGACGGCTGAGCGTACTGCGCATGCTCAAACTGAGCTTACCGACGTAGATGTGACGTGAGCAACCTGTCTGACAGTTGTAAATCTTCTAGTAGCTGTGCCACATACTGAATTATTTCCAATTCCTCAAAAACGTTGTTGAAATATTGTGTCCCGTTGCTTTTATGGATTCTCTATCTATGGGCTTCTCCCTTGACTTTATGCCTCTATGTCCCCCCGATTGTCTCACAGACAGTAAAAGATTGCCTGCGAGCTTCTCCTCCTGTCTATATGGTAATTTCTCTTCTGTGCGACCGACAGTCGCGTGGTTATGACGTAATCGTTAGTCTATTTTTACAAAAAACGGCTTCTACAGGGCCATAAACAAAGTAAATGGAGCCTTTTATTCATTGTCGTGTTGCTTTATAAATAAATAATGTACAAATGAAGTCTTTGGACGCCTCAGATGTAAAGTTATTCGCTGTCAAAGTGACGCCAAAATGAATGGGAGTCAATGGAATGCCAACAGCAGGTGAAGTTCTGCTACAATGGCGGCCCCCGCGAGGCTTCAGTTTCCGGCTGATGGATTACCCACTTGCGTGTGACTCACATCTCTCTCTTCAATGAGCTGGCGCGCATGTGACGTCAGCACCCATCGACGCAATGCTTTATTATTTTCGTCCCTCAGCGAAAACAAAATAATAAAATGTTTGTCTGAACATTTCATGCATTAGGCAAGGAAAAATATAAAATAAAAAAATTCATACACGAAAATACATGGAAACACCGCCTCAATTAATTGGGTGGGTTACACATGCACAGGCTAATAGATTCCTAATTACTGTTTCCTTTTTCACACTAATCACTGTCTAATTCCCGTCTCATGCCGAATGTTTGCTCAGCAGGACATTAAAAAAATTAACAACTTTAATGTGGGACTCTGGTCAGCATACATCATTTAGCAGTGGTATTTATTTATAAAGCTAATTGAAGTATTTTAAGTGCAAAAAGGCTGAACTAATCATGAAGTACATTAAATAATATTGTTAAAATAAACATGCTGAGATTTGTTCAGCGACGTTGCAAATATTTATATATAATCTCACGTTTAACAAAATCAAGCATGTGGGTCTATCATAAATAGTCTGTAATTATTGTTGACAGTCAACAAACATTTCTACATTATTATAAAATATAAATAAATATAAAATAAACATGCTGAGCCCTCATCATATACAGTCCGCATTTCAACAGCTTTAATGAATAGCAGAAGAACAGAATTATTTTTAATGGCGACAGCATTTGATGTCACTAACCTTGCGAACTTCAACATATACTGTCTGATACTGATGATGATGATGATAATAATAATAATAATAATAATAATAATTAATTACATTTTCATAGCGCTTTTCTCAACACTCAAAGTGCTTTATATGGCAGGAGGAATCTCCTCAACCTCCTCCAAAGTTCAGCATTCACCTTATGTGACAGCAGCCATAGTGCACCAGAACGCTCACTGAGAGCTAAAGCCAATCATTATACCATATGGGGATGATTAGGAGGCCATGGTGATGGACAGAAGCCAATGGGCAAGTTTGGCCAGGATGCTGGGGTTAAACCCCTACTATTTTCAAAGGGCATCCTGGGATTTTTTTATGACCACTCTGCAGGTAGTAGCTCTATAATTCACACATGCAGCTTTAGTTTTTTTCGCTATTTTAAAAATATATTGCAAATATACAGTGTATACTGCACAAAATGCATTAAACTGTACACTACTGTTCCATCCCAAACACTGTCACTGCTACTAGCATGGCATTTAAAACCCTAGTTCCAGTACTGGCCAGATGAGGGAGTGTTGAGCTTTAACTAATCTTTTACTCCAGCAATGCTGTAGAACAATGTGTGTTTGAGATGTATGGTACTTGCAATCTTACAGATAACAGAGGGTCAGACTAATATAAACCAAGATAAACTTGGCTCTCCTAACAAGAAAAAAAGAAAAGACAAGGATACAATTAATAGATGAATGTGAGATAACAAAGAGTCTTAAATCTTGCCATAAACATCTTCTAACAGCAGCAAACATTACATTTCTGGTTGCTGTATAACAAAGCTGAAGTCAGAAAATAATTTAATATCAGGTTAAAAGTGACATGTTCTGTTGTTGTTCTCATTTGTTGGAAGAAAAGCTTTTTTTGTTTTGTTATTGTTGTTGACAGAATGATGACAGAAATAACATTCCACTAGAAGATTTTTGAACAAATATTAAATATTAACCAGAGTTTGTGGGAGGTGGCATGATTCACATGCTTCCAGCACACACACACACACACACAAAGTAAGACTCAATAATCGGTGTACTGCCTTATATGGGTCATTAGCTGATAAAGCTGTTTATGAATGATATGTACATTTGATAAACCAGCATATTTTTAAGCTCCATGATAAGAAGACATTAATTGTTTCTCCCCTCCTCTCCTCCCACCCTCTGTCTTCTGGTGTTGTTGTTTAATAGCACTTCTGTAGAATGTCTGTGCCTCATTAAAGCATTTCTGTGTATAGTTGCCACTGACCTTTTGTGCACAAGACAAATAACCTTGTAAACTAAAAATCAGACGGTCTTATTAAAGCAGCAAATGTATAAACAGTGTACTCTATGTACTTTTTAAGACACTGTAACTGTACCTTACTTTTTTATGAATGAACATTGCCAGTGTCTGTCACACACCCACATGTTGCTGTTTCATGATTGGTTGGTTCAACCAAAAGGTGCTTTGGCAGTCAGCAGGTTGGCTAACGATACTGAGCCCATAAAACCTTTGTACTTTAGCAGGAAAATCAGATCATATAGCACAGACTAATTATACTATAATTATAGTACATTTGCTCTATTTCTAAATGTGCTCTTATGTGTTACTGTTGCTAGAATATTTTGTCTCCAATTAACTTGCAAATGATAACTGCTGAGCATTCTCCAACAGCGACAATGGTTATTCAAATAAGGAGCTGTTCTCATTGGCAATTTAAATCTTCAAGTACTTGTTTTGCACATTTGCTTTTTTCTAAACAGATTTTTTTTTTTTAAGTTTTGTCCGGAAGGCAGAAGAGTGTTGATTCTAGAGGACCCAACAAAAGGTGGTTGAGGAGATTGCCCCTTCCATATGTAAAGCGCTTTGAATACCAATATATATATATATATATATATATATATATATATATATATATATCCAATGATAAATCAATGGAAACAACTGAAGGTTTAATTCTTAAAATGGTAAGGTGAAGTCAAAAACTAAGTCCAACAGCAAATGAAGATGAGCTCTGTATTTACATCTGAAAGGACGGGAAAAATATATGTAAGCAAAATGCAACGCATCAACAAGCATTCACCCAGCAATGTATTGCCAGAACAATTCTGTGAAAGAGGATAAAATTGGCCCTTGAGCTTAATCCTGTGTCTCAAAGGATGGATTAGAACATTTCAACCACATAACTTCATGTTGTGTCAGGGGAGGGCATAAGGATGTCTCGCCTGATGAGTCAATTTAAAGCAGCCACTTTAACATTTTCATTATTTTGAATATGCTACTATTCCACCCAGACTTGCTGCTTAATCTCTGCCACGCTTCATCTGGGATTCATTTGATCTGTCATAACATCCTGCTGCTGAAGCGTCTAGAGAGACTGCATGGGGATGGCAGGGATGAATATAAAATATTTTTTTCTTTTTCTTTTTTGCATAAATAAAGAGAAATAATGAGACAAACGTGAGTCGTTTATATTGCAAATGTGTTTGTATATATACAAATACAAAACATAAACAGTGCTTTGCTAAAATGTTCCTTTATGCTCCTCACTTTCATTGCAAGTAATTATATTTGTAACATAAATAATGATACATTATTTAATGGAGAAAAAAAGAAAACTGTCATCATTTACTCCCCCTTATGTCATTCCAAACCTATGCATTTATTTCCTTCTAGAACACAAAATGTGATGTGATCCACCTACATTTGTTCACAAAAGAATATATTTTGAAGAATTTTTTTGAAGAATCAAACTGTTTCGGTTCCCATTGACTTCCATTGTATTTTTTTTTTTTTTTTTTCAAAATAGCATCCTTTGTGTCCCATAGAAGAAAGTCAGTCATGCAGGTCTGGAACAACAGGAGGATAAGTAAATGATGACATCATTTTCATTTTTTCATCTTTTAAATGTTGTCCAGAAGTGGTAATATTTGAATGATTAAGGATAATTATTAATTTCTTAACATAACATGAAATAAAATATTATTATTATTGTGTTCAAATCCTTACATTCATTGTTGAATGCCCTCACTTTCATTTTATACAATCACGTTTCTACCAGCCATTTCAAGGCTTCTCTTTTCCCTGATTTCTCTTTATTCAGTACCATGTCCTTCAGCTCTTACAGGTCAATGCAAGTAAAGACTTTTTTTTTTTTTACCTTTGGCTCCGCCACTTTTCTTTTATAGTCAAAATTACATTTTGAATGGTGTCTGTTCATTAAAGTGGCTCAGCTGAATTGATTGCAAACATTTGTGGAGAAGAAGAAAAATAAAATGTTTGTATACAGTGCTGCAGTGGGATAACTGTATGAAATCATGTGCGCGTGGTGTTGAAGGATGAGAAGAGCCTCACTGGGACCTCAGTAATATGAGTAAGGATGGCCGTAGGGAGTTTCCTGTCTGCCTCATGCTTCTGTACCACCCACTCCCCCTCCCCAGACGTTATCTCTCTCCCACACATTGCCACACAGATGTTTTGCCACAAAGCACTGCCGAGTTTAAGTCACTATGGCAGAACTTCCACATGGCGTATTGTCCTCTCAGCCGGACAAAAATTAAATCAAGCCTGCAAAAATCTGTGTTTGCATGAGCTTCCTGCTCATTATGCCACTGAATGCGGTCTTCAGTTCATGAGGCTAAATTAGAACCTGAAGCTTCTAGAGGACAGAAACGGATGAAAATGTATTCTAGAAACGGTTAAAGATTATTGTTTGTAGCCTGTTCACCTGGGTCACATCATGTCTCAAAATTGATTGATTCTTGACTGAGGAAACAGAGACTGAACTTATTGTGTCCAAAACAATGTAAGATTGAAAGATAGTTTTGTTTGTGTTTACAGATTTCAGCTCTTTGATTTCATCCTAATACTAAATGTGTACTGACTTTAAAAAATGTAAAACCCCTGTGTATTTAGGAAAACTTATTCAAAGGTGTACACTTAATTTGCATTCAAGCTGAAATACCGTTCTAATTCATCTATATTATTATTTAATCATTATTAACTTTAAAAGTAATGGAATGAAAGAAGTTTTTGAGCAGATATATATCCTTTCCGCACTTGAAATAAAGGAAATTACAAATTGCAGAATGCATCTTTCCCAAGTGTGGGTAAATGAGAATGAGAACACTAAATCTCTGATATCTCAGAATAACAAGTCACTAAATATTTAATTACAAAATATATATATATATATATATAAAAAAAGATCACACTATTGATCACAAGTCATTGCTTTTCTGTTGTGCATGCCTGAGGATTTAAACAAAAGTCTCAACACTTAGAAAAACAATCTGTAGATGAAAGATGATTCACTTTAGCCAGAAGCTAAAAAGAATTCACATTCCAAAGCTGTGAGTTTTGGTATTTTCACCCGGATAATGTGAAGTAAGCTCACAATGGATTTCTGTTAATCTCCAAGCTCTACAAAATAATTGCTTATTTTCCGCTCCTGAGCATTACAAATAAATCTATGATTGTTTCTATGCTTTGTCATAAATTTGTTGCATAAATATGAGCCAGCCCCTATAGAGAAAGGCTTCCCCAGCCTACTCTCAGTTCCTCCCAAGTTTCTTCCTCCTTTACTTAAGTTCTTACAGTTTTTCAACTGCTGCTGTCGCCTTTGGCACTATTCTTTGTAAAGCTGCTTTGGAACAATAGGCTATGTATTGTGAAAAGCGCAAGACAAATACATCTAATTGAACTGAACATTGAATTGGATCCGGCAGTTAATGGGGCTTACTTGCTTGAATGGATCTTCAACACCAGCCATTATAGCACTTTTGACATGTTTCTGGGTGAAGGACAGACATAGGCCTACTGTTTGAGCTTGAATAACAAGGCAGACACAACCGAAATGCAGACACAACTGCAATGCTAACCACATGTCAGTAATGTCGGCTATGTTGTTTTGTGAAAGCGACCATGTTAGCAAAGTTATGCAATCACATGTCCTCGCATGAATGATAAGCCACATTGAGAATTTAGTTGTTGATGGTCGCTCTTAAAAAGGGCAAACATCTGACCCATTTATCTAGTGAGTAGTGGTTCGACTCAGGTGAGAGTTTGAACTCTGCTCTGTTCTGAATCAATAAATGTACTATGTGTACACAAGCTTATTTACAATGGGGGAACAGCCCACTGAGCATCATGACCCGATTCCCTCCTTTCAGTCTCATGGCCACTGTCCAACACACGCATCAATTATAGGCTACTTCACGCTGTCACGTAGCACCAACACACCCTCATCTCAAGCACTCGCAGGGCCTGTTAGTTTACAAGAAGTGTTCAGATTCACATAATGCTTTCTGTACAACTTCATTTCCCAAACAGGCAGTTTTGTAAGTCAATGCTTTTGCGTTCCCTCGCAAATGTTTTGCGTTAGGCTACCCCGAGAACATTTGCGTTCGCTTGCAAAAGCTTTTGTGTTTTTTGCAAGCAAACTCAAAGTTTGTCGTGGTAACGCAAAACATTTGCGAGAAAACGCTAAAGCATTGACTTATTTTCCCTGCCATCTATTTTGTTCTTCTTTACCATGTCCCAGGGGCTCTGTACGCTAAACTGAAAATCTCGAATCAGTGTAATTGTTCCGTGAAAAGGATTTTGGCCAAGTAAGATCAAAACCATTTAGAAATCCAGAAGTTTAAAACTTTGCATGACTCTTTGTCATCATCACGTCAGTCCACCCACACACACACACACACACACACACACACACACACACACACACAACTGACAGGACGTTAACATCAACAACGCGTGTCCGTGAGAGGAAGGTGGCGTGCGTTCGCGTCATATGGCCCGCCGTTCTCTGATTGGCCAGCGCGACTCACCAGACATGACCGCGCTTGTTTTCTGCAGAGGAAACGCGCGTGCGGCAGTATTCTATGTGGAATGAAAAAAGGCAAGCAGTTTCGTGAAGAGATGACCAAACAACACATCTGAAACCATATTTTGCTTGCGCCGCGTTTTGCAAAATAGTTTTAAAAGGCACAGTCGTGTTGCAGACGAGGATACTGCCTAAGGATCAAGGTGGGTTTTCATAGCCTATACTTCCACCAACTCACCTAGAACAGTTTGTCTGTAAGATTTTAAGTATTTGCAGCGCAACATTATTACAACGTTTATTTGAGCGTTTTTTCTCATGCATGACGTTTTTGATTCCCACAGTGCCAAATGCCAAGACTAGAGGAACACTGTTGGAGCTGCTCCTGTTCAACCAGTGTAAAGACGAAGGACCTGTCAAGCCCCAGCTGGATTGTTTGTAAAACGGGTGAAATGATGTCCATCATAACCTCAGTGCTGAGCCATGCATACGGCTCTCTGCACAGCCTTCAGTCCGCTAATTTAATTCGACGGGGACTTGTATTGTTTATCGTTGGAGTAGTTCTCGCCTTGGTGTTAAACTTGCTACAGATCCAGAGAAACGTTACATTGTTCCCAGAAGAAGTGCTGGACACTCTGTTTTCTTCTGCCTGGTGGATTCCCCTCTGCTGCGGCACAGCTGCTGGTAAGTCAGTAACTGTTGGGCTCGAATACACTGTTTTGTATGTGTCGATAAGTCAAACACGGTCTACTTGTTGTGGGCCTTTTGATATCGTGTTTACATTACGTAAGAGTACCTAGACTGGTGGTTGAGAGCAGTTTTGTTGACATTGGGCTTTGTCGCTATCGGTAAGTACTGCCCTGGAAACAGCCGGGCATTCGGGTTCATTCTTGGGGTGCCGCTTTTTCATTGGCTGCGCTCAAAACGGGTGAGCTGCGAGGGAGGCACGCCATTGGCTGGTACGCCGAACATGCCACTTAGACGAGAAGAGAAACACGGAAGTCGTGTGCAACCTAAATGAATGAAACTCCGCCTCCTGCATTCCTCACAGTCCACATAGTGGTGATGTGGACACATACACAGTCTACATCCTTTTCAGTAGTACTTTTTGTGAACTTACACTTAATGTGACTTAATATATGTCTATACTAATGTCATCTATTTATTTATTAAACAGGTCAAGCAAATTTAAATTGAACATAATTAACATTGAAATTAGATTCAGACATCAAATGTGATTTTTTTTTACTTTCTCTTTTCTCACATTGTTTGAGAATTAGTGTTATGTAAAGCACTACATTTTCTCTTTCCGCAGCTGTGGTTGGTCTGTTGTACCCCTGTTTGGATCGCCATCTCGGAGAGCCACACAAGTTTAAACGGGAGTGGGCAAGTGTGATGCGCTGCATTGCTGTTTTTGTGGGCATCAATCACGCCAGTGCTGTATCCTTACCAGTGCTACTCGACTGGAATATACCACACCACTTTTAAAAAGTGTACTGCATTCCAGTCTTAAGTAAAAAACATATGTATTATTACTGTACTTAAACCAAGATAACAGATTTCAAAACATTTGTTAACATTTATCCATGGAAAATGCTCAACTACAACTAACTAATTATTTACTTAAGTCAAAGTACCTCACAGAAACTGGACTTTGCCAATAATGTGCAGCTTTCATTAACTCTGGCTGCCCTGTCTCTGGGCCTGTGGTGGACGTTTGACCGTTCCAGGAGTGGCTTTGGTTTGGGGCTGACCACTGCTTTTCTAGCCACTCTCATTGCTCAGCTGCTAGTCTACAATGGCATCTACCAGTAAGTTATGACTGACACACATGCAGTGGAAACATTGTGTCATCTATTACCAAGTAACGGCTGAGTTACAGACTTGCTTCCATATTTAGATCTGCGGTTGTAGAACATGTTCAGTCATCAGTAGAGCCCAACCGATATGGATTATTGGGGGCCGATGCCGATACCGATAAAAAAAAGCCTGATACCGATATATCGGCCGATATTATTTATGTGTACAGTAGCAATATTATTTATGTGTATTATAGTACCAGTCAAAAGTTTGGACACACTTTCCTATTGGTGTGTACAAACTTTTGATGGGTACTGTATATAGAATACACAGTATAAACAGAATAAATATATAAACGTTTTGCAATGATCACTCAAATGTGGTGATCAAACACTTGTGTGACAAAGATATGTAATGGAGGCAGGGGGAATGATAGAATGAGAATGATACATTTGAGCTGTAACCAAACTAGTTTGCATTGCATGTTATATTATATTCTAAATACTGTTGCATTATCTTCACTAACGACTTTGTCTTTTAATTTAGTCACGTTATATAAAACAACTTGTATCAATAAATATATCAAAAGTGTCACTTGACATTATCTTCTATTTTTAGTCTTAATTCCTCTAATCTCTACCAGTGGAGGAAGAACTCAGATCTTTTTACTAAAGTAAAATTTATAATATCATAATGAAAACGTTTTTAATTACATAATGTACAGACTTTTATACTATTTTAAATAAGAAGTAAGCAAAATGTAGGCTACCTACTAAACGTGAAACTAGGTTACTCTTAATGCAAAATGGTCCTATATAAAGTGTTGTTATTATATCAATTATTGGAATATTGCTTGATGTTGTAATGTAGCGTTATAGGCAGAACGAGCTTTAACACGGTGTCTACACACCAGACGCGGACGTTATTGCTCGCGTCGCAACAGCTGTTTACCCGAGACGCGGAAAAGCACCCGTTACAGAGCAGAATGGGCCATCCGTTTACTGTCGGAGATTTTTCGCTCGCGCCACGCATTTTAATCAGTTTAATCAATCAATTGCCTGGATTTAATAAATAAGAAGTAAATATAGCAGACAATATAATCAGGACTTCTCAGCTGCGCGCTTGCAATAGTCACAAGCTCACACAATACGTGACAGAGGCTGGCAGCAGAGAAATCAATTCTGTGAATTACACTGCGCAAATCAAAAGTAATAGTCTACTACCCACTGGATGAAGAAGGGTTGGTTCTCAGCAGAACATATAATATTCATTTTATTGTATTTTTCGTGTTCGCATTTATGAGGAAAAAACGGACGTGACAAGCTCCGAAAGCGGCACTAAAGTGCTTTAAAACTTTCACATAGACCTCGAACAAAAAGCACAAAGCCTTTCATTAAAGTCCATTTCGTTTTGTATTAATTATATCTTAATTTTTAATCAATGTTTCATCAACCAAATGCCTGGATTTAATAAATAAGAAGTAAATGTAACAGACAATAGATAATCTCGAAACGGAGGCGTCTACTAAAATGTCTACTTTTAAACAGAACAAATCAAAACGAAAGACAAACTGCTCTCTGCTTATGTAATCCTTCTGAAATGTACATTTCTCTCTGGCGCGTTCAAAGATCACGAGTCCGCATCCTCAACTTCATCTTTGCAGCCCACAATGACTGAAAACACTTGTTTAATAAACAATTAAAATGTCTCCTTGCTATATTTGATGTATTCATATCATTGCTTTTGCCAGTTAATTGTGACAGCTTTTAGGTGCTTTATTGGCAGCACCACCCTTACATGAATCACCGCACCCGCATTTTTTTATATTGATTTATCGGCCATTATAAATGCCAATACCTATAGTTATGAAAATGCCTAATATCGGCCGATAATATCGGCTCGCTGATATATCGGTCGGGCTCTAGTCATCAGATATTATATTTTTGTAAGTGTTTTGGTCTGAATGTCAGAATGTTTGGTCTCCAATAGCTTGGATTTAACAGTTGTTACAGGTTATTAGCTAGTTGTTTCAGAGCTTTATTATTTGTTTCTCAGATATACGTCTCCAGACTTCTTGTATGTACGTTCGTGGCTGCCTTGTATATTCTTCTCTGGTGGAGTGACAGTAGGAAATATCGGCCGACAGCTAGCTATGGTGAGAAACATTTCCTCATATTTTCTTTTTCAACCTTTTTTCCCCTGTCTTTCATATTCCATGAAATCATTCCTGTACACTCAGTAAAAGTATTTTCATTAGTTTCCTGGAGTGCTTGGCACTAGGCCAGTGGATCAGAAATGAAACTTAAAATGGGGCACACCCACATAAGCAAAAGTGAAACTTTGTATCCTGGAATGGTTCAGCTATTCACAGCACTCAGTGTAAATGCTTAGTTCTTTTCATAATAACAAACTTGAATGATATAGGAACCAAACCAAACTCAGACCCAGGTTATTACACACAACAGTTTCAATGTTTACAATTTAACATACAACCTTAAGCATAATTCAGACAGGATTAGTTTTGTAAACAACGTTTGAGATAGTCATTACCAAAAGACGTTTGTGATTTCATACACTGATTCAGACGTAGTTGGGATCCAAGTTTTTCCATTTATAAAAGGCAGCACAATGACAAACTTTAGCTTCGGTTACTGTATTTGATGAAGGTCAGAACTTTACTGTACGTTCACACCGCCGCCGACTTGAGCGTCAAAGAAGCTCTGGCCGCTCTGTCAAGGACGCTTGTGAAAAAGCACGGGGAAGCTCGTTGACGCTTTGGACGCTCTGACGTAGCAGGGAGAAGAGAAGTGTCACAACATGAAATGTAATAAACAGAAAAAACAAGCAATACATTGAAAAAACCTTTTATAATGACGGCATTTTTATAACTGTTTTGGTCACATTTGGTCGGGGAAAAAAATAATAATTACCTATTATTATTATTATTATTATTATTTGCATTAGGCTATTATTTGCATTAGCGCAATTGGTCAAATCGTTGTCACCGTGAGCAAATGAATTGCATTCCCATGCCTCGTTCTTTTGTAACTGGTCCCTGTAAGCAAACAACGTCATATCATATATGATAGGAAACCCAGCAACAGCGATTATCAGCTTCTCCTCCATTTTCTCGGAAGTAATGTTTTGGTAGGAACATTTCACATCGTATGTTTCTCCGGAATCAGCCAGAGTGAAGGACGTCTTTATTCTGAATGGTTTCTGGCGTTTTGCCGCTGCTTGCCGCTGAACCGCGTCATAGCTCATTACCATAAAGTTGAGCTTCTTTCAACTTTCTGATTGACGCTCAAAACGCCCAAAACGCGACGCCGAGGGATTTGACGCTCCTTGCAGCTGAGAGAAGCCAGCTTCCATTGAAAATGAATGACTTCCGGCCGCTTTGGAATCTCAAGTCGGCGGCGGTGTGAACGCACCTTTATCCAAATGGGATTTCTTTGTGGACCCATGAGTTAACGTTAGCTGAAAAGTGGTTGGCAGTTTTCCTTGTAACTTTTATAGATGTTGTGTTAGTGAACCAAAACAAATGTTTGATTTGAAAATGTACCTGATCTCAGGAAAAACTAGAAATTTAGACACTTCTTCATTCTCTTACAACACTCCTAAATTAATTAGTAACTTGTAATGAGCAGGGGCGGAGCCAGACGATGTAAACATTCGGGGCTTAGCCCAAACCTAGGGGCGGTCCAGGCAGGGGCATACTCCCTTGGAGATTTTTTCCCCAGTTACGTCAGCTAAATGCACTATTTTTCAGGCTGTTTGAGATAATAGAATGCCTAAAAATCTATACACTACCTGGGAAAATTATGATAGTTAGGCCTACTCAGTAAAAAAAAAAAAAAATCACAGAGTAGAGCCTACAACCTATTTTGTATGTAATTGTTCTCCAGCTGTAGTGAATCCAAAACACCAAAAATGTTAAGGATGACTCATTTTCACCCCTGGCAACTAAAAAGAGGCAACCATTATCTGACTATTTTTAAGTTTGCCTAAATAGGTAAAACACAGTGGTATCTGGTGGCGTGTAAAACTTATATAGCAGCCCTTTTAGACTGGGGCCAAAACGCCACCATAACTCACTGAGAATAATTTAAGTCTCATGTGTGCAATAAAAGTTCCAAAGACCTGTGTCTTATTATTAAATATGTATACTTTTTGTTCAGAATTGCTGCATTAAATATTGATGATATTGTGCAATATGTTACAGTAACTTAATGATGCGTTGCCCAAAAAGCTTACATATAAAATTGTGGACAGTGATATTCATTTAATTAGCAATACTCTGCTGCTACCATTTATTCATTATCACTGTTCACCATAACAATTCCTTTAATTATGTAAATACTAATATGTTTATTGCATTATTACAGGCGCATCTCAAAATTTTTTAATATTGTGGAAAAGGTCATTGTGCTGCACCACCAGAACAAAACTGACAGATTAAATTCTCAGGAAACATTTGCAGGTGTTTTGAGTTGATTAGCTGATTAGAGATCTTGTCAGGTCGTATAAAAATTCTTTGTTCTAAAATTCTAATACATTTTGAGATGGGCGTACTGGAGTTTTGATTTCCATGAGCTGTAAGCCCATCATCATGATTAAAACAATAAAAGGCTTGAAATATTTAACTTTTTATGTAATGAATCTAGAATATATTAAAGATTTACTTTTTAAATTAAAGTATGGGGGGAAAAATAACTTATTGACGATATTGTTGATCTGTACTTGGAATTGTTGTCATCACTTAACTCAAGTGTTAGGCCTACAACAGCAGATTCACATGTAACACTTGTCCGCGGCTCGTCTGACGCTGCTTCTGAATCTCTCTCCGGCCGGTGAGGTTTACTGTTAGTGTTCCGTATAAAAAAACTTTATTATGTCCATAATAACTTCAGCCGGTTAGCCAGTAAGCTCGCTAAGACGCCGGTTTAAACATACAACAGCCCGCAAGCGGCCAACCCCTGATGACAACGGCGAAGAAGATTAATTTATATTCTTCTTCGTTAGTTTTTATTGGCAGTTGGCAAACAAGCTGAGTGATGCGCGATGCATTACCGTCCGCCACCACGCACATTGTTTAATTTTTTGCCGCTCCATCAGAAATTCTGAGAGGAAATTAAACAAAGTTGAAGTTATTTTAAAAAACCTAAAAGATTCGGGGCTTTTGACAAACCATTCGGGGCTTAAGCCCAATTAGCCACCCCCCCGCTCCGCCCCTGGTAATGAGTGATGAGTTTAAGTTTCCAGTGCTGTTGACACCCTCACTATCTCGTGCCTGCCTGGGCTGAAACGTCATGCCTGGACATCTTAATTAGTTGCTGATTGTAGTCTGAGGCATGTTTGTGCCATCCCATCCAAGCCTTCTCAGTCAGCTGTGTCTTTATCTTGCTGACATAACCTCGTTCTTTCTCAATAAGGGCGTGAAAGCAGATTACGCTCCTTATTTTTCATGCTAATGGTCAAAGTGCTTTACTGGCTCCAAGTGGTGCATTCTACATGTTGTTACTTGGTGTTTTTTGTTTTCGAGTTGGCACCAGCTGATTTTGCTTGACCAATTGGGATTAGTGCTCTGCTAGTATTTTTCTCAACTTTCTTTATGAAATGGCCAGTTGAGAGATTCAATGGACTTCCCATACTATATGTACCTGAATATAATAAACCAGGACCTCTGTGAATCTCTATTTGGAAGCGATATCTTCAACTGACTATTTCTAAATATACCTGTAACTCTTACCAATTAAAATTTGTATGTATTAGTACTAACAGAACACTGAAACATTTGAGAAGATTTGAAGTAAAACATTGATTACTATTAAACAATTTGCACTATACACTTTGGATTAACGAGAAAGACGTTATTTTTTTAATCATTACGTTTGTCACCATTTCTGAACAAGCTTCTGATTAGCAAATATACACAACAAGCTTACATTTTATCTCGAGATTTTCTTTTACTTGAAAACATTAAACAGTGTGTATACAAAAAATATGCAAAACAAAAGCATTTAAGATGAAGCGGAGCGAACGAGAAAAAACGCTAATAATGCTGACTGCGCCAGTTATCGTGCAGAACGTACAGTTACACTCGAGTCGGCATATTGTTATCGTTTTTTTCACATGTTCATTTTGAGGAAAAAAAAGAATATCCACATGCTAGGTTAAAATTGACTCCTCAGTCTGATAAGGCCGGGTGCAGAGAAAATGCGTTCCGTCGACAGATGTTGCATGTACACTGTGTGGTAAGCGAAGTTTCTTACAGCGCTTTGTGTGTTCTGTTTTTAAACTGGTCTCCCTTGACGAGACGTTTAGGGAAGGATATGTCTCGAGATCATTTCGCTATCAGATCAGTTCTCGGATCTCTTGGGGTGCAGCTGCGCTTTTGCCGACCTGTCGTGAATGCAGTGATGAACATCTGTCTTTCCTCATTCAACTGGTGTTTGGAAGTGTATGATAACTCCGTTTCACCCGACAATATGTTTCCACACAACATGTTATCATTTTGATATCAGTAATCATTTTGATCATATAATTCCAACCCTAACCCTAACTTCACTGCCCCTAGAGACAGACAATGACATTCTGTGATCAAATACATTCAACTTGTTTACACGCTCCAGAGTGCCACCCAGTGCATTTAGTAATAACTGTGAGTTTTAGTTTCCGTGTTTAGGATTTCACTGCATTCATGGCCAGCAAAGCAACAAATGTTGCAAAATTCAAATAGTATTTTTATTTTTCAAATAATAATTACAGATCGAATATTCGTGGCTACCCCTAGTTTGGATGATTAAATGTATAGCAATCTTTAGTTTTCGTAGAAATGGCTCTTCTTGGGAGGCTAGCCAGCTGCCCTTGGTTGAGGCATGTGAGAGAGTGTTGACCTATGAGAGGCTATCATATTTTACAGGACTCCCCCATCCACACAAGCCTTGTATAATTTGTGTTTGTCATGTATATAGTGCATACTAATTATAGTAACAATTTTGAGGGAGAAACTGGGCTTTAACTGGACCAGGTTCAGAATTTTGAATTGCTTTATTGTCTTCCAATACTTAACTATATTAATTCAATTGCTGCATGTATTCAACTCTAGTACAGTTCATGCCCTATATTCTATTGGAATTAGGGGCATAATGCAAATCAAGCTGTCTTATTTGGTAATGCAAACACTGTATTTTCTTTACTAACAGACTGTCTGTTTTTCCACAGGGCTCGACTGAGAAGCCTCATAATGACTAAGCGGGTGTCCGAGGTCATGAAATGAGCTCCGAAGAGTGCCAAAAAAGAGGGCGTGCAAACTGAGACTATATTGGGTGTCCCTGGTTTCTGTCCAAGCGTAACTTCTGCTCTTGATTTTGCTCCTCTTTATAATGATACAAGAAAACAAAAGAGCGGGTTGGTCTGAGGTGCCGCCCGGTGTGCCATGAACAGCACCTTCGAACACCCCTGGCATTCATTACTACCATCAGCGTCTTCATTGTTACAGTTCCTTGCAGTAGTGTTTCTGGTAACATCAGTCTCCTTATTACCAGGTTGCTGGACTGCCAATATAGGACTGTACAAAATCATAGCTTGGTGAAACTTTGTGTATACAAATTGAGTGTGTGTGCTGGTCCTATGTCTAAGACTAGGGAAAAAAGGTGGTGTGGAAGTGCACATTTTTTGTGTGTTTTACTTTGTGCTGGAGAACTGAAAGAGAAATCAAAGGGAAAAAAATTCAAGACTGCAAAATATCCAAAGAGGTCTGTGTACTGTCTATATAGGATTTGTTGTGGTTTAATTTTGGGGGGGAAAAAACCTGCAGCATTTCGAGACTTCCATACAGACTGACCGCCTTGAGTGTTATTATGAGTAGGCCTACCAGAGAGGTTTGATTGGCAATCACATTTGTGCAGGCTGGTTAATGTAGTATATTGACTGAAATTACCAAAAGTAAAACTAGAAACATTAGTTATCGAGAAATGAAGTGGCACCTTGAAATAAAAGTCAAACATATGTTAAAACGTCAAGGATGCCTATTTGTATTAATGTAAACTCATAGAATCATTTGAAATGGTGTAATGAAGTCCATTTAAAGGTTGGAAGGCCTCAAAGTTTGCAATCTGTGATTGCCTTTGTATTATAGAATTAAGTGCTTTTGTCACTTGTTCTCCAGTACAGTCATTTTTCTTTTTCTTTGTACTTCATTTATTGTGTATTGCTTATCACCTGTAGCGGCTTCTATAGCTATTATGAGAGGTATCACCGGGCTAGTGTGTAGGTTTGGGGATCTCAGCAAATTACGTGCAATCAGTTTCTTTGAGCCTGGTATTCTTTCATATTTATTACTTTTTACAATGTTAAGGTTCCCCAGACGACTCATATGCAGAATAGCAACAAACCAGCAATAAATAAATTGTTCTTGCATATATGTGAAGGTGTAGTATGACTGCAAACTCATTTTTAAAAGAAGTCACGCACAAACGATAATCTTGCAAATGATACCAATGACCATTTCCACTGTTCTGAAAAGATAAAACAACAACTTCATGTTTTTCTTTGTCTTTACTAGCAGTAGTAAGTTGGAGAAAAATTGTTTTAAGCAAAATGCTGTGTGCTGTATTTTGGGAATGTTAGAAGAAGAACATGAGGGAAATGTTTTAAAACCATGATAAACGTTGCTCTCAGGAGTAACAGGCTCTGTCTGAACCTCTCTGCTTCAGGGAATGAGAGATGTAAAACTGAATGAAAGCTTTATTTAAAGGGGAGAGAGAAATGCAATTATGTCTTTCTAGGAGTGAGTGCATGTGTCTTTAACACTTTGGTTCATTATATTGTTTAAGGTTCAATGATGAATGAAATTCAATAAAATTGTATGTTGTACAACAGTCTTTGAGCTATTAATTTACTCTTGAGACCTGTGTGCTTATTAAAAAAAGCTTTTTATTCATTAATATGTCAATAATGTCAAATTGTATAATGTTCCTTCATTGGGTTGTTAAGCTGGTTACATTTAGCTCTTCTGCCAAATAACATTAATTCAACAATAGACTACAGGCAGGAGTTTGAATCTTAAAATAAAACACTTTTATGTATATAGTATTTTGAATCATAAACGGTGGTTCAGGTTTAAGTTAAATTGTATAACCTATAAAGGCCAGCTATTCATCTTCAAAATATCTAGGTTGCAAAAAGTCAAGCTAAAGTTACGCAATACCTTTTAAGTGCATTAAATGTTGCTTTTTGCCTTGTTCCTCACACCACTGAGCAGAGAAGCTAAGTAAGTAGTTTTCAACATTTTTATATGTGAAACATTACTGAAATTCTTGTAGCTTTTGGTCAATCTAATTAGGTATTTACACCAGAATGTTAAGTCTATTTTTGAATATAAAATGTAATGTTTCCAGTATATTGTTTCCATATATTTCAAACTGATTAACATGTTTTCTCCAAATAAATCCTTCTCCCTCCACTATCTCTCTTCATTTTCTTCCCTTTCGTGTGGACCAAGAATATCTGAGAACTTATCTCCCCAACCCCCTCATCTATTTATACCAGCAATTAGGATTGACTGTCCATGTCTATGTATGTGCATGCACATAGGCTACTTAATAATCCTTTACCCACCCTTTGATTTATATTGTGTTTTCAACGGCAACTTACACTAAAACAACTTTATAAAACAGCAATCTTTTTACCGTTACTGTTTCAACACATTGTCTTCCATTCAAAGTCAAGAGAAAACATGAGCTGGCCAACTGCGTGTTAAAGAATGTTTGGATGATAGTGTTATAGATGAGAGTGAGAATCGGTCTCTAGTGATCGGCACATAATGAATAACATTAGATTAGTTCTAGACTTATTTGATCATAGCAATTTGGTGGAACATAATAGTTTTAATCTTTTCCTTGATTTTTATAAAGCTTTTGATTCAGTAGAACAATTTTTTTTTAAATAAATTAAATAAATTACAAGGGAATTTATACCTGTATGATATTTTACTCACATTTGACCAGCGGTTTCGAAAGTGGATGGCTGATTCTGCCACTGGCGCCATCTTCTGGTCAGACGCGGGAATTCATTCGACACGTGACTATCACTTAAGTATATTCTCTACCCGTTGAGCATACTTATTGCGGTGCATTGTGCGATTGAATGAGTGCACTGAGTCCACTAGGTTTCGGACACCACTAAATGGCTGTCCCCTCAAATATAGTGCCCTGTTTAAGGGTATAGAGGGCGATTTCGGACACAGCCTTAGACAGACAGTCACCGAGCGCTGTCAACAAAGAGCAACTGCCTTTTACAGTACTGTACCAAAACAACAAGCTTATGCTGCCATGTCGTAACCGTAATTACGAGATAGCAACCCGTACCTCTTCCCTTCCTCAGACTTGGATTTATGTTTCTTCTTCTGGCATTCTGAAGAGAAGGGATGTGCTTTCAAAGCTAGCATCTCCGAAATGGCCTACCTTATAAAGTTAAGAGCAGAGCAGGAAAACACACATAGGCCTACATTTAAATGTATTTATATCATATTAAGAGCAGTTATATGTTGTCGCTGCCTAGCATTGTGGTGGTAACATTCCATTTGAAGCTAATGAGTAAATTATGTATCCTTTCATTGCTCCCTCCTCAGTGCGTTCCAAATGGCTTCATTATGACACACAAGAAGTGAAAAGATACTCACACATTAGCGCCTCTATTGCAGTGTTTTGAGGAAATTAAGGCCTGGATGGCACTAAATTTCCTTAGTTTTAACGAAAATTAAACTGAAGTTATGCTGTTTACGCCGGGAGGCACTTATGAGTCAATACAATTGGACCTTGGTGAATTGAACCCACTTGTGAAGCCCAATGTAAAAAATTTAGATGTTATAATGGATGGTGATTTTAAATTGGACAAACAGATTAACTCGGAAGTTAAAGCTAGTTTCTTCCCATAGAGACAACTCACCAAGGTGAAATCTTTCCTGTCTTTTAAAGACTTTCAAAGACTTGTTTTTTCATCTCATCTCGTCTGGATTATTGTAATTGCCTTTATATAGGCATTAGTCAGGCCTCTCTCTACAGACTGCATATGGTCTAGAATGCGGCAGCTGTCCTGTTGACGGGTACACGAAAGGGGGAATTCTCGCTTCTCTTCACTGGTTACCAGTCCATTTCAGGATACATTTTAAAATGTTGGTGTTTGTTCTTAAATCTCTTAACGGTCTTGCACCTAAATATCTTTCTGACCTGATCAAGCTGTGTGCTCCGCCAAGAGCACTTAGGCCGTGTGTCCACCAAAACGTTTTTTTTACGCAGCTGGTGTACTTTCCCAGTGTTTTCAGCTGGCTAAAAACGCTTTGGTGGACATGCGGCCTTAGGTCTGCTGATCATTCGCTTTTAGTTGTCCCATGGGTAAAGTTTAAGAGCAGGGGTGACAGAGCATTTGCAGTGGCGGCACCCAAGCTCTGGAATAGTTTGCCCCTGTACATTAGACAAGCTCAAACACTTGCTGTTTTTAAAACTAACTAAAAAACGTATTTTTATAGTGTGGCATTTGACGCTATGTGAGAGTTGCCTTGTTGTTTTATTATGTTGACTGTTTGTACCGTTGATATGATGGGATATGTGTGTACAGCACTTTTATAAACACTTGTTGTTTTTAAAAAGTGCTTTATAAATAAACTTTGACTTGAGTTGAAATAAATCAACTTTAACAAGAGCCCTTCTCCCTTCCAGTGGCTCTGAGTGAGTTAGGGCATAGGAATTCCCCATACTTCAAGCAGAATCGATGACCGAAGTTCGTTTGGATCGAATGTTCCGCCTTTGCCTCTTAAAAAAATGACAGCGGTGAGAAAGGAGCAGTTAGTGGAGTATCTGATCATAGCGATGTGGATAGGTTTCCAGAAACTCAGCAATTCCGGCGTCATGTCGACAGATGAGGTAGCCTAATAAAAAATGTGTTGCCTATATTGAGATCAGCTAATTAACTTAAAACACCTGCAAAGTCCTTTAAATGGTCTCTCAGTCTAGTTCTGTAGGCTACACAATCATGGGGAGGGCTGCTGACTTGACAGCTGTCCAAAAGACGACCATTGACATCTTGCACAAGGAGGGCAAGACACAAAAGGTCATTGCTTCACAGAGCTCTGTGTCCAAGCACATTAATAGAGAGGCGAAGGGAAGGAGAAGATGTGGTAGAAAAAAGTGTACAAGCAATAGGGATAACCGCACCCTGGAGAGGATTGTGAAACAAAACCCATTCAAAAATGTCGGGGAGATTCACAAAGAGTGGACTGCAGCTGGAGTCAGTGCTTCAAGAACCACCACGCACAGACGTATGCAAGACATGGGTTTCAGCAGCCGCATTCCTTGTGTCAAGCCGCTTTTGAACAAGACGCAGCCTCAGAAGCATCTCGCCTGGGCTAAAGACAAAAAGGACGGGACTGCTGCTGAGTGGTCCAAAGTTATGTTCTCTGATGAAAGTAAATTTTGTATTTCCTTTGGAAATCAAGGTCCCAGAGTCTGGAGGAAGAGAGGAGAGGCACAGAATCCACGTTGCTTGAAGTCCTGTGTAAAGTTTCCACAGTCAGTGAGGGTTTGGGGTGCCATGTCATCTGCTGGTGTTGGTCCACTGTGTTTTCTGAGGTCCAAGGTCAACGCAGCCGTCTACCAGGAAGTTTTAGAGCACTTCATGCTTCCTGCTGTTGACCAACTTTATGCAGATGCAGATTTCATTTTCCAACAGGACTTGGCACCTGCACACAGTGCCAAAGCTACCAGTACCTGGTGTAAGGACCATGGTATCCCACTCGCCTGACCTTAACCCTAGAAAATCTATGGGGTATTGTGAAGAGGAAGATGCGATATGCCAGACCCAACAATGCAGAAGAGCTGAAGGCCACTATCAGAGCAACCTGGGCTCTCATAACGCCTGAGCAGTGCCACAGACTGATCGACTCCATGCTACGCCACATTGCTGCAAAAGGAGCCCCAACTAAGTATTGAGGGCTGTACATGCTCATACTTTTCATGTTCATACTTTTCAGTAGGCCAACATTTCTAAAAATCCTTTTTTTTGTCTTAAGTAATATTCTAATTTTTGGAGATACTGAATTTGGGATTTTCATTAGTTGTCAGTTTTAATCATCACAATAAATGAACATTTGAAATATATCAGTCTGTGTGTAATGAATGAATATAATATCCAAATGTCACTTTTTGAATGGAATTACTGAAATAAATCAACTTTTTGATGATATTCTAATTATAGAGTTATATAGAATTATAGAGACAGAGATCTGGCTGTGAGACTAAGTTTGAATCAATCCCTCTTCTTTGCATAAAACATTGACATTACAGTACAATAAGTCAGTCTACAGGCTTAGACAACCATGGAAGTCTCACAAGGTCTCGTTTATTTGTTTATTTTTTAAACTTCGTCACAAGCTGTTTACACATTGGCAGTAAAAAAGCGATTAAGAATCTACATGAAAATTCTTACATATAGCCCCTTTAAAAGAAATCTTATTTCAACAAATTACCAGCATAATACACAAATAGTTATAAGTAAAGACAGGCCTATACATCATCTGACAAGGTTCTAATTTAAACATTGCCACATTAAAGAGAAAAATTTATTTCATCTTATTTACCTTTACAAATACAGTTAGACCTTATCTAATACATTCAGAAGGCTAAAATTAATATAAATCATAATACATTACAAATGGTACAATAAAAAATAAGTTGCCCAATAAAAGTGAAAAAAGTGTTGCATTGTGTCTTTCACATACTTGCTATTTATTATCCATCCATCAATTCTCCAAACCGCTCTATCCTCAGCGGGGTTGCAGGAATGGTCAGTCCATCACTGGGTAAATTGACACATTTATTTTTACTCTTCTCAATGAACACGTTCATAAAATTGGTTCAAATTAACGTCAGCAGATGGCAGTATTGCACATTCTTCATTAAAGAGGGACCCCTCCTGGTTGCGTGAAGACTGCCTGCTCCTAGTCCTCCTTTAACAGTGACAGGCATGTCATTGGTTATATGAGATGTCCCTTCACATCTAATACAAAAGCCAGATGTTTCAAAAGTGATTCTGGACCACTGAAGATGTGAGAATACTTTTTCAGAAAATAGCTTTTAGCAATATTTAAAGTACCTTTCTATCATTTCTGGTGGTTATTGAACACAAAACCAGCAACAATACAGAAATAATAGATTACAAAAAATTGTTTAGTTGCACCAGTATACTCAATACAGTATTGCTGGTGGTGAAAGTGTTGTGGTTATTGATGGGCAGGGCAGTTAAAGCTATAAAGCAATAAAAAGATAACATAAAAAATATGTTTCTCATATCTGTCATTATTGTGCCCTGAGCCTGACACTTAACCTCCGTTTACTCCGGAAGATTGTCACTAAATGTTTTTAAATCTGCTTGTAAAAGTTGATTTATACCAGCAAAAGAAGAGAACAACAAAATAACAAAAGAAATGTTTGTGCATGTTGGTGGATTTTCCACGTGTTTGTATGGAGATGACTTGCAGAGGTTTTAACAGGCGTTGAGGATTTAGATTGCTCTTTGGCCCTGGGTAAGGGCCCCCCCACCACTCCTCTAATGGAAGATGATTCAGTCGAACGGACGAGAAGACAGAATCGCAATTACCCAGACTTATTGAACTCACCCCTGACACTTCTTTGGCTTCTGCCTGAACTACAAGAGGATAGGGAAGTGGAGGAGAGATGAAGGGGAGTGGAGGGATAGAAAAAGAAAGAGAGGGAGAGAGAAGATAGAATAAATTAATGAAAAAGAAGACTGAAGTCTTGCACCTGAAAAGATATAATGCAGCCATATAGAAACATGCACAATTAGACAAAAACAGACCAATTGAATCGGCAAATTTTTCAACTAACAAAATTATCTTAAATTGGACTGCCAGGCTGTGAAATAATTTCTGCCCCAGTCAACACTGTCACTGAATCTAAGGATTGACATCTGCATGTTAAGCCATAATGACAATCTCTCCATTCTCTCACTCAATATCTCTCGCTCAGTTTCTCATTGCTGTCTCACTCAATCTTCGAGGGTAGCAAGATAATGAATTGTAGAATTAGACCTAATGGGACACAGACCAGCGACGGTATTACAGGAGGGTGCAAAAAACAAAACAAAAAAAAAACAGAGCACCATTTCAGTCCAAATTGCCCGCGATGCCATTCAAATGCCAGTCTGGCATTTAAACATGTCTCTCTCCTCACAACTGACCAGGATTTCCATTCGCCTCAGTCAATCTGATTCAGCCCTGCCTGTTCTAATTGGTTTATGGATTCCATGGTCGATCACAAGACAAGTTCTCTTGTAGTAAAGGTGGTGGCAAAGTGCTTTTCAGTAAGGAGGGTCAAGGTCACAGGATTTATGAATGTAACAATAATCAACAACAAGGGTTCAACTGTCATTATAACAGCATAACCACCTTCCCTAACATTTTGTTACAATTTATCTCATTTAGGATTCAGGCATCTAATGCCAAAGGGGTCTGAATTATTATTATTATTTTATTTTTTTAATCTTTGGACAAAACATGCTACAAGTGA
Organism: Siphateles boraxobius; assembly: GCF_051911475.1. Lineage (NCBI taxonomy): Eukaryota > Metazoa > Chordata > Actinopteri > Cypriniformes > Leuciscidae > Siphateles > Siphateles boraxobius. The sequence continues at coordinate 30,457,058 of NW_027508734.1, read as the reverse complement.
ACTGCAGGTGAATGAAGGGGGTGCGGGATGACGATTAGGCCAATCATTTATTTCCAAGGCACTTTAACAATGTCAAAAAATGAAGATTAAAACTGATATTCTTCAAGCATTGTACAAATGAAAATCAAACATACTTCCCTCTTTAGTGCAGTAGAATGAATTTCACAGTTCTGTGACAGCTGCAGTCAGAAAAGTAAATATCAGGTGGTGACACATGAAGCGACTGATCCGCACAAATCCTTTACAGTGCAAATGAAATACACATGGCTTTACGGTCTGGGATTAACTGTCTGTTGACTACCGTTAGGCCAGCCACTATTACAACCTAATCAAGCACATGAAGACACACTCTAATAGTAGGCCTGTTCCAAAAACGTGTTTTTTTTTTTTTTTTTTTTTTTACAATATGTCTAACTGGTAATGATAAAGATTAAAAAAATTGTAATTGTTATAATTGCTTCACCTGTATCTACTGTTATTTTTAAAAATCTGATAGGAAACAGACTGATTCCAGACTATACATTTCCAATAATATTCTAAATTTTCAGAAATCAACTGTCTGTTGTTACTCAACCTGTAGAAAGGGAGGAATATAAAATATGTTAATTTATTGCCATTTTCCAACACATTAGGACTGAAATAATAAAATGTCTTTGGTTTTCTTCAAAATACTGCTTTTATTTAAAAGGTTATATTTTTCATGAACATTTACTCTGAGATCAGTGGCCTTCTCGTGACATTCTGCCATGTTTCTTTTAGATAAATTATGATTTGATGCCAGTTTTTATATTTAGGCATTTGACCAGAATATTTTGCAAGGGCCCCTTTCAATATGCATCTCTGAATTTAGTCAGCTATTAACTGTTCACACCACTATTGTGATTAATGAAAAATGATGCTAGCAAAATGCCACAATTATGAAGAGAATATGAATACATTATTAATATTAAAGAAAGAAAATAAATACATTCATATATTAGTTAATTACAAGTCGAATTCAAATATGATGACTAAAATGATTAGATTTTTCTTCAAAACATTGTGCACAGATTTATTCTTTGACTTTTTCTTCGAAAAGCACTGTCAAGTTTGTGAATTCAAAGCACAAGGGAAAGGCAGCTTATGTACTGGAATATTTAAAAATTGAATGAAGAATACAGAAAGTGCAGAAACAGGGAAGTGAAGATAAATAGATTAGTGTGTGAAAGATGGTGAAATGACACATTCCTCATCACAAAGCAGGAGAGCAGCTGTGGACGGAGCAGGTTCCGGTCGAATACAGACGCACAAAAGAGGACTCCAGCTTTCTCAGAGGGGCACTGGAAGGGACACTGGGGTACAAAAAAAATGACCAAAGCTACATTAAAAATATATTCTGCATTCAAACTTTAAACGTGAACCAAAGTAACTTTCTGAGACATTTGACCTCATATCTCATCAGGTCTATGCCTTACCATGATTGGCAACTGGTAAAAGGTTTTGTTTCAGGAAGCCCTCTCTCCTCAGCTGTGGTCAAAATAAATATCTTAGGGGTTAGGTTAAAGGTGGGGCACGCCACACATGGAATCAGCCTCTTCTCTATATATACATGCTGAATCTGAAGATATTAGTGATGCCACACACGAAGAATATACCAGCCCATTTTGTGTCCTCATATGCAAGTAAAAAGCAAGTCCACAATGAAAATTAGATACAAACGGCATATTTTTTTATTTTGACCCATTAGACTATCATAAGCAGTTTCTTTGTCCAGACCCCTTTTTCTTTGATAGTTACTTATTTTCGTTAGATTTTAATTCACCAACGTATGACCTTTGACAGACTGAGCTAGGTGCACCGTGCTCGTTACGCATTAGCATACTAATTACTTTAAAAAATGAGTGACGCGCTAAAGTGAGTAAAGCAACAAGTGCACAGAGAAGTGGAAGTGGGCAAAGTGTTTAGAGACAAGTGATTATTGCGCACGTCACGCGACACACTTGTCGCGAAGGTCGTGAACAATCGCAAGCGCGTGAAACAGGTGCCAATGGAATTCGAAACATCTAAACTCCCGCGAAGAAACCATGATAGCATCCTGTGACCCACCCAGGGTGTTCTGACATTGGAAAAGGTAACCTGTAGCACGCGAACTAAGCGCTAAAGTATTTACTTATTGTTTTTATTGTGTTCGTATACCCGCTCCCTCCTCTCATGCTGCTTAAAAAAAACTTAACCCTGACGTGTAGGCCTAGAGCCACCACCTGGTGTTTATTGGTGTTTAGTAATTGTCACAAGAAAGATTTCCCAGCAGGTGAAGGGTCCATACACCTTTACATTTATTCATATTTAAAGAGGGACAAACATCCACTGCGCATATGAAAAAAATTATAATATTCGCTATATCCGAAAAATATTATTTTCATTTCTTTAGCATATTTACTTTTTTCAACAGAACTATGTAAAAGCACTGTGCTTTAGATATTATTTAACAGTAGACCGGGCGAATCCTGTGCAGAGCAATCAATGCCATTAGACTACACAATGTGTGGGATATTTTAGGTAGCTTAGCCTATAGGCCAACTTGATGGCGTGTAGGCTTGTTTTAAGAGAAATTATTAAAAAGAAAAAAAACTATTTTTTCAAAATTATTGTTACCCGTTATTTTACAAATATTGAAGCATTAGCAAACAGATTAGACGAATTTCTTTAAACGGCATAGGGTTTTTCTGATAATATTTGTATTATAAAATGTTGTTAAATGAATTGGAAATTAGAACATTAAATGGCACACGTTTTAACGAATTCTTGTCTCACATTGTTAGGCTGGCATATGCTATAGACACATTATCTTAAGAGAAATTGAGAATGAAGCAAGAATTAATGTTTTTATAAAGTAATCAACCATTCAGATAAGCCTAATGTTTATCATGAGACGTACAAGTAAATTTAAATTATATTTTTAAAAATAATAATTTTAAGGAAGTACAATTTTAAAATCATTGATATAAAAACGAACATATTTAATCTTGTATCACCTCTAACTAAATAACTTCAATGCGACTCAGATTACTTAGTAGACTAAACTCATTATTTACAAACATGCTAAATTCGTTTTAGTAAAATGATGAAAAGAAAAATACTGTAGTCTAAATAACAGACGTTTGATTAACACTTCCATAAAGTACAATTTTTTTACAACATTTAAATGGAACGAAACAACGATAGTTTATGCATGAATGGAACGAAACAACGATAGTTTATGCATATATATATATATATATATATATATATATATATATATATATATATATATATATATATATATATATATATATATATATATATATATAATCTAAATACAACTTATGATTCCAGATCAAGCGTGCAGAAATAATATATTTATAAGAACGATCAACAAGCCTTTCGTAACAGTGTAGACCATTTTAAAATGTTCTGGGTGCAAACTAATTTGAAGGGGGAAAAAGCGTTTGATGAAATATAATGTGGGCTGACACGTGTCTGAGAGCCGCTCAAATGCGAGTTTTCACGGAGAAAAAACGTTTTTATTTGTGAAAGTGAAAATGCACCTGTGGCACTCTCTTGCACTTGAAAAGCCGACGTTAGACGTGTCTGAAAATATTAAGTATCATTAATGATTTTTAAAATTAGCTAAAAAAAAGGGTCTACTCAAGCAGGTAAAACAGTTTTGTCCCTCCAATTCACTGAAATATTCAAGGTGGGATGAGTGGACAGAGATACAAGGCTAAAGCTTTGACTGTCAATGAAGCCATTTTCTACAAAAAGGGTCTCAAGATGGGAGCAGCATTCAATTAACTTGATCCCATCTAAAGAGCCTTAATTAGGTTTGTGGAGGACGCCACATGCACGGTGGGTCAGGGACAGCAAGAATGTGTCGACTGAAAGGAGACTTATTTACGCCAGGACGATCAGACGCTTTAGAATTAAAAGCATTAAAACCTATCAACTCTATCCTCCTGGCGTTTTCAAAGTGTCCACTCTGCTAGAATCCGGACCCCGACAGTTCCCTGGCTTTGATGGAGGAATCTGGATTTAAAACAAGAAGCATCAGTCATGCATTTATTTTATCCAATACCCACAGAAGTATTGGTTTCACTCTTTGGTATTGGACCAAATTATGGATAGGCTAGGTAAAGCCAACCAAATGAATTTTTGGCGCAACCTCTTGAGGCTTATTTTTCAGGTATGGAGATTTTTTAAAACATTATTCGAATGGTAAAATGTAAAGACCTTTTTACAAATCTTCGGGAAGAAAATAAATGTATGTGTAACATCGAAAACAACTGTCATTGTGTCATTGCAGATCCTAGACTGGTGGTTGGCTGGATCCTGCACTGCCAGGACTCATATCAGAGGCGTGCTTTCACTGACCGTGTTAGTATGAGTGTTTGTGTGTCTTTTGAGAGAAAGACAGTGAGAGAGTTAAGGGGTGTGTTGTCCTTTAAATCAGGCTGCAGGCTCTATGATCACCAAGACTCACACACGCACGCACACACACACACACACACACACACACACACACACACACACACACACACACACACACACACACACACACACACACACACACACACACACACACACACACACACACACACACCAGCGCGTCCATTCACAAATCGAGTCAGTGCGTCAGCACCTTCTGTAGTGACTGAACCAGTGGCGTAAGCTATACTGTGCGTTAAAGCTCAAGAGAGCCCAAAGACAACTCACCGAGGGACAAACACTACGCATTTCCAAAATAAACTGGTAGTCTATATAAAACACTAAACGATGACTCCATCCATCACATTTTTTACTTTATATTTGCCTTTATCGACACTGAGATCATCGGTCTTTTCGAGAACAAACGGCACATCACTTCAACATTTTCCTATTGGACACCAGTTGGTGCTATTTTTTTTTTTTTACATTAAAAGCATATCTTACAAACATAAAAAAAACTAAAATAAGTAGCATAATCATTTTTCATAGCTAAATAAATACTTTTTTATTAATATTTTGAAAACTGTTCTGTTAACCCAATGTGGATACCTTTAATTATGCTATAGGCGTTGTTTTGTCTATGTTAAGCGAAATATGGAAACCTTGTCGTACGTCAACATGGAATATAAATTTAAAAAAATAGGACATAGGCTACCAACTTAAACTCTTTGTATCTCTCTATAATTTCACCAAAGGTTACTTTTAACAATGTAAAAACAACACATTTAATTTCTTTTTTTTAAAATCAAAGTAGGCTATTAACTACCCACAGTCAAGAAAATGTCAGCGAGATTCTCTTACAAAAAAGACTGAACATGATTTAACCTAATTGACACCACCTATAGCCTACCATTATGCTATTAACATTTCCCCTAAGATAATTTAAGAAGTCTTGCTGTCCAACTGTTTTAACGTTTCTTAGGTGCAAATCCAATGAAATTCTTTAGAAATATATTCTTGTGTGAAAATTAAATTTCATTGAAGTGCTCAAGAAGAGGAAGAATTGCCAACCAGACCAACCTATTTTGTCTGGGCATCATGGCGTGGTGAAATGCTAAAGCTCACCAAAATCTTTGATGAATAAGGATAATGAAATATCCATCAGGGTAGAAAATGCATTCTGGAGAGCAACATATAGACAGAAAGCGCTCGTGAAGGCTACAAAGTTAACACAAAAGACGGAAAGGCTGATGACGGCAAATAAAAAACATCAACGTATGGCCTTAATCTTGTGCACAGTGTTTGAGTGGTGCCAGTGCAGTTATGGCTGTCATATAAAGAACTGGCCCTCAAAATAGCCGATATAGTGACAAATTAACGTGATATGAAAGATCTTCACTGACGGGCCTGCTTGAAACGGCATCGTATAATAAATCATATGATGTATAGCCTATAGCCTATAATCCAGCATGCAAAGTTGAATATTCAGGATTTACCTGGATTTACTTTTGGTTTATTATTATTTATTCTTTTGCTGTACAACAGTAAAAGTATAGCTACTCAACCCGGTCAGTAACGCTATGTGCTTACATCGCTTAACCTGCGTTTTGTTGCTGTGGGAGGGGACGCCTCATATTGGATGATACATAGCCTACAGTATAGATGATGAAGCAGCATAAGTATAGAGGGTAAAGGAGGACACATGGATGGTTCATTTATAGAATCCCTAATAGCACATCAATGATCGGTTGCATTGTTTAATATTTTAATTAGTGTTGGCTGTTGTTACTGTTGTGATATGCATGTCAGATAGGCTAATTCTTTTTTTCTATGCACAAAAAAAAATATTGTGTAAACTGCAATTCTTGCCTAAACCAGGGCGAGTGTTTCAGTCTTAACCGTGGCAAAAGAGAGACAGGGATAGGATAGAGGGCAGGCCGGCGCTTGCGATCTGTCAATCGCTCTATTGTCTTTTACCCATTCCGCGCATGAAGTCGACGGTGAATTTCTTGCGGGTGATTAAAAGTCCTTGTAGAAGAATGCCCCTAAAACCAAAGCGTCATTGAAGACCCTTAGATTAGAGCCGTGTCCATTCCACACTTGAGAAGAGCAGGTGTAGCTACAACAGGCCAGTGGCTATTGTAGGCCTACCGCTATGGACTAGCTATTCAAATGGTTGTCGGGGGATCTTCATCAAGCAACCATATAATCAACCCAATATTAAAAACGTGACTAAAATAAAAATTTTGCCACACAGTTTAGTACCTCCAACAATATTTAATGTACTCAGTGAAACCACAATGAAAGACAATATTATATGCTATAATATTTAGCTTTAAAGGGAGCAATCTTGCAAATAGGAAATCATATGGCTTGTAAGTGCCATTAAAAAGACGTGGATAGGCAGATAATTTGCACCAATTTGAAAAGGGATTGCATGGTATTGGCTCGCCAGAGACAATTCATAATGAGAAATGCAATCACAGAAGGCCTCTTGAGAAACCTCTTCAGTTAGAGAAGAAAAAGCTCACTGGAAGAACCTAGATTAACCATACTGACAGCTCCAACAAGGTGATGTCTTTACAAATGGTTAAGAGCTCAAATCTATAACCAACTCGTTGTTATTGTTGATTTCGATGTGCCACATAGTAGGTCAATGTAGCCAAAAATGCTCCTCAGGGCCCCTTCATTATAGACATAACGACTCGAGGTTGTGTGATCAAATTAATCTGAATCAAGAAGATGTGAGCGATTCATGGATTTGCTGTGATACCTGGAGAGCGCGGGACATTAATCTTCTACAAGGTTCCACCGTCGCCACGGTGCCTACAGGGTTAAGGCCTATGAACGAGTGAAAGTTGTTCTACAATTTCATTTGTGGCGTGACTATGCTGATATTCTTTGAAATACCCAATTATGTTTAAAGAGTCAAAGGCATCTGTCCAAAGAAATTAGCATGAAATCATTACACCATAAACATGAACTACACGACCGTTTTCGTTTACTCATTCTGTAGTGCAATATTGCGAAAATCTTTATCGCTGTGCATCATATGCATTGTAGTTTAGGCTAAAATTCTTAATATTGAGAAACTGGAATTTTTCGTACTGTGCTCTTCATATAAGTAAAATGTCTGCATCATGCATTAAGAAAACGGTAATGTTATTATGGTTTGGAAACAGCAAGCACACCATGAGGAAACGATTCTCCACTTGTAGCCTAGTATTGGTTTGACGCATTCTGTGTTAGGCCAACATTACCACTTTTTACAGTTAGTCAAAACTGCGATATAATGATACAATACAATTCTTCTCCTGCTGAAAAACTTGGCAGTAGGCCTCCTCAACAGTAGCCAAAAAAAATGTTTATCTAAAAAAATTGGATTTTAAAATCTGCGGTTTCGTGAGTGCTTTCGGATAGTGACCTGACGACCAAATCTGAATAATAATAGGCTAGGTACATGCATAAAAGCATGCATAACAGAAATAATTACGCTACAAGTTAACCTCTATGATTAAGAGGGAAAAATGTGAAGTCCGTGTTCAGTATGCAGGCTGCGTTTTTGGCACGGTCTGAATTTGTATTTCGGTGAAGCACTGTGTCTTTAAAAGTGCAAGGATGAGTGTTGTCTGTTACTCGCGAATCAGGGCCATGTGACTAACTCTAGACTATTCTATTGGTTGAAGGCACGTGTCTTGGATACCGGAGTGTAACGTCACTGGGGGCTCGTATTAAAAATAAGAACAAAAATCCGGAGTGAAAGTATTTCACGAGCAGTTAGGAGCCCCACTTCTCAGAGTAGTCACTGAAGCCTCGATAGTTGCATTGCGCACGAAACAAATAGCACCAAACTGGAAAGTTACGGTTCATCAACCTTAAACAGAGAACATTCCGTGACTGGAAGGCGTAACTATGTTTTTCCTTTGTGACCACGGTGCGCAAAGGCTTTTTATTGTCGCTAAAACACACTGACAGACTTTCTTGCTCAGTTTTGAAATTTTGCTGAAGTGAACAAAGTGGACGGAGTCGCCCGCGGAGTGGGGTGCGACTGCCTGAGTGCGGGAGAGCGATAAAGGGTTAAGGACGGAACGTGGAAAGTGTGTCTCAGCATGGATGAGAATGAGCAGAGCGCAAGAGACGCGGAACAGCGAGGAGCAGCGGACGAGTCCAACAGTGCCATTCGACCCCTTCTGCAAGCTCCAGGGAACCTGCAGCTCCCGCACAGAATCACAAACTTCTTTATCGACAACATCCTGCGGCCGGACTTTGGCCGTAAGAAAGAAGCGAACATCACGCGCGATGAGGGCAATCACGACGCTCGAGAGAATCACAACCCTACGGGTCCTAGCACGGGACAGGTGGGAAGTACTGTTCCAGCAGAGGGAACTTCCACAACGCATTCGAGCAGCGGAGGAAAGAAGGCTGAGGTAGAGAGCGAAGAGCCCTTGAAGCCCCGCGGGGAGAATGTGGATCAGTGCCTGGGCTCAGAATCGGATAGTTCACAGAGCAATTCAAACGGACACCCTAGTCAGTCTATGCTGTGGCCCGCTTGGGTTTACTGCACACGCTACTCGGACAGGCCATCGTCAGGTACGTTTCCCTTTATTTTCTTATAGGCTATAGGATACCATTTGCCGGGAAATCTGTTAAATGTATCCAAAGTTCTACGAGTTCTAATCTATATACTGTTTTCGATTTTAATCACGTATCCCAATTGTAGAGGGCCATTGCAATTTTAAAACAAACCCAAAAAGCTGAAATACAAACCGCCAAATTTGTGAAAATATAAACAATTCACTTTCCATATCGTAATAAATAAAATCTCATATCTTTCATATTTCCGAAGAGTTATAGGCTATACTGAAACATTACGATGGGGTTTATATAATCTATTACTTAAGTAAAACGACAAAGGTCCAAAAACATCAAAACAGGCTTGATCGTCAATATAAACGTTCAGAAAAGTATAAAGAACTACATTTTCGCAAATTCGATTACACTTATTTTAGAGTTAGGCTATTATTAATATATTTGAATTGTCTTTCATTCTAATTCCATACCGTTTGCTTTTGGATTGATAATGGTGTAGGCTATACTAGTTTTGGTATTGTTTTAAGGAATATATGAGAAATAGATGTGTCAAGGTTGATTTACTTTTAATTGAATATAGGTAGACTAAAGTAAATACAATTTAAAATTTTAACGCTGAATGGCTGTACATACACATACAAGTTTTTGGTTTTGTCAAAGGTTTTGCCCTGTAAGCCTTCCGTCTTTGTTGATATTTCATTAGCATATTTTTGACAATGGAGCAGGCCTTGCATTTATTCTTAATTAGCAGTTGCTTAATGTGTTTGTGCGCAGTAAAGTATTTCGTAACTGGAATATTCAACTAATACTGTATTGCTACTATTTAAAAACAGAAGAACCCATTATGTGAATACTGTAGCTACTGAATGCTAATTCAACGTAGAGCAAACTCGAGAGTGGTCATTTAGCCTATCCGTCAATTTTGCTGTTGTTGGAAATATTACATTTATGATATCTCAGTTACAGCTTAAATGTAAGATTGGAGTGCTGATTGATATACTTATTTACGAGAGAGTGTGATTCATACAAATCTACCATTTGTATAGGTATATCCTTTTATTTTCGTTCAAGAAAAGCAACTGGACTGTTTACTGCTGTTGAATAATAGGCTAGGCTACTGTCGCGCCAGTCTTTCATTTTTATTTTCGCGTTGAAATTGTAGCCTACTTTCACGTCAGTTTCTCCTCGCGCAATTTTTTTTACATTAAAATATTCATGAAATTATTATCCAACTGTAATCGGAGCGTTAAACTAATTTGTGTTGTTTATTTTCTTAGAGTGATCTAGACTTACACAAGTTATAGCCAGTTACGATGTCGAATGGGTTAAATGATCGCCATTTGACCATACTCATTCCATTTCGATGTCTAAAAATGCTATTTTTAAACTAAGAAATGTCCATATGGAGCAAGTCGCGAATCCCTCATCAAAATTCTGCTTCATCTCTGAGGTTTCCCGCATTACCTATTAATGGCCTCCACTCAGAGAAAGAGAGAGAGAGAGAGAGAGAGAGAGAGAGAAGAGAAGAGACGAGAGGAGAGGGGGGGTTGGTTGGGGGGGGGGGGGGGGGGGGGTCCATACTGCTCACACCCTAATGTGACGCAAAAAAATAAATTAATCAATTAATAAAGCCTACGTAAAACAGATTCATAAATTACAACACTTCTTGGAACATGTTTACAGCCCCCTCTCTCCAGAGCCTGCATGAACATAAAACAGATTAACATATAGGCCTATTGGTCTTGTTATGCAATTTGTGCTTCGATCTAAAAACTGTATGTCATTTCATCCCCACACCCAGGTCCCAGATCTCGTAAACCAAAGAAGAAAAGCGCAAGTAAGGAGGACAAACGACCACGCACGGCCTTCACGGCGGAGCAGCTCCAGAGACTCAAGGCCGAGTTCCAGAACAACCGCTACCTGACCGAGCAGCGACGGCAGGGTCTGGCGCAGGAACTGGGCCTCAATGAATCTCAGATCAAAATCTGGTTTCAGAATAAGCGGGCCAAAATCAAAAAAGCCAGCGGCCCCAAGAACGGTCTGGCAATACACCTGATGGCGCAGGGACTGTACAACCACAGCACCACGTCAAAGGAAGACAAATCAGACAGTGACTGAGAAAGCGGGGAGGGGTGGAGATGATGGGTGGGGTGTGGTGAAATGGGAAGGGGGAGGGGTGCGCAAGGTTATATTTACAATGCAATAATTCAAACGAATAAAAGGGCCAGTTAATAAATATACCAGCATTAATGACGTTAAATAGAGGCTATATCGAATTATGTCAAAAAAAACATTTATTGAATACAATTCTCTTATGAAATAATGATCAAATTATTTCAAAAATAGGCTAGGAGCCGTTTTTTGCACTTGGGCAGAGTGGCTCTCTTGAGAAACAAGTGTTTCTATCGCTCTTCTTTGTCATGCTGTCACCAGAACCAAGCGTTTTCCACTATTAGCGCAACGCTCGTTTATATACATATTAGTTATGTGGGGAAAATGCGAAAACATTGCTTAAGTCCAAAGAGTATTTTCTTCTGCATCCAGGCAACTGTGATATCAAATGCATTAGAATTGTTTTATTTCCACGTTTGTTGTAGCTATCATTTGGTTTGATGTTTGATACAAAATGGACGCAGCAATCTCAGCAGGAATTTTCACAAAAAAAAAGAAAAAAAGAAGAAGAAAAACTGTTCTTCTTGTAAATAAGTTCACCGTCTTAGCCTGGTTAATTTAAAGAGTAAATTGAGGGTGGGGGTGGTGGTGGGGATCGCAAAAACACGCGAGAACTTCTTTAACAGTGCGAACTACCATGTGAAAAAGCCTAACATATAATAGCTACGAAATAACATAGCCTGGTCAAAACATTTCAACTAGTGCGCTAAATAAATAAACAGATGTAGGCCTACCGCAGCGTCTTAAATCGCATAGTTTTTATAAAAGAGCAATATAATCATCTTTTGTAGCAAAGTATGTTTTAATCATTATAATGCTGCCTAAAAATGTGTAGCACTGACAATGATTTCGCTTATGCGCACTCTTGACAAAAGCCAGGATAAGCGCCACAACACATCACACAGAAATATAAACAAATAGGCTATATAAATATAAACCTATATAAAAACACACAACTATCGAATAAAAAAATAAGCAAACCAGCTGTTTACTGTATGACAGATGTTAAAATACTGTTTTAATGTTGACTTCATATTTGTTATGTATTTATATAGATTATATTAAGGGGGAAAAAATCTTTATCCAATGACCGGTGTTGCTTTTTATGTGAGAGTAGATTTCTAAGGTGTTTAAATTGCTTATTTATATTGCAATAACTTCTTTATGTGAATGAAGCGGTATTGGGGCCTTTGCATGAAAGCTGCAAATTGTCATGTAGGCATATTCACGCGTGTTTAGAAAAGTTAAAACGGTATGAACGAGATTTAAGTTGCAGACTGTATCCATAGCCTACCAAATTGTGGAATTTTTACTTTTTGAATCTCTTTGTTTTATACCTGAAAAGAGTGTGTGACTAGCTATATAGCCACCAAACTTAACACACTTTGCCTTACAAGTTCAAGTGCGAACTTAAAAACACAGAACTGTGCCGAATCAGAGAAACAGTATTAGTTCAATTGCATATGAGCATATCTATGAATATGGCCTTCTATCCGATATACGACCGAATGAATTTAGATACTCATCAGCGAAGATCTATAAAATCTATGTTGAAAGCTGAAAGAGAGATAAATTAAGATAATACAATTTTATTTTGTGTTTACAGGTAGCCTACTGTTTGTTATATGTGTAAATAATTTGTATCACGTACGTATTAATTGTGTAATTAACTGCCTCCTGAAATCTTGATAAGAATTAAATAAACAATGAGAATAATATTTCTCAATGTCTCTGTAGCTTCTTTATTTGCTTCTTTTCTAAGATTTAATAACCATCTCGCGCTCCAGTTTTATCTTGCTCTTGGTCGAAAAGAACGTGCCGTCCTCTCATCAAATGGGAGCCGAGCCCAGCGGACATGACGTCACGGTACTGGCACACAAAGCTTTACCAAATCAGGAGTGAGTCGGTAATGCACCCTCAGCAGTAGCCTTTAAGGATTGGAGAAGCAGTGCAGATAAAGCCTATAACTAATATCAAACGCATTATCGTTTGGATATTTCTTCCCCATTTGTTTAACTTCTGAATTCTCTGTATCAGCAACATTTCGTTGTAACCCTTTACATCGCCCCAAAAGCGTTGGATACCTTACAAGTGGATATATCCCATTAACTAGCCTTTAAAATCACTCACAGTATCGATAGCAAACAAAATAAACAGACAAATAATTGTAATAGCCTATATGTCATTTGCTTCCCACTTAGCCTAATGAAATGGTCACAGAAGGAAAAGAAAAAAAACCTCAGTAGCCCACAGTCATACTTGTTCATAGCCGTAAACAAATATTCCAGACCTGGCCTACCATAGTTAAAAAAATACGGAATCTATTAACAAATGAAGCCGGACCGAAATAACAGGACGTTCGGGAAGACGGAGACTATTTTCAGCTGAAAAAAAATATATTCCTGGTACGCTTATCAACATGCAAATTATTATTATTATTATTATTGTATTTAAACATGGGACAGAAAAAATTGTGTTTTTAGATAATGAATAGGCCTACTTCTTTTAAGAAAACACGATCTTTATTAGCCTAATTCCAGCAACAACAATAAAAATCATAGAACTACTGCTTTTGACAAAAGCATTAATTAACAGTCTATGTTAACTTTATTGAAAAGATCTGCAATAGGCTAATTCATTTTGCAGTATTAAATTTAAACAGTAGCCTACTCAAAATCTCAAAAATTAAACTTTTAAGGTCAGAAACAAATTCAATCACCAGACGAAATATATTATTATAATACACTGGTTAGATATCAGCCTTTTACCTCTGGATTTGATCGAAAGCATTACGCAAAATAACATTAATTAAAAAAACAAAGCATTAAGAATTGTAGTAAAAGAAAAAAAAACATTTCAGTTCAATTATACAAGGTAGGCTACACTTTTTTTTATCAAATACAATTTTGAAACAAATACTTAGGGGTAAAAGCAAAATCTGGTTATGCAAGTTTTATACAACAAACTTCATAGGCCTCCTAATACAATATTTTATAAAATTATCCGACCAACAAACTTTATACAAACTTTGTAGATCAAAAAACTATTTTATTTTTTACATACAAAACAAAAGAAAAGCAGAAAATTTGCCTTTAAAACCTAAAAAGTGATATAACGATGTTGGCTGCGACAAATAAAACTAATGTTTGCGGAGGGGCTGCAGGAGAGACAACAGGACTCATCTAAACAACTTTTTAAAGGCATAAAAGACTGTCTTTTGTACAGCAGATGAGTGACTCAAACAGTAGCTGGACTTTCTCTAAAGAATATGTAAATGATCCTTAGTTAAAAATAAATAAATCTGGTCATAGACTACCTGTCCTCTGGGGGGAAGTAAGGGGGGGGGGGGGGGGGCACAGACAACGGGCATTTCCCATGCACTGACCTGCTCAATGACAATGCCTCATCTACATTTCTTTTCTGGCACTCCTTGTATGAGGAAGTGATGCCCAATGGTTGAGGGGAGAGGTCCCTGACTGGATTTCTATAGAGCAAAAGTATGCGTTTGTGTGTGAGCAAAGTAATGAGAGAGACAGACAGAGATTTAGAAACACACACAGAGAGAGAGAGAGAGAGAGAGAGAGAGAGAGAGAGAGAGAGAGAGAGAGAGAGAGAGAGAGAGAGAAATCCAAATGAAGGTCAAAACCTCCTGTCATGGCTGCAGGTGGCTCATTTCATGTCCTGCCCACACCCCCTTCAGCTCTCTCTCTCTCTCTCTCTCTCTCTCTCTCTCTCTCTCTCTCTCTCTCTCTCTCTCTCTCTCTCTATATATATATATATATATATATATATATAGAGAGAGAGAGAGAGAGTAGTTCAAGTGTAAATTATGTGCACAAAAATAATGCTCAGAGGAATCTACGGCAAGAAAGTACACTATTGTCAGTGATTGCAAACTGTAGTCCAAACAGTTACACTGTTGTATCAAGATGCACATCAAGATTATACACTTCTGGTCATGACAGAGTGCTTCATTAATGGCAACATTCCTACATTTCTATCAAAGTATAAAACATTTTATTCAACTTCAACTTTGCCTGATATCATGGCAATTCAGACAACCAACAGAAAAGCCTGAGATGGAGGAAAAGTATCAGAATACGGATGTCTACTCATCTGCTTTCCATACAAAAGATCCACACACCCTCAACCCCCCCCCCCCCCCCCCCCCCCCCTCAAACACTCCCACTGTGCTTTTCTGCCCGGAGTTCTCCAAACGCTTCCTATGGACCACTGAGGAATGCGCCTGCGAGGTTCGGAAACGTCATTAAAGGAGTGAGGGATGCAAACGGAGGACAAAAGGGATGACATCAGGCCGATTTCACACCAAGCCCTCGGATGGCCAGACCCAAGCCAGGGTCCTCACTACGCACCGCAGATCAAAAAGACTGCTGCACATACACAGACCAGTCCGGCAAAGGAACGAAAGGGATGCTAATCCACAGGACAAATGTATTTAATCTTGTTACAATACAAGATAATGCTGCAGCTAGTTGATGGGAATGAGCTAAAGAAAACGGTATTTTATCTTACCTCAACATTGTTTACAGGTGCACATATAGACAACAACTTCTTTAGCTCAGAAACTATTCAACAAGGCTGCTTATTTTCACTGAGATCGAGTAGAAGACCATTCAAGTTACCTTGAAATACTTCACCAGATTAATATGTATCTTGATACTATTCCATAATGAGAGAATATAGATATAAGATGGAGTCAGTTACATCTTAACATACTTCTATAATAAAATCATAGCTAAAACCAATGCAATGTCAGACTTAACACCTTAAGAGTTTTCAGAAAAAAACACACATAAAAATACACTCATACACAGGGGTTGGTTTTTCATTTAGGGGAAAGCTCCACTGGTGGTGTCACTGACCTCTACTGAAACCCCAGCAGGGCTCTGACATGCAAAGGAAATGAGTGTGTGTCTGTGTCTATCTTCTAAGCACCTTGGTAACTCTTGATCTCTCATGTATGGAACTCCGGCAATGGGCTCCTAAGAAGTCAACTCAGAGGACAAAAGGAAGCAGAGGCATTGAAACTCCAGTCTCTCGCTCTGTCTCGCACACACATACCACCACTACATGGGTTACACTAATTTAAAGAAACATTAATGAGAAATTTTAATGACCATGTAAGTTTCAAGTGCCAGTCACTGAGGTGAGTGACTGGCAAGTGCACCTGTTAAAATGTTAATATTTATAGTGCGATTTCAAAATAAATTCGCTGTGCGACGTGCAAAAAGAACATTAACAGCTCTGAAGTTTAAAACATAAAAACAGAACAAATTCTTCAGATTGTATACATGTTGAAAAACAATTAAGAATAACAAAAAGTTGTATGGCATATTATTGTACTTTTGTATTTCATAAGAATATATAGTACACTACTGTAAAAAAAATATTGACCACAGCACAACTGTTTTCAGCATAATAATAAATGTTTCTTAAGCAGCAAATCAGCATATTAGAATGATTTCTGAAGGATCACGTGAGACTGAAGATGGAGTAATGACACTGCACAGGAATAAATTAACTTAAAATATTGAAACAAAACAAAAATATTTTATTTGCAACAATATTTCTAAATATTACTGTGTAATTATTTTTGTTCAAATAAATGCAGCCTTACTAAGCACAAGACTTCTTGCTAAAAATATGACAGAGTCTGGCCCTAAAATTTGGAATCAGAATTTAAGAAAGAAAATCTATGTGATCTCAGATTAATATATTGACAAAATTGAATATATAAATTTGTGATTCATAAAACAGCAATGCGGAATATACAACTCCTAAAGTTCCTTTAACAAAAAAAAAGTTATCTGACTGTAATTAAAGTAACACCACCACAATGCATACATCTGATGTAGACATGCCCACATTTACTTTAGTGTATTTGCACACCAAAAACATTTAAATCACCCAAGTAAGTGCTAGTGAGGGTTGAAGAGCCATTTTCACATGTAATGTAAACTCTGTACACACTTCAAAATTAAAATTAAAATAGCCATACATTACAATTAACAAACCATCTACTCAAATCTGGCATGTCTGCAAATAAGACCAAAGGCCATACTTCAAATCTTACTGGACAACTGAGAACATTTGGATGCAGATTTTTACTAAAGCAATATCATTACCTAAATGTAATATAAAGTAATTCAAAAGCTCAAAGGCATCACTGTGGCACTTCGCCTTTGGAAACAAACTGAGTGGTTGACCTTTCCAAAATGGTTACTGTCACCTTTTTTATACAGCACAGCAACTTTTGACCTTATACTGTACGACATTTAGAGACATAATTGGCCGTGACTCCCACCAACTATGAGCAGGACAAAATAACCACTTAAAACATTCTATTCACTTTAAAGGTCTACAAATATTAAGCAAATGATGTGTGTATGCTAGCTACTTCCTGATATGATAAAAAAAAAAACATGTTAGGTACATATTTAAACTTGGTTTCAATGTACAAAAAAATAAAACAAAATGCCTGTAGATTCTCTTTTTTTCTTTTCTTTTTTTTTTTACAAATTTCACTTACACTACAAGCAACAAGCAACTAAAATGAAACTAATTTGCAATTAATGTGGCGGTGAATTGAGCCTATTTTAAAAAAGAAGCTATATTTATGCAGCATATGGATGAGCCATCAAGTAATTATAAAAGAACTGAGAATACAGGTGAAATACTAATTAATCAACAATTCTGTGAAATTTACGGTAAAAAACAGTAGATGTGGTTGCCAACAGTTTGGATTTTACAGATTTTAACTTAAATTTACAGTAAAAAATGTATTTCATTAACTGATATAATGTTAATTTGCCAACCCATTGAAGTACTAACATCTGTTTAGTACCTTTGTAATACACTGACAACCACCAAAAACAGGTGGTGATGAGAAAGTCACATGATGAATCAAAGCTCATCACAAGCAGCTTTTCCACAAGCTGAGAAGGTCAATACTAATTTAAAGAAGGTGCACTGTGGCATTCACACAAACACAAAACACCATAATGGTAACATACGACACTAAAGTAATGCAATAAACATTAATTAACAACATTAGGTGTAACAAAACCCTAATGTACATAACGGAGTAGAAAAAACTAAGAAGAAACATATCTCAATGAAAATACATCAAATGCGAGGTGTCACACAGGAAATTCTGGGAATTTCAATTTACGCTTTTTCAATGTAAATTACACAATGACATTCTTTTTTTAACTTCCAAAAACTGTACAATTACAAAAATGTAACTGTATGGTACTGTAAAATGACAATAAATGTACGATTAGATCTATTATAGATATTCACCGCATATAGTACGGAAACTTTCTGTTAACCAATTAACAGTTGTTGTTTTTTTACAGTGTAAGTTGAGGCTTAATTCTTGATATATTCATTTGGATAATACATAAAGTTCATATTTATAAAATAAAAATTTCAGAGTGGGCTATACATTTAAAGAAGACATTTGTCAAAATAAACAAGCTTGAACAAATAGGTCTGACATTAAGAACAAGTCTAAAATTTCTTGAATATGTGGATAATTTTTTGCACCTTGTCAAAACAAGTTGTTATTGTACTATTAACATGCTAAACTGATAATATTATGGTAATATTTATAATTTGCTATTACAGCTGTATTAAGGTAGTTAAAAGTTAAAAGCTGTTCAACAGTGCGAAAGAAAGTGAAAGTAGAGATCAATATTTTTTTTTAAAGTGAGGGAAAGAGTAATAAAGATAAATATATATATATATATATATATACACACACATATACACACACACACAATTAAAAATACTAAAATACTACCTGCATCATCTCTGCAGACACATCATTTCGGTTCCTCTTTTCTATCCTGTGACAGACAGACAAATTCACAAAAACAACAACAGTGAGACACATTAATGCAAAATACAAAAATGTAAGCTTCAAATTCAAATGACACCATCTGAAAGTACAGCATTCAAGTGTACAGAGTGTAATTTTTAGTCCGACATGCAATGATCTATTCATTTGAACTGTCGAGCTCCATTTTATCATCAACTCAAGCTGGAAAATAGGAAGGGTCACATGTTTTCCACAGAATAACCTTGACATATTCTCCTAACATGCTCACATACACACACACACGTTCAGAGCGTCAATATCAGAGGGCAGAGACAACGTGTCGGCTCCATTATAGTGTAGTCAGGGCAGAGGGGGTTATATTACATCCTTCGTGGACCTGCCCTGTCTCTCTCTGGTGTGCTGGCAAAGCCAAGCAGAAGACAGCCAAACAAACTGGCTCACTGTTTAGACTGTTTCTTGGTTACAACAATTTAATTAGACACTTTAGTGAGTTAAACTTTGCCACAGCAATCCAAAATTACATGCTTTAGACTACAAATTTAGAAACACATTGTTACTGCACATACAATCAGAATACCTTCATAAAAAGCATCCTTGAGAAATTAATGGTACAGAGAGGCAGGAGGAAAAGCTGCAGAAGATTCTGCCAATGCTCAGGTGTCAACAGTAGAACAGACATCTAATACGGTTCATATTACTTATTTCTAAATTTCAGTACACTTGACAAGTTCAATCAAAGTCACACTCAAATAATGGCAGGCTTTGAATGTAAACACCTGAGCAAATGCACTGGCTATGTTTCCCCCACTCTCAATTATCTCCCATGTGGTAGTATAGCAGCGAAAAACCCTGACTGCATCCATTCATCACAAATGACATACATATGACAGCATTCATTAAAACATTCATGACGCTTTGACTGCCATGAAATGCATTTACTAAAGCATCTCCCGTATGAAGGTAAATAACTCCTATTACATTCTTCATGGTGGCGAATAAAGTGTGCGTGAGGATATGAATGATCGAGGTAGAACATCCAGTTTGATTTCTTTGCAGCGGTGAGAAACGTTTCATTTTAACACACAAACCTGGGCACTTTCCAAAACATGGGCATGAGGAAAGCGTAAATGCAAAAGGCTTGAGACATTCAGACTGCAAAAAGACACAAGATTCCAGTTCATTTTATCTCAAAAGTGACAAAACACGGGAAAAGGCGAGCGGGGAAGATGGGTGGGGGGTTTGGGCAAATGGAGGGGTGGGTGGAGGATCGCTGTTCTCTTGCAGCTGCCATTTTCTTGGCTCTGAGTGGCTTGTTAGAGGGCGGGGCAGGAGCAGCCACACAGAGGACGCCATAACAACCCCCACCACAAACCACCTCCAGAACCGCTGTTCCAGGGTCAGATTAAGCTAATCCAGTCGGAATCGCACCTGACAGGAAACTTGACTATCACAGACTCTAGATCTGTTGAGTAAACTGCATGATGGCAAAGCAGCAGTAGCAGTGCCGTGCACCCACCCACCCACCCACAGCACAGGAACAACAACAGCGGCACTTCCTGCGCTTTCACTGAGCAAACTATGCCTACAGCCATTCATAATGAAAGGAAAACCACTGAGTATACACAACATTCACACCAGCATTTCACAAATATTTTGAAAATGCAATATTCCTGTGACCAAATTTTTCACCGGTCATCAGGTTTTGTGTATCTAGCTCCCAAAAGGCACAATCATCATATTTTACCAGAGACATTGACTCAGCATAATACAAGAAAGTAAGGACAATGATGTAGTTTTAAGATTCAGTACATTCCGCCTTAAGTGTAAGAAATAAATATATTTTCACAGTTAACAACATTCATCCATCCATGAGCGACATAGGATACGAAACACATAAAAATGTTCCATTTTATTTTTATTTAACAAACTAATTAACATTAATATTGGAAATAATAGAAAAAAATACATAATTGATGTCGTTACACCTAGACTCTAGGGTAATATTTACATCAACTACAATATATTTGTCTAATTATAATGCCTTTGATAAGGCATTCTTGTAAAGATCATTTAAAACTTTATCCCAAACTGAAATACTGCTCGACTGTTTTTATAATCAACACCAAACGCACAGAAAAGCAATAAAAAACAAATACTATAGTAATATTGTTAATTCAGTTAAAAAAGAAACTTTCACGTCAAGATACTTACACATGTCAAGAAAATTTCACTGGGAAGGTGGGAAGGATCCCAGTTTAAAAGTTTTTAAATAACGTAATACTTCTATAAACACTTCTCAGAATACTTCTAAAATCCTCAAAATACAGTGCAATTATTTACCTTAGTTATCTTAAGAGAGGGTGAGAGAGAGAGAGAGAGAGAGAGAGAGAGAGAGAGAGAGAGAGAGAGAGAGAGAGAGAGAGAGAGAGACACTACATCAACAACATGAAAACGGTCACATTATCCATTTGTTAACAGCAGAGTCTAGACAGGTCAAGGTGCATTATGTTTCTTACCAAATGCCCAATCTCACCATCTCCAGACCCCTCACATGTTTCTCTTTGGAAGGAGGGGTCAGCAGTGGCCAAGTGCAGGCTAATCAGGGCAGAGGGTAGTGTGACCCCCCAGTGTCTCCACTTGGCTAATCAAAGCCCTCGGTGCTGGGTGTCAGGCCCTGGGCTGCAGAGGGCAACGGGGACAAAGATTATGGGGAGGGGGGAGTTGTGTCCACTCTCCTTTGTCTCCATTCAGAGACAGAGACAAGCTTCACACAGATGACATTAGGGCCGGGTTCTTTTACCAAAGATGACCCTGATTACGGAACGAACATACAGACAGACGGACGCACACTACATATACAGACAGACGGAAGCACACTTACATATACAGACAGACGGACGCACACTTACATATAAAGACACACAACCCCCCCCACACACACACACACACACACCATCTGGGGGCTTCATATCCCAAAAGGGGAGAAGGATACCAGGGTTTAGCACACCTCCTCTTTTTCCCCTCCCTCCCTCCTTCCTTCCATCTTCTCTTCTTCATTACTCGGGGCCTGTTTAAACAGACAGCCAGGACAGACATGGCAAACATACTGAAAAGCTTTTCAAAATCCTCATGCAAATCACAAGCCAATCTGTACAGAGAGACAGAGGCATTTTGGGTTTGGGTGGAAATAATTAACTCTCTTTTCTATGCTATTTCCACCAGACACAGATGAGTCTGCAAGGCCTGGGCTGTGGAGGCTACTGTCCAAGTCTTCTATGCTAAAAATAGTTTTATTAACCTACCATATTACATGGAGGAAGATTATAATCATTTTTTTCCTTGTGGAACAGCAGAGCTGAATCACTCTGTTAAACTGAGAGTGTGCAGACATAAGTCAAATACGTTTAAACAACACCTTAAACAAAATCTATCACGGCTAAATGTTGGCTGAATTTCTCACAATACTTTTTCATGATTAAATTATTAAATTCATCTTTTTGCTATGATGACACAAAAATGCAAACAGTCTCTGAACTAATAAACAAAACAAAAATAAGTTGTTCTGATATAAAAACCTAGAATTATTACAGATGTGGTTAAATTAAATAGTACCATTATGTTCTTGTTTATGTTGTTTCTTTGTAAACATACTGAAAAAAACAACAACAACAACAACAACAACAACAACAACAACAAACAACAGCAATGTTGATGCTTTAAAGCAATAATAGTAATTTTAATAAAAATGTCTGCCTGTCTGTGTTCTCCAAACTTGAATTAGTGTAAAATGGGCATTATTGATCCTACAATGTCTATTCTATTGAACAGTTTCCATTAGGCAAGAGAAATAATATAGCAATAAAACAAAGTAATTAATGCATAAAATAAAACATTTGCAAAACATAAAACAGTGCAGTGTGCACTGTTACAAATTGAGCCTAAATATTTTGTTCTTGCTTGTACTATCAAACCATAAAAAAAATTTTTATTAGACTGTAACTGTTATTAAAATTGTGTCACAACGAAGAATACGATCATTTGCATGACTTCTTACACTGAAGTTGACAGTGAAGTACAGCTGATTGAAAGTTGCTGCCATTTTTTACCAACATGTCAAGGTCTGTCAAGTCAATTACATTACCTCTTTTCAAGTATAAAAAACATTACAGAGTTTGATGGACATCCACACAGCTGGAAGGCCAAAGACAGCATGTGTTTTCTAACTACATATTTGCCTGAAGCACCCAGTTAATGAAAGTCTGCGGCAGCATCTTTATTAAAACGGCAAGAGCGGAGAGGGAAAACGGCTAGAGAACATGAAGAGAAGAAATGCACAAAAAATAGAAACAATCTTTTCTGTGCGCTAACTGACATACGATTTTAAAAGGAATCTCAGGTTGAAGTAGGTAATTGTATTTGACATCGAGTTGTACATTTTAGAGTCTATATGCACGTCACAATCAATAATACAGCCTTTCATTCATGCTTTCTAATATGCGTCCATTAAAAAGAAGGATTGTGATTGGCTACAGAGGATTGCATCATTTCAAGGGCGGTGTCAAACATTCCTCTCTTCCTGAGAAACTTATATCACAACATTATACAATCACTGGAATTACATAAAGCACAAAAGCCAAAATATAAAGCGTTACATGAAAGATTCATTATGTGTAGCTCACTGGCCTGAAACAATAAAGAAAGAAAGGTCACTATATAAAAACTAATAACAATCTGTGTCTTACCAGACATTTTTGCAACAAAAGTAAACAAAACATTGTCACACACATTCTGGACATTTATTATTGTTTTTATTGTTTCATTCATCATGTTTGATAAATCACTCAACCCATTATTCACTGTGATGCTTAGTGATAATTTAAGTGTTTGTAAACAAATCAATTAATTGTATCCTTCAATATTATAGTAATGTAGTGCCAGCTAACTACCTTTATAGTTCACATAAGTAGTTGAGATTTTTTTCCTTGAGAAAATTTGCCATGTACTGTGCTTGATCCATATCTCGATACCGAATCAAATCGAAATTGAATCACAATCTTTTGAATCAAAATCTATTCAAAGCGTAAAATGTTTGTCAATACCCAGTCGTAGTGATTAACTGGTTGGACAAATGTAGATAAACAAGTGATAAATGACAACTTTAAACTAGATACTGCATCATCAGCATTATCTGAAAGTTTTAGCACTGGTTTTGTTCTTGTTTTATTTTTCATAGAAATTGTAAGTTGATTTTTTGCCATGGAATTTCCCCTTGTAGCTTGTGAAGTAATGCCACAGTAAAAATAGAAAAATAAAAATATCCCTTTTTATGCATATTTATTAACTCATTAAACAAGTTTGACAATTTCAGTATATAATTAAAAATATAGCGCCTACACACTGATTTTAAAGTCATGAGACTCACCTAAATAGTATGTCAGAAATAATGTTGAAGTAAAAGAGATGCGGTTTCCTAAAAGAAAGACATTGATGCATGCTTGGGACTGCTTGTTAAAGATTTATCAGCAAATGACTGGCTACATTTCGGTGGCATTGTGTGGAAAAAAAAAATTATTGTGCAAATTATTTTGTGAGACATGCAGTGCTCTCAGCAAAATTACAGAAACATCGTGTTCCGGTTTGTGAAAACTCATTAAATAAAACTTAACAGTGGCATAGATCATAAATTTACCGTCTTTTTTTTTTTTTTTGTAATTTCAGTTAAGAAAAGAGAACATCTTTACAGCCTTACTGATTTAGTCTTCTAATATAATCTTTCTATAATCAATCAAAACTGTACTCAAACTTTCTTCTCATCATGTAGGATTTTAATGAAGCTCAATTTCAACCCACACTTCCTGTTACAAAATTCAGAGTAATAAAACAGACTTCCAGCTTTATGCAGAGAACATCTAAACGTATTACATGTCATTTTAAAAATACAGGCAGCTAAGATAAAATGCATGTGTATTTTTCCTGATGCTGACAATCCATAACTTGCTTCAGCTGAAACAGGTTGTTCTTCATGAACTTTCTGCAACAATAGAGACCAATTATGAGCACAAAAATGCATTTCTAACTATTTCTATTTGAACTAAAGTTGAGAGAAATTCAACTGTTACAATAATGAGAATTTGGGGGCAGATTTGCTTAATTGTTATGAAAATGTCAATGCAATCAATGCAAGCCAGTTTTTAATGTTTTGCAAATAATTGCAAAATGTAATTTATTTTTTTTTTTTATTGGACCATAAACATGTTTTTGTGAGATTCACCTATAGGTAGTTGATGTCCGTGTGCTTGTCAACATCAAGATATTAGGATCAAATTTATATTGCATGTGTAAGGGCAAATGGACATCTTTAATCTTATACAGTTCACCTTTTCTTTTTCACTTTTTCTTAGGTCTGTCACCATTTTTAAACACCTCTTTGCCTTCACAAGTTCATTTCAAATGGTCCTGCCGTCTGACAAAGGAATATTTATACTTATAAATGAGCGTATATGAAATAACAGAATAGGCAAAATGCTAATTTAAAAACATTTTAAAAAGAGTAAATAATTTCACATAGTAGGAAATTTCAACTCACTAAAATTATTTTCTTAACTACCTTAATTCACTAGCACAAAGTAGCAAAGTATCTTAGCTGGAATATCTCATAGAAAAAAAGAAAAAAGAAAAAGAAAAGAAAAGTAATTTCGGTCATCAGCTAGGGTCATTGTCAAGGGTGAGTCCAGATAGGAGACTTTATTTGACCAACCCAGGTGCCACCCCAATATTTTAAATTGTCATTGGCTATCCCCAAATTGAGAGATAGAACAATATGCAAAAAAGATATAATGTACTTGGTTTGAATCACAGCAGTTCTATATATTGTCAGTTTTGATAGTTTAATGGTTGATAAAAATCAAAAGAAAAAAAAAACATGATGATTATACCTAACACATTATACCTAAAATGATTATTATTATCATAATCATTAATATTGCGAGGGAGGTTGGGTTATGATTCATGCCACCTTAAGAGAGTGTGTCCCTCATGGGCCACCCTAGTTTAAAAAACAACGGGACAGAGAGCAAGATGATATTTCATTAAAATACTATTCCTTTAGGAATGAGGGAATAAACAAACCTTCAGAACATTATGAATCATTCAGACGGCTGAGGAAGCATGCAAATAATAATGAAAAATAAGAGAGAAACATAAATAACCATGTAAATCTTGTAAATCAAGAAAATCTTTGCAACGAGAAAATGAAACAAAATGCATCTGAAAATTATCGTTTTTGAGTTCCACAAAAGCATACAAAAAAAAAATAGCAAAGATTTGAATATTCACCCAGGGTGGATGTGCAACTAACTCATGTTGCTCCAAAACTATGTGTCTTTTTTTCCTTCTATGACACACAAAGAAAAAGACTGTACAGACCGAATGGCCTCTATAAAAACGGGTAAACGGTAACAACCATGCAGCATCTAATATATATTACATTTTATATGTCTTTCTTTGCACTTTCCACGATTGTTATATTTAAAATAACATGACTGGCACCTTTTTTTCAAAAATATTACTTCTATTCTTAAAGTTATTGTTATAAAATCGAACTTTTCCTAAGGAGATACTAACACCAGCACAGGTTCATGAATACAGAGTAGGCTAAGGTCAGCAGCAGTTTGTTCCCTGTGTGCCATGATACACTAGCATTAGCCAGACTCAAACTGTTGCCTTTCATTCTGCAGGCCTTGTTATAAGAGAAATGCTGTCAACTCTGAATACATTGCTGATTCACTCTCACCTGAACAACAGCAGCATAACACAACACAGCATGACTAATCACCGAATATCTAACCCTCCATCCAAAAGACATCCATGATAACATGTCCACAAAAACATATCAGTCTACTTCCCCTATTAAGTGAATATACAAAAATGACAGACAGAGAGGCAGACAGAAAGAGAGAGAGAGAGAGAGAGCGAGATAGAAAGAGAGAGAGGTCATCGCTAATGAGGGAAGCAGGTGACCCCTGCAATTCAACAGTGATCCTATCAGCTTCCTCTGTGTTGCAGGGGTTAATCCCTTTAGGCACTAATTGATAGGAGATAACATGATACTATTGCCAAGGCCTTATTTGGTGTAACCCCTGCACTTTCACACATTGAGTGTCAGTGGGAGATCAGACGTGAAATTGATATTTGGGATGTTTGCGTGCGTAAGCGCAGCTCTTTCTTATCGAACAGTTGCAGTGTTCATTTGGTGTTTATGTCACAGACTCTTTGCTAGGATTAACCACTTGGCCTTTAATCACTGTGACCAGTTCATTTGGTTTTCAACCCATCAACACATGCTTTAGCAGACCGGCATCAAAACGAAATTTACCCCTTAAACGTTAATGAGTCTGAACGCTTTGAGTGTTTGGCAAGCCTCAGCACCTGACAGAATAAAAAAGGGCTGGGAAGAGATTAAATCTGACTATCACCTCTTGAGATCAATCAAAACAACTGAAAAAATATACAACCACAGCTGAAGACAGGATAAGAATAAAACAGAAGGGCAATATCAAAAGACCAAATGAAGATACTATAGCATTTTGCTTGCAGCTATGAGGAAGCAGGTTTGTATTTATGCGTGATTTTGTCAAAAAGAGGCATTCTGGGACTGATCGCGTCGTTGCAAATAATTACAGGCCATTAAGTGATCAGCAGCTGTGAAAAAGGAAAAATGAGAGAGAGAGGGAGAGAGAGAGGGAGAGATTTTATATAAAAAAAACTACTCCTTTGGGGATGATGGAATGAACGAACATTCTTTCTACCTCTCTTTCAAAACTTAAATAATTTAGACAGCTTAGAAAACTAAAATAAATAAATAAATATTGAAACATAAATAACATCATGCAATGAGAACTTGTGAATGAGAATAACAACTTGCAATGAGAAAAGGAAGCAAATCTGAAAATGAATGTTTTTGAGTTCCACAAAAGCATGAACAATGTGATTTAATATTAAACTTTTGACTCATAGGTTGATCGAAATATCCAAACAAAATAGCAAAGATTTCTAAATTCACTTAGTGTGGACAATGTGTAATATAATGCACTAATAAATAGCATCAGCAACTTTGAAAAGTCATTAAATAGAAACAAAAGTAGCAGTTTAAAAAGTCATACAATGTTCACACCTAACATTGAGCTGTGTGTTTGGCCTTACATGCTGTTAACAGAAAGCTAGCTGAGGCAGTAAAATATAAGCACTCACCAATCACATCATGAACTAAACCCAATAAACTACCCTTAGCGATGATTGGCATTTCATCGGTCATAGCCTTGAATCAGTTATGCTCGCTCTGGCTAGCGATTATTAAATCGAAAGTTTACTATCCAGCTCAATTTATGAATGCTCTATGAAAGTTGATGAAGGCATGAAGTTCCTGTGTCAATCCTCAAGACAAATTTTCTGCAAACAAACTGTGACAAAGAGTAAGTGACAGACCCTTATTTTGAACAGCTTTGTTTAAGCATGCACAAAATGTAATTTAGTAGATTTTTGGCATAAAAGGATTCATGTAAATACGGGAAAATCTCTGAAAATATAAACCCTAAATATTTATTTATTTATAAAAAGGTAGGCAATTAAAGAAACAGTAGTGCTTATATTTTTGAATCAGACAATTATGCAGATTATATAGAAACATGGAACATATAAAGAATAAATAAGTCTGCATGTAGCCTAAATTACAAACATACATAACATTTTAGCCTCATCACTGATATGTATGGAACAACACTTTTCTCACTATTTCTTGTCCTCAAGCCCAGTCCCAAAATGGCTACACTGTATTATATAATCACTGTACATTATTGCAGGTGTACATTACAACTGTACATTATTTTTTAAAAAGTTTATACATTAAACTTTCATTATCCATTATCAGCACACAAGCATTATAGAAATACACCAGGCAAATGTGAATTATCCCTTTCTATAATTTGTATTACAAATTTTATGATCATACTTAAAATTCTCTTTCTATATAAATTTCTAGCAATAACAATAAAAACAGAAACACCCCTCATAAGTCTCGTATTTCAAAGCTTTTCCAGTTATGAGCAAGAATCCAGGGCCAATGGGTCACTCAAGAGGCCGAATCTTCCAGAACATTGTGTACCTCAGATACAAAAAGGACAAGGCCTCAGACTAAGCTACAAATCCACCCTCCAACACACACACACACACACACACACTCAATAGCACCTTTTGCGCCTTTTTACACTCTACTCTCTAAACCAGTCTCGCTCAAATCACAATTGTATCACATGAATCGATTAAATATTTTTATCAAGCACAAATAGACACTTTTATCATTTAAAGAACTTTATTGCAATAACAACAACAAGAATAACACTGCTTACACAAATAATTCAATCTACACCAACGAAACAGTTTAATTTAGTTTTTCACGAATACAAGCAATTAATTTTTTTTATTACATTTATTTAACATTAATAAAAATACCGTGTTTACATTAATAAGCAAAATTATATTTTTAACAAAAACTATACTTTTCAAAACGCATCCCTTTTTCCTAGATTTATATACTTCAATGAACGTTTACAACAAAATGTGCACATATTTTTATTTGTGCTATTTACAACAGAAATACTAGCATATAAAGAAAATCATCTTTAACTAAAATTATCAACGATAGAGATATGGATAGGGAACATTAAACAATATTCAATGAGAATGACTGAAGAATTTTAAATAATAAATACACAACGTAAATGGGACAATCCAAGGACTAAACGTTTAGGTAAAATATTGTTATGTGTGATTTGATATATTTTACTATCAGTCTAATGTGCTACCTAGGGGTTAAAAAAATGTAAACATGCATGTGTAATATACAATGAAATAAGACAAATAACATTTCACAGCGGATTAGAGCACATCATCATTGCAGTGAAATCCTCAGAGCCTGAAGGCACAATTTTATTTGGATATTTGTAACTAACTAACTAACAAACAATATCACTTCCAGAAATGCATTTAAAAAAAAGATAATAAAATCTTTGTGTGTGGCAAAAAAAAGAGAGCGAAAAAGATCTTTACGAATGTCATCATAGCTATGCAGAAGGTCAAAAGTAGAGTAATAAAAAGCACATTTGTTTCAATTTGAGACGGTAAAATTTGCACCCACAGCACTATTCATAGTGTTCCATCAAATTTACAATCTCATACAAAAAAATAAAATAAAAAAATAAAAAACACTCGATCGCGGCATATTTCGGGTAAATCTATCACATTAGTATAACAAACGAACATTGAATGACAAAAATTAGCTAAATAGTGCAGGCGATGCCTCAAGTCTGAACTGATTCACGCTGCAAATTCTGATACTGTGGAAAGGGTATCCATCTTCCTCTGCAAAACTCCTCCCTAAAATGGAGGCAGCTGTCCTAATACATCCAATGTCTCGCTCCAGCACTTGGGTAAAGCTTTGAGAAGAGTCAGACGTTACACTGCCATCAGCACGAGGACATGAGCAAAAGGAAGAAAGCAAGTAAGCCAGGACAGCCACCAAAAAGAGAGAGGCTCTAGGCTTTGGCTGCCTGCCAGTGATCCCCTTAAAATGCCATTGTGGCTTTGATATTGAATATATGCAAGCAATGCAGGAGAGTGAGATCCTTGTTCTTTCACACACCAAATCCATAAGCTCGCTTCACAAGAGCTACAGAGACCCGGGGGGCGCTGTTGGACACTGCAATAAAAATGGCTGCCATCTTCTTTTTGTGAGATATTATTTCTCACCAAAAAAAAAAGGATTCCTGCAGCTTTTTAACCATCCATATGAAGGCACAAAAAATACTATTTTAAAGAGTCTCCCTGTAACCTTCACATTTAGACTGTCTGTAGATTTTTTTTTTTTTTTACCTGTCCATAATCAACCTGTCTAATCATTATGTTCAATGAAGAAATCAGTTAGAAATTTGTATGAGAAGCGAGTACTGGAAATGATTGGTGTGCCAAGCTGAAAGTGCGATTACTCAGCAACATTTCAAACGTCACATCTGACAAAGAAAAACAGAGACTCGTTTCGGTTAGCATTAGCCTCTCTGATGCACACTCATCAGCCTGCAGGCTTTCATAATCGCACCTTTGCACACATCTCTGCATTCCTGCCGTTCCACCTCTCTCTCCATGACATGCCCAAATGTGCTTCACAGAGTACTGGGTGGGAAATGCCCTTTTAAACCTACCGTCAGCACGGCAGCACAGCTCCAGAACACCGGTTTCACCTTTAAGTGTAGCTGAATCCTCCTGCCTATAAAGAAAGCCCAAACACAAAGAATTCACATTAATAAAAGTTAATATAAATAAATATCTATCTATCTGTCTATAGCTAGCCACATATATTATATTCACTTCAATTGACAGACCTGACGTTACATTGAGTGTCATTATTACTTTTAGATTTCTTTACACATATTATCACAATTAAATTACAAACATTTTTATTCCATATTTAAATTAAAAACCTTGTAATTTTCATATCAGATGGCTAAAGAAATTTATATCACTGTGCAAGGATAAAACATCTGATAATACTTGAAATAGATACTAGTAGAATAAGAACATCAACAGGTTGTTGATGTGGACAACAATTCTTCATTTTCAAAAACATCAACCAAACATTTACAGTCCTGTGAGCTAAACCAACATGCTTACACTTACACACAGCTAGATCAGTTGAACCATGACATTGAGTACTGAGGTTGGACACAGATAGGCCTGTATGGTGAACTGATATTCAGAAATGTGCAGCGGCGCATTTATAATACCGTCAAACATTACAATAATGAAAGCCTCAAAATGAACATGTATGTGCTAAGCTGCTCAAATTGGCAGAAATTATCTGTAAATCAGTGTGCGCTGAAGGCAACAAAAATACTTAACCCACAGACAACAGATTTCTTTAAGCGTCTCATAGTGAGCCATACCATTGCCTCGAAATTTTATATACTCTATTTAAAAAATACAAAATGGCAGAAACCCAGATACCCGTAACAAAAAAGCATAACGCGAAAGCTTATTTGTAAAATTACTACGATTAAAATAGGAATAATTCAGGGCTTAATTTCATTAGTCTTTTGCCTACATACTGCAAAATACAAAAATCTTCATAAAACTGCATGTGTTATTTTAGCAAATTGTATCCAAGATAACAAGCTTTCACAGCAGTATGTCTAAAAATTATTCTGTAATTAGTTACTAAGCGTTTGTTTGAATGGAACTCTTGCTTTCTGTTAATACGAGACATTGCAAAATAAGATTCTTAAAATTCTAAATACATATTTTCATGTCTCATTTAAAGTATTTTTTTAATCATTACGTCATACGCAAACAGAACTTCTAAAACACAGATGCCATCTACTACAACAAGAATTACGAAACTTCTCACCATAACCTTGTGTGACCTTCAATGATTAGGTCCACTTATTTTCATTTTTTGCTTGTTATTTCTTTGAGCTTAGATAATTTAATTAATTATAATTACATACCATATGCACCAGTGAAGGGAAGACCTTTTAAGCACGGAAGATTTTTTTAAGTATATTTATGTCTAATCAATTATTGTAACTTTTCATAATAATATTTTAGCTTAGATGTTTTTTTTGATTGCACAACACCTCTGGGATAGGGCATGATACCATCCAGTGAGTGCAGGGTCACAATTTCTCTTGCTGAAACACTTTAAACACACTCAAAACATGATATTAAGGAGGGACCAATAGCAACCAATGTATATCCTTGTGCCTCCTAGGAAGCAGCCATCTTGTTTTGAATATGACTGAAAAGCTGAGTCCTATGACTGCTTTTTTCATAACAATATCAAAGAGAGATGTCTCTGTCTGCTTTAAAACTATGAATGCATAAGCATGCAAAGACAAGCCACAAGGGCAACAGATTCATGGTGCCTTTTCAAATCTAGACCAATATGAACAATCGGTCAAAAACGGCAGATTTAGAACAGTTTAAGAAAGAAAGCAGACCTATTCTAACTCTCAAAAACTTCAGACCGGTAAATGCAAAATTAAGTTAAGAAATGACTAATCTGCAAGACAGCATGGAAGCCTGTTAGCATATCTGAAATGTTTTGGTCTGCACGCCACCTGAATCCTGACACATTTTGATTAACATTAATGATTCTAATCATGATAAAGTCAATATAATGCCAGATTCAATTGATACATTTTACATACAGCAAGGAAATATGGTATCACAAAAATATGATCGAAATAGGATTAAAAAAAAGCCTACTTAAGAAAACGCCAAGTTATAAACGTCCTTGTTAAATAGTAAATAAATGGGAACCTTTTTACTCCAGTGATATTTCTCAGTATTTTCTACAGTCAATCGCATAGCCATAAAACAAGATAGAATATTTTTACTATTATATGCCATATAAAAATGCAGTTTATTAAACACGTTGACCTTTTGTAGGGCATGTGGTCACATTACAGTATATGGGGTACATTACATAGACCAATAAACAGCCTATTACTGACTGTTCAACAAAATTAAAACAAAAAAACAATAATGAAACGCATAAGAATTTAACAGCAAACACGTAACATTAACATGTTAACAAACAAAAATCTCAAAACATTTTTCTGATTAACAAATAGGCTGAGAATTTATCAATTTTATAAAATTGTAACATTTTCAAAATGTAACAACATGCCCCAATATAAATGGGGCAACTTGCCCCAACTTAACATTTAGCCTATGAAACATCACAAAAATTCCTGCGAACCTTTTAGTCAAATAACAAATTTTCTGTAATTAATTCTTTGTCTGAATTTATGCCAGTATTCTGTTCACTTCACCCAACAGCTTATATGATGATACTAGGAATTTAAAATCCACTAGAATTATTGTAATATATGGCCGTTTTTAACTGTGTGTTTGAAATCAACATACAAAAAAAACGTTTGTTTCATTCAACTCTTGACTTTGCTCCAACTATAGCCCTCCTTCTTCCCTGTTTTTTTGTCGGGTGGTTAAAGTCAACGAGTTGTATTTTGTATGTATGTGGGGACTTATGATACATTTTTATTTAAATAGCCTAGGCAAATTTATAACATTAGTTAACTTTTGAGTAAAATATTCGCTATTGGGGATCGAACCATTTGTGGACGATACCAACCAAGCGCGCAACAGAACTGTACTGACACTGACACCAGTTGCGAGCTGTGAACGCCGGAGATATCATGACTAAAAAACAATTTAGCGCCATCGTAAGATTACACACACTCAAACACGTAAGGAGCTTTTGGCGTTTATTTTTTTGGTAGTAGCCAAATATATTTTATGTCTAGCCTACGTACTGTCGCTAGACTAACCAGCTCTTTACCTCAAATAGCCAACATTTTTTCACTAGTAGGAAAACAGTCTAAACACAACTCAGTCCTCCACCACAAGCGGAAACTTCACACACAAAGACGGCCATAAATTGCGGATAAACAGCAGACTACTTTGCGCATAGCTGCATGATCTTTACCGTGCTGTATAGACTCTTGGCACGCTGATATTCACACTGTTTTGGCATCTCGAGTTCATGGGGTTAATGAGAACCCGTGCTCACGTGAGCACAGGTGCGTCATCTGTCTGAAGAGATGATCGCGATAAACTCTTTCTTCATCCCGCCGAACGACATGCGGTAACATGTAATCACATTAAAATGACCACCCTGCATCCGATCAGCGGTTCACATGATTCGTATTGTTTGCTATGATTAAGCAACATCGCACACATTTAAGTAGCCTACTAGCTAATATATTCGCGAACAACACAATCACCATAACAACGGCAGACTGCATTAGACAAAAAGATTTGCGTCCCGCCACGATCATCTTACCTGTGAATTAATGAACTGTCTGTCTGGTGAAAAACATGGAATAAAACTTTGAAATGCGCTACAATAGAATCTAGTTGTCAAGCTACGAAATGACTGTGTTGGACGACTGTAAAATTCCGCTCTGTCTCCCTTTGTTTTTCTAATGACTATGAGCGAGACTCTGGATAAACTCCATCACCATTTTTATCAGTTTCAGACAGACTCCAGACACTCTCTGGCCACTTACGTGTCGTGCACTGTCTACGCAGCGCGTTCACGAGCGTCGGTGCGCCACAGACTGACAAGCACCAGACCAATGGCGTCCCGAATTTGAGCATGATATCCAATAACAACAGCCCAAAAAATGATAGACTCCCCGAATGGATGCAGAGAGAAAATAATCTTTAGGAAACGCAGTCAAATAAATATGATTGGAGGTGGGGATGAATCAGGTTTATCATGCAGACATGCTGATATGGTTGTAAACACTTGAATCGGATGTGAAAAGCAACCGGCATAATAGAATTTATTAACTCTGCACGCGACCGTAGGCTACTATAGCTTTAAATAATTTCCTGCATTATATCACAAAAGGATAAATGTTGAATTTAGGAATCCAGTTTGCAGGTGAATTTTATTTTAAGAGAAACGAAAACCATAAAAGTAAAAATATAAATAGTTTATAGTCTATATTATAACAGTATTGCAGGGCATAATCATTGCATACTACAAAATAGAGTATATGATTAATTAAGTACTTCTGTTTGATTTTTGGTTCTTACGCCAATTCAAAGGAATTGGCTATAAGCAGATACAAACTTATAAAATTATCTTTGTGTTTATTAAACACTTTATTCTTTGATCTTAGTATACTGACTGATGAAATAACTGCTTAAGATTTAAAACCACTGATGTTTTACACTAGCAAATATTTTTGCTATAGTTCCAGTATATAGGTCTAGAAGGCCTCTATTAAAAAGAGAGTTGAGTAAAGGAACAAATGTATCTTTTTCTTTATATGTCTGTTTTTTATAGACTATGAAAGAGTAATGTGTGTCTTAATACACTCAGTGAGACTTACCACTCAGCATAATCTGCACATTTTTATTCTTTTTTATTCTTCCCAACCTCCAACTACAGGTTACATCTGAATAATTAATTTGACATGAATAGCCTGCCTTAAAAAAACATGTACAAACATTATTGGTAAGTATGTCTAATAGGCTACTCATGCCAGAGTAATTGAGAAAAAAAACATGATTCTGCCGCTTCCAGGGTTCTTTAGAAAAAAAATTCAGCTAAATTACAGTTAAAGAAGTTAAATCACGCCAGACACGTGTAGGCTAAAGGAGGAAGCAGATGTTGAAACTGAGTGTTGATGCCGGTGTTCGGGAGTGATGCCCTGACAAAACATGTTTATATTGCACTTGATTGTTATCAAATTTGCACGCCATGCACTTTTATTTATTATTATTAACTGTTTGCAATTTAAAATTGTTTGTAGAAGTTGTTTTCTGTAACTTTCTTTCCCTTTTTTCGTTGGTGCGCTTTGGAGAGGGGGTAAAATCTTTGCGTGCCAGGGGGAGCTGCCACTCGACCAGTCACTGATATATGCGCCTACCACTGCGTTATATGCGCCTGCCACTCGACCAGTCACAGATATATGCGCCTGCCACTCGAACTTACACAATATGTAATATATGTTTTTAAACCAAATGCAGCGCATATCCCCTGAAGCCAACGGGAGCCAGAACGGTAGGCACAATAGGTCAATATTCACCATTAACCAAACGCTTTTCGCCTGACTTACAAATACTCTACCCGCTTTTTTTTAATCCTGAGCACCAGTCTCGTGAGGCTTGCGCCTGCCTAAAAATCTCTCACTTTTTTAATATACAAGACGAACCCACAGACAGTGCTATGCTGATCTTATTGACCTATTTCTCATCTGATCTTATATTTTATTCGCTCTTTTTATCCGTATATGGGAGTGCGCTCGTGGCTCTATTAAGTCTCGCACCAACCATACGACCTCTCACTGTTTACACCTATCAGACACTCGGGATTGATACACGAAAACAGTGCAATACAGATCTTATTTACCCATTTTCTCACCTTATCTTATATTTTATTCGCTCTTTTTATCCGTACATCGGAGTGCGCTCGTGGCTCTATTAAAGGTATTGTAGGTAGAAATCCACACAAATACTTTTTGTCCAAATTTGTTTAAACTGTCTTTATATATCAATGCCAAATTGAAATGTAAGTACTCTGGAAAAGAAATTATAAAAATCGAGTGTCTGTAGTCCTCTCAGGACTGCAATAAAGACAGCTCATTATTCCATTAACTCCCACCCCCTCCCTTCTCGGCTCCTTCCAAAGCCACGCCCCCAAAACAAATGAACGCGCGATCCCGGCCGTTCGCTCAGCTGGAAGAGTCGGACGCGTTTACCAGCTTTACCAATCAGTGACATAATGTCAGAATCACAAGTAATAAAATAACTAACTTTATCAGTATGACTATAAACAATTAACATGGCTGTTAGTACTCACTATCAAGCTCGCACATCGATACTGGTAAAGTTTAAAATATTTTACTAGCTCGTAACGGAATCAAACTCAATATAAGGCAAAGCTATAAATAGCTTCATTGATACACGTTTGCCGTTACTATCAGTTACACTGTGATGAAGGTGAATTTGTAAGATTCATAACATAAAATTGTTTACAGATAAACTGAGTAACATACACTCAACACCTTCTCACAACTGCATTGCAGACCCAAGATAATATAACACACACACACAACATATATAGCACATACAGATACAACATAAAGACATAGGTAAACATATGTAGAGCATATAACAACAAACCAAACGTGAAAAAAACGGAGTAGGTAGAGTTCACGGTGAAAATAGGAACAAAGTAGCCTGGCAAGCCAGACCTATCAAGATGTTAGGTCTGGGAACTCACAATTGGCATATCTCAATCCGAGGGGCGGGATAAACAGGTGTCTTTCAAATTCCCTCTTAACTCCAAGTCATCCAGAGTCGCGGCCAAAGCCGATTCGAAAGACCGCTGTTCGCCAGCAGCATATTCTTTGTTTTCAAGTAGCAGATCACCTATGGAAATCACGCGGAACCGTCACAACTCTGCCGTCATTATGTTAAGCACGCCCACCAAATCTATACACGATGTGATTGGCCTGACCAGAGTTTGGTTTTTCCAGCTCGAATGCCAACGGAGAGTTGCTAGACCACACTTTGCTGCAAAATAATTTTTGCTGCCGCTAGGGTGCGTCTAGATTTCTAGGCTAGGAACCAGTGGCGGTTCTAGGGGGGGGCCCAGGGGGGCCCGTGCCCCTGTGACAACAAGCTTGGCCCCCCTTGTGGCCCCCCTAAATGTGGAGTGTGAAATATTTTTTACAAAACTGTTTTTTTGCTATCGTTGTTATCGTTGTATGCGTATTATTTTTTTTTATTATTCTATCTTTGTGGATTTGCTTGTTCACGTGACAATTCGCATCACATTCGCGGGAATCGCGGCAGAATAACGTCTGTCTCCTGCACGCGAGAGAGGAGAGAAGGAGAAAGCTGGTCAGTTGCAAGTTCATTCTTTATGTGCGTATGGGGTGTGCGATATGCATTGTCTATTATGACTGTGATATCAACTGTGATATTGATGTTTTACAACAGTTAAATTAACAATAAGTGAACATTGGGAGTTACTTTTTAGACACAATATTGTCAATATTGTTTGTTTTCCCTTTATTTCGCCGACTAGAATTTCAAAATGAAACCGTAGCAGAGTCTCAATGCAACAGACAGCGATGATTTCTTGACTGAAATCCGCGTTTTGAAGGAATCACTTGCTCCTTTCCCGAATGAATCAGCCGTTTGAACGAATTGGTTGAATGAATGAATCCCTCAACTCACTTATGAAGACCGTGACTTGCCGCCGCCTACTGGCGGTTTTAGTTTCATATTTAAAGTACCCTTTAATTAGAACATTACAATTAGAAATCATTTCATATTTCATAAAGACTCGTTCAAAATGAACAGATCTTTTTTCGAGTCATTTCGTTCATTCAACGAACGAAATGACTCGAAAAAAGATTCGGTCATTTGGATGAACGAGTTTGAACAGGAGAGTCACGAACGACGGTACGCGCTCGCGCTGTGCAAGAGAGGGGTGATCAGCGCGTACACGAGCGTGATTGACACTGCTAAGACATTCCTCCTGGCTCTGATTGGTTGTTTCTGACCGGTCCGGGAGCGGTGTATTTCTGCAAATGGCAGTAGGACCACAGAGAGGAGCCAGAGGAGCTTGATTTTTTTCACAGATTATCTATCTTATTGTAAGGCCGTCGTAAGTGCTCGTCCCTTCTGCGCATGCGCACTTTCAGGTGTATTATGTGTGATGAGTTACGGTTTCAGCCATTCCTTTGAAAATGGCTGAGGGTCGAAAGAGAAAAAATGTATACGAAGTGTATGATAAGAAGAGAAAGGCCGCAGAATAGAGAAACAAGACCAGAGTGATTTTGGTGCGAATATTTCACACGCTGGCATGCGCTAAAAGCACAGGTTGGGCTTCCCACTGATGCCGCAGTCGCGAAGATTCTACTAGACAGGTAAAGTTTGTCATACTATTTGGAGAAATCCATTTAAAATCACAGCTAGTTAAAGTTAATGTAAGCTATGATTAGCGATGCTAGCCCTGGCACAAGTCATGCACCGCGTAGACACGGTGAACATCTCAATTTGTCTATAGTAGCCTTGTGACCAAATGGTAAATGGTATCACGCTGAAATATTCTAAAACCTTGTGTGTTCATTTTCGATAATTACACTGTGTTCACCATAGTATTTATTACACAAATGCAACAAGCTACTTCTCCATTGCATATCATGTCTTGAGTCCTCGGTCACTCAACACGTTTAATAGGCGTTTCCTCTCGGGAGAAAATAGAGTGCTGCGCATGTGCATTTTTAAAAAAATTGGAGAGGGCGGGTCTTCTCTAAAATTCGGAAAGATCCTCCGCTATACCTTTAATAAAACATCATATATTATTATTGCATTGACGTTTTTAGAAGAGGATTACAAATTTCACTATAGGCTAAATATTGTCGATTAAACTTCAAATCATAGTAGCTGTATACATCTGTCAGGCTGTAAATCGCTTCAGGACTCGAGAAGTTTGAGTATTCAGATGAGTTAATGCACACAATGGGTCTCATTCATGAAACACTCGTAAATATACGAGTAAATATGTGAGTGATTTGCGCGTAAAGAGACCTTTCCGAAAACTCTTCTCCTGATTCACAAATACTTCGTAAACGTCAGATGTGATCGTGAAATGTGTGTGTGTGTGTTAATGAATTCCAAACAGTCGTAAATGGCGCGCGCGTGCACGCTCATTCTCAATTAGGCTACCATAAATCCCGCCAATTAAATCCGACTGACTAACTATATATGGGCATCATATTATGACACAAAACGAAGGATTTCAACATGTCTTCTCAAAAGCGAATGAAAAAGAAAAAATTCTCAGGTTCAGAAATTGTAATTATCTCTGAAAATACACCTTTTGCGCAGCGCTCTATCTGCCAAATCTAGCAAAAGTGCTATATCAGCCATTGTAAATGTTTCGTGTTATGCCTGATTTTGGAACAATTTCCATAACAATTTAGGGGCTGTTAGTTTGCCCAGCCCTATTGAAAGCAATTAATTATTTGATTAAAGTGTTCCGTTTGCAGATGCTATTCCTGGCTCTCATAAAAGTAAAAAGAAAAACCGTATGTATTTACTATATATAATATTTTTTTCAAAATGCTGTGTAAATATGTATCCGATTAAGGTGAATTAAAATGGAGCCTTATTAATGAGCAAAACGTTCGGGTGTTAAGCGGACTATTTACGCGTGGCTGGGAGCAGGTGTAGATTTCTTGCGTACCAACTAACATTTGGAAAATACGAACATTTTAATGAATTCGAAAATTTACGCCAGAACCACTTTACACACGATTTACACAAAAATTCGTTCTGCTCGTGTTTCATGAATGAGACCCATTAAATGTAAAAGTGCGTATGTATATGCAGTCTAAAGTGTCTTTCTCTGTCCATCTAGATGGCTGTTTTCTTCAGTCATTCTTCTGTACCAGCCGTTGACATCAGTAGTGACAGGTAAGTGATGCTCTACTCTCTACTGTTAGATATTTCCCTCACTGATGATTTCTACACATATAGACAAGTTTCTTTCAAGATTCCTCTTTTAATCTCTTTATCAACCTATTCATTGGACAGTCTATTCTTAAGTGGTAGATCACAACCTTGAAAATGGATTACAGGTCGATATTATGGGACCACTCTTTAAACTGGCCTGAAGGAAATCAACCTCACAGACATTAAAGGGATAGTCCAGTCAAAAATAAACATTTTCAAAATGTCTTCTTTTCTGGTGGGTGTACGATCCCCTTAAAAGCAATCAGAGTAATATATTGCCTTTTGTCTAGATGCACATATTTATATATTATATATTAAATATATGTTAAAACATAACATGAACTTGACTAATACATTTAATCAAAAACAACACTATGGCAACACATGGTTATTTTAGTTTTGAGCTTGTAATGTTTAGATAGGTTTCATGTTGTGATTTTGTGTTTGTTTTAGTTTAGGTTTTTTTCAGTGTTTCATAGTTTTAGTTTTTCAGTATGTTTCACATTAAAGCTTAAAGGCCTGAATAATAAACAAACTTTTTTTGACAGGTACAAAGGTGCATACAGAGATTCAGATTTCCGGCAGCACTTTCAAAATCTGCGATTAATCGTGATTAATTATTTTAATCAACTCACAGCTAGTTTTAATGCTTATAATGCACGTTTTGATTATTGATGCACAAAGAAGGATGTTACAGAGTCTGGTTTTTTAAGCGTCGGTTTACAAAGTTCAAATGACTGTGATAGTGTTTGCCTGTTATAAATTGTAATTGTTGTATTTTAATCATTTTCACTGCTTGCCTGTATTTATGTGATCATATATACAAATAAATAAATGTATTTGATATTTATCACAGGTATGCAACCATTTAAGAAATGATAATATAATATAATTAGCAGTCCTCAGATGTGATTGGCTGAACGCTTTTACAATAATGCTGAGAAAAAATTTCAGCCTCGTTATACACCTTTGCTAATATTAAAAAATTCTGCATTACCTTGTGCTGTTCGAACGGTTGCTTCCATCGATCCATCGATGACTTCCACACATTATCTGAGTTTTCTTCCTTTCAGGTAATTCTGCTGTTGTCTTTGTCACAAGACTGTAGTCTTCTGCCAGGAGCATCGTGGCAATCTGCTGCTGTCCAGAATCAGGTGGTTTGTCTTCGTCTGACATCTCAGCTGAGACCTGTCCACTATGGGTGACCCTAGCAGTAGTTGTGAAGTACCAGTGGCGTAGCTCTCAGGATCACTGATGCACACAAGCCCTCACAGCACATCAAGCTGCAAACCTTGTGAGGGACCCTAACCTACCCTAACCTAACTGCTTAAAAGCAACCGCATATCAACCAACTACGGAAAACATCCCAACAACCAGGTAGTCGAAGTCCAGCGACTGCATAAAACAGGTTAACAACAACGCAAAGCAGAAAAACTTGGCAAACACATGTCAACGCACAAGAAACCACCTAAAACTTCCTGACAAACACGAAGCAAAAAGATAAAAACCACTCAGAACAACCTAGGAACCGCATATCAACGTCCTGACAACCACACAGCAATGTGCAATACACTA
This sequence comes from Siphateles boraxobius, assembly GCF_051911475.1. NCBI lineage: Eukaryota > Metazoa > Chordata > Actinopteri > Cypriniformes > Leuciscidae > Siphateles > Siphateles boraxobius. The sequence goes on along the minus strand of NW_027508734.1, from coordinate 30,414,298 downwards.
ACTTTTCAAAAATAGAACTTACTCTATAACTATATTGAGTATTTACATACGTAGGCCCCGTTGTGCAATACTCCAGCCTCCATGTGACACTGTGATGACTCAGTGTCTGGGCTTCTTTCTTCGGGTGTTCCTCGGGCAGGGGCTCTTCACTGATGTCTACATGGATTTGTGGAGCTTCTTCTTCTGCTGGGTGTGGAGAAGCTCTCAGTGACGAGGACACGTCCATCGGGCTGCTCCGTCTCCACCAGGGAAGGGCAGTTGAGTGTCTCCCACAGCTGTTGCTTGATCGTCAGGCCCAGCTGATGACTGTAGGGACGGTGGCGACCAGAGCGAGTCTTCATCATGGGCTCCGCTACAGAACGGTAAATGTCCTGGTAGCCCTGCACGCTGCTGCCGTGGATGGATACAGGCTCTTCCTGCTGGCACTTGTCCACTGAAGAGACCGAGGCTGCTGGACGGATGTCTGGAAGGACAGGAGCGTTCTTCAGGTAGCGCTCCTCCAAATCGTTGGATCTTTGAGCTTTCACAGAGATACAGCTGTAAGTGTGATCCAACCCGATCACAGCTGCCAGATGAATCCCCTCTGCCAGCTCCACTAAGAATCCCCTCAGGTGTGTGGGAAGAGCCCTGGTTCTTCTTGGGCGACGCTGCTCCATGATAATAAATCAAGAATAACTTTCCAAATCGGACAAATTTGACTTAGCAAATTGTAGAGTTGTGAGAATAGACTTCAAGGCTTCAGAGACAGTTGTTTTTATTTCAAAAATCAACACATGTTGCTGGACTGACATAGAATATTGAGGCTCATTTAAATGTAAACAAACAAAACATGATATCAACTGTAAGTCAATTAGAGCCCTATATGTTACTTGCACTATGTGTGTGTGTGCACTATGTGTGTGTGTGTGTGTGTGTGTGTGTATTAGTGGTGTCTGTTAAGCTAGCATCTCTGTTAGCTGTTAGGAAACATGCTATACTATTGGTTCATAAATGGTTCATTGGTTCATAAATGAATCTTTCACGTGAACAAATCATTCTTGCTTACTCGTATATTTTGTCAACTGAAGTCTCTTCGTTTTGAAGTGCACAACTGCTTTGGTGGTTTTCCCTGCGTCCACAGACTGACTATAGCACAAGCCGTTTGCATTGGAGTGTGGCCTGTGAAGGAGCGTTGCAATATGAATCTGCTAAACGAATCTGTGTTTGGAGTCTGAATGAATCTTGTTTGTAAACCAATATACAAGCAAATACATGTTGTTCACATTTTATTTATTTATTTAAGTTCTTTGCATCTTTTTCTTGCTTGGTAAATGTTCAGTTGACCAAATAAAGCAAAAAACAACATTTCTGCTCATATTGCTTTTAACCTGTGTCTGATTTTGTAATTGTAAGACTAAAAAAAAACTGGAGATCTTGAGCAACTTGAAGAAACAACAGTTGTGAACCAGAAATATTGACATTGAAAGATCCAAACTGTATTCTGTGAAGATTTAGTGATCTTCAATCATTAATGGTATTTCTCTTCAATCGTATAACAGTTTTCATTTTTATCCCATCAAAAAATAAATAAATAATAAGTGTGATTGTGTGTGCTATGTTTTCTGTTTTACATTTGTTAGCTTGTGTGGTGGCAAACAATTTTATATCACTGAATAAGAGACAAACATGTAGGCTACCAATTGTCTTTAAAGGGTATTTATTTTATTGCATGAAAAGGCCAGCAGTCATACGGTCATACAGAATGGCTGCAGAGTGTGACCATTTACAGGAGGACATCCTTCCTTCTAGGCCTATTCCATGTGCAGTGCGGTGCGTATTTTTATACGTACCCATGTTAACAGGTTAGAGCGTTCACACTGCACGCGCGTGCGGTCTGGCGATCCGTTCCAGGTGCGGTGCGTATAAAGCAGTGCAGAGATCGTTTCCGCACGGAGTCTATTTCTGCTGTGCTGCACCGCACTGAATTCAAGTGGCAGCGCATTGTTCACTTTAAAATAGACATAGATTGACAAGAAACATATTCATTTAATCATACACGCGTTCTAAATTACAGGGTCAAGAAAAGCAAAAAAGTATGTTTATAGTCCAAAAAGTTGCAAAATGCCATCATATATGATTTTTCCCCCTCAAAAAATACATCATATATTTTGGGGAGGGGGTGGGGGGAACAATGTAAATTTTACATGTAAAACAAAGAATCATGATGATTAAAATTATTTTTCAATGTCTTAAACAATGTCAAAGTTAACGTTTGGATTTAAAATCAAAATTACTTGGCCATTTTTGATTTTGTGGCACACAGAAACTGCGGATCAGTAGCGCACTGCAAACGCAGCATAGCCTGTGAAAGCACTAGCGCGCGCTGCTACACACCACATACGCACTGCACACGGAGTATGTGTGAAACGGGCGTAAGTTTACAGACTTAAAAGACCGAAATGAGAGACTGTCACGCTCAATGCGTGACACTTGAGAGCCTTGCATTTTTAAACAAAAAGTGGCCCACTTTTCTTGCATTCACCCAGTATGAAGCAAGAAATGGCTATCTGCATCTGCTATAGCTACTATATCTTACTAGACATGATCATCTGTCACCTCAGGGTTTACTGTATCTATAACTGAGACTAAAATCTTCACTCTGACCCTCTAAACACCCATCAATCAATAAACCAAACTTGTAGTCTAGTGAGGCAGCATTTTAAGGGATGCATTTCTGAATAAAGCAGTTAATGTAAATATAGCCCTATACAAATACCATTTAATTAATTAAAATATGTTTAACCTTCACTTTCATTGGAAAGTTAAAACTAAAATACGGCAGGATAGGCTAGTCTGAACCTTTGGCACTTCCCCTCTTCTGTCTATGCTTCCCCTCCTTGCAGTTTCATACCCATGATGCAGTGCGGCTCAGTCCGGTCGCCATGATTCTTGTGCAGATGTTTTGCAGAGCGCAGACTGAGGAGATTTCACGCTAAGCTATCGGCCTGAAGCGCTGCACTTAAACCAGTTTCAATGCACTCATCGACGTTATAGAGATACCAGAGTCTCCAAGATAACATACCGTCTTGGGTTATGGCGACCAATGTCGGGGGTATGATATATTTATATATATATATATATATATGTCTTATTCATTTACACTTAGTTTAGCTCCCAGCTAGCGGAAACGTTAGCTGCTTTTGTTCCATAATTTTATGAGGCTCTAGATTTGCTATTGGTTTAGAGATTGTGCTCAGTTTACTTTTATACCACGATTATCTGTTAGGCTGTTTTTATTGCTATGGTGTGTCATATTGATGGTCGTGAGACATGAGGAGACGTGCATTTAATGTTACACATATTCATTTTAAGGTTGCTAACTAGCTAGCTGAAGGGTTACAATGAATGCGTTTCCTGTGTGTATTTATGCAAAAATACAACGGATAACTAATGATTTTGATGTTTATGGTGGTTGAAGAATTGTTCGTGTAAAGTACAATTAGGTTGAGTCTAAATTAGTTACGTAAGCATTTCTAGTGCTGTCTCGACAGACGGGACTGTGGTTTTAACCGTGCCGTTAGATACAAATTATTTATTTTGAGAAAATCAAGTATTTAATCATAACTGGACTGTTTTGTCACTCGTATGTGTTTATATTTTAAATATAGTCGTGGTTGTATATCAAGTGTGTATTGTAGTAATTTATTATAGAAAGAAGTTCATGATGGTTTTCTTTCAGTTAGTAAGTAACGTTAGTGATCCAACTTGTCAATCATACAATACCACTGCCATCTGCACAGATGCAAATACGATTTTTATGCTATTTTCTTGTTCAATATTGATTTGGGTTATAAACATAAATGAGAAAAAATTAAAAGTCACCATGAAATCAACATTTATTAATCTTATTTATTTTGTATTGCATTACTTATTACAATTGTATATCTGTGCACATCTTTTTTTTTTTGTTCTTTTTAAATTAATGTGCCCCTTCACTCTTTAATCAAAATAACTTTCCTTATGTGTATACTGGTGTGAGGGCGGGACAACCTGTCACTCACAGGAGATCACAGCAACAGCAAACAACTTCGATTTAATCAATTCCTGTCTTACATTTTTTCTTGTATGAGAAGCACTGATAAATGTCACAATAGGAAATGGAAGACTATTGCAACTTCCATTTGATACAGTAACTCCGTGAACAAATATGCTGTAAATTAGAACGTAAATATCCTAATAACTGCAATCTTGCAGTGGCTTCTTCCAAATAACATCTGCACTGGTTACATTTTGAAATGTTTTTTTTTCTTTCTGGAATAATGAGCTGATTGTCTGATAAAGAGTTGTTACTACTATTTTATTAAAGTGAACGTTCCCCTCAAAATGAAAATTGTCATTTTCTCACCCTCATGTCGTTTCAAACTATAATGGCCTACTTACTTTATTCTGTGGAAACTAAAACGTGATATCTTAAGAAATATCTTTGTGTTTAACTATATAATGGTAGTCAGTGGTCACCAAAACTGTTTGGTTTGAAACATTCTTTTATTTATATATATATATATATATATATATATATATATATATATATATATATATATATATATATATATATTGACAAGAGGGTGAGTAAATGATCACATAATAAAAAAAATCAATGAACTGTCCCTTTAAGATTAGAGTTATTCTTCAAAGACTGGTATATTTCCTTCAACGAACAAACCTAAGATCTCAAGCACAAAACTTTGAGATGTTATTATTATGTTCAAGGTCTGACCATGTACTATTATTATTGTTATTATTATACACATTACACATGAAATTTAATATTATATAAATGATAATAATAAAAGATGAATGTACTTCGTTCTCTTGTCTGTATGTAGATGATGACTTTGATGAATACGATAAGCCTGGTGCTGAAAGGTCAAGAAGACGGAGAGGAGAAGATGATGATGACTTGGAGAGGTAAGTCTTAATCACTGTCCCATTGCTGGCTCAGTTTTGCTCTGCACGTTTCATTTCTCTATTATGCAGAAAGAAAAAGATGAGTAAAAAGAGAATCATGGACACACTTATATCATTCCAGTAATAACATTTGATGTCATTCAAAATGGATCACAAAAGCACATTCAGGGGTTGGACAATGAAACTGAAACATTGGCCAATATAGTGTTGGAGGTTTCATGCCTATATATGCACGGCGTGGTGGGCAATCTTCACAGATTTTATATTCCATCAGTAAGAGCAGAGTGTGAAGGTTGAATTAGCAGAACAACAGCACAGCTGTACATGAAATGTTGCAATCCACACAACATAATGGGAGTAGGGCTGTGTATCATCAACAAAGTCACGATACATATCACTATACAGAGGCCTCGATACGATTATACACTCACCTAAAGAATTATTAGGAACACCATACTAATACTGTGTTTGACCCCCTTTCGCCTTCAGCACTGCCTTAATTCTACGTGGCATTGATTCAACAAGGTGCTGAAAGCATTCTTTAGAAATGTTGGCCCATATTGATAGGATAGCATCTTGCAGTTGATGGAGATTTGTGGGATGCACATCCAGGACACGAAGCTCCCGTTCCACCACATCCCAAAGATGCTCTATTGGGTTGAGATCTGGTGACTGTGGGGGCCATTTTAGTGCAGTGAACTCATTTTCATGTTCAAGAAACCAATTTGAAATGATTCGAGCTTTGTGACAAGGTGCATTATCCTGCTGGAAGTAGCCATCAGAGGACAGGTACATGGTTGCCATAAAGGGATGGACATGGCCAGAAACAGGTAGGCCGTGGGATTTAAACGATGCCCAATTGGCACTAAGGGGCCTAAAGTGTGCCAAGAAACATCCCCCACACCATTACAACACCACCACCAGCCTGCACAGTGGTAACAAGGCATGATGGATCCATGTTCTCAATCTGTTTACGCCAAATTCTGACTCTACCATCTGAATGTCTCAACAGAAATCGAGACTCATCAGACCAGGCAACATTTTTCCAGTCTTTAACTGTCCAATTTTGGTGAGCTCTTGCAAATTGTAGCCTCTTTTTCCTATTTGTAGTGGAGATGAGTGGTACCCGGTGGGGTCTTCTGCTGTTGTAGCCCATCCGCCTCAAGGTTGTGTGTGTTGTGGCTTCACAAATGCTTTGCTGCATACCTCGGTTGTAGCAAGTGGTTATTTCAGTCAAAGTTGCTCTTCTATCAGCTTGAATCAGTCGGCCCATTCTCCTCTGACCTCTAGCATCAACAAGGCATTTTCGCCCACAGGACTGCCGCATACTGGATGTTTTTCCCTTTTCACACCATTCTTTTTAAACCCTAGAAATGGTTGTGCGTGAAAATCCCAGTAACTGAGCAGATTGTGAAATGCTCAGACCGGCTCGTCTGGTACCAACAACCATGCCACGCTCAAAATTGCATAAATCGCCTTTCTTTCCCATTCTGACATTCAGTTTGGAGTTCAGGAGTTTGTCTTGACCAGGACCACACCCCTAAATGCATTGAATTAACTGCCATGTGATTGGTTGATTAGATAATTTCATTAATGAGAAATTGAACAGGTGTTCCTAATAATCCTTTAGGTGAGTGTATATAACGATATTGGTCTGCTCTAAATTTCACCTCAGCAGAATTTAGTATTACAGCTGTTTATTAAACACTGCATATTATAGGGCCATTGCTAATTATAGGCAGAGTCAAAGTGTGTATTGTGAAGGGCCTCGGTAGCACTGTATAATGGCTGTAAGGAACTCAGCTTTTTGGAAATATTAATAATCAATAATATCTTGTTATTATTAATTATAAATATTTGGGTCAGTTAATTGGATTAACTTGATGTGGCTGAATTAATATTACAATCAATTAATCAGTTCTTCCAACGAACTCTTTTGATTATTAATTTATTCTAATAAAGGGTATCTTCCATGGCCACCGAAGAATAATTATTTCTTCGCCTGTACAGTACTTTGAGCCAGTAGCAAAAACCGTAATCGTAAAGTGACTTGTATTGCAAACAAAACAGAACCAAATACATATTATGTACAAGTTTTATTAACTAAATATAGATATTTATATGAATATAAATAAACTAAACAACATACACACATGAATACATAAATAGGTTAGTGATAGGATGAAATTGGAAACCGGAAGAGGGTCTATGAGAAGAACCATCAGAATTTCATTTTCACATTTCATTGAATTGAATACTTGCATTTGTAATGGGAACAATTCTTGAAGTTGTTGAAAATTGGAGTCGTTGATGGTTCCGGCAGTGTCAAGTGGAAGTTGGTTGAGCGTTCTCTTTCTCCAGGAACGCATGACTGGTTTGGTGAAGGCCTGGGACTCTGTTGAGGCCACGCCGAGCACCCAGGAGAAGTGAGGAAGTCGGAAGGATGGGTGATTGGAGTCGTTGTTGGTTGGAGTCTTTGTTCCAAAACTCTTGAGATTGTCCTTGGTTCTTTGTGAGAGAGTCATCTCTCTCCTGCCTGAGCCCATATCTGGTTGGATTGAGGCCTGCTGGGCCCTGGGGCCCCCGTGGAGGGGGAGGGGGTTCCCCAGAATCACCAGAACAGTGTTGCGGCTGGATGAAAGAACTAAGAGAGGGCGGTCACTGTTGCCTGCCTCTGATATACCCTGAGAAAGAACCAACCCCTAAGGTTTGAATGGACCTATGAGTAAGGTGACATGTCCGAGAGGGGAAGCGGCTCTTAGTTGATTTATGGTCTTTGTCCCCAGCATGCTTAGACTGTTCATTCAAGCTCAAATAGACATAACAAATTCACATTGCATTCTAAGAGAAGGTGATGTACATCAAAGTGTGTGTCATTAAATGAGGATTAATTTGCTAGGAAGCATGATACAGGTGAGGTTATATTGACCGTTGTTCAACCACATACACCCCAATCAAACATACCATGTTGTTATACCTAATAGTACACGAGACAGTAAATCATCACAGTTTCTGTGAGGCATGTTCCTTCATAGATCAGAGTAACACCGCAAAGTTTATTTAATTAAAGATGGTCTCTCTCTCTTAAGCATGTGGCGCATGTGGCCACATTCCTTTGAGGTCGTAAAGTCTGTTATCAGTCTTAAAGTGTTCTGTAACCGGACACCCGGCTGACAAAGTAACTTCATTTGTGAGGTTAGTTTTGGGGGAGAGTTTCATAGACCTTTATATTCATTAAATATAGTGAATATGAATAATTAGTGTGTATCTGATTGGTCCAGACCCTACATGGCATAGGTTTCGTTGGCTACTCCCCTCCAGGTACAATATTCTGATTAGTTTCTTGTTTTTTAAGCCCATAAATAATAATGTACTCATTCAAATTAATGTATATTGCAATGTACTCATTCTAATATATAAATGAAAGCATCTTTACATTGCTAGTAGGTTATTGCACAAATTAACACACTCTCTACACAAAAAAAAAAAAAATTAGAAGTGTTCCAAACCAATGTGCTTTCTTCACTGTAGCTCCTCACGCACGCACATTCAGATAGTCACTCATACATATCGCGTTGCACGCATTCAGCTGCACAGAAACTTCTCAACGCGGCCCTGCCATTTTTATCATTAAAATAGCTTGAAGCCCCACTGAAGAGCTACATTATCTTTCTCAATAAGGAGTTAGTAACATCAATGTTATTGAAGCAATTAAGTAAGTAATCTGACATGTAAAGGAACACAGACATGATGTATTTTAGGGCTGCATGATGTATCGTTTTAGCATCGATTTCGCGATGTGTGCATCCGCGATAGTCACATCGCAGGATATATGATGTAAAGTATGGGGATCGTAGTTGATCTGTTATCCGTACGGTCCCAACTTCACCCCGATTCGTAAACACATGTGATTCGCGGATTAATTGCAAAAAAGTTTAACTATTAAAGAGTGAAAGTTTATCATTTGCATGTGTTTTAAAGTCCTGTCAGTTTAAACATAAATCGCAAGGCTGGAAGTCTGGAACTCGCATGCTGTTTTCTGTACGCGCACATAGAGCAGCACAGACAGCACGTGAACACCGAATTCAGTTCTCTTTCTCTTCTTTTTGAGCTTGAATGGACACGTGCACCCAAAATGTAGTCAAAATGCCAATCTCTGTGAGTCTCCTCATAAACGCAGTTGGTTATGTGTTTAAGAGGATTGAGAAAGGAAACCGATGCGTATCATAATATTGGATCCGTCCATTCGTCTTAAAGTGACAGCAGTCTAATAGGTTTTTGTATCACCTTTTTGTATCATGTTAATCAAACAACAAAAGACAGAGAAAATCACTTTGTTCTTTGACAAATTTAAATTGTATTAATTATATTAGTTATATTTCATATAGTGAAGACTGTGATTTTACATTTATGTACCTCCTGAATACTGTTAGATGTACATAAAAACATAAAGCACTGCTTATTTCACTTTATTTATCTATGTTTTTAATTTGTTCATTATTTTATGTGTAGATACGCTCTCCTTCAAAATCATCCCAATAATTCTTAATTCATTTAATTTATTATTTATTAGATTCATTAAAAAAAAAAATAGAGCTATTCAAATCAAATGGTGAATTTTTTTTATATCGAAATATATATCGCAGAAAAATGAAATAACGCATTGTGGGTTTTTTCCAATATTGTGTAGCCCTAATGTATTTTAACACTTTTCTGTGAATAGAATATCAAACTGGAGATCGCTAAACTGCAAGCATATCTGTGTTTTCAAAAGGCCAGTGCTTTTATCCATAATGGAGAGTGCTTGCACGTGGTTGCCAGGTAGAGAAAAATAAGTAGCCTAAAACACTTAGCAGATATTTCCGTATTATGCAATTGTGAAGCTCTGATAAGGGGATTACATCTCTTGATATCAGGCAACCCCAGTTATGTTCCTCTGCGGGTCAGATTAAACCTTGTTCTAGCCTATAAATTATATTCTACTAATTAATTTTTACACATTTACACACTCTGTTTTAAATACTGTTCTTGTATTCAAATTCAAAAGCCTGGTCTACTGTTGTGCACATGTCGGGAATTGATACATAAGCAGCTGTATCAATACTCATATCGACAAGTAGTATGTAACGATACATTGTCATATCGAACACAGCCCTATATATCTGAGGTTGTTGGTGCGCAAAAGGGAAGCTGTCTGAAAGAAATGTCCAGGTACTAACTTCGATTGTATCAAAAAAACATAAAACCACAGCTGCCCAACTCAATGCATAATTAAATGTGCACCTCAACTCTCCAGTTTCCACTAAAACTTTGAATATTCATGATCCGGCTGCTATAGCCAATCCATTAGGCACTGCCAATGCCAAATGTCGGTTTCATTGGTGCCAGCAGTGCACATCTTGGGCTGTGGACAATGTGAAACGTGTTGTTCTCAGATGAGTCCACCTTCACTGTCTTCCCCACATCCGTGGGAGTTACGGTGTGGAGAAGCCCCAGAGAGGCTTAACACCCAGACTGTTCCTGCCAAAAGTGAAGCACAGGGGTGGATCAGTGATGGTTTAGGTCACAATCTCATTGCATTCCCTACTGTGCTTGATGGGCGCATCACTGCCAAGGACTACTGAACCATTCTGGAGGACCATGGTTCAAACATTGTACCCTGCTGTGTATCAGCAGGATAATGCACCAATACACAAAGCAAGACTTGTGACAGAATGGTTTGATGAACATGAAAGTGAAGTTGAACATATCCCATGGCCTGCACAGTCACCAAATCTTAATATTTTGAGCCACTTTGGAGGACTGTATTTTCCTCCACCAGCATCACATAGTGACCTGGCTAAGGGGAATGGCTTAAAATCACCCTGGCAGTGGCCACTGTGAAGGATTTTTTTTATCTGCTATTCCCAAGATGAATTGAGGCTGAATTGGCCACAAAAGGAGGCCCTATACCATACCAATAAATTACTGTGGTCTATAACCAGGTATATATATAGATTTCATTGGTTGCTGTTGGGTGTGGTGTTTGCAAAGCAGATGAAGTTGTTGCTTTAATATCTTGCGTTTCTCTGCTGAAATTCAAAGAGATTCATTGTGAATGGAGCATATCTTTTATTTAATCAATTTTTATCAATTCACAGTGATTTGGAGGAGGGAGACTTACTTGAAGAAGATTGGCTGTCATCCAAAAAGGTAAAGTGTTTTTCATAATTGCCTGTTTTTTTAGTTGCTGACTTAAGCATTTTTAAACTGATAGTAATACAGAAATCATTTCCAGCTGGTGTACTTGTCCGAGACTTAAAGGCAGTATATGTAACAATTGCTGCGAAAAGTTAAGTAGATTGAACAAGGGATTTTTCATAGGGTTTTTTTTCGTCCTCAGAACCCCTCAGAGCTGTCAGATGAGGAGCTAAATGATGACCTCTTGCAAAGTGATGAAGAGGACCAAAATACGAGGTACTCCAACAATACAATAAAATCCTAGGCACTGCGAAAATCAATACATTTCTAAATGACAATGTTTAGCTATTTTTAATTACTTTATTGAGGGCCTTTATATTTTTTCAAACGCAGCTTGGATGATTTTTACAAGAACCTTGGTGTGCCCTGTGTTACATATAGATTAAAATGGCTTGTTTTAGAAGACTGGAATGACGCGTCAATGTAATAGATTACATAAATTAGTTGTTTTGCGCGGAATGCGTCGATTCGTAGCACTGTTTATGCTCATCCTAATGATGCTGGCTCCAACTCTCAGGCATGCTGAAAATCAGCCATTATTGCAAAAATATCTAGCCCGATCTAAAGTGTGTGAATTTTTTGATCGGAGGCCAAATTAAATGGTGCATTGCACGCTCTGTAAAACTGAAATGGGCTACTACACCAATTTACACCACAGCATCACAACATTTATGCAGGAGCATCTGAAAAGAAAACATCCCGCCCGGGTCTCTCCTACCACAATACAACAAGACGACAGCACAAGTTTTTGATTATTTATTTTTTCACGCAGCACTATACAGTTGTACAGAATACAGTTGTCAGTCCCATATTTTGTGCTTAACACGGCTGCGTTCATACAGCATTCAGTTTTATGAACTGCAGTGGGTGCGAGACACGCGGCTTAAACACACTCTCTGCAACCGCTTACAAAGCATTTAACGCTGTTGTTAGTTTTTAAAAATATCTAATGGATGAACTTCCGCCTTGATTGGACTCATTTATTTAATAGCGTGCTGTCAACGTTGTAAAACTTTACGGTTTTATGGACACCGCCGTGTTTGACACTGTCGCTATGGTTACCGCTATGGTTAGTTAGAAGAATGCGGTCGTGACTTCAGGTGAATTTATTTAAGCAGCTACTTTAATCTCCTGAATGAACAAAACATTTCAGGATTCACACTTGTAAGCAACTGCTGGTGTAAATCCCAAAAAGTGACTATGAACGCAGCCATAGTAAACACCTTTCCTGTTAGGCCTACACTGCATAAACCTAATCTTTTGTCATAAATATTGTCATTAGGTAAAAGTTCATAGTTACGATTATTATTTATTGGTAAATTAACCAAAGGATTAAAAGACTATTCAGAAAATAAAAATAATAATAATAATAATAATTTATAGATTAATCGATTAAAAAATTATCGTTAGTTCCAGCTTTACTGTTTTTCTTTTTATTATTGTTGTATAGAATAATGTCAGCTCACAATTAATATAGAATGCACCATTAAGTAAGCTGTTTACTTTTCAATTTTGGGGTCAAAATGGTCTTCACCCCATAATGTATGCAAAGCTTCAGTGCTCTAAAATCAATAGAGCTTTAAATCTTCTGCTTTAATCAAATGGGTTACTTTTTTGGAATAAAAATAAGTTGTTTAAAATAACTATTTTAATTAAGTCTCTAATATTGTTCTTGTGGTAACTCAAGGGCTCTTGTAACAAAAATAACATGAATCTACAAATTCATTACTTTATTGTCCAGTGCTTAACACGTGTCTTTGTGTCTGTGGTCCAGTGGTCAGGGTGAGGCTGTGAGTTTAAATGCAACACTGGGTCTGGGCACCTCTGGTCACCTTCAAGATGAAGACATAGGATGTACTGAAAATGCCTATGAAGAGACAGAGGGATGCCGAGCGGGCTTCTCTCAGGGTGGGCAGTATGAGGCAGATGAGTACCAAGCAGAGGATGAAGGGTTGGAATACATAGGAGGCCAGAATTGTGATGAATATCCAGATGAAGTTTTGGACCTACAGATCGACGAGCCACTGGATGACGATTTTCAAGTAAGTCACACTTTTGCTTGCTATCTCTATTGCTTACACTCTCCATAATCCCCCACCACATTTCCTTCACGTCTGCAGCCTGACAATGCATGCTTTGTGACCCTCAGGTTTTGTTCAGGGCGAGATACTTTTCACTGTCTTTGTTCAGCAGATGTCCTGCCAATCCAAGCTGGCTAATGGGAAAAGCTCTCAGACAAGATCTGATAAAGTTGGCTGTATAGGTGAAAAGATTATTGACCTTCTTTTAAAGTGGTCTTTAGCAAGCATGACACAGGGGCATGATTGATGAGTCGTGTCCTTTCTGTACATGTTTATTTATTTATTTGCTTAGATTTTAAAGAGACAGTTCGTTCAAAAATGAGAATTGTCATCATTGACTCACCCGCATGACGTTCCAAAGCCATATGTTCATGATTCATTCAGATCAATTAATTATCTGTACTGTAACAAACAATTCGGCCTTCTTTATGCATCAGACAAAGTTGGCAAAAAAAACATGGCAGTACATATTCTTAATTCAGTCCCAAGTGATAGTGTCTTCAGAAGACTGGACACTCTCTGACCAGATTTGGTGGATTTTTGAATCTTTAAACATGGGTCTGGGACAACTATTTACTGGTAAATATTACAGTATACAAACATCAAAGACAATGTCAGATAGCGACCAAGGCAGCTCTGGCATAATGTCAATAACACTTCTATAAATTACTTACAGGGCCCTATCTTGCACCTGGCGCAAACGACTTTGTACACTGACGCATGTATCATTCCTATTTTGCACCCGCGCAAAGCGGACTTTTCCCTCCACAGACACACGTCGGTTAAAGGTCACACTATTTTGCCTCATTTAGTATTCCGTTTCTCTCGGAAATACGTCACAACACTGGAGAAAAGTCGTTTGCAACTTCCGGTTCACGGGGACTTTAAAGGGGGGGTGAAATGCTCAGTTTCACTCAATCTCATGTTAATCTTGAGTACCTATAGAGTAGTATTGCATCCTTCATATCTCCAAAAAGTCTTTAGTTTTATTATATTTATAAAAGAAAGATAGGCTGTACCGAGTCTTTCCGGAAAAACCCGAGCGGGTGGAGGCGTACCGTGTGGGCGGAGCTAAATAATCACGACACGAGCGCGCGAAGCTTTTGCGTTGAGAGCGTCTGGAAGCTGTGAGTGACATCCGAAAATAAACCATGGCTAACAATCAGATTCAGCCATACATTTTTGATCCAGAATCAGATCCCGAGGTTGAGATTGAAGACGACCAGCAGCAGCAGCAACGACTACAGCAGGACGTCTCTATGTGGTGTGTAGGCCTACTGGAACGGTATAACTTATAACTTAAACAATATAAGGGCTCGTTCATACAGAACGCGTTTTTGCTCACAAAAACGTGAGATGGGCAGTGAAATGGGTGAAAAACATAAGGTCTCGAGCGTTTTTTTAAAAATAGAAATGATTTGAACTTGAGCGCAGTGTTTTTAGAACACCATGTCATGCGCGAGTTTTACAACATTTGTGTGTTGTAAACAGACAGACTGGTTTATGAGGACATGATTTATTTTAACAATAAACAAACTGACACCTACAGTGGCCAGCTAAACAAATGTATTTAAACACACACCATACATCGCATGCTCCATAGATACATTAACTGTATGTGATCATGTTGTTTACTTTCTGTGCTTACACGCCGATAGTTAACAACTCACAGACATTTGAAGCAGTTTTACTCACCGCCTGCGGTTCCAACGCACGACCGTGAACCTTTATCGTTGGGACTGCTCCATCTTTGAGTATTAGGCGATCTGCAAATCCGGCGTTGAACTGGGCCTTGTTTATAAAACTATTACTGTCGAAATGAAGGGAACAAACAAAAACACTTGCACAACTCCGTTGCTGCTCTGGAAAAACAAAATCCATCCACAGGTCCCTTAACGCTGGGTTCTTTGGAAATTTGTGCAATGTTGTCTTGCCCTGGCAACCAAAAACACACTTTTTTGGTGCCATTTTTTTCATTGCAGCGCAACCGAGCCCAGCGCTCTGATGGGCATAGGCGTAGTCTCGCATGCACTAGGCTACAGATGCGCGCACGCCCTTCCGGGAGAAGTGCCCTTAAGACCCGTATAAGGAAATTCCGGCGACTCTGACGTCACACAGGCCCGTATTCGAAAAAAACTTTCCGAAACTTGTGACAAACCGGAAGGAGTATTTTTGGAACAGAATTACTCCATCAAACTTACAACTTCATTTTTGAAACTTTGTCCATGTTTAGCATGGGAATCCAACTCTTTAACAGTGTGAAAAACTCACTATGCATGAAACAGCATTTCACCCCCCCTTTAACTAAGAAATACACTTGCGCTCCCCAGGGCGGTTCAGCGCAAAGAGGAGGCGTGTTCCGGCGCAAACTTTCCCTCATGCTATTTTGCTGTTCTATAAAACAATTGCACCACTGACCAGAAAAAAACTAGTCAAAAGTCAATGGCGCGTTGCGCGTACATTCAGATGCTATTTTAAGCGTGCATGCTTGGCCATAATACAGAGTGTGAACAACGCGCATACACTTTAGATGATTCTCTCATCTACACAGATGCATTTAACTTTTTGCAAATTATACATTATTATAAGGAAAAATATTAAATCACGAGGGAAATCATTGTTGTGTCCATGACGATAGGGAAAATAGGCATAAAGCTTACACATTTACCCAAATTATTATATGCATGTTTAACCGAAGCTAATTTGGTTGGGTTTGTCCCATCCCCAATGTCGCTTCTCTTTCGTTTACGGCCCTGACAAGCACATCGATCTCCTCGGCTGTGAACCGATTCTGAAGCGCGCCTGGTAAATGCGCCGTTATAATAGTATTGAGCCATGGAACATTGAATTGAGCCATTGAATCCCTTCTTGAGGGATTGAACTTGCCGGCCTCGAAAAGTTATTAAAGACATCGTTAAAATAGTCCAAGTGACTACAGTGGCTCAATCTTAAGTTTATCAAATGACAAGAACACTTTTTGCGTGCAAAAAGTATTCTCGTGGCTTGATAAACTTAAGATTGAGCCACTGTAGTCACTTGGACTATTTTATATCTTTAATAACTTTCCGGGGCTGGCAAGTTTCAATCCCTGAAGAAGCCTATGGACTAGTATGGAGGAATGATCCAGCTCTCAGATTTCATCAAAAATATCTTAATTCGTGTTCCGAAGATGAACGAAGGTCTTACGGGGTTTGAACAACATGAGGGTGAGTAAATACTGACAGAATTTTCATTTTTGGGTAAACTATCCCTTTAAATTCATCTTTAAATTTAGTTTTTTTAGACCGTGTGATATCTCTGTTTACAAGGTCACTTAGCTGCCGGGGCTTAGCATCTTTGTGTTTACTATTATCCAGAGTTAATGTGTGGAACGGTTTAAAGGATTAAGCATTTTCCCTGAAAGTGGTCAGTTCATGTGCTGTGTGTAGGATATGTGTCATAGTCATTTTGGTCTGACTTACTGTGCTATGCTTAGTGTACAGTTCTTTAGATTCGCCTTCTGTCACCCAGCTAATTTCCTTGTAGTGAATTTTTCTTGAGATCATTCCACAGTTTTAAGTCATAATGTATCTTAAAGACTTTATTGGCTTGTAATAAATACTAGATGATTGGGGTTTAGCCATGACAACTCCTTGGTTTTTGTGATGTCTGAGGTTACAATTTAGAAAATTTTATGAAACGAGAGTACCATTGTATCATGTGTTAGGCTTTGCTTCATTAGTCGGTGTTCACGGTGAGCTGAACGAGAGTCGCAGCACAGATCAGCAGCAGCAGGTATCAACACCTGGGTGATGACGGCATAAATGACTGGTCATATTGCAGCATACGGCACTCGCATAGAACAAAGTTTACAAAGGTTGACTGTGTTGTCCACGTTTTTTCCAACCATCGCTGTTGTAACGTATTGGGAAGCCAGAATGTTTCCAGACAGGATATTTATATGATGCAGGCGGCCGCTCTATCAGCTACTTGTCTCCTTCGCTTGCCATGCTAAACTGCAACACATCAACACGCGAGGAACTGTGATGTCAGCAACAGATTTACATATGTAACAGTTGATTGGACAGCTACTCTTACCTGAAACGCATGTGGAGCGTATCCATCGACAGAAACTGACATTAGAGGAACTCTGTCCATTTTATGCGTTGTTGTTGTTGTTTTTTTCCCCGACTAGCCATATTATAGATGCATCGTCAGATTAGAGATGAACCCGCGGTGCAAGTGTATGCGCTGAACCATGAGTGAAGAACAGTATGGTCCTTTTTTTACACAGATTGTTTACAGGGATTGTTTTATTTTCAATTTTTTTTATTTCAGTGTTCAGGGACCTTGATAAACAAAATAGAACCAGAACCTAGAAAATGTTTGGTGTACTGTGGTCATGGAGCATCAACGTTAGTCACTTTACACAGACACAGACTGAAACAATCCTGCAGGAGTCAAGGCTCATCAGACTTTCATTGACCTGTCCAGGTGATCCCTTGATCACTTTTGTCCAAAGTAATGCTGACAGGTGCACAGAGGGCTTGCCCTCACATCGCATTTTGCAAGTTTGTCTGTTCAATGCCAGTTTCTTTATATTTCTTTACATTATTCTGGTCTTATTGTTACTGCTGATCAGGATTCACTGCAGAAAAATGACCTGGAGAGTTTTATAATAGAAGCATACAGCACACGTTTTCCTCAAGGATATGAGTAAAAAAAGCTGTCTCTTCAAATATAAGTTTGCTTGAGCACTGTTGACTCTCCATAGCAGTGAAATTTATGTTGTCCAAATATATTATAAAAGGTGCCCTGCTACAATAATAACTATAGAAATATGTGCTATTGCCTAAAGGTGAAAAATTTGTTGCTATACTATATGTAATATATGTACATGGCTATAAGTAAGAAATTCAGCTTTTTGTTATATATATAATGCTACTTACATGTGAGAGCAGTGAAGAAACAGAGTTTTGTGAAACTGCAGAGTAGGACATGGCACAAATAAGATAAGATGAAGAACTTATGACATTGTTATTGATAGATATTGATATTTATCACAAGATATAATTTGATAATGCTGCCAGCTGGAAGAGACCCCTGACAATGACCAAAGCCTGGAGAAACCAGAGGGTTCATTAATTACATTTTAAATATAGTTTTAGAAAATGTTTTAGTTTTTTTCAAAAATAGAATAACACAACGTAAACTTTTAACTGTGCAAACATTTTTTTTCAGTACCTTGTCATGATAAACATTTTGACTGAGCTTTGAAATGCATTTGCCTATATGTTATTCAGACAGTTACACATTTAGTATACAGTGGTGTATCAAACAATATATGTTTTACCAGGGTACCAGTGTCGCAATGTAATTTCCCTGCGGGGTGGAATTCCAATGTACTGGTACAATGAGGTCATTTTTAATTTGTAAAGTCAGGTCAGGTCACCTTTATTTATATAGTGCTTTTACAATACAAATTGTTTCAAAGCAGCTTTACAGAGATAACAGGAAAGTAAAGTTGTAATAGTATTGTTAAATTCAAAATTAAATGTTAAATGTCCCCAACTAAGCAAACCAAAAGCCAATAGTGAATGAAGGCGAAAAAAAAAAAAGGCGACAGTGGCAAGGCATAAAAAAAAAAGGTTTGTTCCGGTTGGTTGTCAGTTGAGGTCATGGGTCGGGAGGGACTTTTTTTTGTTTTTTTTTCTGTCCAGTGGCAGCAAGGGATAGAAAGGAAATTATTCATATTATTTTTTTACTTTTTATTTACAGTAGCGATGGAAAAGCTACTCTATTTTTTCATAAAATAGCCTACCTATACATGTACTCTACCACCTTGTGTGTCCCAGCATGTTACACACACACACGCTGAGCGGGGGCAAACGTGACGTCAGACGTCTCGTGAGTTCAGTGTTGGAAAGATCAGTTGTTTTAACCATTCATTAAAACGAATCGGTTCAAATGAGTCATTAGTTTGCGAATTGGACGTGTCATTATCGGACGTGTGCGCGTTGTGTGATTATCCCGGCGGCTAGGACATCCCACAAGATTTGTCTCATCATCACAGAAAACATTTCATCACTGGATAGTTTTTTCTTTTATTTAAAGTGTGGTTTATATGTCAGCTGAATGTGTGGAACGCTTTGCAGAGAAGATAAGGCAACGTATTTTAGCACAATTCCCACCCAACGGTAATTCAGGATAAAAGAAATCTCCAAATGCTCCACATGAAACTTTAGTTTTCCGATCTTGCCATCGTGTCGATTTATTTTCATTAATATGTGCGAGGGAGAGAGAGCAAGACAGTGGTTAGTTTTGAGACGGTGAAGCCTATACTTTCGCCTGGCTCCGCAGAGAGAGTGCGCGCGCGCGACCGGGGCTCTATCTCTATCTCTGCTCGTTCAGTTCATGCGCCCTGTCACAAGCGCAGCAGTGCATCTACATGACAACAACGATGTGTGAACGCCCATGGTTGCCTCGTTTGTTAGCATTGCTGGAGGACAACAGGCTATACAAATACGGTGCTGTACAAAAACATAAATTATAGTTTGCCTCAAAGTTTTTTATTTGTGTATTTATTTAATTTGTATTATTTCTTCCCCAAGCTCATAAAATAAATTTGGGTCGCACATAAATTGACAGGGTCGGTCGGAAACCGGAACCAAACTAATTTTTTTCTTATGCCCAAGGAACCAAAACTCCATCAGGTGACAGAATGGAGAAAAAAACCTTGAAAGAACCCAGGCTCAGTCGGGGGGGGGGCAGTCCTCCTTTGGCCAACAAACGAACAGTCTATGATTATGATTTAGGCGGCATAATAGGTCAGAAATCAGATTGGAACAGAACTTTCACAACATTTATCCAGTTCATCTGGTTAGGGGTCGGAGTCATCACGCCGGTATGGAGATGGGTTTGTTGAGGTGTCCATGAGGCCTTCACAGTGTTGATGAGGCTGGCACTTCAGGGATGTGTTGTCGTCATGTCCATGTGATGGTCCTTCATCAGATCTGGATATGGCCTGGATCCGGCGGACTGCGGTAAACCTCGGGATAAACAGAGAGACTAATATTAGCGTAGACACCATCCTTCTTATGATGTACAAAGTACATCAGGATTAATGGGAAGTGTTCCCGGTTCCGGCTGATCTAAACTATGCAGCCTAACATTGAATTATATCAATCTACAATGTGTTATGTGTATGCTAAGCCAAAGAGATGTGTTTTTAGTCTTGATTTGAACTGACAGACTGTGTCTGCTTCCCGGACAATGTTAGGAAGATTGTTCCAAAGTTTTGGTGGCAAGTAGGAAAAGGATATACCGCCAGCAGTTGATTTTGATGTTCTAGGTATTATCAACTGGGCAGAATTTTGAGATCGCAATAGACGTGAAGGACTATAATGGGTTAAGAGCTCGCTCAAGTACTGCGGAGCTAAACCATTTAGTGATTTGCAAGTAATCAGCAATATTTTAAAATGTATATGATGTTTAATAGGGAGCCAATGCAGTGTTGACCGAACCGGGCTAATATGGTCATACTTCCTGGTTCTGGTAAGAACTCTAGCGGCGGCGTTTTGGACCAGCTGTAGTTTGTATTTTAAGCGTGCAGGGCAACCACCCAGTAGAGCATTACAATAATCTAGCCTTGAGGTCATGAACACATGAACTAATTGTTCCGCATTTGTCAATGAGAATATATGAGGTAATTTGGATATATTTTTAAGATGGAAAAATTCGCTTTTACAGATACTAGACACGTGACTTTCAAATGAGAGATTGGTATCAAAGAGCAAACCCAGGTTCCTAACTGGAGGTATTTAGTTCACTACAATATCCAAAAATATCCCTGCAAACATGACTATATGAGAGTGATTTCAGATTCCAAAAGCCAAAGTAAAATCTCAATTTAAAGAGTGAAATGTGTACTTCAGCAGAGGGAAATGGGTTAGTGGACCTGTAAGCTATAACAGGTGGACATAAACAGGATCTGTAGGTATAGCAGGGGATTGAAGCAGAGATGGGCACAAAACCTGTGAGGAGAGGGACAAGACCGGTGGTGTGGCATGTGAGGTTCAGCAAGGTAGTCAGCAGAAGCCGTGTGTGCCTGTCTCTCCGGATGCTTTTGTACATTCTGTGCTCGAGCGTGTGTGAGAATTAGCTCAAAGTCAGATGATTATATTTTCCGTGTGTGTGCGTGCTCGCATGTGAGTGAGTGTGTGTAAAGACAACACAGTCAATGATATTTTCACCACCACTGAGCCGTGTGCGTGTTTATCTCCCATTCTCTGTGTATCATGTCAAACATTTACATCTCATTGAATTTCAAATATCAGCAGGAATGGTAATAGGGAATAGTAATGAGACTGGGCTCCCACTGTTATGCTAATTTAGGAAGACTCCCCTTCAGCGCCCCTTTCCCTCCCCTCCCCAACTTCAGAATGCTGCACTGGGCCTTTCTGGCCTCTCTCTCAGATGTGGCATTAACATTTTCATTCAGAAGTGATTTTGCTTCATTCTAATGTTTTATCTTCATCGGTGTCATTTGTGGCATTGAACAGGTTTTGGTAGTGCCGACCTACGACACGGTCCGGAACAGGTGTTTCAATCCATAATAAACGAGAGATCTGTTCAGCCCTGATGTTCTAGTCCTGCTTGAATTTCCATCGAATGGAGTAAATATTTGTTTGCTCTTTGCAGGTGGATGAATACCCGACTGAGTATAGTGAAGAGCAGACTGACAGACAGGAAGTGGCTGAGGAGGAGGAGCATGAAGAGGAAACTGAGGAGCAGGACAGCTCTCAGATCACAGATTTGGAGGAGGTAAAGAATGGCAGCTTATGGCGTTATGTGCTCTTTCGCGGAGATTTCGTGAGTATGAAGATTTATGTGTGCTGTATGCTTCAGGTGGAGAATGAAAACGATCCAGAAGCTGAGCCAGAGCAGGATGCAGATGTAAAGGAGGAGTCTGATGAGGAAGAGGAAGATGTGGAAGAATCTAGACGTCTGCGATTTAAGACTGAGCGTAAAGATGAGACTGTGGTCAGGCTGTCTGATGCTGCCAGTAAAAGAAGGAACATCCCAGAAACATTAGGTAAGGAATTAACATGAAGAAAGTTTGTGTACTGTTACTGGTTTAAAAATCTCATATGGTCTTGTTTTGAGTAATCTGACTGTTATTTTAGATTCTACAGTTCAAGCATTTCTGAGTAAAAATTACTTATTTTTATGATTTAGCTGCACCGGTGTGAGTGACTAGTTGTCCATTTGATTAGGTCATCAAGACCCATCCCTAAACTTAACTATGTCTTCCTTTAAGTCAGTAAGTTAGACCTACTGGATTAACATGACATAATTAATATTCGTGAGCAAAGTCTACCTAGTTATACAATCTTGCCAAAATATTTTTATTCGTAAGGTGATCAGTGAAGGCTGTTGTTGTTGTTTGGTGTGATGTTGTATGAGGTGAACATCAATATATTGCTCAAATATTTTAACTTGACAGAAGTTAATGTCTTTGTATATCTTGTAAGTGTTTATAATAATAATAATAATAAAAAATGTTTTGTTTTTAACTTTCCAGACTTAAGTAAATGTACATTTGGAACAGCTTTTTTTTAAGTTTTAACTTGAGGGCCCAAGTGCTTATAAACAAAAATATTATTTTATTACCATCATCCTATTTATGAGCAGTATAAAAAAAGGCTAAATTGATCCTCCAAAATAACTTTTGAAAGATGGTTTAGGTGATGGTTTAGTTGTTTTAAACCATGAATTGCTTCATTTGTCAGAATCAAATAAATGTGGATCTTTGTTTGTCTTTCCTTTCAGAGCTCTCTGAGGAAGCTAAAGCAAACCTGCAGGAGTTTGAGGAAAAGGAACGTCAGAGGAAGCAGGGCCGTTTTGGAGGACGAGGAAGAGGGTGGCCACGACCAGATGGAATGAGGGGTGGAATGGCAGGTAGAGGTGGGATCAGGGGAAGAGGAGGAGCAGGAGGACGTGGAGTCGGTGGAAGAGGCAATTTCCCTCTATTTGGAATGGGAGGTTTCCGTGGTGATGGAGTTGGAGGTCAGGGGAGAATAAATGAGCAAAGGCCTCCACTGATGCAAGTGAATTTGGGAATGCAGGTAAGAAACTGACGGGTCTCTGAAATGGCACAAAATATGAATGTTTCCACTGAAACTGATCATCAAGTCATCGATGACACAATGCGAGATAGGGCACTCAAGACTCTCACATAAATTTTCATCTTCTTAGAATCCACTGTCTATTGAACACATTTTGCAGGGCTACTTTTACCCCGTTGATAAAAGGTTTTTAAGAGAGTAAATACAAATCTAGTCTTAAGGTTTTTAGAAAAATGAATTTTAAACATTTTATTCATTTTTATTTTTGAATAACTAAACCTGGCTGTCGCCATGAACATAGCCATATAAGCTGGCATGGTGTAAAAAAAAAAAAAAAAAAAAACTGAACCTGTTCTAATAACATTAATAAAAAAGTGTGATGTGACAGCTTAAATTAGATTTTAGAGGTGCACCAATGGACCTTTTCACATTTCTGGGTCCTAATAATAATAATAATAATAATAATAATAGGGTGTTTTTCGTTTAAGTTACCTTTGAAATTGTAACTTAAACGTAAAACCACAAGTATAACAAAAAAGTGTTTATGGAAAACATTGCCTTCGTTTGCTTTAAATTTCGTGATTGTTGCACAATTACATACACTACTGTTCAAAAGTTTAGTCAGTAAGTTTTTTTTAAAAGAAATTAATACGTTTGTTCAACAAGATGCATGAAATTGTGACCGTAAAGACATTTATAATGATACAGAAGATTTCTATTTCAAATAAATGCTGATCTCTTGAACTTTCTATTAGTCAAAGAATTCTGAAAACAAATGTATCACTGTTTCCAGAATTATTTAACATAATTCAACTGATAAGAAGAAGAAATATTTCTTGAGCACTAAATCAAGGATCTGGTGTCATTGAAGACTGGAGTGATGATTTCTTAAAATATTGTGTTATGCCATTGCAGGAATAAATTACATTGTAAAATAAAATAGGGAAGTTATTTTAAATTGTTTTATTGTTTAAATGTTTGACTGTACTACATTTGATTATGTAAATGCAGCATTGGTGAGCATAAGAGACTTTCAAAATAATTAAATCTTACTGACCACACACTGTAGTGTATAAACAGTAACATTGTTTGCAACAGTTGGACACAGCTTTAGTAATGACACAGCTATTCTGTTTGCAAACACATATTTTAACTTGATTGGTCAGACAATGGTATTGATCCTTTTTTGAGGCTATTGAAGATTTTGAATCCGTTTTAAATGATGGTTCTTTGACTTGTCATGTCTCACCCTTGTGAAGTTGAGTTAGTTTGCTTTTGAGTAAAAGTCAATTATCACTGTTCTCACTCCTCCTCTTATCCATGTTGATATATGGATTATGGCAAATAACTTGGCGGGAGTCCATTGAGGAAGCATTACACCAAATTAAATTTGTACTTTGCTGAAGGATTTAGCTTCCTGCGCTTATTTTATTATTAAATATCTGTCAAGGATGTAATCCCTTTGCGCTTGAGCTGTTAGTTTGAACGTTTGTGCTGCACCTTTTTCTTTCTTTTTTTAAAGCTGATTTTCTTTTATGGAGAAGGAAAGCTTTTTAGGCTTTTGAACCAACTTGTCATTCCTTGACATTGATATTTATTTTACGTTATGCTTCAGACAATGCTATATAGCGCACTGTTGTAATGATTTAATCGAATCCGCTTCTGTGTATGAGTTGTCGTATAAAGTACAAGTTGTCTTCATCTGATGATGAGTTAATAAATATAGTGTGCTTACATGTGCCAAGCTTTCTGAAATAGACTGCAATATGCTTCTAGTTTGGGGAGTCAGTTTTTCACTCATCATAGAAAATGTTGTCTGTTTAGCATAAGGACACATAGGCACAGTGCATGTTTTTTGAGAGTATTTTAGCATTTTGTATTTCTCTTAAACTCATTTAATTTAGGTTCAGTCGCAGTCACATGGCTCTTATGATAGATTACTTGATTCAAGCTCACAACACTTCAATATAATGATTTTTTTAGGGGGGAAAGAGTAGGCTTACGCTATTGATTGATGCTCTTTTTGTTTCTCTCTCTCTCTTTTTTTTTTAAAGCAGCAGCTCAGGATGACTCCTCCGCTCCAGCATCACCACCATCAGTCGCGTCCGCCTGGTGCGAGAGGCGCTGGAGGTCCTGGGCTATTCCCAGATCCCGGCACCCCAATCCCTCAGCAGCCGCTGCAGCTGTTGATGCCACACCTGGCCCACCGTTCCCCGGGGCCCAGAACACAACACGACACGCACGGACTGCGCTTGTTGAACTCACCACCACGGCACTCACACGCACATCCCAACCAACACCAGCAGCATCAACAGCACCACCCCAAGAACATTCACATTAACCCTCACTTCAGAGGACCCTCCTCCTCACCTGTGCAAGGTATGGCCCCAGAGACAAAACCAACGACCTGATATTCATATATTTGGGTGGATAGAAGCTGTTTTAGCATCTGCTGTAAGATGTGTTTGACCTCTTAAAGTGCCTATTCCATGAATATTTTTAGGCTTTGCACTTTTGGCTTATGCCTACTCACATTTTCACTCAGGTCCTTTAAAGAGTTGCCCCCCCGTTTGATATGGCCTTCACTCTGTAGGCAACCCATCAGCATTAAACCATCTTTCTGTAATGCACACATCTGCGGAGGTGAAATTACTCCTTTTGAGTGTCAGTTTATCTCATTAGGTGGCCCAGTCTGCGCGCGAGAGAGAGATGCACAGTTTAATCAGCAGAACAGCCCTCTCTCTGTGACCAGCTGTGACAAACCATGGTTTAGACTCGTGGCAAGAAGAGACTTTTATGGTGTCCGTGTTACGCCACCCCACTCTCTCGTTCTGCAACCCGTTTTCTGTCTGTCTGACTCATGATTTTTCTATTTCCATTTTAATCTCAGTTCCCTCAATGCCTCCTGTGCAGAACCAACCAAGGCCTAACATCACGCCACAGAGACTCCCGGTAAGTTACCTCACATTGCTTTAAATTATAATTAAGTGCTTTTGCTCTGCATATAACTGCAGTATGTTATGGTCGACATCATGGTATTTTCTGAATGTGACTGGCCCGTAGTCAACGAAACCAACATTTGTCTTGCTGTGTGGAAGGCATGTTTCTAAAAATGTTCTCATATGTGGCGAAGATCTGCCAGTTGAAATAGAAAAGGAGACCGTGAAAACTCAGAACAGATGTAAAAGCCCTTTACTGCCTGTAAGGATGTAGAGGAACCATCAGGCAGCTGCCCGTGCTGTGGCTAAAGTGATTACTGCTGAGGAGACCTTATCACCCCCCCCCCCCCCCCCCCCAAATCTCCCCAGTTCTCTTCTCTGTCCTCAATGATATAAATACTTTGGTTTTCCCTTTTACCGTTGCTGTCAAAAGGATGCATAATTCAATGTTTCAGTATGACAAATGGCTGTTACAGGAACGCTGTGCAGTGTTACATGCTAAATTTTTATCTTAATCTGTTTTAAACGTTTTTCTATTTTTTTTATATTTTTTTAAATGACCTCAATCCAGACTACATGGATTATTTAAAAATGTATATTACACCACTGGACCATTTAACTGCAAAAAAAGTATCAAATGATCAGTCACATCACCTAAAATACACTTTCAAATTCATAAAAATTTGAACCTAAATTCCTGATGGTGAAAAGGAAAGTTAAAGTTCATGTCCATGTTATTTGTCAACTATTCATGTACTGCGATCCCTAGTTTGGGGACACTTGAAATGGTTGGTTGTCCCTAATCTTGCTGAATAGGAAAAGTTCCACACACACACACATTCAGGACACATTTCCAGCTGTCTGTCTCCCATTGCCAGTCTGGTACAGACAGGACACCATTTAAAATGCCAATGGCATTTTGCAGGGAGCAGCGTCCATTAGCCCTCTGGGCACTTGATTATCATACATTAGCATATGATCACATCTCATCTTGCAATAAGCTGATCCACAATTTCTCTATGAATATTTACTACTGCAGAGTTTTTGAATATTAATCTCCATGCTACATATTTATATTGTATTTTATGTTTTATGTTTGACACAAAAATTATAAAACTGATTATTAAGCCCATAGCCTGTTTTAATTTTGCAAGTTAGTACAAGTATAAAGTTTGATTTTCCTTTGTTAGTTAGATTTATTGTAGTTTTACGGATACATTTCTTTTAGTATATCATAAAATAATATCAGCTCCCTCTCTCTCTCTCTCTCTCTCTCTCTCTCTCTCTCTCTCTCTCTCTCTCTCTCTCTCTCTCTCTCTCTCTCTCTCTCTCTCTCTCTCTCTCTCTCTCTCTATCTATCTCTCTCTCTCTCTCTCTCTCTCTCTCTCTCTCTCTCTCTCTCTCTCTATATATATATATATATATATATATATATATATATATATATATATATATATATATATATATATATATATATATATATATGTACACAAATAAATAACTTTGTTGAGTCTTAGTTAAAAAAAGTTTTATTTTAATAGTGGTATAAAATAAATTGTGGTTAGTGGTATATATACCACTATGACTTACTTTACTTTATCTGTGATGGGGGGATAGAGAGAGCTTGTGTGTGTGTGGTGTGTGTGAATGAGTGTGAGTGTGTGCTTAAGGTTTTTCTTTTTTGTATATATTTTGTATCTACTTTGTTGTTTGCTGTTTAATGTTGTTTGGACATGATCTTGAGGACCCCCATGAAAACGAGATGTTTCATCTCATGGGGCTGATCCTCTAATAAATGTTCATAAATATATATATATATATATATATATATATATATATATAAATAATGTTTGGACTGTCAAAATAACGCGCTAATTTAGATTAATGTAAGAAAAAAATAACGCGTTATAACGCGTAGCCGTTCTAGCCACCATTCGACTGTAAAATGAAGGAGGGAGACGAGAAAGCGCAGCCTGGATCATTGATTGGAACATTTACTTATAAAAAACGGCCTGATGGAAGCGTTGATAAAAAAATAAGGTCGTCTACAATGTCTGCAGCAAGGAATTTGCATATCAACTCTAAAGTACCACATCAATGCAAAGCATCCAGGAGTTAACGTTAATCCGGAGGTACGATCTAGCACGTCCCGTGATACCAACTCTAGCAGTCAACTTCATCTTCAAACCACACAGGAGCAAACACTGAAACGCAAACTTAGCAAATCTGTATGTGACCGACTGAGCAATTTCCCTACTAAATGGAATGCAATGTCCTGCAGACCACGTTCGGTGATAGAAGACAGGGTTAGCAGAGGTTTAGCAAATTGCCTCTTCAGACATAACATACCATCGCGAAACACCATTATGTTAAAAATTCAGCAGCTGTACGACACTTAAAAAAACCCAAAATGAGATGTTTTGGTGGGAGCGGAATATATTGCGCTGAAAGGGGATCACTGGACTTCAGTTAGCAATCACTATTACCTTGGTGTTATGGCAAATAATAAGAATTTTTGAACTTCAATGTCACTAATGCTGATTATTCATTGATTCATTTGAATTGAAATATTTAAAATATGAATATTTAAAATACAGAGTATGTAATTAATTGGATTCAATTTTTTAATCGACTGACAGCCCTTATATATATATATATATATATATATATATATATATATATATATATATATATATATATATATATATATATATATATATATATATATCTCTGATAATTGGTCAGATACCTGAACACTGAACAGCAGAAATGAAGAATGTGCCGGGTGTATTTTAAGACACAAGAGGCTTGTCTCCAAAATGGCAGTAGCCCGTGTTTGGCATTTGTCTTTCCCACTCCCTCTCTATCTCACAGGCAGATCATAACTGGTTGCATATTGAACAGATCCATGGGTATTTACAAAAGATTAGCCCCCAGTAAGGACATGCTCCTTTTATCAAACGAATGCAAACTTGCAAAGGTATTGTGAATCTACTTAAGCTCCCATTGTGTTACTGGAGCTGACCTTTTGAATAGAGCAATGAAGTCCACAATAACAATGTGATTCTCTCTCGCTCCCTCCTGGCCATTGCCTAGCTAAGCTGCCTGATTGACTTTCTGTTAAGCAACTTGGCTGGCCTTGGTGACACTCACTGGCCTTCTGACGATCAGAGCTGGTAACGTGGATTAAAAGTTTGATTGCATCTTAAGTCACTTATAATGAGTAAAGAGGTGCTAAGCATCCCAATTTGCTGGAGTGTGGCCCCTTTGAACGAAGGCTAATTTCTTGAGAGCTAAGGATATTTTCAAAGAATAAAGGAGAGGGGATTCGCATTCAACTCCAGGATTAGTAAGGATCATTATCTTTCTTTCCTCTGGAAAGGTAGAGAGGGGATTTTGAGTTTTATGAGCAATGGGTTAGGTAAGCACTGAGAACGGATAAAGATTTGTAATTCAAGGTGTATGCAAAACACTTCCTTTCTACATAAAAGATTTCTCAGTGGTATAAGCTGATGTTTATGATCTTAATATGAAGAGCTAAATTTAAAAAGATAAGGAGCACAAATAAGAAGCTTTTTGAAACTCATGTCAACAGTAATTATATTTGCTGGAATAGTCATGTTTTCATTTTTGCCGTTTTCTATCCTCCTCCAGGTTCCTCCTGATTTTCAGCAGCATCTCCAAGGGAATTTTGGCCCACCTCAGCGGCCTCTACCCTCCCAGGAGCAATGGAGAGGACCACCACCACATCACCAGGATCAAGAGCACTTCTTCTCTGCTGGTAAGGTCAAATAAAAGTGGTCACACTGGTTCCCTGTATAGTCTGTACCTGCATTGTCTTATATATTTCTGTTTTGAAGCGTAACATTAACAATTTCAGAATTGATGCTGCTGGCTACTGGCTTCTCGTTCACATTATTTGTCTTCCTTTCTTTTCTTTTTTCGTCCTTTCTTTTCTTATTTCTAGAACCACGTTTTTCAGGCCAGCACATGTTTGACCAGCCAGGCCCTGCCCCCCTCATGAATAACAGTGTTCTTCCGATTTCGGGGCAAGGCCCTCCGTCTTTCCCCCCTCAAGGGGGACTCGGAGGTCCCGGATTTGGTCCTCTGGGGCTCGGGCAGAACCAAGGGCCTCAGGGAGAAGGTGCTTTCCAGAGAGAACCCCTTCGGCCGGGTCTGGCCCCGCATCATGCAGGCCCTCCAGGACCCCATGGCCCCCGTGCCTTTGTGGGTCACAGACAGCCCTTCTCGCCCCAGCAGCAGGGACCCCCCTTTAGCCCCCAGCACATGCTGTTTGGTATGCAGGTACGCCAGAGAGTAAGTTGGTTTACCAGAAATCTGCATGGCCATGCTAGCATGATGAACGATTTATATTTCATGTTAATTTACAGCATGGCATGGAACTAGCATGAAAAATATTATTCTGAGTTTTCAGTGTTATTTGTTTTACTTTTTTTTATTATCTGTATTCAAAACTTTTATGATGTGGTAAAGTCTCTGTCCTTCTGGAAATATTTCAGCTGTACACTACAATTCAAAAATTTGAGGTTGGCAAGATTTTTCTTTTTCGTGTTTTAGAAAGAAGTCTCTTAGGCTACGTTCACACTGTGAGCCTTAGTACTCAATTCAGATTTATTGCTCAGATCCAATTTTTTGGTAAAGCTGTTCACATTGACATAAATGTGGCCAATATCAGACTCCAGTGCTAACAGATCATGGTCCTAAACTGCGCAAAAGAACAATAACAATGTCACGCACACTGTCATATGGACGTAAAAATGGAGAACATTGAAGTGAGTGATTTACGTGTTTATTTATAGTGTGACTTGCCACCGAACCCAACGAATTTAAGCATAGACAATATATAAAACAAAGTTTTTAAACATTTATGATATGAGCCCTCGTGTTTTGCTTGTGTATATAGAGCTGTCACTGTAATACTTTTTAGCTCTGACACATCACTGTCCTTCATTGCGAAATTAGTCACCTTTTGCAACTGTTTTGATAATGCTCTAGCGCTAGGTAAAAGTGGCATGAATCCCGATATGATTGTTCAGACTCCGGTCGTTTTGCATCTGACCTTTATTGGATTTAGGACCACATATGGAAGTAGCACAAATAGGAATTGAAAAGTTCAGATTCCTTCTGGCTAGCCTTTTGCCCACCGAGGGTGCATTTATTTGATCAAAAATACAGTAAAATAGTAATATTGTATAATAATATTACAGTTTAAAACAACTGTAGAATATATTAAAATAGAAAAAAGTATGATTTATTCCTGTGATGCAAAGCTGAATTTTCAGCATCATTACTCCAGTCTTTTGTGTCACATGATCCTTCAGTAATCGTGCTGATTTGATGCTCAAGAAAAATGTCTTCATGTTATCAATTCTATCATATAAATGCTGCTTAATATTTATAATTATGTATTTATTAAATTTAAGTATTCTTATAATATAATATAAAGATGAAAAATAACAGCGTTTATTTGAAATGGAAATAATTTGTTAGATTTTAAATGTCTTAAATGTTACATTAATGTAATGGATCATTACTGAATAAAAGTATTAATTTCTGTTGAAAAAAATCTTACTGACCCCAACCTTTTGAATGGTGTTGTCCATGGCACAGAGTCATACCTAAGGTGTTGAATTTTGGTCCAAAACA
The DNA here is from genome assembly GCF_051911475.1 of Siphateles boraxobius. Classification (NCBI taxonomy): domain Eukaryota; kingdom Metazoa; phylum Chordata; class Actinopteri; order Cypriniformes; family Leuciscidae; genus Siphateles; species Siphateles boraxobius. The sequence goes on along the minus strand of NW_027508734.1, from coordinate 30,382,318 downwards.
AGTTTCAAATTTATACATGGATGTTAGTTTGAAATGTAGGTGTTTTGTAGTGGTCGGCTGAGCAAGGAGAAGCTGCTTTCTTCAATCCAAGCAGCAGACAAGACTGCCCCCTTGTGTTAGACCTGTTTGTCAGTTCATGGTTATTTAAGGTCACTGGGTTAGTTGTTACACATCAGATGTCTATCTCTCTTTCATGAAAATAGTTTCTCTTGATTCTCATCAAACACACATTTTTTATTTTTATTTTCTTAATTTATTGACTGGTTTTACCTGTCAGTTCAGCCAATAGTGACCAGGAACACCAAATTATTTGTTTGGTAAACTACTTAAATATTATACAACGCTGAATTCCAGAGTACTCTGATTCTCATTCTCTACTGGCCGAATTTTCGCTGTAGATGTCCTTAAGAGAAAAATATCTAAAACTGGATCTGTTTCATTTGTACACTTGAGATGCAACTTTGTTCTGTATTGTTTTATCTGGGATGTGATTTTTCCATATTTATACAGATTTTCTTATTTTCCGACCAGCAAAGTATGACCCATGTAAATGTGTATGACCGGTGTATGATGATTGAAATCACAAAATGGCCTTAAACAATGTTTTCAAATGCATTTATTTCATGCACGGATTGTTTCTGTCAGCATTGCACAAGTTCTCGGCGCCATCTGCGGGACACTCTTAGCATATTTCAAAGCGCCACATGCGAGTAAAATTTGGCGTTGAAACGGTGTTACTCGCCAGTTGCCCCAGTTCCTTCTTTTTTGTCTTTAGCTGATCACATGCCTGTTTTATGCACATTTGATTATAGGTCTCACTTTGGCTGTGTTCTTGTTTTTACGGTATTCAGGGTCTATTGCAGCAGCCCCTTCACCATGATCCTTCACTATCCCATCAGCCTTTGCAGCAGCACCAGCAACATAGACAGGACTTGCCCCCACAGGGCCTTCCTCACTCCCAGCATCCACCCCAACACCAACAGCACCACCAACACCACCCAAGGGATCACCATCCCATGGTGCACCTCTCCCAGCCCCATTTCCGCCAGTCGATTCAAAGTAGCCATAGACAGATGCAGTCCCGACCACAGGGCAACCAGCAACGAAACAACCACGCCAGGCCCAGAATGGTAAGCCTTTCAAATCTGTATTTGTTGCAGTAAGCAAGAGGTCAAGAGCAATATTGATTGTAAATTAAGAGTTGAATGACTTCAACGTCGACTGGTGACATCTTTAATGAACAAATAAGCCTGAACCTCGAGCTGAGACTCGAACGAGGCTTGCCTTGTGCACAGCTATGGCATATAACGCAGCACTGCCTACAAGACTATTTCTCCTACATAACTGCTTAATTTTTTTGGATTGTTATATTTCACTGAGATTTCTGCTTGTTCTAAATCAGATACAGAAATAGTAGCAGAGTAACAATTACATTTATATGAATGCATTAGTGAGAGAGGGGTTGAGTGTGAATTAATTCTACCTGGCAGCGTCTCTCTAATAATAGTGAAGCTGTGGGTTTTAGTTTCTAAGAAAAATATGCTAGAACTTTTCAGTTTCTAAGCTATTTTATCGATAAATCACAGAAGTGTTGACACAACCTTTCTGCACTACTGAATGTTTTTGTGTGCGCATGGATCTGCACGTGATGTGAGAGCTACTGTCTGTATTAGAGATGTGCGGATGGGCTATTATTTCATCCGCAACCGTATCACAAGACTCATCATCCGTCCGCCATCCATCCGCACCAACGTGGTTGACAAATTTTCCCGCCCGCAATCCGCTGATACAAGGCGCTGCTGATGACAGCCGCGAGACTAGAAACCGCCTGCCAGCCGCCCGAATTTAATTAAAATATTTTTTTTCGGCACGTCATCTGCCCGATCCGCGGTTTATCCGCGGAGTCCGCGGCTATAACCGCCAACCGCGCATCTCTAGTCTGTATGTGTGAGTGATTTAAAATACATCAGCGCATTTACTTACATGTACACCAATCTGTTTAAAACGTGCATTCACTCTATCAATTTTGAGCAACCAGATGGTATAAGCAAACATATTTTGTGTAGCACTCTCAAAGTATGCATTTATTTCTCATTTTAACTGCTGGAAACCGATTGTAAAAGTGGGCTTCAAGGGTTTCTTACCCTGTTGCACCCTCTATTGGCCATGATCGGTGGTAGAGCATTAAAGTCTTATAAATATATATTTTATTCGTGCAAGTCAGCTCACTAGGTTTTGAAGGAAAACTGATTTTAGTGATTTTCAGTCTTGGCAATACTTCTATGAATGTCAACACATTTATCTGTCTTCCTCATCTTCTTCAGACACCGCCTCCTCCACTGCAGCAGATTCCTCCTCAACGCAACAGCAACCTTCGCGAGCTGCCCATCGCATCTAGCAACAATAATAACCGCCCGTCAGTGCCTAGTGGGCAAGCAAAGCCAGTTACACAAAATGTTAGGCAAGGGCAGGCTGCTCGTTCTGGACCAGCAGGAAGTGGAGGACCTGTGGCACAAGGGCAGGGCTCTGCCAGAGCACCGCAGCAGCCCAGTGTGTCTGGGATGAAGACAGTGTGTCCAGCTGCACAGTCAAGCACCACTCCAGAGGTAATACTGCATAGCAGGACTATATATACTAGACATGTGCCGGTATTCGGTAATGCAATAAATGAATATGCACGATATTGTTATCGCGGGCACTTCAAAATACCGTGAAAAATAATAGATCCGAATTTAGATTTTTAGAATGTGCATAAGCTTATTTTCCATCAACAAGTTAAACAAAACAGTGTGTATAAAACACGTGCGCACTCTGATATAAACAATCCCCACATGTAGAAGCGCTGTATGCATGCGGCGCAGTGCGCACTCTAGTCTAATGTAAACAATCCTCACATGGAGAAGAAGCATGGCGGAAGGAGGAACGCTTCCGACGATTTATCCCCCTTCTAAAAGTCAGGGCTGCCAAGCAGGCTTGTGAAAAATTAAGAATTTCAGAATTAGCCTCCATTCAATTCATGAATTGGAATTTGAATTGAATTGACTCCGCCCCACAAGAAGTTGAATTTGAATTTGAATTGGAATGACAGGAAGTGGAATTAAATTCATGGCAATTCAAAGAAATTCCAAACAGTCACACAACAGAAAGAATGTGTTGAATCTCGCATACTTTCAGCGTTAGGAAGGTTACTTTGGAAATTTATTTGCTTACTGTTATAAGTTACCCATTATAAATGTGGTTTGTATAACTTTATTTGGATTACTTTATCAATGTAAAACAATTTCCTTTTAATTTGATTAGTAACTAATTAAATTACACATTTTACCTCAGTAATAGGCTACAACTAAATACAATTACATTCATTTTGTAATTCAATAACATAATTTCATTACAGTTAACTCACTCCTCAACCCTGCATACATTTTATTCTAATATATATATATATATATATATATATATATATATATATATATATATAGACAAATTTCCACCTCAAACTGTTTTTTTTTCTACTAAAGTAATTCTGGGAGTCATGTTCTATCATGTTCCGCAAAATTACAATTACAATAAATCAAACTTAATTATTTGTTGTGACTAGAGCTTTTAACATTCATTGCTTGGGGAAAATATTTCCTGTTAATGTAATCTGTACAAGTAGTTCAAACTAATATCATTTATAGAATATGTAATGCAATCAATTGTTAAACACTTCACTTAAAATATCTTTATGAATTTCTTAGAATTTGTTTTGAATTGCAATTCTGCTTCCTTTAATTCAAATTCGAATTGTAATTCTAGATCCTGTTTTTGACATCAATTCAAATTCAATTCAAATTCAAGAATTGAATTGGAATTTAGGAGTCATTCTCAATTCAATTCTGAATTGTGCACAAGCCTGCTGCCAAGACTCACGCAATCGACACTTTTCACACGCTCTCACGCCACACATCCATTTTTGGATCCATCCATCCAAATTGCGGAGGAAAGAGGACACTGACACCGACAGACTAGACAGAGCAGGTTACTTTTGATATGAAAAAAAATTCTCAGCTCCTGTCCATTTTATTATGAAATTCAGACAATACCGTTATGGCACTTGTAAATGTGACGTGACAGATTCATTTCAAGTAAACCAATCATCTGTTACTTTTTATTTAAAGATACATTACAACTTACCCAAAGTTATATATGCCTCATACATAATATCGATCAGTATGTTTTTCAACTACGGAAAGTGGTCAATAAAACTGCAGGAGAACAATATTGTCACAGAACATTACATTTACCTCAGGAAAGCCATTTAATGACCAGCAGGTTAGTTGACTAGAAAAAATAGCTATAGAGAGGAGTATTTTGCTAAAAATGTGCACTATATTACATATTTAATATATTTTTACTTGTGTCATTGCATAAATTATATTATAATGAAAACCACATTATATTTAATTTATTTTTAACCCTTAATAATACCAGCTGATAGGGCTCTCTGTATGTTTACAGCATTATGGGAAATTTTTTTTTCTTGAGAAAAATGAACATGTAGGCTATCTACTGTGTAGCCTACCTAATATTTATCCAAATGAGTCAGTTGAATCAATATTGAAATCAAATCAAGAATTGAACTGAAATCGTGAAAATTGTGTTAAGCAATAATACAAACAGTAGCTTACCAGTCCCATGTAAACATTGTAACATGTTGTCACTAAACTTAATAAAATTCTGTTTAGTTACCAAATGTTTTGACAATCACAATTACACCTATTATGATGCAAGTAGTTTTTTTTACATCCCCCCAATCCATCCGTTTCTCTTGTGCAATTAAAATATTGCGATAATACCGTATACCATGATAAAAGCTCAATCAATTAATCATGAGAATTTGATACCGGCACATGCCTAATATATACATGCCTCTCATTTGGGAGGGGTTAACATTTAGTATGTTTACCACCCATAGACTTTTGCAATGGGAGCTATTTTAAATGCTGGAGATTTTCAATTTGAACAACATTTTTATACTGCAGTAACCTCAATAGTTTTTGTCTAGCATAGTCCTATTACTGTTGTGGCTAATGGGGTCTCCTGTTCTTATACCCATACTTTCTTTAAAAGCTTTGTTTTGAGCTATAATCCAAAATCATTACAGATTAAATTGTAGTATTTTTTGTTTTAATACAATGGATCTTAAACACAAATAAAATTAATTATAACCTGAATTGTGCAATGAAAATAGTCATGGAATTTAGCCAAACTAAAGCAATTCAGTCTTTTCAGTCACTTTAATCTGACTAAAACCATACTAGTCAATTTTTTAAAGGCAGGCTTATAGATCTAGATAATGCAATTGCAGCTAAACTTTGTCCAGCACGATAGATGTTAATTGGACTACAATTTGCCTTCGTGTTGTTCATGTTCACCGAAAAAAGGTGACATGGAACATTTATTTAGGCCTTCATATTTTTGATTATGTATTGTGTATACTTTGACAGAGAAATGAAGCTATAGCTTGAATTTTCCCAACTTTTTAATCAAAGTTGTTTTGCTTATCCTGAATTTATATTTGTCTTTGTTTAGGACCCAGATGAAGATGAGGAGACGCGTCAGTACAGACTGAAGATTGAGGAACAGAAGCGCCTGCGAGAAGAGATCCTCAAGCGCAAAGAGCAGCGCAGGCAGATGCAGGCTGGTGAGCGCAAAAGACAACTGATGGAACGAATCAGCGGCCAGAACCCAAACCAGACCCCACAAACGCAGAACCCCACACCGACCCCTGCAGCCCAACCCCCCCAGCCGGTCCCTTCACTGATCTCCAACGGATCCCCCCAGAACCCTTCGTCAGGTCTTAGTTCCCCTCGTCCGATTGTGAAGGCTCGTCTGCAGAACACTAAACCTCAGGCACAGGCTTCAGGCTGGTCTGCACCACAGAAGCAACAGAACCCTGGTCCTGATGCCAACCAGCAGGGCCAATGGCAAGCACAGCAGAAGAGGACCACGACCCCACAAAACACTCAAAGACCGGGTGCTGTTCAGACCAGCCCATTAGAAGGGCATGGCCTGGGTCAGCCTCAGCTCGGCGGAAAGAGAACAGTGATGCAAAGAACGAACAGCATAGAATCACCACAGGTTCCACAGAAAGTGCGACTAGTTAAGCTTCTGGGAGAGGTGAGTAAATTTGTTACCCGTTTAAACTCTAAATGTGATCTTTAAAGTTTATATGCCACAGATTTTCTTTCTTTTTCTTTTTTTTTATCTTTGCCCTTTGCTGATTTTCTTGAAATAGTAAACCAGAGCTCTTGATAGAATAAATCAAAGAACTCATCTCAAAGGCAAGGAGGATTTCCAATTATTCCAAAAGTCACTAAAGTTGACCACTAAAGTTTTTAGAGCTAAAAACTGTTTAAAGTATAAAGTGAATTTCTCTTTTTGACAGAATCAATACTGAAGGTGGTCTCCATGCTGTGATTTGTGACACCACACTTAATTGATAGAACACTTTTACCTTTTAAACCCATAAATGGCACCATCCTAGCGTCATTAAAGTGAGTCGCTTGGCATTTGCGCCTTTACTTTGAGTGACAACCGGTCCAGACATTCAAAAGGTTTGTCTTCTTTAAGTCAAGGTGCTATTTTATGAACTAAGTCGAGAAAGACCTAATGGAAGTTTATGTCGATGTTTCAGCTACCCTTTTACATTAAGACTAGAGTTTGAGGTGGTTATGTACAAATTTGACAGGACATTTAATGCATCTCAACCAAGAAAAGGAGGACCCAAGAATGATTTATGGGCTCTAAGAGATTATTTTGTGTGTTGAATGAAGAGAAAACATCCTTTTCCAGTCTCCTGCCTGAAGCAAAGCTAAATATCTCCTTTGAGGGCTGGATCTCTGTGGATGAAGATAACTGTGTGTCAACTTAGTTAATAGAAAGCTACACACAGCTATCTGAAATGCAGTGACTCTGACTGACAAAGAGGAAAAAGGGGGAGGGTTGTCAGACTGAGAGAAGCTGATCCTCTAGGTGCTTCTCTTCTCCTGCTGTCAACTTCAGCTGCCTGACAATGTTATCTCTCTTTCTTGTTCTCCCTTCTAACTTGTGCTCGCTCGGTGTTACTCTCTTCATCTATCTCGTCTGGCCTCTTGCTTTATCCATCCATCAGCTCATCATTGAAGTGTGTTAGAATAGGTGTCAGTCCGGGGACATCTACAATTAATCTTCCTCGTCTATGTTGATATCTGTGTAATAATACCTGCGAGAGTCTGGGAGAAAGAGAGATGGCGGTTTGGGCGGATTTGTATTTTTCCCAGCTTAGCTGTACAGATAAGAGCAAATTAAATTTTCATCGGGAAGAATACAAAGCCTGCGCCTTACAAAAGCAGCATGGGGGATGGAGGTGACGGGGTGGGTGGGGGAGGGGGAGGTGCTTGTCAAGTGCCATCACCCCACCCCGGTGCATAGCAGCGGAGCATCTGATAGATGTAATCTGTATATGTGGATTTTGTATTGAGTTTGATTAATCCATTAACTCCCTCAGATGGAGACAGACAGAATACAGATAATGCACATATTTTAGAAAAAGACAGATGGGAAGAAAAGGATGAGCATAGCACGGGTGGCAATTATGTCTTTGTTGTAGACTGAAGAAATGTGTCTATAGGGAGCATATTAATGTTTTACCAGCCTGAATATAAGTGGTCTTTCTTTCGGATAAGGAATACATGCTGATGTTTGTTTCTCTTTGTAGTGGACAATATTACATTTAGGGACATCACTGGCATTACTATCGGGCCCGATACAGCTCATGTACAAGATGTGACGAGATTTTCAACCAGTTTAATAAAAAGTATTTATGAAAAACATTGCCTACCCTACCTTTAAAGGAATAGTTCACTTAAAAATTAAAATTCTGTCATCATTTACTCAGCCTCAAGTTGTTTCAAACATGTATGATTTTTTTTTCTTCTTCTGCTGAACACAAAGGAATGTATTTTGAAGAATGTTTGTAACCAAACAGTTCATGGACCCCATTGACTTCCATAGTATTTTTTTAATTAATTTTTTTGTTAGGGTTAGAATAAATAAATGAAAAACATTTGGTAATTTAGCCTAGTTGTCATAGCAGAAAATGTAAAATTATTCAAAGAGGCCACAGAGGTTAAGATGGGGGCATCATCTTACCTCAGTGCTACCTGGGACAAGAAGCCCAAACCCAATCAATCCCACTACCCCCGGTGAACTTTTGCAGATTGTATAAATGGCTTTTGATATTCGCATATATTTTAGTGTCATGCATGTAAAATCCTTAATTAACTATTCTATTTAAAACTCTATTTGGAGCATTTCACACTACACAAACAGATGGCGACCGACTGCAACAGACACTTCATCGGGTTTTATCGGATCAGTGTGTTGCCCCTGTTGGCATTGGTTTGGTGTTTGTTTTCGCCCGTTGAACATTTTGAATCAGCTTTGTCGGGTCTGACAAGTGACGTGCTGTAAACTGGTGATTGTCTGTGTTGGTCAGTGTCTGTCTATACAGTGTGAATTGGCCTTTAGTTGAACAATTAAATATACGATGACAGACAAAGCACAATCCCAGTAAATAAGGTTAATCTGAAAGGTAAACGTATTCTTATTAAAAGATATTAGTGCTGTCAAAATTAACGAGTTAACTCATGCGATTAACTTTTTCACTATAAAGGGGCAGTCACACACAGGAATTCATAGAGACGTTAGTAGCAGTATTGGTATCGGTGTGATACTAGCCTTTCAAAGAAAGATGCCTTTAAACAAATATTTAAAATATAGGCTACTGTCTTTGTTGTTTCTACATTAATTTGGTGATTAAATGTGGAATTATTGCAATATAAAAAAATATTTAAAAAAAACAATTTTAGGTGCGATTAATCACGATTAGTTACATAATTTTTTAGATTGATTTGTTTTTTTAATCGATTGACAGCACTAAATGTATGAATTTGTATTAAATTCCATATATTTTCATTGAACATATATTTTAATAGCAGCACTTATCCTAAAGGTCTAATTTCACATTATCAATTCAAAATAAAATGCAATTTTCCCCCAAAAATCTAAAACCGTGTCCACAAGTCCCATATTATTAAATAGACAAACAACCTTTGACATTAAGCATCATACAATTTCTTAGATTACTATTTTCTAGAGATACAAAATTAGCCTAAGGAGGCATCTTACCCAACTTACCCTATACAAAGTGTGCCCCTTTTTTGTAAGTTTTAAATCTGGCCATTTTCAAGGCCTTTAACATCTAAAAACTGCCAGCATACTTTGAAAGGTTTTCCTAGAGATGAGGAAATAGAATTCATGGGAATTTCGAGGAAGAGCCAGAGGCAGTTTGTGCAGTCTCAGGCAGGTCTTCATCCATGGCATTAATGCTCAGTACGGCTGGAGCTAACGATTATTTTAATAATCGATTAATCTGTTGATTATTTTTTCGATATTCCTCAACAGTTCTTGTGCTGATATCACTAGTTGACAGTACTATTTTCGGAAATCATAGGCTATGATATTGCGCAGGTGCACGTGATGCAACGCTGTCCGAGCCGACAGAGTGGGTCATTTCAGTACAAAATAATTAACGTTAGGTCAAAAATGATTTAATATACTGCAAATAGCCTCCTAGTTTTTTATGTTTATTTATAATTCATTTATGCGGACAAGACTACTAAGTTACTACGCAGCTAATTAATCTACCCTTTTTAATCTTAACAGGGATGTGATTTTTCCGGATTAATCTGGAATTCCGGATTTTCCGACCTGAAAATGTGACCTACGTGAATCATGCAGATCTGTAAAAAATATATATATAGTTCAAATTTGCGCTGTGATCCTTGCTCCAAGCAAGCTGCTGACTGCTTTTGTAGAAATATGTACAGTATATCGTGCATTCTATCAGTTGCAGTTCTGGCGCCTCCGTCTCAACAGCATTAGTGTAACTAATACAACGCGACAAATACTCACATCAAATGTTAGCGCAGAGGAACGGGACACATCAGTTCAGTGAGTTCACAAAAGTTAATTATTTGCATGTGCTTTAAAGCCTTGCCGGTTAAACATGTCATTCACTGCTGATGCGCTGTTCTAACATGCGCTTTACTGAGCGCGAACACCCGACGCGCACATGCACTAAAAGCCTGTCTAACAGCGCCTGGTTACTGGACTAAGTTATCTTTCGAGTCTTATTTCGCTAATACTCTCAAATACACACAAGGTTTACATAAGGAAAGTTGGTTATGTCTAAACTGAAAGCAAACCGAGAAAACTAGGAGAAATTTGCTTGTCAAATGCGCGTGTATATTAGACGCGTCGCGTACAGGTCTTAAAGAGACAGTAGCCCTAATAATAAACATGCAGCCGCTTGTCCTTAAAGGGATAGTTGACCCAAAAATAAAAATTCTGTCATTATTTATTCACTGTAATGTTGTTCCAAACCTGTATTAATTTATTTCTTGTGCTGAACACAAAAGAAGATATTTTGAAGAATGTGGGTAACCAGACAGTTGCTGGTCCCCATTGACTTCCATAGCGAAAAATATACTATGGAAATCACTGGGGTACATCTACTGTTTAGTTACCCACATTCTTCCAAATAACTTCAACAGAAGAAAGAAACTTATTCAGGTATAAAACTACTTGAGAGAGTAAATGATGACAATTGAAATTTTTCAATTGGGGGGGGGGGGTATATTTTCCTGCTTTTTTGTCCTTAGCCAATCACATGCCTGTAAGAATCTAAGGGGAAAAATATTCCCCTTGTAGTGGTACTTGGGACAGACAAGAAAGTGTTTTCATCTTCTGTCTATCTGATTCAAATCACAGTCTGCTAATTCAGTCGTAAGAATTTAATTGTTGTTTTTATTTATTTTGTTATCCATTTATCGAACTTCCATGCCTCTTATATAGTAATTATATATTACTATGTAGTATGTACCAATTTACTAATGCTCAGACACACTCAGTCTCTCTCGCGCGCGCAGACACACTTGGTCTCTCTCGCGCACTGTTGCTCGCGCGCAGACACACTCGGTCTCTCTCGCGCACTGTTGCTCGCGCGCAGACACACTCGGTCGCTCTCGCGCAATCTCTGACACACTCGGTCTCTCTCTCGCTCGCGGAGTTCGCTTCGCTTTTGTCCAGTCTGGCGCTTCATAGATCTGCTCTGCGCTCAACTCAAGTTTTTTTAATTTATATCCCCAACACCTCTGCGAATTATTGACTGGCGTAATAATCGCGCGTCACAACGAATCAATAATGAAATTCGCTGCCAACTCTTTTAGTAATCGAATTAATCGATTCGTTGTTGCAGCCCTAATGCTCAGAGATGCAGTCATCACTGTTGTACAAGATATATTATGAGTTCAGCTTCACCTTATCCTCTGAAACTAATCACGGTACTTGTCACATCATGGAACAGTGTTGTCGCTTATATGTTGTTTGCTTATTCAGTTATTCTTCTGCCACATTGTGTACATTTTGTAAACTCTAAGGCTTGGCATTGTATAAATGATTGGTTTTGATATAAGCAGTCTGAACATTTGTTATAGTCAGACTTTAGCATGATGGACTGTCATGTTAATTTTGTGTACCATTGGGGATTTTCTTTTGTATGGGTCTTAAAATGTATCTGCTCTGTATTCTGTAGGCAGATGCTGGTCCCAACACTGGTCCGCCACAGCAACAGCAACAACCAATTGGTCGGCCTGCCCAACAACAGAGACTTGGTCCCATCAGGAAAGTTACCATGGCAACTGGTGGTGTACAAAGTCAACAACAGGCAGGCCGTGGCGTGGCAAACCAAACGAACCGGGTATGACATTGAATCTGGATTACTCTCATAAGCCCTTAATTGGACAGGTGCACAATGCCATTTTGCAAAGCTTACACTAAGCCCTGATACTAATGGTGCTTTCAAGTCATGTCGGACTCAGAATGAATGCATTTACGACTTTCTTTTAAGCCACGGTTCTCTGAGTTGGGGACTTCTAAATTGAAGCATTATGGCGGTAGCTAATACCTGTTGGTCATAATAAGCTGTAATTGTGGATTGTTTGAATGCACTTTTTATACTGTTGATAAAAAGATCAAACTTGCCAGAAAGTTACGTACATACATTGCCCTCAAATGATATTGGCACCCTTAGTAAATATGAGCAAAATTCGAACCTTTCATGGAAGTAAAACAATTGAAAGTGGGTGGAAACTCACATTATGAAATAAATGTTTTACTCAAATGCATGTTGGCCAAAATTATTGGCACCCCTAGAAATTCTAATGAGTAAAACATCTCTGAAGTATATTCCCATTCATATTTACTTTTTTTAGCACACCAGAGTGACTAGGAGCATGAAATTGTTCAGCCATGACTTCCTGTTCCACAGGAATATAAATATACAAAGGCCAAATTCCCTTTATCATTCATCACAATAGGGCTTTTCACACTGCACTTAACCCCGGGTTAAAGGAGCATTTCACACTTGTAATTTAGATGCGGGGTTAACACTGCTTTTTACCCAGGGTTATGAAACCCTGCTCCAGATCTTAACTTCGCATTTCAGTGCCGAACAGTTACAGTGTGAAACGATGTGGTGTTAGAATGCTACAACTAGATGCTTAGCAACTGACAACCTTTCACGTTCTTTATATTCACGCTCTTTGGGCAGTCACGGAAACACAGCGAGATGTATATAAACAGTTGCTTCTGCATATGATAGGAAAAATGTCAAATGGTGATGGAAAACGCAACAACTGGAGTGAAGAGGAGACTGTTTCATAATTACCTTGTATAGTTCGAAAAGTATTCTCAGAAAAAAACTTGATATTACAGTTAGCAATGTGTAATATGAGAACTCGTGCATAGCTGAAGCTGTCTGTTATCTTCTTGGTCTGGAGCAAGCTTTACGTGAGGTAACATGAAAATAAGCGAAATGCTAGAGCTTTTATGTAAACGGGTCCTGTGCTGCGTTTGTCCAGTCAATAACACGGACACAGAAAATATGCAAATATGGACTTTAACCCGGGCTTTAGGAATGTGCAGTGAGAAACGGCAGTTTATGAATACCCAGGATTAACTGTTAACCCTGGGTATTGTCTGAGCAGTGTGAAACTTGAAGCAAGATAACCCAGGATTCCGTTTACCCTGGCTTTAGAATGACCCAGGATGAACTATTTCAAGTGTGAAAAGCCCTAATAAGTAAAACCAAAGAATATAGTTCTGATGTGCAGCAAAAGATTATTGAGCTTTTAGAAAGTGGCTGTAAGAAAATGGCTAAAGCTTTGAAAATCCCTTTTCCACCATCAGGGCAATACTTAAAAAGTTCCAATCAACTAAAGATGTTACAAATCTGCCTGGAAGAGGACGTGTGTCTATATCGTCCCAATGCACGGCGAGGAGCAAAGTTTGAGTGGCCTTTCACTCTTCAAGGATCTCAGATGGACAATTGCAGAGATTAGTTGTGTCTTGGGGGTCAGAAAGCCTAAAATGATCAAACAACCCCTACATCACCACATGTTGTTTGGGAGTGTTTAAAGAAAAATACTTCTCGCTCATCCAAAAACAAACTCCAGCAAATTCAGTTGTCAGACATGACTGGATCTTCAAAAGGGACCGGATTCAATGGTCAAATGAAAGTAAAAAACGAGCTATTTGGCAGCAAACCCACCAGATGGGTTTTTTGCAAAAAGGGATAAAAAGTACACATGGCCACGGTAAAATATACTGCTGGATCTTTAATGTTGTGGGCTTATTTTTCTGCTGGAGGTCCTGGACATTTTTGTTTAGATGCATGGTATCATGGATTCTAGCAAATACCAACAGATAAAAATCAAAACCTGACGTCCTCTGCTATAAATCTTATAATGGGCCGTGATTGGATCTTCCATCAGGACAATGATCTAAAACAAACATCAAAATCAACACAAAAATGTGTCACTGAGCACAAAATTAAGCTTATGCCATGACCGTCCCAGTCCCCTAAACTGAACCCTATAGAAAATGAGTGGGCTGAACTGAAGAGAAGAAGCACCAGCATGGATCTGGGAATCTGCAGCATCTAGAGAGATTCTGTATGGAGGAATGGTCTCTGATCTCTTGTCAGGTGTTCTCCAAACTCATCCGGCATTATAGGAGAAAACTCAGAGCTGTTATCTTGGGAAAAGGAGGTTGTAATAATTAGGTGCCAGTAATTGTGTCTAACGTGAACTAGAGAAAAGCTTTAATTTCATAATAAAATTTTCCCCCCACTTTCAATTGTTTTACTTCAATGAAAGTGTAAAATATGTGAAAAAATAATTAATTTTTTGAATAATCAAGCTTGAAAACAAATTTTAGTACACCCCAAAAACAAAATCAATACTTCGTAAAAAGGGCATAATAGGACCTCTTTACAATAAAAAAACGGCTGTTTTAAGTTGTAATATAATTTTTTTGGGTGAGCTTAAGAGACTTCTTTCAAAAACATTTTAAAAATCTTTCCAACCCCAAACTTTTGAACGGTTTTGTGCAGAACAAATAAATTTCACGCACTTCTTCATTGTTGCATTAGAACTAAAAAGCTTTCTCTCTTTGTCAGGAAGTGATAGAGAGAAAAGGGTGAAATTGTCCATTGCGTCCATTTTATTCTTACCGAAATCACTTGAATGCATGTCGTAATCTAATTTATATTTGCTTTTCTTCATGGGCTTGTATAGTGCTGTCCAGAATACAGTCCACATCTGCACTCTTTGTTCGAGTTTTTCCCTGTCATGAAGAGCTGCTCTAAGTGGTTCTCTCCCTCACGCTTCAGCACTAGTAAAGATGGCAGATTTGGTTTCCTGCTATGGCTCAGCTGTGTCACTGCTTCTCCCAGGGGACTGGTAGCTGTTTTGGAAGAGAGCAGGAGCAGTAATGATATGGAACAGAGTGCCAGGTGTGATGATATTGACAGGCTGAAGCAGGAGAGATGAAGATCCCTTGGCCTTTTCTGCACGCTGCCGTCTCTGTACAGTAGTCCGTTCTCAGGGGACAAATACAGTGCTAACGTGTGTCAGTCAGTCACAGCAGAGTGCCTTCCTGCACAGCCTCTCGCTGTCTCAGTCAAAATGTCTTGCTGCATCTGCCCGAGCTCTCATGTTGAGTCAGATTTTCTAAACACTTGCTGCTGTTTACTGATATAACCGTGGCCTTGTAAATCACTCACTCATATTGTACCCGGTGTCTCGCTGGGAGCAAAAGTGTATTTTATACTGAGTAAGTGGTGAGAGAGCATCTAGCACATAGCATTGAGAACCCATAAGGGATTTTTCAGCGTGGCAGCTGCGCTTAGTTGGGTCCAGAGCAAACCTGGGTCTTTTATTTCGCTTTTATTTGAAAACATGAATGAAATGCCCTTGCATTGTACTGGAATATTTTATCTCAACCATTTCTGAATCGAACCGATTTAAATTTTTATGTTTAAATTTACATTCAGCAACACAATAAGTCAACACATACATTAAATATATATATATATAGTTCATGTTTACTTGTGCATTTGCGCCATTTTGTGCAGATATAAGTTGTAATGTTTATTTTGTATAAATATGATTAATCTCATATAGGTTTTGAGTTAATTAACCCGCTAACACAGCGCTTCAGTTTCCCAGTGCATTTCAAACAGCAATGCTGTTATTTGAAACCGTAATATTAATTTTAGATTAGTTTCTTTTCAAAATCATTGATGCTTTATTAATAATAACTAGCACTTATTTTTCTTGTATAATTTTCATTAACAATATGGTTTAATTAAAATCATTTCATTATTGTCCGTGCACAGCCTATTACATTTTATTTATCCATGGCACATGCATTTTTATTCTTTATACACAAGTTGTTGTCCAATGAGTTGTTTACATTATTTAGGCATTGTTTTATTTATTGGTATGGCAAAATATATATATTTTTTTATTATTAAGAAAGTTGCAGTGTAAAATCTATTTGAAAACTTACACTGGTTCAAACAAGTCTTCTGTACTAAATTCTTGATTTATGTTGAAGTGTTTGGGACATAATAGTGAGACTTTTGTTTTAGAAATCTAGCTCTAAAAAGTAATATAAAATTTGGATTTAGATTTATCAGCCAATATATCGGTTATCGGCGTTCAAATATTAAGAATTATTGGTCGACAATATTGGCCAAAATTTTCATATCGGTGCATTCAAATCGATGCACCGTGCATCCCTAAAATGCAGCTTAGGTGAGACTTCTTTCAAAAACATTACCAAAATCTATCTGACCCCAATCTTTTTAACAGTAGTGTAAATCCCCAGAATTTCAGTCAAATTAGCTTTTAAATGATTTGTGTAGTGTTTTTGTTAAGCATCCACTTTTACAAAGAATAGTGCCATAAAACACACAAGAGTCTTTATTACCTTACAAAATTAAAGGCTTATATTATACTGACATAAAGTTTGTGCTTAACTGTGAATTTGGCCTTATCTTTCTTTAGTCTGCGCCCAGCATAGAGCTTTGCTTTCAAGGCCAAAGAGCTCAGCTTCAGTCTCAACAGGTCACAACATTTTCATTCACCAGGTTTTGTCACATGGCCTCTAGCAAACTCCAGGCGTGACTTAATGATGGCCTTTTTCAGAAGTCTCTTCCCTCTAGCCCACGCTTACTCAATAAAGTGCTCAAGAGATTGGTGGATTGTCTCTCCTATTTCAAGTTTAACTACAGTGAGGAAAATAAGTATTTGAACACCCTGCTATTTTGCAAGTTCTTCCACTTAGAAATCATGGAGGGGTCTGAAATTGTCATCGTAGGTGCATGTCCACTGTGAGAGACATAATCTAAAAAAAAATATCCAGAAATGACAATATATGATTTTTTAAACTATTTATTTGTATGATACAGCTGCAAATAAGTATTTGAACACCTGTCTATCAGCTAGAATTCTGACCCTCAAAGACCTGTTAGTCTGCCTTTAAAATGTCCACCTCCACTCCATTTATTATCCTAAATTAGATGCACCTGTTTGAGGTCGTTAGCTGCATAAAGACACCTGTCCACCCCATACAATCAGTAAGAATCCAACTACTATCATGGCCAAGACCAAAGAGCTGTCCAAAGACACTAGAGACAAAATTGTACACCTCCACAAGGCTGGAAAGGACTACGGGGAAATTGCCAAGCAGCTTGGTGAAAAAAGGTCCACTGTTGGAGCAATCATTAGAAAATGGAAGAAGCTAAACATGACTGTCAATCTCCCTCAGACTGGGGCTCCATGCAAGATAACACCTCGTGGGGTCTCAATGATCCTAAGAAAGGTGAGAAATCAGCCCAGAACTACATGGGAGGAGCTGGTCAATGACCTGAAAAGAGCTGGGACCACCGTTTCCAAGGTTACTGTTAGTAATACACTAAGACGTCATGGTTTGAAATCATGCATGGCACGGAAGGTTCCCCTGCTTGAACCAGCACATGTCAAGTCCCGTCTTGAGTTTGCCAATGACCATTTGGATGATCCAGAGGAGTCATGGGAGAAAGTCATGTGGTCAGATGAGACCAAAATAGAACTTTTGGGTCATAATTCCACTTGACGTGTTTGGAGGAAGAAGAATGATGAGTACCATCCCAAGAACACCATCCCTACTGTGAAGCATGGGGGTGGTAGCATCATGCTTTGGGGGTGTTTTTCTGCACATGGGACAGGGCGACTGCACTGTATTAAGGAGAGGATGACCGGGGCCATGTATTGCGAGATTTTGGGGAACAACCTCTTTCCCTTAGTTAGAGCATTGAAGATGGGTCGAGGCTGGGTCTTCTAACATGACAATGACCCGAAGCACACAGCCAGGATAACCAAGGAGTGGCTCTGTAAGAAGCATATCAAGGTTCTGGCGTGGCCTAGCCAGTCTCCAGACCTAAACCCAATAGAGAATCTTTGGACGGAGCTCAAACTCCGTGTTTCTCAGCGACAGCCCAGAAACCTGACTGATCTAGAGAAGATCTGTGTGGAGGAGTGGGCCAAAATCCCTCCTGCAGTGTGTGCAAACCTGGTGAAGAACTACAGGAAACGTTTGACCTCTGTAATTGTAAATTGCACCAACTACTGTGCCAAATATTAACATTGATTTTCTCAGGTGTTCATACTTAATACTTATTTGCAGCTGTATCATACAAATAAATAGTTTAAAAAATCATACATTGTGATTTCTGGATATTTTTTTTTAGATTATGTCTCTCACAGTGGACATGCACCTACGATGACAATTTCAGACCCCTCCATGATTTCTAAGTGGGAGAACTTGCAAAATAGCAGGGTGTTCAAATACTTATTTTCCTCACTGTATATGATCTAATATTTTCTATAGCTTTGATTTTTTAATAACTGTCAAATAAATCATCAAGGCTACAGAAAAATTAGTTTGTATAGTTTCACTTGCTTTTTGAAACCATTTGTTCATTATATGTTTGAACCATTGAAGTCTAACAATGCCTCTGAAAATACAAACATTGTGTATGAATTATAATGTCAGTTTTTTTAAAGAGCAATTACAAGTACAGGCAGAGAGAGTAAAAATAGCAAACGGATATAACCATGAATTAAACAACAAAGATTCCAGTTTCAGCATGGCATCAAAGCACTGGTTTCTTCTGTGATGGTCTCGTCTTACTTTTTTATTTATATCACAGTGGTTGTTAGCTGATAAAATGTACTGTTAATTTAATTAATTTAATATTCCCCTTACTGATGTCCACAGTTAGTAGTTCGGGGCCGAGGACGTGGCCGTGGTGGGGGACGTATGATGATGCAGCAGAGCCCAAGAGCTGAGGATTGTCAGCCCAGCACTGTCTGCATTGAGGGTTTATCCACCACTACAACCAACAAACAGCTCATGAACCTTCTCAACTCCATTGGCCCTGTTGAGGTTAGGCCACATATCTATCTTTTGTTTTTATTTTGGGTTAAGTAAAGGTGTGTACACTGTGTTACTTGCTATATCATTATTACAATGTCCTGAGCAAACAAGACCAAATTGGTGACAGCACCACCTGCTGGCCAAGGAGCATAAAGCATATTTTATGCTCTTATTTTATTTTATGCTAAAGATATTTAACTGTATACATTTTTAGAATACAGTATCTTGGGACGGGGGTGGGACCCACGCCAGCACCCGCTGCTCATTGAGAAGAGTAAGAACGATATGTGCTTTCACGTCAGAGAGTCTCCAAAAGTCTCCAATAACTCTTCAGTGTTGCCAACTTAGCGACTTTGTCGCTATATTTAGCGAGTATTTAGACCCTCTAGCGACATATTTTCAAAAAAGCGACTAGCGTCAAATCTAACGACTTTTTCTGGTGTTATTGTGTTACAGTATCTTGGTCTAAAGTGATGCTTCTTTTGCACCATATATTTCAGAGGGACTACTTTTGGGGGGTTTATTTATTTATTTATTTTTTACCCCAAGCATATTTAATATGTATTTAAGTTGCAATTTCATCTCAGTTAACTGTTTTGAAGACCATAATATCTTTAGAACAAATCTTTTCAAATTTTCCAGCAAGGAACACCCAACAGGATAGACCTGGTTCTTAAGGCTAAAGCCCTGTCAAAGGGCCATATCTCCTTTTTTTTATAAACTATTGTCCTCAGCCAATGAATCTACCTTAGATAAGATCAAGATGAACTGGGAGTCAGAACTCCAGCTGAATCTCTCTGAGAACTTCTGGGAGGGAGCCGTGGGGGTTGTTAACTCGTCATCCAGCTGCGCCAGACTGTCACTAATACAATTTAAAGTTTTCCACAGGTTACACTATAGTAAGGACAAATTATCAAAGCTCTTTCCAGACAAATTTGATGAGAACTGTAGTAGATGCACGCAGGCTCCATGCAATCTTACCCACATGTTTTGGGCATGCCCCAAGTTGTCTGAATTCTGGAGACTATTCTTTAAAACAATTTCAGATATATTAGGCATAACTGTATCTCCAACCCCACATATTGCTATTTTTGGCAAACCCTCGGATGGCCTATATACCACGTCCATTCAAAATAACGTCATTGCCTTCGCCTCTCTTATTGTTCGTAAGAGTATTTTGTTAATGTGGAAGTCTCCTCAACCACCACTAATCAAAGTCTGGCTTTACAACATTTTAGGCCTTCTGAAACTGGAGAAGATCAAATTCTCACTTAGGGGGTCATCTGGCAGGTTCTCTACTCAGTGGAGACCACTACTTAATTATCTATATAGGCTGCCAGCTCGGGAAGTCTCTTTGTAGAGTCCAACCGTGTGGTTATATAAGCATCTCCTCGGATCCGGTCCGCCAGCGGCAGATAGCCCCCAATGATCGGTTCAGCCTAAGGTTTTCCAACATAACAGATAACAAAAGATGACTTGCGTTGGTGACTGAGGAGTGAGCAGTAGTTGATGGAAGGTAGAAGATAAAAGCTACAAAAAAAACAAAACAAAAATTCCAAGCAAGGAAAGTGGAACATATTGAAGTGAGAGTTATAAATGGTATTAAAAGTAGCACATAGCTGGTTGAACAGCATAGTGTTGATGAGTTTATAGAATTACTAAAGACTCCTCATGGATTGATTTAAACATTCAAAGTAATTCTAGTACTTTATAACATGTTCTGTCTGAATAGTCAATTCTGATTGGCTGGAAGGTGTGCATTTAATCTGTTTAATGCACAGTTAGTTCATCACTAATGTGCTGCCTTCGTAGCACAAACATTCTGACAGTCACACATAGAGAGAAATTCAGAAGCACTGAAACTTGTTAGTCCAGTAAAATGTTGCACTGCAGACATCAATGACATCATTAACTATGATGTACATTCTGGCAGTGCCTTGCTACAAGTGAGATACTCCACAACTAGATGGTTCTTTGCCTCCACATTGTGCATTAAAATCATTTGTAAAAATGTAATTATCCCCCACATACAATTGCACATAAAAGCAAATCCCATTTGCAAATGACCTCGACTTCCTGACTGGTCCACAGAATAAACTGTTTTCTGGGTAGAGTGGTCTCTTAAATATTACAATAGTGCCATCTAGCTGTGTGCATTCAGTGATGCACTCCTGTATGACTTTACACCTGTTCTTGAGGTGTATAACCCCTGTTGTGTAAAGAAACAGGTCATCTCTTATAGAAAATGTAGATGAATGTTTATATAATAAAACCTACTGCTAAAACATTTGTGTGATTCTTTCATAGATGTTTACAATGTTGCCTGAGCAGCGGAAGGCCATTGCCAAGTTTGTGAACCCAGAACATGCAGTGAGCTTTCAGCACAGCTTTCACAGGTAAGCTTTTGAATTAATCTTAAACTTAGTTGTGCTTTTGTTAATGCACAATGCATGAACATGAGTAGAGTCGTTGATATTTTTTAGATAATTAAAATTTTGGAGCTTTTCCCCCCTTGATTTTATAGAACAAGACTTGTTCACACTATGACCTAATATACATTATAAATGTAGTTTGCGAATAAGATTTTGATTAGAATCCTATGGACCTTTTCATGTCTGGTCCATGTTAATAGCCCTAAAAACTTGACAAAATTGTCTAAATCATGCGTGTCCACTGTCCAGTCCTGCTCCTGGAGGGCCACTGTCCTGCAGAGTTTATCTCCAACCCCAATTAAACGCACCTGAACCACCATCAATGTCTTACTAGAATACTAGAAACTTCCAGGCACGTGTGTTATGGCAAGTTGGAGCGGAACTCTGCAGGACAGTGGACTGAGGGTCCGTGTACTTGGCGGCCAACGGATTTTCGTTTTGAAAAAAACAAACCAAAAACAAACAAAAAACGGCCAGTTTCCCAATTACCATTAGTAAATAGGAAAACAAAAAAAGGAAAACAGCCCATTATTCGTTTTTTGTTTTGAAATTAAAAAACGGAAAAGAAAACGATCTCGTTATCCCATTGTCCTTGATGTGTTAATAGATGGAAATCGGAAATAAAAATACGTATGTATAAATCTTAATGCTTAATTCTGCACTGGTATTTTTTCGTGACCCAGAAGTTACTCCCGCCACGCCAAGACCCGCCCTATTTGAAAAATGTATCTGATGTTCTCGGAGTTGTGAGATCCCAGGCGATCACCGGGCGTTCAGCGCTCATGAACCCCGACTGGAACAGCTTTTCCTCGGCTAGTGCTTCTAATGTTTGCCGCTGGCTCTGATGTCTTTTAGTCTAGTGGTTAAACATGAGATATATTTTGTCTTGTGAATAAGTCGATCTTTGGTCACGTTAATCTATAGTTTTTGTTCCATAGCAAATTGTTTTGGCTGAGGGCAAAGTGAAGTTTCATAACTTTATATATTTAGGCTGTTTAACTTTAACTGTGTAGCCTATTGGAGAGCTGACTTATGTTTGACTTAATTGTTTGCTTTATTGTTATGCATTGTATAGCTTCTTATACATATTAGGCTACTTATACTTTTATACTGGATATTATTGATCATTAAAACTGACATTTAACAAAAAAGACAGGGTCGTGTAATTTAATGTTCTAAAATATATAGAATATTTTATAT
This sequence comes from Siphateles boraxobius, assembly GCF_051911475.1. Taxonomy (NCBI): domain Eukaryota; kingdom Metazoa; phylum Chordata; class Actinopteri; order Cypriniformes; family Leuciscidae; genus Siphateles; species Siphateles boraxobius. The sequence goes on along the minus strand of NW_027508734.1, from coordinate 30,359,774 downwards.
ATATATTTTACTATACATTCTCTTCAATATATGTACATGTATAATAAAATAAAATGACACAACCCTGTCTCTGTTTGTTAAATGTCAGTTTTAATGATCAATAATGTTTCATATTTTTAAAATGAAAACAAAAAGAAGCAGGGTTGTGTTTTATATTTCGTGTTATAAATATATGCAGTGAAGATAATCAATGTGCATTGCCTGAAACACATTTGTGTGGCCATTAATATGTGGAAGATTTTTTTAAATGAAAAGAGACAGAGTGGTGTTTTATACCATATTTCGTTTTATTGTTGCCTAAAATATACATAAAGAGATAACCGGAGTAGCCAGAGCGAGCTGAGTGACGCGATCAAGAACTCCGATGTTCCATTTGCAGAATAACCGGATTTGCTTCCTCTCGTCCTCAGGAGTTCGTTCTCCTGAGTCGAACTTGGCAAGTCCGAAGTTTGTGTATACTTGGTATTGAGAAACGGGGTGCTTCTCAATATCCCTCCTCGTCTCCTCGCTCCTCTGTCCTCCATCCTATGACCCGGAAACCAATCAAGCACAGCCATCTTGAAGGACATCTCAATTCTCTAATTGCACAGCAAAGAGTCGAGGATCAAGGAGTGAGGAGGCTTCCAGAGGAGATATGAGCGAGGATACACAGCTGTATACTATGCGGAAGTGTTTTATTTACTAAACATGACGCACGTATACATCGTCCTCCCCCTTCACATCGGTCACAATCTTTTTAATTTATATTTTACCTTTGCAGTTTATATAATCCACACATCTCACATATTTCAACAGGGTATCTTGCTTTATTATTATTCATTATGAATTTCTTAAATAAAACAAACTTCAACAACATAAGGGCAGATCCTTTGAGCGCTGCTGATGACGCTGTGAAGTGACGCTCGAGGGATCAAGTATTCCAATGTATAAAAAAAGCTTTCATTCGATTCCTCCGTCCTCATTTTCCTTCCTTGCGTCCTTCCCTCACAACCTACAGGGGGAGGAGCTGAGACGCTAGGAAAGGAAGCGAGGAAAGGAAACGAGGATGCACAAATAAGAAATGAGAAGCACCCACGGCCTATATCTATGACAACCGCTTACTACTTACGATCGCTTCCGGGTCACGAAAAATACCAATGCAGAATTAAGGATTACGACTTATACATACATATTTTGATTTCCGATGTCCATCTATAAACACATCAAGGACAATCGGATAACGAGATTGTTTTTCGTTTTCCGTTTTTTAATATCAAAACAAAAAACGAATAATGGGTTGTTTTCCGTTTTCCTATTTACTAATGGTAATTGGGAAACTGGACGTTTTTCGCTTTTGTTTTTTTCCTTTCAAAACGAAAATCCGTTGGCCACCAAGTACACGGACCACTGAGGACTGTGTTTGGACATCCCTGGTTTAAATGCTATTGCTGTTGTAAGACAGTTATCAAATATGAATCTCAGAAGGTTCTTCACATATGGTGTGAATTGCTGGGAAGCGAGAATAAAAATTGTGCTACAGCATTAGACCAAAACGTCAGGTCCTTCATTTCAGGGTCACACTCAGGGTCTTCGGGACCAAATGGTCCTCAAGGGTTTGATTCATATTTATTAAAAAAAAATCATAATTTTTTTTTTTACTTGTTTTTTATAATATTTTTTCTTTTCTTTTTTGGTGTTTTGAGATAATTTAAGATTTATAATTAATATTTAGGCAATAAATGTGACCCATTTTCCCCCCATTTTCCCTTCATTGAATATAATAGAAAATAAAAAAATAAAAAAATATTTTTTTTTATTTTTTTTTAAAGCTGTATTACATTTTAGAGTCAAGCCTGGACCTCATAAAAGCAATTTTTGAAATTAGATGGATGCCATCTGGTGGACAAACTGAGCATTTTAAAAATGCAAAACCCATATGTAATCTGAATTTATTTGTTTGTTTATGTATAAAAGTGTGTTTCTGTGTGTGTGTGTGTGTGTGTGTGTGTGTGTGTGTGTGTGTGTGTGTGTGTGTGTGTGTGTGTGTGTGTGTGTGTGTGTGTGTGTGTGTGTGTGTGTGTGTGTGTGTGTGTGTGTGTGCGTGGATGTGTCTGTTTTGCACTCTTGATGTTTTATAGATTCACCCCTTCACTGTTGTGTGCTTTTTTTCTGGATCGTGGCTGATTTGTAGATTGTACGCACAAAAAAACTCTGTATTGTCACATTTTTGCCAATTTCCCATTCCTTTCCTATGGCGGGACCATTTGGTCCCGAAGGCCCTGAGTGTGACCATTTTTTTTACAACCACTTAGACTATTCAAATCCTGTCCCCAATTTTTTGGGGTGTTCATATACCAAGTACCAACAAAGTCACCAAATTTCGGACCATTCCGATGAAGCTATGATTTTACACATTTTTTTATTTAAATTCTTCGGGACCATTTGGTCCAAAGACGTGTTGGTATGTTTATGTGTTGTTATTGGCTGAAGCAGATCAGAGTTGTTGTGCCTAATGGTTTGTGTCGCTGAAGGGCAAATTAAATGTGCATTCAGCAAGTATTACTCATAACTGTGTAACAAAGAACAAGAGCTCTGCTGTAACTCTATTGATTGTCATGTTTTGATGGAGATGCCCCAGTTTAGCTTGCTTTTAAATGTGTCTCATTTCAATCACATGTTCCCTTGATTACATAGGCACATGATAGATTTGTCTCACATCGATGTTTCCGTTATTGATGGCTGAGGAACAAGTCGGTTCAACAGAAGAGAAGACAAAAGAAGTGAGCAAGAAGAGCACTTCTTTTTCTGAAAGACGGGCGAACAATCGGACGCACAATCAAGGACGCTAAAGCTTCGGATGCTGTGTGGAAAGTACTGTTAACAAACTCAATCCACAGGCATGAAAGAGTAAAAAACAAAGAGCCAAACACTAGCTGTGTCCTGCTGGATATGGCGCAGCATTAGAACTCATGTTGTGAATGACTTTGGCATGAAGTCTCGCTCTTGTTTCTGTACATTCATTTATATATGGAAATCAGTAATGTTCTGAACCAGCAGGTGAAAAGTGACAGAGGTATGAAACCAAGTCATTTTTATGACACTTGATAATAGTTGCTTCCATCCTGTAGCTCTCAAGACAGATCATCAGAAACAATTCTTTTCAATAGGAATTCTTGATTTATTTTGGATTTTCCATTTTGGATTTGAACAAAGTGTTAAATGGGGGCTTTGGCCTGATGAATGATGTTCTGTTTGCTGCAGTTGTTTTCGTCACCTGTAGAGGGCAGCAGAACTCTTCTGAATGGAGCTCTTTAGTTTTGGGCCGTGGCCCAGGGCATGTTGTGGACATCAGAGTGAAAAGCACTGCTTTGTAGAGGTGCTGTTGAGGAAATTAAGGGGCATTTTTGGGTTGAGGTTTTTTCTAGTTGAATATCTTTGGAAGCCACTGTGAGATTGCAAATGTCTCTCTCTTTTTTTTGTGCATTTGTTCATGACTATTTATGATCTTAAGTTTATTCATTGTCCCTTTCACGATTATTATTGTATTGCAGTTGAGATTTGTTCTGCAGTGCTGGAGTGGTGGTTCATGACGTGTGTCTTTGTGACAAACTATTTGACAAAAAATGGCTTTTATGCTTTGATTTTAAGTTGTGGTGCTGGAGTCGCATGTTTAGATTATTTTAATAGTTGTTAGAAATTGCTTCTAGGAAAGCATTAAAGGCTGTCAGAAAGTTCCCCGTTTGGTAATGCGCCTTTTAATGTGCTTAGTTTTCTTTCCTCAGAGTTTAGCACATTGTGTGTGGAAGAGGATGACTGAATCAAGGCCCGTGTGATGATTTGGTATGATTTTATTGTAGTGATGGTGGTGTGGGTTGTCTAGAGCTCTGGATGCTTTTGTAAATCGTGTTCAGCTTGAGGTCACTTGGGAAAGGAGATATTTTGAGCTATATCTGATGTTTGTATGGTTCTAGTTTGGGCTCAGTTAATTGCTTTGCAGTTGGTCAGACAGGAATTGAGTAGTTAGGGATAGGGAATGGTCAACATCAGCTGCCAGGTACTCTTCTGAAAACCCTTCATCTTAATTTTCTACTTTATTTTGTATGTTGTTACCCATGAAGACTTTTTTTTTTAAAACACAAATCCTCATGTATCCAGTGAGTATATTACAATCCCTGGGGTTTTTCATAGCCTCAATCATGAGTATTTCACATGCCAAATTGTTATATCATCGTCGTTATTATTTGTATTAATAATAATAATAGTTCATCAGTATGGTGTAAGTATAATGATTGTAAAGTTTAATTGTACAGCTTAAACTGAACTGTCACGTTATTGCCCCAGAATTGCTCTTTGGTTTAGTGGGTTATATTGTTCATATTTTGATTGATTACTTTACATTATAAGATACTTAAGTAGCAAAAACAGTCTTGTTATAGTATCTAAAATATCTCAGTTTTAGATAATATAACAGTATAACAAAATCCCTGTTATGGTGTAGCCACTTCATTAAATAAATGTTTGTAGTTATTAGCACATTCAGGTCTACAATTTCAAAGGATTTGGGAGCAACTATTATCAGTGGTCACTTTTTTGTATATAATGGAAGAAAAAAAAATGTGTATGAAGCTGTCAAGTCTGTTTTCTCGTATTGAAGTCTTTCCATGTTTGAAATGGTTTAAAAATACCTACTTATATGTGACAGGTGAATTTCTTTTCTCAATTTGTTTTTATATATCAGCATAAAAAGTATCCCTTGGTCATTTTACAACAATTTTGTTATTGCATAACTTAGAGCTTATTATTTGAAGATATTTTAAAGATGAAAAATAAAAGGTGGTCACATATATACCATGTAAATACGGGTATGTGAAGCCAACTGTCTTTATCACCATTAACTGTTGTCTGATGTTGTTTTGTGTTTGAAGATTCCCTCTTGCATCCTAAAATATGTTTTATTATTCTAAACAGATGTTCATTTTCCTAATGTTCGTCCATCCTCCCGAGTGTTTCTGTTGCCATGTGTGGAAATGGATTTTAGGGGGAAAAGATTTTTTCAAATTAAGGTGCAACAATTTATCTGAAAACTTTTCTCTTGACTGTCCAAGACTTTGGGCCATTGGCTTTCAAGTTCATTTGTAAAGCTGCTACCCTTCAACACCCACTTGCTTTAACATACACTTGTGTTTTATAATATAGTAGTTGGCCATGATTAATCCCAGTACTCTTTGTCTATATGTTTGTATTAATAATTTGCATTGTGAGTTTCCAGGAATCACAGAAATATATATATATATATAATGGGTAAGATTGTAAATAATTTTATAAAATCAAAACACATGGATCCTTTTGACTAAGATTTTTATATTTATTTTGTTTTTGTTAACTGAGTTTTGTAGAAATGCTCTGTTTAAAATTGGTATAGGGCACAGATTTGTTTTTTATTTCTTGTTTTGAATGTTTTTCTATAAAAAGAGTGAATCCTATGGATTTAAAAGGTTTCAACTAGTTTGAAAAACACTATTTTGATATTTATAATTATAAATCTTATAAGACTTAATATTTATAAATGGTCTTATAAGAGAGAAAAACAGATTCATATTGAACCTTTTAGTAACTTCATTGTAAGTTTAGATTAACTTGAGGTAGCTGTCCCTTTCCTAACTGTAATCACACATGTGACAAGTTTAAGTTTTCAGAGATTGACTTATTGGTCACTTTTTGGCAGAGATTTTAGATAAACTATATAGTCCAAAATGTATATTATTTTTGGTATGTTTTTGTTTTATATTGTTTTTGTTTTGTTTCTTTATTTCTGTCAATCACAAGTGGCTGGCTAACTCCCCCATGTTTTTGTTTTTGTTTTTTTTACATGGATCCTGCTGCAGTTGAACAATTGGCCAGTTTATAGAAATACCAGGATGGCCTATTGCTTCAAGATTAGGACTTCTAGGCCTGGTTTCACAGACAGGGCTTAGATTAAGCCAGGATTAGGCCTTAGTTCAATTAGGACATTTAAGTAGCTTTTATAAATGTGCCTTAGAAAAAAGAAAGCGTTACTGGTGTGTATCTTGAGAAAAAAAAAAAACAATGGCACTGATATATTTTAACATATGTCAGTGCAAGTCACTTTCAGTTAAAACAGCTCAAACGTGCATTTTAGCCTCAGACTATAGTTTAAGCCTTGTCTGTGAAACCTGGCGTTAGATTGCTTGTATTTCTTATAACAGCTCTAAGACCAGTGATGTGGCATGTTTTTACTAATTTTTTTTATTTGTCAAACACAATACACTGCTTCCCGTTGGCAGCGGTCTGATTATTTGTCACTTGTAATTAAACTATTTTTTTTCTCTTTTCCAGGACAGAACTTCCAGGAGCAGAAAGGAGGGTTTTTCATAAAACAAAATCTGTAGCCCCTTTACATTCTAAGATGGCATTGGTTTTCAAAAGGAATTATTAGGAGAATTTATGTTGCATGTTTTTTACATTGCACTAGCAAATTTTTTGTAGTAAAACTAATAATGCTTTCTGACTGTCAGGGTGAAATTCGTGTAATTGTTTCAAACGTTGGTGTTGGAGTTCTTTCTGTGGCAAGATTGAGAGATTCTTTGGACATTCGATCATAGCAGATGTAACTTTAAAATGAGGGTGACCTGATGAGATTATTTCAAAAATGTCATACATTTTCAAACTAGCAAACAATCATTGCAACTATTGCACCGGACAGGACGATGAAGTTTACAGACTAGCAGATTTGTTTTGATTAGTCTTTTTTAGCGCTCTGTTGATCTGATGCTGACTTAATTTTAGGATGGCTGGACTATCAATTTGATGGGTTCGAAGTAAACTTAATTGCTTAGATTGTTAGCCTTTTATGCTATATTTGAACCTTGTTTATCAGCTTTAGTGCAATGATTGACTGAAGGGAGAAGCGTGCATAGCAAGACCTGACCTGTGTTTGTCAAATGAACGTGCTATAATGTACCAGCAGCCTATACTGTTTAGTTGAAATCAGAGGCCCATTTATAAACATGTTGTGTATTGAGACTGCTGTTTATCTTTCTGGTTTGGTGACAGTGTGAGGAAAAATAATAAAATGTTATCATGTAGTCAAGTTTGATCGTTATTATAATCTAAATACGTTTATATCAAATTCCTTCTTAAAATCATTCGAGTGAAGGTCCTTGCACCCGTGAAAGGAACGTTGCTTTTGAAAACCTCTGCATATCTAAAATTATGCGTAATAAAATAAAATGGCAATATTAAACTAATATGAAAAACCCTCCTTTTGTTTTCAGTTCTAAATAATGTTGTCTTGTCTACAGTAGAGCTGCGTCCAGATGATGCTAATTTGTCTTATTTTCTCAACAGGTCCTCTTCAGTTTAAGTGGTACCAGATATCCCTTCACTTGTATCTCTCTCTTTCTCTGTATCTCTCTCTTTCTCTGTATCTCTCTCTTTCTCTGTATCTCTCTCTTTCTCTGTATCTCTCTCTTTCTCTCTCTCTCTCTCTCTCTCTCTCTCTCTCTCTCTCTCTCCCTCTCCCTCTCCCTCTCTCTCTCTCTCTCTCTCTCTCCCCCTCTCCCTCTCCCTCTCTCTCTCTCTCTCTCTCTCTCCTCTCTCTCTCTCTCTCTCTCTCTCTCTCTCTCTCTCTCTCTCTCTCTCTCTCCCCCTCTCCCTCTCCCTCTCTCTCTCTCTCTCTCTCTCTCCCTCTCCTCTGCTCTTTTCATCTGGGACTGAGGCTTGATGGGAAAGCTGTTGTTGATCTCACTGTGGTGTTCTGTAAACATAATCCTTCTGTATTAAAGCAGGGGGACCTTGCTTCTGGATTTCCTTTCTGTATTAGCCCACGTCCGTGGAAGTTTTGCGTCTCTGGGACCACACCCTACTGAGTTCCAAAGTTCAAAAACTTGCACAAATCCCAAGAATGATCTGTACACTCTTGCCAGCTGTACACACGTGTTGTGTTGTTGGATGAAAAGAAAACATTACTTGGAAATCATTATTGTATTGGGGAAGTGATTTATGCTGCTTTGATCGCCGTTTTGTTGTCCTTCAGTCTTGTATTAATGGAACGGTTTTGATGTGTCTGAAATGTGTACACCGGACTGTCCTACATGTTGAATTCTGAAGAATATAAATGGTGTTTGTTTAGTATCCTTTTATGGAGCTTGTCAAGTAGAAACCAATAATATGCCTTGACTGTACTTGTTATGAATAATTACTTGAAATAAATCCTTTTCATGGATTTCATCTTCTGTTGCCCATGTTCTTGTTATTGAGTGATGAATTAATGGATTTTGATACTCATCTTGCATCTACTTTCTGAGAGTATAAAGTAAGCCTATTGCTGTTTGAGCCAACAAAAGAAAGAGAAGTAATCATTGTCACAATAAGCAGTGGTCCACACCAAGCTGTCAAAAGCTATGGGTGCCTTATTCCCTGGAAATAAAGGAAGGAAGGAAGGAAGAAATTCCCTGGAAATTGGACTTTTGGGAAAGTGATTGTTACTTGGGTGAATATTCATGCAATTAAAATGAATGATTGGAATTTAACGATAGGCAAACTTTTTCATTCCCAGCTCGCAACATTTGCCAGTCCATTTTTGTTTGCAGTTGCCAGCAAGCGATTGTTGAAACAGTTGCTCTCTCTGCAGACGCATGGCCCCTCTAAAGGATTAGTTGGTTTTATTTACCTGCTCCGAGGAATGCTTTCGCCCAGTCGCTTTTGTGTCTGTGTAAATGCTCAAGGTCAGGGCTGAGAGTGAGCCTCACCAACAGCTCTAAAAAGCAGAAAAACCTGCAGCACAATGAAGTCTTCTCAAGATTTGGAAGTGGAATTTCTATTCGTGTTGCAACAGAGTTCAAAAGCTCAAACTTCCATTCACTCACTAGTTTTAACACCCTTCAAAGTGTCCATGCACACACACACACACACATTAATCAGAAAAGACAATAAATAGATTTAGTTGTATATTTAGTTCTTTGTTGTTGGTGCAATAGAGATAGTGAAGACACTGATCTAGCCATCTTTTATTTGCTGATGATAGAAATTGCAGTCTGAATTTGCACACCAATAGGGCTATAACATTCCCTTCAAACTTTAGTACTATTCTCAATACCCAGTTTATCAGCTGACCTCACATTGGCTCTCTGCTATTCCTCTCATTGATAATATTTTTCAGCAGAGAGTTCATATGAATGATATCATGATCTGGGAGGTGCTTGCGAAAGTTTTACAATTGTAAGGATGACATCTGGCCATTCAGTTTTACAAAACGGCACTGCTTCACTGGGCTATGGATGTGATCAGCTTTTGTCATTTCGAATTTCTACTGTCTGAACTGGGTTTGGGGCTCATTGTTAGATGGCTGCACAAAGTTAGGCTGTCTTTTTCCTTGCTTGAATATAAGTCGCATATCACATCTCAGACTAAACCAAAGGAAAAATCAGGGATCCTTAGAGTTTGTGTTTACCTTATAACCGCGAGTTATGCATCGTCTAGATTAGATTTGAAGTGGATGGCTTCCTCACTTCCTCTCGTTGCACCAGGTGCACCACCTGTTTCATTCCTGTGATTAACTATAAAAATCACTATTACATGAAGACGGGAAAAGTGTGTAGGCTAAATGCGTTTAATAGCCAAATGTGTAGTCTAATCATTTAATGTAGGCTATTTGATTCCGTCACATATTTTGACGTAATTCTCTTTTGCGGCGAGTAAAAGCCACACTAAAGAACTCGACATGAGAAATCACCAAAGAGCCGATCTAATAGGCAAGGCGATTTCCAGTAAATGTGTTGGTACGTTTAAAGTACGCAAACAGTAGCTTTTTTAATCTGCGTGAGAAATTTTCAGCTATTTACGCTAAGGAGGACTATCCTGTTCATATTTAACATGGGACCACAACTTTTCGCAAGCATACAAAATGCAGATCAAAGACTTTTTCGCGTCTTACCGATAGCCGCTTTCAACATTTAACTTCATTTCGCATTTCCACACGTTGGTTTGAATGGGTTGGTTTCTCCCACTCGAGCTTTATACAAACTGAATGGTCAACTCTATCCGATAACGTTTTTCATTGCAACAATAAAATATTTTGTATTTAGCCTAATTATTGTAGCCTATTTACATTTAGGTAACTTGTAAGCCATCTTTTGTTGTGCCATGTCTTAAACGTGACAGCAATGAACATAATTAGCCCTGTCAATATTTTAACAAACTGCCGCCGAGAACAGCAATAACAGTTAAATATTTATGAGCGTTAATAATATCAATTACAACAATAGCCTATTAATATTAAAATGATAGGTCAAGATGTTTAATTTCTGCATCATCATCAAAGGATATTCATGAAACAAAAACATACAAACGAGCAGTTTGAATATTTTCTTTATCTCATTCATTTATAATAAACATATAAATAATAAATTCTATACATTTCCTGACACTTTGCCTTAATGAAAGACAAGTTAACTGGTATGGCCACTCAATCATATGCTATCCAAACTGTGCATCAGCTGCATTTTATTTCTATAAAACTATTTGCCTATTACAAAATATGAAAAGAAAAATACATTTAAGTAAATGTACAGTAGTTATTAATTTGTTTAACGAAAACCTTTGTTCTTTACTGTGGGACTATTATCGTTACTGAATTGTCAGAATGTGCATTTCGCATTTTCTTAAAGAAATACAAAAAACAATGAAACCAGAGAAGAGTGAACAATATGTCTGTCCCAATCTGACAACCAAAGCAATGACAAAATAATAGAGAATTCTAAAAAGATATAACAGCACAAGACTGCAAAGACTCTGCGTCTATTTAAATTAAAATATATTCTCGTATCTTACACTATTTCAAATAACGAAAAGTGATTAGGTAACGATCGGTCAAAATCTAATGTACAATTCTGTGTATAAAAATATAATTTCTGGAGCCCCGCGGCGTTTGCTTACCCCTAAAATATAACAGTCATTTGCACATATGCACAGAATGTCACAACCTGTCATGAAATTTTCATTCTTTTTTCCATACATTATCTTTTTTCCTGTTTACATGAGATATACAAAAATAGATTCTGCACCGCTGGATGATCATTCGAATCCGTTTGTGTGCCACCAGCCTGAGTTCACGCAAGAATAAATTATGCAAAGAAAACTTTTAAGGCTCCATTTATTCTTTGAAAATGACATTTTTTTAAAGTCATTGTAATAAATATCCCAACTCCGCTCGGGGACTTTGTCTCTTTCTCTCTCACTCTCGCTCTCTCTTTCTCTCTCTTGGACTAACATTGTCTTATATCCTACATTAGTGTGATTTCTCTTGCTTTATTTCCATATGGAGGTGTTCAGCTTGAGTTTACTGACATCCCCAAAGGATGAAGCATGCGGCTGTCCAAAAGCCACGTTCCCACTTGATAGAGGAGCTTGGAGTACCAGTGAACTCCCTCCTGTTGTAAAGTCGCACTGGACTCACTGATTAAGTTTTTAGGGAATAGAACTGATGTCACGTCATAATAGAGCCTGACGGGCGCGAAGGCCAAATGCGCGAGCCCGTGGTCCTCTATTACGGCGTAACAGGACGCCAGTATTCTGTCGACCATAATGGTTCCATGAGCAGTCACTGGTGCGAACGAGCCCTGGTGCTCCTCAATGTATATCCGCTCCACGATGACAGATTTAAGTTGACCGCTATCATCAACAACCACCACCTTTTGTCCGGCCCTGACACTGCTTGCATACGCGGCGGTCATGGTGTGGAGATCATCCGTTGAGTTGTCGAGGACAAAAAGGAGATGAGCAGCGGTGAGTGTGATCTTTTCAACGGGTTCTTTCGTTTCTATGACGTAAAACATACGTCGCGTCACTGAGTCTCGGTCTGTGAACATGATGAAGTCGCTGTACACGAGGTTCCCAGCGCTGTCCGCCGCTTGCACCATGTCGCCGGGGTTTAGGTCCTTCACGGCCTTCTGCCCTCCGTCTTTGAGCGTGACCAGAGCCGAACCTGGGAAGCAGCCACCAGATTTTGCAGCAACCGAATTTTCTGTCGAGACAAATAGCAATGGGTGAATACAATGGGACGCCTTTTATGCAGCATATCAAGAAGTAACATAATTACGCTCAAATATTAGGCCTATATTTTGAGTTATGACGAGGTTGTCAAATAAATAAATAAAAAGCGCGAAAAGCATGCACGTAAACTAGGCTATATCAGCCGCAAAGTCGCCTCAAGTAAGAAAAAGTCTGAATAAACAAAAGAAAACGTGGCAACGGGAATTAGGCTGTAAATCTAAAGCTTCCCCCCCCAAAAAATGTCTTTGTTTGATTTGGAGGAGGAAAGAGGCTGGACTGCTCTAATTAAAAACCAATAAAGCCCGGACATTGTCATTCTAATGCAGCTTGTGTACAGAGCACTCTTGGAAAAGGACACTTCTGCCTTTCCTTGCGCCTCTTTCATATTTGCTCAGGTGCAGAAACTTCTATGTGACAATTCACACTTATAGAATGAGAAAACCCCAAGCAGGCTCAAATAGTACCTATTTACTCAGCCTAGACACTTTTCCAAGGCTCTAATGGTGTAGATTTGAATGTAAATTAGAAATGCTAGCGGTAGTCAATCAATGCCCTCTTCTTCTTTCCTTTCATTTTTTTTAACCCATCATGCTCTCCGTTGTCAAGCTTAATGACAATAATTCGGGCCTTGTGGGATCTATTCACATTCCGATCTCTTGGGTCGGTAAACAGAGCTATAGAATAGACTTTTCGTCTAATCCTCTCATAAGATTCTAGGGCATGAAATAAGATGGTGACAATTGAGAAACAGATTTGGGCGAGCGAGTTCGACCTGGCTCTTTTTAAAGCCTGTAATGTATTTGTAAAAGTGTTTAGAATTTAAAGAAGATTTGGCGATCAATGTGTTCCAGCTAAATTATCTTCGATCAATGATAAACTTATTACACTACAAATAAATGAATAAAAGATTGCTGATAGGAATTAGGCCTACATTTTATTTGCGCAAGTGATGCCACAAACTCCGTCGTGTTTTAAATCATATATTTTAAGCGTGCGTGTTTGATTTGATATGTCTTCATAAACAATGTTTATTCTGTTTCAGTGAGTGATCTTGTGATGACTTGATAAGCGCTTCCTTCTCAGAGACAGAGTGGGGCGATGTAAGATCAGTTAATATATTGGCTCAAAAGTCTTTCTGTGATAGTCGATTTAACTCACAGTGTAAAGTGAAAGATTTAAAAGATCTTATAGAGGAATAGCCTTGAAACTATTTGTATTTTTACTTAACTAAAATACATTCGATTTATTAATTAGAATAATATTTGTTAGAAATAATAATTTCTCTGCCCGAAGTTAATTTTATGAATACAGTAATAATTTAAACTTTCTGTAATAAATTAAGAACATTTTTGTTGTTGTTGTTGTTTTTACTGTATCAGTATTTAAAAGCCGATTATCTTTTTAAGCCTGGTATTTTTTTCACATGAAATGGAGTGTGAAGCATTGTGCCCATCACTTCAATTTGCACTTCCAATCAACCTGTCATGGTCTTACCTGCTTTGACAGAGCAATGGATGTGTGCTTTGGATTCGTAATAGACCCAGTCAAATCCAGCTTCTACAGCTAACCGAGAGAGTGTCCCATATTTGCTCTTGTCTCGATCAGAGGTGGTGATATCAACAGCTCTTCCCTCGTAGTGGAGTGATTCTTCAAAATGGTGACCGTCCTCATCCCAGCCCTCTGTCACACGCAGCTTAACCCCCGGCCACTGGTTCATTACAGAGATGGCCAGTGAGTTCAGCTTGTCTTTGCATCTCTAATAGAAATACAGCGAGATAACAGGAAGATGGATGATTTTTAATACTTCCATTCATTGATCCATGTTGCCATACACATAAAAAACAACACAATAAATAATGCTCTTAATCTCCAAAAAGTCCTAAATGATAGCTTGCGTAAAAGTTGTTTAAACAAACTGACAGTTTTAGTTTAAAGACCTCAGTGTGATAGACTGGTTCAGTATTATCTTATCAGGATCAGTCAGTTCTGAACAGCCTTTCCAAGGATCACAGCACTCCAGACATCATTTACTGACAATAATTCTGTAACTATCCCAATCAATATGCACAGACAAACAGGTTGACTTACAAATAAGTCTATATATATATATGAAATAAGAATCCAGTATTTACACTGGAAATAATTCAGCCTTGCATGCAAGGCTATTCTGCCCAAAGAGCTCAATGAAAAATTGATAAGTTATTGCATTCGCTTCACTGATCTAAAACATATAGATCCAACTAGGGAAAGGTGTGACTGCATCAATGCCTCTTCTGCTTAAAAGGCCAGAATACAAACAATAGTAACTTGAGATTAGAAGGCAAAAAATAATGAAAAGAGATGTTCAGTAAGTGATTTGTGGTTTTTATTATTTAAACATTTTGGTTTAGAGCAGTGGGTCTCGCCGAGGTGCAGGTACGAGATATGGAGTATCAGGCCATGTGTGGGTGGTGCACCCACTAACCTTTCCCGGGACCTTGTGTTGGGATGCTTGGCCTTCTCCAGGACAACTCTTCCCAACACTTAACCAATATGTCAAATAAAACACCACAAAAGACTCTTTCACTGCGTCCAAGAGGAGAAGCAACAACTCATTATTCTTGCAGCACAGGTTTGCTCAAGGGACGTGATGTGATTGCTTAACCGACGGTCTTTCAGAGGTTATATAAAATCTATTTAAAATATGCTTGCAAATTGTGACACTAAGCCAAATTAATACCTGTAATAATTCACACAAATTCCCTCCTAGCTTTGACTCGCTCGCTGCTTCTTTCTCTCTCTCCTTCACAAGCACACACATACCATCCGTAGCCTATAACATCATACATTTCTGTACCAGACTACTATCGCCCCTCTTTCTACTGATTCGCCTGACCCTTTAATTTTCATGTCTGCATTGAAGGCCACTTACATCTTATTACACTGCATCATACATTAAAAAATTAAGTATAGTCAATTATAAAACATATAATAGTTTCAGTTCACTCCATTATGTCTCAATGTCTACTATGCAAACCACCAAAAGCTTAATGTGCTTCACACATGCATCCTCTTATGTGACTATATTAATCATTTTCTTACTGAGATACTGATACATCTGTGGACTGAATGGAAAATGACAGACTGGTACTTTACCCTTCCAGAAAAATATATTTCAAGTAACTAGTGATTTTACTTTAGTTATTTTAATCTGCTGCTTTAATAAACTAATGCTCTAGGTACAGCACTCGTGGGACTCGAATGAGAGAGGAAAATACAAACAAGGGACCAAAAGATACAACCTAGCATATTCTGAGCAAAACTGCCGGGGATTCAAGACCCGTGAAGCCTAAACTCTTTATTAATTCATTGGGTCGTGTGCCAGCCAAATTCTGTTCAGCCACCATGAAGCGCAGCGGGAACCCCCTGTGCCGCCGCTTTGTGCTCCACACGAGGTTTGTTCAACACGCCGCCTACAGTCACAGTCAGCCACTAATCTCCTCTCAAAATGAACTGTTATAGAGGAAACACTTATCAGCTACCTGTCAGAGCAAACAGCCTCCAGGATGCCCTCGCACTTGAGCCTAATTTTGTGAGCAGCACCGTTAAGTCCAAATCACTACACAGAGTGTTCAACCAACAAACCATCTCTTCCACTCGGATGCGCTTCTCCAAAACATTTGCTAACAGGACACCTCGTTAACTCCCTTTGAAAAGCTTAGACGTCCATTTGAAGTAACAAGATTGCAGGGGTAGCTTTCCTTTTTTAATGGCAGTGTGTGTGCCCGCGGGTCATCACACACTTGTAATCACATTCACCTAGAGTTTGATATACATCTGAGAAAACCACAACAGACAAGGGTTTCATCTTTTTTAAGGACCAGAAAAAGGGAGACTTTATAATGCACCTGCGCAGCGCGTATCAATTCTCTTTGGTTGACATTCGCAATGCTCGTCCATGCGATAACCAGTCATGACTTAGATTTTGAACCAAATAGCTTTTCAGCAGAGGCACGTCAAAATAACCTAATAAAAACATTAGACTCCGTGTAATCACTGCAGACCTCTTTATGCTTTGTATAGCAAATATGTATTCGATGCATTAGGCTACTAAGCAGCAATGTTATTCTTCCTTTGGGCAAAGGGTTAAAAGTTCAAATGATCCCTGCTAATGCGACGAGAGTGGAAAGCCATGTTGGGGACAGACAGCCTATTCCCGAAGCTGTCTGACTTTTTCATAGGCCTAGCTTTCGTTTCAAAAATTAAAGAAAGAAAAATTAAAGAAAAAAATATATGTTAAATGTTATGTAGGCTACAACTCGGACAAAAAAACTTTCTATAATTTTTGAGCAGCACACAAATCTAGCATTAAACATAAAATAAATAGATCGAAGTCTGACTATATAATTATAAATATCATTTCAAGCAAAGAAAACAGTTTACCGCATCTAACGGATTAATCACATATCTAACCATTTATCAAAATATCAGCGCATATTCCAATTAAAATAATGTTGTACTAGTCTGCTCCTGGTGTGTACCACATAAAACTTATATTTCTGCATGTGCATCGCTTGATGTTGCTATATATTGGTCAGTTGTAAAACAAATAGGCCTATAGATTAGCCTATGCAGCATCGCATGTGGCGTAAAATAATTGTCAGAATATGAGCAAACTCCTGCATAATATCGAAAGAAGAGGGGTGAAGACTGATAGGCCATTTGTGTCTGATTCTAATCTGTCACTAAGCGGTATCGTCCTGGCCCATCAATAAGCAGAAACAAATTTAAGAGCATCCTTTGAGAAATGTCAATATTTTCATGCCCTGATAAGCAGCCACTGCAAGCGGGTGGGCTGCGGTCTGACTACTAAGCGATCCCATGAACATGTACGCTTAATTTCCTTCTATATTTAGCTGTCTTGAGACTGAGATATTATGCCCATCACAGTCCCTTCAGATCAGGCGCCGTACCTATCTAGCAGGATACCCACATTTTATAAAATATATAGGCTAACTCGCGCCTGATGTAGTATCTCAGCGAGGACAAATATAGGAACAGAGAGGGCGAGCAAGGAGGCAACCAGCCGGTCCTCTCCTGATGGCATTTCTCTTGCACAGCTTTATTAGAAAGATAATAATTCACAATCCTTGCACGAACTGTACTTTCTTAAGCTCTGACTTCAAACAAGCACCGGTGTGATTTGTGAACGGAAAGGAATTACCTGTGTCATGAGTCTGTCCGCGCCTGTGTTCTCCTCATCCTTAAAGATAATGTCGGGATTGTAATTTGGAGTAAGTTCTTTAAATCTCTCCGAATTGCGCGTTATCTTGCCCTCGTATCTGCCGCTGGCCCCTAAGGTCTTCTCCGCGACATTAGGTATAAACTGCTTGTAGGCGAGAGGTGTCAGCTTCTTCGGATGTCTTCTTCTGCCGTAGCCTCTGCCTGGACCGCAGGCCAGTCCGGACAACACCAAGGACAGACTGAGAAGAGACACCAGCAGCTCTCTCGTCAGAAGCCGCATTTTGCCGCACGGTGAATCTCGCTGCGGTGTTCAAGAGCGCCTTGCGCGGTCTGTCTAGCGGGATTTCTCGTTCTCCTTGCGTGGATCTCCGGCGATGTCCTTGCTTCTCCTCAGTTCACGCGTGACCCTCAGCGCCAAGCCCTACCGTGACAGGTGCGTAAATGTGCGTCTGATAACGCATCGGAGGTTTGCGGCGTGGATGTGAAAGGTAAGACTAACCTCAAAATCGCAACGTGAGTTGAAGCCACAGTCACTTATGCGAGAAGCCTCTTTACTCCTATGTATTATAGCTGCGATCTGAGGTAGGGAGGGACCTGATTGGCTCGACGGGACGAACCCTTATGATGTTATCCCACAAAACGGACTCACAAAAACCTTTAAAGAAGGTGGGTTTCAGGGGAGGGACACGGTGAGATGTGAACGCATCAGTTTTCCCCGCTGCTGTCCGTGAGGCTGCGACATGCATGTGTGCTCAGTTTGTTACTGGGATGCAGATGCTCGATCCATCTATGTGACCCGCTAATGGACCATTTATGTTTAAGTCATTTGGTCTGTTATGTTACTGCTTAAGGTGCACATGAGGGTGAATGCGACTTTCAAAACTTAATTTATCACCAGTGAGGACACTAATCTGATTAATCTTAGAATAATCACAAGCAAAGCGATTCAAAATACAAACATACATTTTAATTTAAATGTAAACTTTTTATCTCTTTTATCACATAATTATCAGGTTGATCACTTTTTGTCCCATTAACCTCTAACCTGAAAAAGGTGAACTTTACAGAAGCTGAACAATTTACAATTTTTCTGAACAATTTACAGGATTTCACTTTCTTCGAAATATAGTCCAAACAACTATTTCCAAACTGAAAAGCCAAGGATGTTTTGGTTAATTTAGGATACAATTAATATTTCCTCCATATTCCATTGGTGCGAGAGAGTAGGAGACAGAGATTAAGTTGGCTCTTCTGCCCAACACAGCTTATTTGAGATATTGGAAAGGGCTCTTCCTGTGCACACAAATGCTAAGCTGTCTGTTTGGGAGAAAGATCAGCCTGCAAAAACCCTGTCACCCCTTAAAGTCCACTTCAGTGACAGATTAAGCCATGGTAACCACTGTGTTCCCTGGCCCATAGCAGCGGGTAAGGTATGTGTTTTATTGTCTTATTTTCACACATTTTCCAGACTGCTCTATCAAAGATGGTGGCTGCTTGTCTTGTGAAATACATTAAAAAAGTAGGACCCCTGCTGAAGGTTTTGTTCAAATGACCATGACATGGTTGATTTGTGTGTCCAGTTTGTTTTAGTTTTGAGGTGTGCACTTTTTTGACTGCTTAAATATCACAAATACCATTAAATTATAATGACATTTGAAGAGTAAAACAATTAGCAAATAGATCTTTAACGTGCATCACACAGGAAAATTATCTATTTGTCTTTGCGAAAAACAACAATTTTTTGTCATAATTTTTAATTTAGCTCCATTGGAGATTGTTTCATGGTCAACTTTACATTATATTAATCCTCAGTGAACCTCTCAGAATGTTGAGAGCAAATCGAGCAGTTAATCTCTTCTAAAACAACTTTATAAGCTCCAAATACGCGACTGAAAGAGAGGTAGTTCAATCGATGCTCTTACTTCTTGCAAACAGTCACACAGAAGTTACTTTATGTCTGATTTAATGAGATTATGACCACCTTGCCACAGATGTCTAACAGCAGTGAACTGTACAGACTGTAGTATGATTTTCTATACGCTGCCACACTATGATGACCGTGTTATGAACTTTCACTTATTGCATATGAAGAGGTTTTGGAGGTTGGAATCATCTGATAGTTTACCTTCCGTTTATTAGACAGTTAATGAATCAGTGTAGATGACTAAAAGGAAAAAAGGAGTACCGAGGAGAAACAGTCACCTGCATGCTGTAGTGGAGCGTGATTTTCCTGCTCCTTCCATCTATCTCTAGCTGTCTTAGTACAATTACATCTTGGCAATTGCATTCAACAGCAATTATGAGATCACTGATATTGTCTTCCTTAACCATACTTCAGCAATTCTATGGGAGCAGACAGTAGACATCATAGATCAGGTCATTCAGGTATGTGTAGCATGAATAAGCCCTACTAACAAACACATGTCGTGTAATTCTGGGACTCATACAAGATCATGTGCCGCCCCAATTGACTAATCCTTTGAGAATGACCCTAAGCAGTCAGTGTACAGCGAAACAGTCTTAAGGACAAGAATTCTGTGGAGGAACACTTAGCCTCGATTTCGGGCAGCTCTTTGTGTTGTTGTGGACTTCAGGGAGTGGAACGTGGGGAATTTCACAATCGTGTACCTGAGGTTCCAGCTCAGCTCCGTCTCAGAGTGTGTAAAGAGTTTTTTATTTGCCTCGCTCAGCCGCTCCCTCTATTTAAACACAGTCTCAGTCCTCTCAAGGCCAAGGTAAGACAGCCAAGCCCCAGGTCAACCCTACACAGCGGGAGGGAGAAGAGAGCCTTAGAGATGCGCAAATACATGCTATTTTCAATTCGAACAGAGATTTAGGGGGCAAAGGGTGCTGGTGTGCACTATGAGTAATTCAGAAACTCAAGACTGAGGTGAAAAAAAATATTTTTTGCATATTATCAATGGCATTTTCATATTGACTTATCACATTCCATTCAGTGATAAAGACAAATTCCTCTGCAGAGCCTGAGAAAACCAATTTGCTCGCCAGCATCAACCATTATACACTACTAATAATGATTATGAATGGTAGCATGGTTCAACCTTTTGTTGTTTCTCAATACTATATATGGTTCCATGTTTACTTGTAACATTTAATGCTCTAAAAAAACTCCAGGGAAAGACATGTCCAAGACTCGGTCAGAACTGTAGAATGGTGATGGACAGCAGAGGAAAATATAAATGCAATACTATGCAGATAAGTGTGCACATGAGAGTAAACCATCTGCTGCAGTATACTTTGTTCGATTGCCATTTGACCTGAGGACACAGATAGTATCTCTTTAATGAACTTGGGGTGCTTGTGGCCTGTGCCATATTACCTAGAGCAACAGTAATTCCTCTGGAAATTTAGTCAACGTTCAATGCGGTTGACCACTGTACCAATGAAAAGTGAAAGCGTCATTAAACACCCACTCACATGCTATTGGCCATCACATCATGAGAAGTGCTGCCTTTCTACCTGAGTGTTTAGAAACATTCCACAAGAATAGTGAGCAGTGATTTCACTCCCACACTCAGTAGTCTACTGGACAGGTTCCAGGATGTTGCTCACTGAACAACATTACAGCCAATATTTTTCATATTGATCTAAAATTAATTGTTAACTACATGTGTCTGCACGCTTCTGCTTCTGTGATGATAGATAAGAATTAGTTTTGAAATAAGCATTGTAAAGTCATCAAAGATCAGGAGCGGAGAAGAATTATCCCACAGACTACTGGTGCTGAAGGAGAGAGAGAGAGAGAGCAGCAGTTCCTCATCACAGCCTTGGATAATGACCTCATTCCGGTCGCCAGAGTTTTGCGATCGAGGGCAGCGAGATTGTACGGGAAAGATCCAAAGCCTAAAAGGAGGAGAAGACATGAATATTAAGCACAGGCACAGGGTAAATGGTGAGAATTATGTGGAAAGATGAATCGATGCTGTGACCAATTACTTGATATTGCAGAATCCTCCCATCTCTGAAGTCTCAAGACACGCCTCTTCAAGAGTCTTCTGACCCAGATTATTTGTATCTAGCACTATATCAGCATTATATTTATATCCTTGTAGAAATTAATTTTGTGCTCTGGCATTCTCTGGTGTGTTTTGCATGACTTTTTTGTGAACACCTGCGAAGGTTATAGTCATTTACGGCTCTGGACCACTTGATTCTGCTATTATTATTATTATTATTGTATAATTAATACTGAACTGTACAAATGACTTTTGACCCAGCCAACCAGTTGAGCAGTGCTAGTTTTTATATATGTATTTATTTATCTGTTTATTTTGTAAGCATCCATATATAATAAGCAGGATAATGGACAATCACCTCTAATTTGGGTCCTGATCACCCTGGCTGAGGTTATATTTTACGATAATGAGGGACCAACTGTACATTATCCCTTACTCATGTTATATGTACAAATGTTGAAAAGAAAAAAGCAAATAAGAAAAAAAGTAAGCCTTAAATCCCAGGAATAGCCTAAAACAAATGGTTGAGAAAGTTGAGAACTGCGTCTGTGGGCTTATTTAATATCCTCACCCTTGTTTTAAAAGCTCTAAAGCTCTAATGTCTTGTGGTAGCTTCAAAAGCAAAATCAACTTTCTAAATCTATTTATGGATTTTAATAAACTCCAGACAAACTTGCTTCAAGAGATGTTTTTAGTTTAGACACGTTTCTCTGTGTTTTATATTAGGTATTTGTTCAAAGCTCAGATTCATTTCTAACTAATAATCATAAAGAGCAACGGCATTTGTCAGTTTTAAGAAGCCAGCATCAAGTTTCTCAACTATCCAGAAAAAAGACAGGATCTCTAGAAAAGCACTTCTAGTTATTGAAACTGAAAGTTTTATTAATCAGTTACATTACTTGCAAACATTACTATTTTTTTTTTTCAGATTAGCAGGTCCACTTTTATCTAGTTGCAGTCTGTTCAAATAATAGTTTCCAGTAGATGAGTATCATATTAGAAGCATTTGAAAGGTGTGGTTCAGATCTGTGGAATTTTCCCAGAACAAGCAGGGGGGATTACTGTATAGACAGATAGACAAACCTGATCCAGCCCTTCCAGGTGTGTCCTTTTGCTAGAAAAGAAAATTCAGATTCTACCCTTAACCAACAGCACTATAGAATTCAATGCCTGCTAAACCATGTAATGCTCGTTCTCTGTGACTCTAAAGGTCTTACCTTTTAGCCTGTTCCTTTTTCAGAACCCCCTAATAAAGGCGGTTGGTTAAGTATGTGGCAGAAGCTCATAGACAGGCACATGACACATGCTTGCAAAGCTTGCACCAAGTTGAGAGGCGGTATAACTTTAAAAGAATCAGTTTTTTTCTTTGTGTTCTATTTGATTGATTTGGTCAGTCCTCATAGCCTATGGCAAATGCAGCGGGGTCCCACTTTATATTAGGTGACTATTATGTACATTTAATCTAATCATTTAGTACAATGCACTTATTGTGTGGATAGATGTTTTTACATTGTACTTGTAGTTTTAAAATACGTGCATGTACTTACAGATGTAATTCATTTCTGTAATTACATTGTTGACCCTTCCCTTAGACCTTAACCCACCCTTAAACATAACCGTACCACCAAACCTAACCATACCTGTATCCCACCTCAGTAGCAGCAAAAGTGTTTACAGTATAATATAAACACATAACTACGTTGTACTTATTTTAGACACCTGATATAAAGTGACCCGCAGCGGTTTTTAAATATGTTTACCTTATAGTCTACAGCTTCAGCAGATGGAGTGTCCTTTAAAGATGCATGATTTAATTACATTTTTTCACACATTCAGAAGGTTTTGAAGATTTTACTTCATGCAAGGATAGTAAGACACCTGTTGTATTGAAATAATCTTATCTTGGCTTTAATCCTATCTTTGTGTTCGTTGATTTCTCCAACAAATCAATCTCAGCTGTAAGCATGAGATTATGTTAACACAAACCTTAAACAAACAAGCTGAAACCATAACATATCACCATCAACCATTTGTTTTTGTTGTTTTTTTTAAATTACTTTTGTATGTACTTTATACAGCTTGTAAGCACAAGCACTTTTTTTAACGAATGAAAGTGTGTTTTTACACTTTACCTCAATGATGCAACTTGAGGAAACGTAGAGCGTAGAAACATCAAATGCCCCATATCTATATAAATGTAAATAATCAAGAATATTATTGAAAATGTGAAGCAGCTAAATCACAAGGAACCTTCCAGTGTTCAATCCCCTTTTTTCCCCTGAATGACTTCCAAATACGTAACAGTATGGATCATGTTGGCAGTCGGTTTGATCTGTGTCTACACAGGTGGGAAAGCACCTCAACCTTTATCTTTATGACTGTAACTCTGTCTGACTTGAAGGGGGTGGGGCGATTTGTAGCACTTCTATACTGTAGACTAATGCAAGCCGTAAATGTGATGACCAGCCTCACAAAACCAAAGATCACAAAGAAAACAGACAGGTGTGTGTGTATATGAAAAGCATAGAAGGGGTAGAAGAAAACACACTTGCATATAACAACATTTGATTCAAAATGGCATGACGCACTAATTTCAATCACATCTCATCACATATTTATAATTAATCACATTAAATTAATTATTTGTTTGTTTTGTGCTCACTCAGGTTTTTCAACTTGATCAACATGTAGTCAACCAGGTTCCTCACTCAGCTGCGTGAGACCCCGCCACATCCGCGGCCTGCGTCGCTCCAGCATAAATGACGGGAGGGTGCATAAAACCTCACCAACTTGCCAAATTAGAACTGAAGACCCGGCGCAGACTAAAACTCACCACTCACAAATGTGTTGAATTTTTCTCCACTCGAGTGCTGCTGTAATATATATGTCTGTAGTAGAGAGCAACTCACAGATTTCTCAGATTTTGTATTTAGCATTTGTAATTACAATAAACAAGAATATGACATGCTCTGATAAGTCAAAAATGTTTCTTAGTCTGTTTTTCTTTTCTTTTAAAGATTTGTATTATTTTTGTTGTTGTAGTTTAAGTGAAGGACACTGTCTCTATGGCCTTGCAGATCTAAGATTGAAATAAACGCAAACATTCCTGCATTAAACATCTGTGATTCAACCGTTCACATCAATCGCCTGTCTGTAAGTATGCAGAGAATAACAATGGCGAAGAATTACAACTCAAATTATCTGCAAAATGTTATAGCTATAGCAGCCAAATAACATGCATTTTTATTTTCAGTATTCAGGTTTTTCTTGTTGCTTATTTCAGGGTCAAAAAAAAAATCTGACCAATATAATGTTGGAAATATTAAGCCAAGTTTTATATCGGAACTATATACAGACACACTGTAAAGGTAAATATTCACATTAGCACTCTTTACAAAGCTACATTGTATTTCATTTGAGTGTTTCCATATACTGTACACACCACCAAGGCTGCTTATTTACAATGCTGTTAAAATTATTGATTTACAAAAAAAACCTATAATTTCACCAATAAAAGAACTATGATATCTCAATACAGCTGCAATCATTTCCTTTGTTTGAAATACACTATATATACATACTTTATATCATATTCCACCAGTTTAAGTCCAGGGGTAATTCTTCCTAGAGTTACCTACAACACACCTCAGTACTATATAAATATCTATCAGCCATGTTGCTTTGGATTTTACAGCCTTTCTAACAAAATCTAGACTTTTACAGTCCCATTAAAGCTCCATAAAGCCCCAGGATGGTTGCATGTTTTAAGGGATTTTTAATTTCTTATGGGATGCTTCAAAATATACCTTTGTCAGATTCATTATATAAATAAATATAATTAATAATATTAAAATATAAAATATATCATTTTATTGTTAAACGTGTTACTGCCAAACTGTTTTATGTTGTAAGCTGTAAATACGGTGTAGTTCTTTACAGCATTTATTAAAAAAATAAACGATACAATGAAATTTTTACTAGCAGGGCAAACCCTGTTTGTTGTTAGAATTACATTAAAATAACCATTTGCTGAAAAATAGGGTTTGAGGAAATGTTATGTGAGAGAAAGCCCAAATTAAGGACTTTTGTCTTAGGTAGAAAAAATAATATTTATATTTGTAGATAAATAAATAATTCTATGTCAAATAAAGGTTTCATAAAGTGACTAACTCATCATTATTAGGTAAAAATTAGACAAAAAAGGGTAACATTTTGTATTTCTTATCTAGTGAAACTAGATATGGCACAACCTATCCTTACCAAAGCAATGAATGCCAGTATTTCACTGAATGGCTTTTTGTTCAGTGTATTACAAATTGGATTATTAGTGATGAGAACCACATCTCAAGACCTTGCCTCTGCTATACAGCCTTCTCAACCCCAACTACACTATACTATATCCAACTAGTACCTCATGCTTTGCTCTACCATACCAGGAACTTCTAGCGATGATTCCCTTTGTCAGTCTGCATTCTAGACCACAGGGTCAGGCAGATCTTTTGGTGTCGGACTGAAATAACGTGTGCTGTGATGCAGGACAGGACACCGGCAAGCAGCATCAGACAGACAACCCAATTAGAATCAAGCGTTTCCTGTCTCTAGGCAACCCTGGCATTGAGCATGACCCGAACCGGCCAATTACAATTTATCTCCCTGTCCCACTGACACTTTGATGTTCATGAAATATATAATGACTTCCTCTGAAAGACATTTACCTCAAAAAAGCCTACACATCTCAACATCTTGAGTAACATTGTTTGGATTATGACGAATAGAACGTTTCTAAGCAGGTTTCTGATCCCAAAACTATTTTAAGAGTCTTATTTAACAGCAAAATCCTTGCCAAGCAATAGGCAATGATATTTGGTGCTTAATCTTTGAGGTAAGCCAAAAGCATTCTGTTCATTTAGTTCCATTCATTAGACTAAACCTAAATGTTTTATGCTTTATAAATATAATATCATATCATATCACATCATACTGTATATATCCATCACCTGCTATATATCTTCAGGCCCGAATATGACAACCTCAAACACAGTAAAGGACTGTCAGGGCTCTCTGAATTATGATTAAATGTATGATTGTCAAGATATCTCAGAGAAATTGACAAAAAGACAAGGCAAATGATATGAGACCAGGAACGGACAGAATATGATTTAAAGAGACAGAAAATGGTGGTTAGCTGGGGTCATACTATAGTCTCTCCACATAAGCACCCAATGTATAGGTGTAAAAGCAGTGGTGGGGGTGGGGCAAGGATTTGGATGAGGAGGTGGCTGAGCAGTTTAAAGTCTCCTCAAGCGAAAAACGTGATCAAGACTGACCTTGTATACAATGACCATGAGTACCATACTCTGTGTGACAGAGTTACTGGGAATGAGAGATGAAGGGGCCAATACAATGTCAGCAGTAAAAAAATTTTTTGTGTGTTTTAAATACTAAAAATAGCCAATAGGGGGCGATATGGAGGTGTTCCCTAACTGTAAGAGACCCTTAGTGTACTGTTATTGACATCACATTAATATGATCAGTGATTAGATGGAGAAGTGGCAGCAATATTCAGATGCTGCATTTTTAATAAACGAACAGTTCTTCTGAACAGAAAGAGGGAACCCCAAAATGTATGACATAACAAAAACTCTGCATAAAACATATGGAACACCCTCAACTTAAACTTCAGGTATAGCCTAACTCAAACTTAGCTTCAGGTAGGAGTGAGGGAAGTCATTTAGACTAATGGAAGATTTAAGTTTAAACAACAAAAGGAGGATCACAGAGAATATATATAAAAAAGCACTTTTATTTCCACACCTATTTATAAAACATAAAAGTTTTTCAAAATTAAGTATAGGTTGGTATATTAAAGATTTTAAAGGGATAGTTCACACAAGATGAAAATTTGATTTACTCACTCTCAAATTGTTCCAAACCTGTATGACTTTATTTCTGCTATGGAATATAAAAGATGTTTTGAAAAATGTTTCAATGGCTTTTTTTTTTCTTTTTTTGAAAAATTTTTTTTCCAACCATGTAATAAAAGTTAGTGGGGTCCAGTGCTGTTTTAGACTTTCTTCAAAATATCTTCTTTTATCTTCCACAGAAGAAAGAAAGTCATACATGTTTGGAACAACATGAGGGTGAATAAATGATGACAGAATTTTTCATTTTCTGTGAACTATCCCTTTAATCTACAGAGGCACAAACCAAAACCCTATACGATTACTGTACAGTTATGATGGCCGAAATGAGTGCACAGAAAACATCATCACAAACAGACAATACAGCAACCTGCCCGGGTTATTTTTTTGTTTTTTTAATAGCATGTGTGTGTTTGATAGACGTATGTATTTGTGTGACAAAGATAAATGAGGTTTAGAAAGAGATGCAACGCCTCAGCTGCTCCCAACCCTCCAACATTGATCAGTATATTGATTTGAGTGACAAAAAGAATGAATGTATGTCAATCAACAGCTAAAGTTTCCTAATGCAGAACTTAGGAAGATGCTTTGCACACATGCAGAGATTTGCGAGGAGGGATGAATCTTTTGAGTTGTTTAAACTTGGCAATGGCCACATTATACATACACAGGCAGCTGTGAGGACATCACCGCATAGTACTTCTGTTGCTAGATCAGCAGCCTATTGTGTAACTACTTCCTCGACAAGCATCCACTTTAACAAGCATAATGCAGCATAAATTGGCAGTTCACATCAATAACTCTTGTTTGGAGCATAATGACACTGATGAGCAGAGATTGGTTCATCTGTTTAGTTCTGATTAAAAGCTGAATCAAGATACCTACAAGTACACACCCACACACTGCCATCAGCTCTGATGGTGTGAAGAGCTGTTCTTGGGATGGTGATAGGCCTACTCGCCTTCATTTAGCAAGGACACGTTAGCAAGGGCAGCAGGTAAATAAACCAGCCTGCTCTATACATAGATACTACACTCCTGTCCTTCATCCACATGAGAGATGGAAAGAGAGAGTGAGACGGAAGGATGATAGATGGTGGAGATATAGAGAATAATAAATATTTTGAAGAAAACAGAAGTCAGGAGGAACCTCTGGAAGCCAGGAAAAACGTAACTGTTCAGTAGAGTTACAAAACATAACTATGGCTTGAAATGGGTGGATAAATGGAGACAGAAATGCTCTGCTAAAACCTGAAAAAAAAGGTGTTTTCACAGTAAATACTAACCAATAAAGGGATAGTTCATCAAAAACTTTCAAGCATCAAAAAGGACATTAAAGGGGTCATGAACTGCGGGGTTATTTTTATTTATTTATTTTACTTTATAATGTTCTCTGAGGTCCACAACAAGATTTTTACATAAAAGAACATCCTAATTTAGAAGTACTAATCTATTTTCTATCCTGTTTTGACCCTCTCTTTTAATCACTAAGTTTTGATAGGAGTGTTGCATTCAAGACATGGAAGTAAGCTCCCACTGTTATGATTGGGTCACAGTTTTGCATATTAAATGAATGTTCGACATACCATCCATTACAGGAAGTTGAAGTACTTGGAGGTACCACAGTTATAATTGACGATGGATGATTTGTTGTGTTTCGTGTAAACAAATTATGAATGAATTTGTCACACTGTTGTTCTTATAGGCTATTCACCGATAAACAAATGAAAAAAACGTATAGGCCTACATTGTCATTTGAAGTGTTGTGTTTTTAATAAAATTAAATGTTTTGTAATTTCTTACTAATGACAAAACAGATGTCGCTCACTGAAGCTTTTATTCAGGATTAAAGAGGATGGTTTTGATCAAAACAATAACCAAAGCAGTGTTCTCTGTTTTTTTCCGTGTCGATAATCCAATACATTAATTCCATAAATGTCGAAGAAAAGAAAAGAACAGCAAGTCTATCAGCTAACAGCTAAACTATCACAAGTATTCAGTTTGACTATGGCGCTACAGTATAAATACTCAGCACATATCAGACAGTCTGTAGCAGACAAAGCAATAGTGACACGGGGCAAGATGAAGATTTTTTTTTTTTTTACAAATAAATTATGAAATCAATTATATATATTAATAATGTTTCTATTGATTTCCTATAATAACACATTGGCTGGTGTGTCACCATCATCCTGCAAATGCTAACTATTTATCTAAATATGTTACAATTTGAAAATTCACATTTTCTTAACAGGGGGGAGGGGGGGGGGGGCATCTTCCCCCATCTTCCCCTACTGTCGGATCCAATTTAGTTGGCATTGCATCATCTTTAATTTCAGTCTCTCTGAAAAGCCGATGTCGAACTGTGTCTTGATTAAAAATTAATCCAAAGTAAAATAAAGCGAACAACCGAACAGTATCTTACTGACGTGATCTGACTGGAACTTTGTTAAGATAAAGTTCATCCACATTTCTTAATGCTAGGTTTTCTGGCCCCCCTGGCTAATTTGTAATCCGGGACCCAAGGCCCCAATTATTTTATCTGCCCCATGCAACAACAATCATTATCTATAAGAATTAACAGACAGTGAATAATAAGTTTAACACACCAGCACCAGAAAGAAACGTGGAAATTAGCTAAAAACAGCAACAGGATCATTGAATCAGTGATTTGAACTCGAGAACCAAATCAGTTCTATTCATGAATGAATCATTCAGACTGGTTTTCTCAATGGGTTTCTCCTATTCATGGAAATGAACCGACTCAAATGATTAATTCACGAATCGGACATCATTACAACGCTTATTTCATAAACTTAAAATAAAAATTTCATAAAGTTCTCCCTGTCTTGCTCTCTCCTCTTTTTCGTGCTTTTCTTTCTTCTTTTGGTATCCTGATTTTGCCTGAGCCATCTCTTGCCATCTACTTGATGTTTGACGAGTCAGAACTGGGAAGTTTCTGAATAACCCGCAAACGTCTTAAGGACACACACACACTTGGCACTCGCTATAATTATAGCGTGCATCTTAAAAGATTATTTTACGAAGAGGTAATTTAAATACAAAAATCATACAGGAAATGATTTCTACTGGCCCCTCTGTGTGACCAGGGCCCCTAGAATCGTCCTAATCTCCCCTGTGTAGAAGTAGGCATTGATCTTCTTCTGCAAAGGCAGTCTTTCGTCACACTATGACGTCATAAAGTGACAAAATCCAAAGCGAGTCTGAGCTTGGTTTCAATAAAAGCTTTTTTGGACTAATGAGGAAGTTTTGAGTTCTGAAACTTACAGGATATTGTAATATCTTAAGAACGACAGACAAGGGAGGCTCTGTTTCTGAACTTTTAATTGGAACGCAGAACAACTGTAACAAGCGCACAAGCCTAACTCTCTTGTTTCTCTTCCGGGCTTTGGAAACCCAGGGTTAACCCTATAACTGCGAAATAAAACAGCAATTTCTCAACAATTATCAAGAGTCTGTGTGCTACAATATTTTTATACTCAATGCACAATGACCTCTTATAGGGCAAAAGATCAAGGAAAATTTGATTTCTATATTTATGACCCCTTTAGCGTAATGTGAAATTAATCCATACAACTATTTATGACCATACGGTATATTGTAAGTCTTCTAAAATGACACAATCAAATCAAAACACTGATAAATGCTCATATAGAGAGCACATCCAGCATTGCAACACAAATCTTAAACATAAACTAACATCAAACCTCGCTGGCTCTCGCATGACACAGGACCAAATGTCATGATGTTTGAAGTTTGTTTCACCACATTTGATGTCACCTGTGTATATGTTCATTGACCAGTGTTTTGATTCCATTTAAATTAAAAAAAAAACTTACATTTTCAATCTCTGTATAATCAAATTATCAAACAATTGGATCACATTCTTTGTTTGTGTGTGTGTGTGTGTGTGTGTGTGTGTGTGTGTGTGTGTGTGTGTGTGTGTGTGTGTGTGTGTGTGTGTGTGTGTGTGTGTGTGTGTGTGTGTGTGTGTGTGTGTGTGTGTGTGTGTGTGTGTGTGTGTGTGTGTGTGTTCCACAGAAGAAAGAAAGTTATACAGGTTTGGAACGACTTCAGGGTGGTTAAATAATGACAGTTTTTTTTGTGTGTGTGTGTGTGTGTGTGTGTGTGTGTGTGTGTGTACTATGCTTTTAAGTACATTTGTGCCTAAAATTTGACATACACAGATAATAGAGAAGGTGAAAGGACATGAAAACACAAGACTCCCTCTGCAACACACCATCTGTCCCTCTCTCCCTCTGTGTCTGTGTGAAATATAAGTCCTCTGCAAGCTTTAAAAGAATGAGACAATGTCGTCAGCTTGGTATTCAAATTCAAAAAGAACAAAAGACAGAGGAAAAGAGATAAAAAAGAAACCAATTTGTTAGATGAAACATGTCTTTGTGTGTGTGTAATTTAGAACATCTACTGTGCACCAGCTCTCATCTGGGACAAAACGTTCTGTCAATCTAGCCAGCCAGACTTTCTAATTATAGGCTACAGACACAAGAAGGTGGACATCCTATTAAAAATAAAGATTAAAACTCCCTCTGCATATTAAAATCTCTGTCTAACATGACCAGCACTTATTTGCAAGCTCACAGAACATTGCATCACAAATAAGCTCCTATACAGTGATATTTTAGTTTGTTAGTTGGAATGTGTTATAGTGAAATGTATGTGAATCAAGAAACAAGGGCCACTGTTCACTGTTCAATATAATACCTGTAAATAGTTTTGGACATATAAGTTAAGAATCTCATGTCCTCATAATACATCACAAACATGAATCCAAGTGTTTCAACATGCACACAGAATGAGGAGTGAGCAAAAAGTCTCTTGGTTTTAAAGATCTATAGGAGTTCTGGATACGAGGAAATTCCACATTGTCCAAAAAGGCCATTAGCAGAGGTAGGAAGGCAACAAGGCATGTCCAAATCCAATGATCATGTTTACTGAGATACCTTCATCGGATCGAGATACATAGATGTATCATTTGCTGCCTATGATATCCAACATTCCTGTGCTTTTGATTCCATGACATCTGAGCTAAAAAAAATTAAGGGTAACACTTTATAATAATGGTCCATCATTAATGGTTAATGAAGATTGTCTTTTTTTACTCAGAACGTGGTCCATATAATGCATCACAAATTACTCAACTACCTCCCTCATCAAGGACTACTAGTGATCTGGACCATTATTTTAAAGTGAAACAATATTTAAAAATAATGGTCCAGATCACTTGTAGTTCCTGCACAGTGACTATAGGTAACTCTTGAGTAATAAGTGATGCAATTTATGACCACACTGAGAGTAAAAAATACAATTGCTAATGTCTCATACAAGTTAATGTTGTGATTAGTAATTAATTAGTAATTATTTATAATTGGCCATAATTACCTATTAGTTCTTAATGATGCCAATCTCATTTAGTAATTATTTATTACCAAATAAGGAACTATCTTAGTCCTAAATTTTATATTACTTACTGATTAGTTAAGCTTGTTTCTATATTAGTTAAGCTTGTTTCTATATTAGTTAATAGTAGTAGCTGAAGTGTTAATGTAGTACTACTCATTAGTCCTGCATTACTTCCTGCAAAGTTACTTATTAATGACGGACCATTATTATAAAGTGTTACCAAATTAAGTATGAGTTTCGGTTCGTTTGTAAATGCACATTTTTAATAAACCTTTTCCACCTTTGATGTCATTTCTAGAGTGAAATTAGTTGTCACCAAAGCTCTGTTTTTTTTGTAGATCATAAAATCATCATGCTACCTTAGAAATATGTCCAAAATCAGTTTTGTTAGGTACCTTCATGCAAAACGATGCCTGAAATGTCCTTGCCTGATAGGGCAGCAAGCCACGTCAGCTGCCTAAGCCTTCTGATGCAGTCTATATGTCTCTCTCCCTCTCTGTATGCAGCTGCAGCATTTTCTTTTTTTTTACCTAATGAGTTTAAGATCATGTAGTGTTGTGTGTGTGAGTCTGAGGTGTATTATGAGGGACTGTGTCATTTCTCCGGTCTGATTCGCCTGTTTTCTTGTGTTGTCTGCGTGGTTGTCTCGGAGCACATGGCCTTGTTTTGACAGCTCGCCGTGTGTTCCGCTGTTATTGTGTTTGAATTGTTTCCCCACCCTCTCGTCGTCACTACTCTGTTCCGCACCTGTTATTAATCACCACCCTCTCATTCTCACTGATCAGTCCCGCACCTGTTATTGATTATCTTTGTCCTTCTCTGTATTTATTCTCCCCGTGTTGTCTGTCTTGAGCCAAATCGTTGTGTTCGCTTCACGCTACGCTTCGAGCAGCCTATTATTGATAGCTGTCGATCGTGTATTGTTTTGTCCGGTTTGAGGCTCCAGTGCTGTTTATTTTCCCTGTTTGTTTTCCCTTTAGTCCATCTGTCAATCTCCACCGTCGGCTGGGTTTCTGCTTCCTGATCCCGTCTCCCCGCTCCAGCCCATTTGCCCTCCTCAGCGTGCGACTCCTTTGCTGCCTCCTCTCCTCTGCCTGGCGCCCGCTGCTTCTCCGCTGCGTGAGCTTTGCGCTCTGTTTGTCATATAAGGAGTCGGACTTCCGGCGTTCTCAAGTTTCAGTTTTGCCTTCGGCCTACTGCTGGATTTCTCGACTGTTTTTGTTTTGTTTGAATTTTCTGTTACTATTTTTGGACTGTTTCTTCAGCCAATAAACTTTTGTTTGAACCTGCAACTGAATCTCGTCTTGACTCCTGATAGAACGATCTGGCCACAATGGATTCAGCAGGCACAGACCAAGTAAGAACAGCGCTTGCACAGCAGGGGGCTCTCTTGGGCCAACATGCCACCCAACCTACCACTACCTCCAGGGACCTAGATTTTTTGACCTCTCAGATGACCGATCTAAGCCTCCGCGTTGAAGAGCTGCGGAACGCCTCATCAGCCAGGCCCGATACATTTTCTGCTCCACCTCACCATGAGTCTGAACCTCACGCCAACAACCCTCCACTTTACAATGGTGACCCTAATTCTTGTCGAGCTTTTCTTGCTCAATGCTCCTTGGTGTTTGCTCTCCAGCCTCGTCGCTAATCAAACGATAGAGCCAAGGTTGCATATGTTTTAACGTTGCTTTCTGGAAGGGCCCGTGAATGGGGAACTGCTGTATGGGAGTCCCAAGCCCCTTTCTGTTCATATTTCCAGGATTTTCGTCTTGAAATGATAAGACTGTTTGACCGGTCTGCCCAGGGAGATGAGGCAGCTTCCCGGTTGGGGCGACTCACACAGGGCGGCCGCTCTGTTACTGACTTCTCCATTCAATTCCAGACCTTGGCAGGTACCTGTGACTGGAATGATGGGGCTCTTCGCTCAAGGTTTATGGAGGGGTTGGATGATGAGATCCAGGATGAGATCGCTGCTCACGAACTGCCACGTGATCTAGATGCCCTGATGGACTTGGCCCTTCGTGTCGAGGATCGGATTGTGCGTCGACGCCAGCGTCGAGCCGCCCGTCCTTCCTGGAGGTTGGAGGAGAGTTTATCCCATCAGACCACCTTACCCTCATCTCAGCCTTCTCTGTCTGACCCTGAGCCCATGCAGTTAGGGCGCCTTCACCTCACACCCCAGGAGAGACAACAACGCCTTACCCGAGGCCTGTGTTTATACTGTGGGAAGCCAGGACACTTTGCCATTAAGTGTCCTTTAAAAGCCAAAGCCCATCAGTAGGCCAGGGGATCCTGGTGGGCGCCTCTCCCTGTGTAAATTCCCCTTCGTCTCGCACTCTGTTATCGGTCACTATTCAATTTGAGGGCTCTTCTAATTCCTGCTCAGCCCTGGTGGATTCCGGGGCCGAGGGCAATTTCCTGGACACCTCCACAGTGGCGCAGTGGGGAATTCCGGCTGTTCCCTTACCTGCCCCTATATCCGTCTGGTCCCTTGATGGCCAGCTCATAACCTCCATTACCCACTCCACCCCTTGTGTAAGTCTTGTAGTCTCAGGCAATCACCATGAGGTGAGCAAGCTTTACCCTTTTAATTCGCCGGGTGCCCCGATAGTCTTGGGGCATCCGTGGCTGGTGCAACATGGCCCTCATGTGGATTGGTCTGGAAATTCTGTGTTGGCCTGGAGTCAGTCGTGTCTAGCGTCTTGCATGGGTTCTGCCTTTTCTCCTGGCTCTGTGTTCTCTGTTTCGCAGGTTGAGGCAGCGGATTTGACCAGGGTCCCGTTGGGGTACTACGATCTTCGCCAGGTGTTCAGCAAGTCCCGAGCCACGTCTCTGCCTCCTCACCTGCCGTATGACTGTGCCATTGACCTCCTCCCAGGCACTTCTCCGCCCAAGGGTCGTCTTTTTTCCCTGTCTGGACCAGAAAGAGAGGCTATGGACAAGTACATTCACGATTCTCTCAACGCCGGCCTCATCCGTCCCTCCTCATCGCATGCTGGTGCGGGTTTCTTCTTTGTTAAGAAAAAGGATGGCTGCCTGCGACCCTGCATAGATTATAGAGGTCTCAATTACATCACAATCAAGAACAGGTATCCCCTACCTCTTATGTCGTCTGCCTTTGAGTTGCTGCAGGGAGCCAAGGTCTTCACTAAGCTAGACCTCCGCAATGTGTATCACTTGGTACGTATTCGTGAGGGGGATGAGTGGAAGACAGCGTTTAATACACCTACGGGACACTACGAGTACTTGGTCCTACCCTTCGGTCTGACCAATGCACCTGCTGTCTTCCAGGCTCCGGTCAACGATGTGTTGAGAGACATGATTAATAGATTTGTCTTTGTGTACCTGGATGACATACTTATTTTCTCTTCATCTTTGCAGGCACACACTCAACATGTTCGCCAGGTCCTAGAACGGCTGCTGCAGAATCAGCTCTTTATTAAGGCGGAGAAGTGCGAGTTCCACTCCAAGTCAGTCACGTTCCTGGGGTATGTCATCTCAGCCGATGGGGTTGAGGCTGATCCCGCTAAGGTAAGGGCCGTAGCCGAGTGGCCAATCCCCGACACCCGTAAGGCTTTGCAGCGGTTCCTGGGGTTCGCAAACTTCTATAGACGTTTCATTAGGAACTTTAGCCAGATTGCTGCACTTTTAACATCTCTCACCTCCACTAAGGTACCGTTCAGTTGGAATCGTCTGGCTCAGGGGTCCTTTGATGATTTGAAGTCCCGTTTCATCTCTGCCCCTGTTCTCTCCATTCCAGATCCTGAACGACAATTTATTGTTGAGGTGGATGCTTCTAATGTCGGGGTAGGCGCGGTCTTGTCTCAGCGGTCCCCTAAAGATGGGAAGGTACATCCTTGTGCCTACTTCTCCCATCGACTGAGCCCAGCAGAGCGTAACTATGACATTTGTAACATGGAGCTGTTGGCAGTCAGGTTGGCTTTGGAGGAGTGGCGCAACTGGTTGGAGGGGTCGGCCCAACCCTTTTTAATAATAATAATAATAATACATTTTATTTAACAGCGCCTTTCTAAGCACTCAAGGTCGCTTTACAAATAATAAAAACAGGTACAGGGAACAGCAAAGTATAAACAAACAATTATGAAAAAGGACAAGAACAGTGCATTTACAAATAAGCAAGCTGGAACAGGTGGGTTTTGAGTCTGGTTTTGAACAGAGGGAGAGAATCGATACTGCGGAGGTCAGGTGGAAGTGAGTTCCAGAGCCGGGGAGCAGAGCGGCTAAAGGCTCTGCTCCCCATAGTGACAAGTCGAGCAGGGGGTACAGTGAGATGAATAGAGGAGGAGGATCTAAGGAAACGGGAGGAGGTGGGGATGTGAAGGAGGGCAGATAGATATGGAGGAGCAAGGTTGTGGATAGCTTTGAAAGTATACAGAAGGATTTTAAATTGTATTCTGAATTGAACCGGGAGCCAATGGAGCTGCTGAAGGACAGGGGTTATGTGATGAAAAGAGGGGGTTCTGATAATGACACGAGCTGCTAAATTCTGAAGAAGTTGGAGTTTATGGAGAGATTTCTGTGGGAGGCCAAAAAGAAGGGAGTTGCAATAATCAAGGCGGGAGGTGATGAGGCTGTTAATAAGGATGGAGGTAGTGTGAGTGGTAAGGGAGGGTCGGAGGCGGTTAATGTTGCGTAGGTGGAAGTATGTAGACCGGGTAACATTATTTATGTGTGACTGGAAGGATAGGGAGGAATCGAGGATTACACCCAGACTCTTGACCTGAGGGGAGGGGGAGACCAAGGAATTATCAATGGGTAGTGTGAAACTATTGATTTTGGAAAGGGTGGATTTGGTGGCTACGAGGAGCAGCTCAGATTTATCACTGTTAAGTTTAAGGAAGTTTGAGGTGAACCAGTCTTTAATTTCAAATAAGCAGTTGGTAAGGGACAGAGGGGGGAGCGAGGAAGTGGGTTTGCTAGATAAATAGAGCTGGGTGTCATCAGCGTAACAATGAAAATGAATATTGAATTTGCAGAAAATATTGCCAAGGGGCATTAGGTAGGTGATGAAGAGGAGGGGGCCAAGAACTGAACCTTGAGGGACACCAGTAGTGAC
Source organism: Siphateles boraxobius (assembly GCF_051911475.1). Classification (NCBI taxonomy): domain Eukaryota; kingdom Metazoa; phylum Chordata; class Actinopteri; order Cypriniformes; family Leuciscidae; genus Siphateles; species Siphateles boraxobius. Next base: position 30,322,081 of record NW_027508734.1, on the reverse strand, counting down.
TGGGGAAGGGTGGGATGTGAAAGATTTGAGTTGAATAAACTGAGTGCGGTCAGAGAGATATGAGCGGAACCAATCAAGAGGGGTGTGTGAGATGCCAAGAGAGGATAGTCTATTCAGAAGTATGGAGTGAGAAATGGTATCAAAGGCCGCATTAAGATCAAGGAGGATGAGGATAGTGATGAGTCCAGAATCAGCTGCAATGAGTAAATCATTGGTGATTTTTATTAGGGCAGTTTCAGTACTATGGGAGGGGCGAAAACAAGATTGGAAAGGTTCATAAAGACTGTTGAGGGTAAGAAAGGCGTGGAGTTGAGCAGACACTATTTTTTCAAGTATTTTAGAGATAAAGGGAAGATTTGAGATGGGACGAAGATTTTTATAGTTAGTGGGATCTAAGCCAGGTTTTTTGGTATGGACGGACCATAAAAACCTCGAATATGTTCGTTCTGCTAAGATGTTTAATTCTCGCCAGGCCCGCTGGGCACTCTTTTTTGGCCGGTTCAGCTTCACACTTTCGTACCGGCCAAGATCTAAAAATATCAAACCTGATGCTCTCTCTCGGCTGTTCGGGGCCCTGGGGGGTGAGACACCTACAGAGACTATCCTCCCTCGTGGAGTGGTGGTGGGGTCCGTGTCCTGGGGCATCGAGCGGCGAGTAGAGATGGCAGGCCGTCAGTGTGAAGTGCCAAGGGAGTGTCCTGGCGGTCGTCTTTATGTGCCAGCAGTACTGCGTCCAGAAGTCCTGCAGTGGGGCCACTCATTCAGGCAAGGAATTAGGAGATCACCCAGGAATTAGGAGATCGTTGGCTGCCATCCGCCAGGGATTTTGGTGGCTCTCCATGGGTCTGGACGTCAGGCAGTTTGTGTTGGCTTGCTCCACTTGTGCCCAGAAAAAGACCTCTAACCTCCCATCCTTTGGTCTGCTCCAGCCCCTTCCCATTCCCTCTCGTCCCTGGTCACACTTGGGACTTGATTTCGTCACTGGCCTTACACCTTCGAGAGGCAACACTGTGATCCTGAGGGTGGTGGACCGCTTCTCTAAGGTGGTCCATTTTATTCCTCTCCCCAAGCTTCCCTCAGCCAAGGAAACAGCTCAGGTGGTGGTCGACCACGTCTTCCGGATTCATGGCCTTCCGGTTGATGTGGTCTCCGACAGGGGACCACAATTTGTTTCACGGTTCTGGAAGGAGTTCTGCCGACAGATCGGGCCCTCTACGAGTCTGTCCTCAGGATTCCATCCCCAGACCAACGGGCAATGTGAGCGAGCCAACCAGGATCTCGAAAGAGCCCTCCTCTGCCTGGTCTCCCGGAATCCTAGTTCTTGGTGTCAACAGTTAACGTGGGTGGAATACGCCCATAATTCCCTGCCGGTAGCGTCTACGGGTTTATCGCCATTTCAATGTTCTGTTGGTTATCAACCACCTCTGTTTCCCTCACAGGAACCCGATGCTGCAGTTCCGTCTGCCTTAGCCTTCATCCGGCGCTGTTGACGCACCTCGAGGAAGGCTGAGAAGGTCCTGGCCCAGACCTCAAGACGAACCAAAGCAGCGGCCGATCGCCTTAGGAATCGTTCCCCTCGTTATGTGTGTGGTCAGAAGGTATGGTTATCCACCAAGGACCTGCCTCTCAGGGTGCCCTCTCGTAAGTTGGCTTCCAGGTTCATTGGTCCTTACTGCATCACTAAGGTCCTGAGTCCAGTGGCGGTCCGTCTCAAGCTTCCTCCTACACTTGGTCGGGTTCACCCTGTTTTTCATGTTTCCAGGGTCAAACCTGTGTTTCACTCTCCCCTTAACCCTGTTGTCTCTACCCCTGCTCCCCCCCCCCCTCCCTCGTTTAGTGGATGGTTCTCCTGTGTTCACTGTCAGGAGGTTGCTAGATGTCAGACGCCGTGGCAGGGGTTTCCAGTATCTCGTTGACTGGGAGGGATACGGTCCTGATTCGCCTGTTTTCTTGTGTTGTCTGCGTGGTTGTCTCGGAGCACATGGCCTTGTTTTGACAGCTCGCCGTGTGTTCCGCTGTTATTGTGTTTGAATTGTTTCCCCACACTCTCGTCATCACTACTCTGTTCCGCATATGTTATTAATCACCACCCTCTCATTCTCACTGATCAGTCCCGCACCTGTTACTGATTATCTTTGTCCTTCTCTGTATTTATTCTCCCCGTGTTGTCTGTCTTGTGCCAGAATGTTGTGTTCGCTTCACGCTATGCTTCGAGCAGCCTATTATTGATAGCTGTCCATCGTGTATTGTTTTGTCCTGTTTGAGGCTCCAGTGCTGTTTATTTTCCCTGTTTGTTTTCCCTTTAGTCCATCTGTCAATCTCCACCGTCGGCTGGGTTTCTGCTTCCTGATCCCGTCTCCCCGCTCCAGCCCATTTGCCCTCCTCAGCGTGCGACTCCTTTGCTGCCTCCTCTCCTCTGCCTGGCGCCCGCTGCTTCTCCGCTGTGTGAGCTTTGCGCTCTGTTTGCCATATAAGGAGTCGGACTTCCGGCGTTCTCAAGTTTCAGTTTTGCCTTCGGCCTACTGCTGGATTTCTCGACTGTTTTTGTTTTGTTTGAATTTTCTGTTACTATTTTTGGACTGTTTCTTCAGCCAATAAACTTTTGTTTGAGCCTGCAACTGAATCTCATCTTGACTCCTGATAGACTGACTATGTGTTTGAGTGAAACCGAGGGCAGGGGCTCAGTGGTGCCAGGGCAGCACAGGGGCAGAGCTAACAGCTCAGAGAGAAGACTGACGCAGGTGCTGGCATTCTCAGAAATACCACACTTCATCTTGCATTCCCTGACTCCAACCTGTCTTCTCACACATCACACATTCACTCTTGGGCTCCGGCAGTGAGTGAGTGAGTGAGTGAGAGAGAGAGAGAGAGAGAGAGAGAGAGAGAGAGAGAGAGAGAGAGAGAGAGAGAGAGAGAGAGAGAGAGAGAGATAGAGAGAGAGAGATTTTTTTTTAGATTTTAATAAACTTTATTCGATCATGATATCAAAAGAATAAATATTACACCAATTTCAAATCCACACAAGTTCAAAAAATAGCTCCTCCTCCACAACCATACAAAAATAGACTTGTAACACCACTGTAATTTAAAAGTTTCTATATCGTTCATTGCTTTATAGTACTTAAACTCCACAACAATTCTTGACTTGATAAAAGCTTTAAATAAGACTATAATCTCCTGACCACTCCTATTTTCTATCTGTTCTTCCTTGTTTTATAAATTGCGAGCTTTGCCTGTCCAAACAGAAAGTTAAGCAGCTGCCATTTAACCCTTTGCTTTTGATTGTATCCTGCCCCAAAAATAAAAACATCTGGTGTAAACTTTTCCCCACATTTACCACATAACAAATCCAACAAATTAAAAAGCGTTTGAAGTCTTTCACACTCCAAATAACAATGAAAAATAGTCATCAGTAATTGGATTAATGACTGAAATAAAAGCGTTAACAGCCACAGCCCCATGTAATATTCGCCATTGTAAGTCACCAGATCGTTTGGTCAATGGTGGTTTGTACAGCACTCTCCACACAGGTTTCTTGTCCTCTGTCAACCCAAGTTTATCCCTCCACACTGTATCAACCCTCCCATTTAGTGTTCCTTTATTAAAAGATTTTACAAAGCATTTATACATCACTGTCCCTTCGACTTCATTCAGATCTAAATTTTGCAGTCCGCTGAGATCCAGCAAAGGTCCTGACATTTCTTTTAAGTCTGGTGTAATCCCAAGTTTTGGAAATGGGTCTCTTATATCCAGAGTCACTTGTCCATTCTTAAAATCCTTTATTAAATTCAATTCTCCACGTGTCATTCTTGTTTTCCACATATCCACTAAAATTTGTGTGTGGCGCGTTGACCTCTGACCCAACAAAGTTGCTACTGCATTTATATCACTCATCTCAGGTCCAGCCACATTAACTATATGCTTCAATGCCACAGTTTTAGAAGCACACAGTATCTGCGTAAGTCCCAGAACATTCTCACTTGCAATATCCATGCGAGCTCCTTTGATTAGAGGTTCTTCAAGTAACCAGTACAAAGAATTGGTCTCCTCCAGTCTGCAAACATTTAACATTCCCCACACTTTAAAAAGTTCACAATAAAATCGAGGCACTCCAGTCAATCGTAGTTGTTTAGCATCCATTAGAAACAGCGCAGCATCCAGTCCAAGCGCATCTACTGTGTGTAAAATCGTTTTTGCCATCTTCCTCCACACCAGATCAACAGGACCAGTCAGAAATTTCTGAATAAACTGCAGACGAAAGGTAGCATGTCTGCTTGGTAAGTGCACCAAGCCTTGTCCTCCCTCTTCTTTCGGAAGAAAGAGCACACTTTGAGGAACCCAGTGTAAACAATCCCAAAAAAAATTCACTAGAATGACCTTTAATCGGGACAGCAGTCCAGCAGGTGGATCTACACAAGATAATCTATGCCACAATGTAGAGGCAACCAAGTTGTTGATGATTAAAACTCTTCCTCTAAATGACAATTGTGAGTGAATCCATTTCCATTTTTTCAATTTTCCTTCTATTTTTTCAATCACCCCTTCCCAGTTCTTTTGTTGGGTATTTAAATCCCCAAGATGTACTCCTAGATATTTAAAACCTTCAGTCAAGACTTAGAAAAACTTGTGCATGCTTTCATCACCAGTAGGGTGGATTATTGTAATGGACTTCTCACTGGCCTTCCCAAAAAGACCATAAGACAGTTGCAGCTCATACAGAACGCTGCTGCTAGGATTCTGAGCAGAACCAGAAAATATGAACACATCACACCAGTCCTCAGGTCTTTACACTGGCTGCCAGTTACATTTAGGATTGATTTTAAAGTATTATTACTGGTATATAAATCATTCAATGGCCTAGGACCTCAATACATTGCAGATATGCTCACTGAATACAAACCCAACAGATCACTCAGATCATTAGTATCACATCAGCTAGAAATACCAAGGGTTCACTCTAAGCATGGCGAGTCCGCTTTACTATGCCAGCCGCAGCTGGAACCAGCTTCCAGAAGAGATCAGATGTGCTCCTACAGTAGTCACATTCAAATCCAGACTCAAAACACATCTGTTTAACTGTGCATTTACTGAATGAGCACTGTGCAACTGTTCGTCCGACTGTTTGTACTGTATTTATTTTATGTTTTAATTATTCTGATTTCATTTGATTATTTCTGTATTTTATCTTTTATTCTAAACTGTTTTAATTATTCTGATTTCTTTTGATTATTTTAATTTCTTCTATGTAAAGCACTTTGAATTACCATTGTGTATGAAATGTGCTATATAAATAAACTTCCCTTGCCTTGCCTTGCCTTTCTTCCAACTCAACCCACCAGGTAGTTTTGGTAGCCCTTCCTCCCATTTCCCAACAGCCAGTGCTTCACTCTTCTCCCAATTAACCTTTGCAGCAGAAATGATTCCAAAATCATCAACAACAGAAACCAGCTGATTAATGTCTCGTTGCCCATTTACCAACACAATTACATCATCGGCATATGCTGAAATTTGATGCTGTATATCATGATACAACGTTAAACCTTTGATCTTGTTTCTTAATTTATTCAGCATTGGTTCAATAGCTAAGGAGTAAAGCATTCCAGACAGTGCACAACCTTGTCTGATCCCTCTACTAGCTTTAAAAGGGGCACTCAAACCACCATTGACCTTCAGCAAACTCTCAGTGTCCTGGTACAACACTTTTATCATACAAACAAATCCAGAACTAAAACCAAAAGCTTCTAGTGTGTCCCATAGATACTGATGCTCAACTCTATCGAATGCTTTTTCTTGGTCAATAGAGATAACCCCCAAATTTACCCCTAAAAGACTCTAAACACTTAAAATATCCCGTATCAGACAGACATTATCTGTGATTGACCTACCCGGCACACAATACGTCTGATCAAAATGAATGACTTGCCCCATCACTTTTCTCAGTCTATTAGCTAGAGTCTTAGAAAGGACCTTAAGATCAGAACAAAGCAAACTCACAGGTCTCCAGTTCTTGATCTCCTGCAAATCACCCTTTATAGGAAGCAATGTGATCACTGCTCTCCTACAGCTCAAGGGTAAAGAGCCATCAGCCAAGCTTTCATTTAGGACTTCCAGCAGGTCCTCGCCCAGCACAGCCCAAAACTGTAAAACTCAGCTGGGAGTCCATCCATCCCAGGAGCCTTTCCACTCTCTATGCCCTTGAGAGCATTCAGAAGCTCCTCTTCCGACAAAGGCCTCTCCAGCTCTGCCTTTGAGTCCTCCGAGACATTTGGCAGACCTTCATAGAAGCAAGACGACAACTCCTCGTCCTTTCTATATTCACTACTATACAATTTGTCATAGAACTGTACAGCTCGTTTTCTAATATCAGATGTCTTTGTCAATTCCTGCCCATGTTCAGAGCGTAAGGAGTGAATATAGCGACTCTGGCCGTTCTTTTTTTCAAGACTAAAGAAAAACTTAGATGGGGCATCCATTTGCGTTAAATTTTGAAAGCGAGATCGGACCAGAGCCCCCTTTGCTTTAATGCCGAGCAAATCTGACAGAAGAGATGTCTTAGTTTTAAGTGTCTCGATATGTCTTCCCTCCCCAGTAATCTCTGCTAACCCTTGTGCCTCCATTATTTCAGACTCAAGTTTTTTCATTGATCTAGTTATGTCCCGAGAGACACTGAAAGTATACTGTTGACAAAGTACTTTCACTTCAACCTTGCCATAGTCCCACCACTGACGTAAATTTTGAAAACATGGTTTTCTTAATTTAAAATCATTCCAAAAAGAGACAAAAACATCTCTAAAATGCACATCATTTAACAGGGAAGTGTTAAAATGCCAATATGCACTCTTTGGCTTCATTTGTTATAAACACATTACATGTGACTAGACAATGATCAGAAAAACCAGTTGGTGTAATAAAACAACTTTTCACAACATTAAAATGATGCTTAAAGGGTTAGTTCACCCAAAAATGAAAATTAAGTCATTAATTACTCACCCCCATGCTGTACCAACCCCGTAAGACCTTCGTTCATCTTCGGAACACAAATGAAGATATTTTTGATTAAATCTGAGAGGTGGATCACATAGGCTGCCAGAGGGAATGAAACTTGACGGCCCAGAAAGTCATTAAAGAACATGTTTAAATATTCCATGTGCCTACAGTGGCTCAACTATAAGTTTATCAAGCGACGAGAATACTTCTTTTCCGAAAAAAAAAACATAAATAACGACTTTATTCGACTACTCCTTTTCTTCCTTGTGGGCCTGATGCGCGAGAACTGAGAAGAGGACGTTCTTCTTCTAATACTACTTGTTCAGTTCTCGCGCATGCGTCGTGGAAATCTCTTGAACTCTCGTCTCAGGCCCACAAGGAAGAAAAGGAGTAGTCGAATAAAGTCATTATTTATGTTTTTTTTTTCGGAAAAGAAGTATTCTCGTCGCTTGATAAACTTATAGTTGAGCCACTGTAGGCACATGGAATATTTAAACATGTTCTTTAATGACTTTCTGGGCCGTCAAGTTTCATTCCCTCTGGCAGCCTATGTGATCCACCTCTCAGATTTAATCAAAAATATCTTCATTTGTGTTTCGAAGATGAACGAAGGTCTTACGGGGTTGGTACAGCATGGGGGTGAGTAATTAATGACTTAATTTTCATTTTTGGGTGAACTAACCCTTTAAAACAATAAAACCTGTCCAATCTGGCTAAAGAAATAAAATTTTCTCTATTATGTACCCACGTGTACTGTCTTACATTATTATTTAGATCCCTCCATATATCACATAAGCTATGGGTCTCAATCAGTTCATTTAAAGCACGACTTGAACCAACATGAGGTTCCATATGATTCCGGTCTAATCTATAATTCTCTGTACAATTAAAGTCCCCACCCAAAAACAGAAATTCATCAGAGCTACAATTCTGTAGAATTGTATTAACATTTTTGAGAAAGAGTACTCTTTCGTTACCATTTGTTGGAGCATAAACATTAATAAAAACAGCCTTGAATTTTTCAAACTGAGCCCTTACAAATATTATTCTGCCATATACCACATGTTTAACCTCACATGAGATAGGTAAGAAATTCTTAGCAAAAAGGACAGCCACCCCTCCTCTAGTAGAACTCATGTGAGTAAGAAAAGCTTCACCCTCCCATTCTTTTTTCCAGTCAATTTCATTAATACAGTCACTGTGTGTTTCTTGGACAAACATTACATCAATATTCTTTTGTCTGATAAGCTCAAAAAGTATTGCTCTTTTATGTATATCTCGGGCTCCATTCAAATTAAGAGAGCTCACCCTCATAACACTCATTAAAATAAATAGTATGAGGGGACATAAACCAAACAAAAACATGAGAAAACGTCCCGGGTTATGTATGTAACCCTAGTTCCCCGAAGGGACGGACGCTGCGTGAAATCTCAGTGGGAACGCCCTCAGCGTGACGCGTCTGAAGCATGAATGAAATCAGTCAATGGAGAGAATGAGCGTACGGCGAGTGACGTCATCGACCAGGAAGCTATAAATATCCCCTGAGTACACAATACGCCAGCTTAAAAGTTACTGAAGCAGCGACCCAAGGGGATGCCGAGAGTATGGCAGGACACGCAGCGTCCGTCCCTTCGGGGAACTAGGGTTACATACGTAACCCGGGACGTTCCCCTTCAGGGACTACCGCTGCGTGAAATCGCAGTGGGAACGCAATACCCACATCCCCATACGACCAAATCCCCGTCGTGTGTCATTAGGAGACACAAACCGACGAGAGAACCTGAGCCCCGGGAGTGGAGCTAAGATCGAGGGAATAAAATCTAACGAAAGTGTGCGGTGAGGACCAGCCTGCCGCATCACAAACGTCCTGAAGAGAAGCTCCTGAAAGAAGAGCTGTAGAAGCAGCCATACTCCGGGTGGAATGAGCCCTTACAGCCAAAGGTGAAGGCTGATGGGCCGAACCATAAGCAAGTGGGATGGGCTCGACCACCCACTTGCTCATCCTTTTTCTAGATGCAGGACACCCTTTCTTAGGTGACCCAAACAGACGAACAGTTGTTCCGATCTCCTCCACAGGGCAGCTCTGTGGACGTAAGCATCAAAACCCAAACTGGGCACAGCAAATTAATTTTCTCCTGGTCTGACGTCAGAAAAGGCGGAGGACAGAAAACCTGCAGAACTATAGGTCTAACTGAAACAGTTGGAACCTTAGGAACATAACCTGGTCTCGGAAAGAGAAAGGCCTTAACCAACCAGGAGAAAATTCCAGGCACGAGGGAGCCACCGAAAGTGCTTGAATATCTCCAATTCTTTTTAGAGATCAGATAGCGAGAAGAAGGATAGTCTTTAGAGTAAGAAACCTTTCCGAAACTTCCTCGATGGGCTCGAAAGGAGCAAGGGAGAGACCTTCTAAGATGATGGCCAGATCCCGAGCTGGTACCCTCGTGCGAACTGCAGGCCTCAGCCTCAAGGTGACACGAAGGAAGCGAGACATAAGTGGGTGTTTCCCGAGGGAACCTCCACTTGAAGGGGTGTGGTAAGCAGCTAAGGCCGCCACATACACCTTCAGTGTGGAGTGGGATAACCCTGTGGAGAGACGGTCCTGCAGGATATCCAGGACTGTACCAACCGGGCAGTTAACTGGGTCCTGCTGGCGCTCTCCACACCAAGAGGTGAAAAGTTTCCACCTCGCGGCATATAACTTCCTCGTGGAAGCTCTGGATCGGAGGATGGTCTCAACGACCTCAGCCGAGAGACCAGAATCTATGAGCTGGGCCCCCTCAGAGGCCAAGCCCACAGCCTCCATAGCTCTAGACGGGGGTGAAGGATCGACCCACTCGCCTGAGAGAGCAGATCTCTCCTGATCGGTATCTCTAGGGGAGAGCCGTTGAGGAGAGACACTAGGTCCGCAAACCATTCCCGGGCCGACCAGAACGGGGCTATTAGCAGGAGACTGAGCCCGTCCCGGCGAACCCTCTCCAGAACTCCTGGGAGCAGAGCGATCGGGGGAAAAGCGTACAAGTGTGACCTCGGCCACGGATGTACCATCGCATCCAACCCCAGCGGGGCTGGATGGCTGAGAGAGAACCACAGCGGGCAGTGTGATGTTTCTCGAGAAGCAAATAGGTCTACCTCGGCAAGACCGAAATGTTTCCATAGGAGTTCCACCACCTCGGGGTGAAGACTCCATTCCCCGGGCCTCGGCCCCTGTCTTGACAGGATTCTGCCCCCTGATTTAAATACCCCGGGAGATAAAAGCTCTCAGAGAAAGAATTTTCCCCTGGGACCATAGAAGGATCTGACGTGCCAGTTTGTAAAGCGGGCGAGAACGCAAACCCCCCTGATGGTTGATATAAGAAACCACCGATGTGTTGTCTGTCTGGACAAGAACATGGTGGCCCCTTAGGTCTGGGAGGAAGTGTTTCAGAGCCTGAAACACCGCCAACATCTCTAGGCAGTTTAAGTGCCACAGACGATGATGGTCCTCCCACAGACCCTGAGCCGGGCGACCATCCATGATCGCCCCCCAACCCGTGAGAGAGGCATCTGTCATTAGCATAACGCGACGACAAGGAGCTCCTAACACAGGGCCTTGGGACAGAAACCAAGGATCTTTCCACATGATCAGGGCGTGATGACACCGTCGCAAACTCACGATCATGCGAAGCGGATTTCCCCTCGGGGAGAATCCCTTGGTCCTGAGCCACCACTGTAACAGTCTCATGTGCAAGAGGCCAAGAGGTATCACGTTGGACGCAGCTGCCATGAGACCTAGCAGTCTCTGGAACTGTTTTACAGTGGATGACTGGCCTAGCTTGACCTGATCTACTGCAGCGAGAGCCGCCGCTCTGCCTCAACAGAAGCGGGACCCGAGCCTCGGGGAGCTCGCAGCAAATCACTCTCCTCGAAGAGCGATCGCCGCGAGCGCAGAGTTCTCAAGGGAAAACGCTCGCAATGCTGACAATCGACTCCCTCGAGAGCCGACTGGGCATTGCTGCACTCCCAAATAAGCCACACTTAGCTCGTGTGAATCCCCACCCGTGATGTACCGAGTACAGGGGGGAACACACTTCTTATACTGCTCGCTCATATTGGTTTTTTTATATAAAATATATATAGTGAAAACTCCTGACAAAACAGACAAACACAATCGACAGATTCAGACACACACAGAGCTGCTGAAGTAACTAAAGCTGGCGTATTGTGTACTCAGGGGATATTTATAGCTTCCTGGTCGATGACGTCACTCGCCGTACGCTCATTCTCTCCATTGACTGATTTCATTCATGCTTCAGACGCGTCACGCTGAGGGCGTTCCCACTGCGATTTCACGCAGCGGTAGTCCCTGAAGGGGAACAGCGATTATGTGGTTTCGAAGCCATCTTCAGTTTGTACTTCTAATTTCAGTTTGGAAACAAGTTTCCTTAATCTGTATATTTCCTGAACCGTAAACTGTCCGCCTCCTTCACTTCTCATTAGCATTGTTACTGAATTAATAAACATTCTGCGGTCAGCAAAAAAATCCTCAAACTGGACATTTTTCACATTTTTGGTTCTTTGCAGGAATGACTTTACTTTGTCAAAGTTGTGATCACTGCGTCGACTTCGTCCTGCACTGTCCACTACTTCACCATCAGAGTCATCAATCGTACTGCCTTCAGTATCATCAAGTTTTTCAGAATCTGTTTTTGTTTGTCTGCTCATTTTAGTTGTTCCCGTACTCTTCCTATTTCTCTTTCTCTTAGTATTGGGTACTTTGAAAAGTGTTTCATCATTAGCAATGTCTGTTACCATCTCTTCCTCCTCTACAATGGACTCAGCCACTGTGTCAATTTTTTTCTCAACATTTTCTGTGTTCCCCCCCGCAATAACAATAGACACTATATCAGTTTCTTTCTCCCCTCTATCTGTATTTCGCCCCGTTGCATTACTGCCATCATCTTCATTAACAGAATCCTCAGTAACCATCGTGCTACTGTTATCACACGCTGCTTCTGCGCTCGGCCCCGGCTCTGCGTCTACACCATCCGCTCTCTCAGGACACGCACGCCTAACGTTCCCCGTTTGCCCATAGCCAAAACACTTCATAGTATCAGACGATACAAACACAATGTAATCAAAACCATCAATTCTGAATTTAAAAGATACATTCAGTTCATCCAAATCACTCTTTAGGATCATATGTAATTGCCGTCTAAAACACACAACATGTTTAAGCAAGGGCGACTTACACCCTAGTGGAATCCTTTTCATTTGTGAGACAACTTTTCCATGCCTAGACAATTCATTAATCAAGAGCTCATCTTTAATGAAAGGTGGTACATTGGATAATGTTATCTTTCTTGCCGGTTGAACCAGCGGTACTACTGGAGTAAAAGTGTCCTGTATTACTACTCCGCTCTGAACTACACTGTTTACTTTCTCAATTGTATCAAGGAAGATAACCACAGCACTGTTCATTTGAGAGGCCGATATTATGCTATCAAAACCAACAGCGTTTCCCACAGCCAAACTACAATCCTCCACAGAGCAGTTCATCACAGGTGCGAGTTTTATCCCATGCCTGCGTGAAAGTTGCTCAAACTTTGTTTGGCTTGGACCCGCCATTTCTGACCAGCAAAGCGCTGATTAACAGCGTTCCTCAAACCCCCCACTCCTTAAACTTTCTTTGTATTCTTTTCAAACAATTTTAAACCAAAAACCCTAAACAGGGACCGTATAGAATGAAAGAAAGAAAGAATAGACTCACTAGCACCCATAGACTGTAAAAAAACATGGACGTAGTGTCCGTGACGTCACCCGTAGGTTTCTGAAGAGTGCTTTTGAAGCCTAAAGTAGGCGGGGCCAACCGTCGCCATCTTGGCATCGCGTCAGCTCTCGTCACTCCCGGATAAAAGAAAATGGGCAAAGAGGCGGAGCGTGGGTGGAGCTGAGGTACTAATGCTATGCTACTGGCCTCGTGCTAAAGTGACAGCTGAATGTAGAAGTAAAGCCAATAGTTAAAGTTCATGTTTTTGCCCTTCAAAATACTATAATAATTAAAAGACGTAACTAAAAGTGAGACTATGTGTATCGGGATGCATTATTATTCTGCTAGTTAAAAATGTATTATCATGCAGTAACTTACAATATTGCTCTGAGCTTGTGCGTGTGACAGTGATTCATGCGCATACATGTCAGTCAGTGCGGCATCGCACGTCAAGTTCATCAAGAGCTTTATTCAGTTCAGTTGATTTTAAAATCTGATTTTGGCCGCTTCTCAATTTCTCAAATGGGTTAAACCAAAAATATTACCTCAGAAGTTCAAGTAAATGCACTAGAAATCCGCGCTCATTCAAGGGTGTGTATCTATTGCATGGACGGAGAGAAAGCACTGACACCTGCAGGATTTTCTCACGGTACTTTTTATTTAACACTTAAAAGTTTGAGAGCAACGGTACAGCATAACGAGTGTAGCCTGTACAGTATACTCCAAAAAGCAACGAAATTGTCAGACATCCATTAGTGCATGCGAGGAAAACAACTGGAAATACAACGCTGGTTGTTCTCTCCATACTCGACACCGACGGAATCCAACGGCGTGGGCAAAGGTATAATGCGTGTATTAAATTGTATGAAATAATCCCGAAAAAAGCACAAACACTGCAGAGATGGCAAGTACAGCAGCTGAGGGTGACGTTAACAGGAGACAAACGTCGGCTAGCAGTTATAGCAGCCTCAATCCACCAGTCACGCAAGTGGCCACGCCCTTAATTATGCAGAACTTTAAGGCTTAATATAATTTAAACGGATGAGGTGTAAAAAAATTCACCCCCCTCACAGTTGTCATGAAGGTCAAAATTAGCTATATAGACCAAAACCACTTTTTGCTCCAGGCTGTAAACATATTTTTTTCTGCTGTAAAGTTGGGGATTTTAACATGGGGGAGATACAGATTTGACTCACTTTTGCAGCCTGCCTCAAGCGGTCAGTCGATGAATTGCAGTTTAATTCACTTCCGTGTTGGTTTCAAGAGAGAGACGGGGAGGTTGCCGCTTGCTCGCACCGCAGCACTCTCACTCACACACGCCGACTCCGCCCACTCACTCACAGCATCCGCTCAGAGAGAGAGAGAGAGAGAGAGAGAGAGAGAGAGAGAGACACACACACACCCACACACTCTCTCTCTCTCTCTCTCTCTCTCCATCTTTGCCTGAGCCAAATAAAGTCAAACAGTCTTTAGACATAGTGTTATAGAAATGCTCCTGATAAAGTTGAGAGCCAAGTTCGCTGTTGTGTCTATGTGAAGTTTAAGCAGTGTGCTGTTGCAGCACAGATACTTTTACAATGTCAGCTGGGATGAAGACACATCTCTCAGTGCCTTTATTTTCAGACAGGGAATTCAATTTTGATATATTGTCCAATTTAATTTATTCCTGTGATGTTTAAGCTGGATTTTCAGCATCATTACTTCAGTGTCTTCAGTGTCACATGATCCTTCAGAAATCATTCTAATATGCTGATTTGCTGCTCAAGAAACATTTCTTATTAATAGAAATTTTGTAAACAGTTGTGCTGCTGAATTTTTTTGTGGGGGGAAAAGACGACACATCTTCTCAGGATTCTTTGAAAAATATTTTTGTAACATTATAAATGTCTTTACTGTCACTTTTAATAATCTTTTTTGTCCTTGTTGAATAAAGTATTAATTGTTTAAAATATTCTACCAAACTTTTGAATAGTAGTGTGTGTGTGTATAGTGTGTTTTTCAGCTGTTTGCAATGAACAAATCAAAGAAAAGTAATTGAAAAGCTCAACACAACTAAATGTTTTAAGTGGTTTCCCCAAATTCAACTTAAATTTTAATGACTTCTGCAGTCTCAAAATTATTCAACCCCCTGAATAGCACAGCACAAACTGCAAAACGTCTCAGTTACGTATGTAACCCTCGTTCCCTGAGTAGGGAACGGAGACGTTACGTCGGATGACGATGAATGGGGTTTCGCTTAGAAAGCCTATCAACTTCGAGTATTACAAAACGAACAAATGGCAAAGAAATGCCATGGGTCTGCGGAATTTGCATGGCGCAACAGGTGTCAGCGGCCGCACCCAAAAACCAATCGTCCAGCAGCGAGCACTCAGGACAGGGTGGAAGGTTCCACTCTAATCCGATGCTTGCAGCGGCCCGGGAAAGCATGGCCGTCATCTCAGGATCCGACTTGACAAAATGCTATATGCACAACCCGAAAGTGGTAGCACTGTCGAATCTTCACTTCCAGGAGATTCTTGCCCGCCCTGCGATGCTGCGATGGACTACAGATCCGATTCTGGAACGTCAAAGGAAACCCGCGGGGGGGGGGGGGTCCGAAGACGGGCCCGCGGGCGTCCCGTGATCGCTCACGGGTTGCGTCAATTAAGAGGGGGCCGTGGGCCGAGGATGGATTGTCAGCGTTTTGTACCACACCATCACCTTCCCCTGGCCACCAGCCGAAGTACCACCTCACGTGGAGAGTGTTAGTCCGGGGTGTGGATGAGGGGACTCTCTCTCTAATGAGATCATTGAGTCTCGACCGTAATGACTCGATGGTCACGTTCCCGCGGGGAGAACGTGAGTCATCCACAAACGCTGCTCTAGTGTGATCAAGCCCAAGCAGAGCAGAGAATGTGCCCATCAATCGGAAATGAGTCGACCGCAACCAGAACTGCACGTCCTCCATTTATACCCACGAGGTGGGGCGGAGTTGCGCCCTGCAAATTCCGCAGGCCCATGGCATTTCTTTGCCATTGGCTCGTTTTGTAATACTCAAAGTTGATAGGCTTTCTAAGCGAAACCCCATTCGTCGTCATCCGACGTAACTCGGAGTGACAACGAAAGAGAACAGGTGTTGTCTCTAGCACACCTGATGCAACTAATCAAGGGCTCCATTAGTTGCAGCAGGTGTGCTTGAGCTAGAACACATGAAATACCTGAACTGGCTAGGTTTGTTGAGTGTCACGTTTGACTGCATGTTAGAAATATGGCTAAGTCAAAAGAATGGTCCAAAAAGCGGTCCAATCGCCCTTCACAAACAAGGAACATGATACAAAAAGATAGCAATTTTGCCAATAAACCTGATTTGCAATGGGGGCTGAATAATTTCGATTACAACTATATATATTTATATACTGTATAAGTGACTTTTTAATTTTATTGGTTTAAATAATTATCAAATGATCATGGGTCCTGACATATCATATGAAATGAAAGATACAGTATTATACATTCAATATCAATCAATAGTTTTTTAAAATGTGTATTTGGTATCAATCACTCTTTGGTTTTCAATTAAAGAAAACAAAATGGGAAATACCTGCAATACCTCATACTTCCTAGTTTTGTTTCTTAAAGAAAGGGGGGGGGGGGGGCATTTTCCAAATTACGCTTCATCCACACCACTTCTTTTATTAGCGGATGAGAGTGTGTGAGATCTCTGGGCAGTCAGCAGCTCCTCGTCAGCGTTCTCCTGCTTTATTCTCTATTTGATGTGATTTCAGCAGCCGTCTCTAATACGAAGGTACCTGACAGAATTACAGGACTGCTGCAGAGAGTAGCTAGATTCACTTTCTTGTGGCTTTCTAAACACTGTTTGTTGGGCCAGTGTGGAGCTATGAAGTTTAGGGGAGATTACCCCGTCTACCGTTTTTTATACAAGGCTTTGAACACAGGAAGTGCATTCTAACTTGCTCTACAATTAATTGAACTCATTCTAAGGTGATGCAGTAGGATACAATTTCATCCAAAGGCCCACGTTATAGGTTATTTCACACATATCATAATTGAGATCCTTTTCCTTTCATTGAAAGCCTAAGAAAATTGTTATAAATAAATAAATAAATACATAAAAGACTAATATCAAACACTGACAGTTTTTTTAGACACTTAAGATCTATTTAAGATGATTATGTTTTGATGTTGGTATAAAAATAACATCTTTCAAAATTTTTAAATATCCTTTAGATCAATAGCTCATTTTAATGTGATTAAATCAATGAGGGGACAGACAGAATAGTGATTTAGCCGTTGATGTTCATCTATCATATTGCATTTGCCAAATTTTATAGGCTTCTTAATGTGATGCTAATTTCGTATTACGTTTCCTGTTTTACAGCGATAGTCACTTAATTATCAGCTGAGCAGAAGGTTGAATAATGAGTGGAGAGGCTGCTGTAGTATTGAGGGGACTCTGTTAGTTCTGGGTGACAGACTTATAAGGAGCAATTCCACCCACCCATGACCGGTCTGACAGTTTTATGATTTAACATCCATTTTTTTATATCCTCCATTCTCTGTTCAGCTATAAAAGTGAGGCATATATAGAAAAGCAGCTGAGAAAGGAAGAAAAGGCAGAGATAAAGAGAGACAGACCGACGGAGCAATGAATGACGTCACCCTTTGGTCCTACTGAGGATCCACTCCAGAGAGGGATAATTATTACATATCTGAAAACAAGATTGATTTGACTCAAGTCCTTAGACTGCTAAATCTTCAGGATAAAGGTGGGCAGAAATGCAGAGTCATTGTATCTCACTTTCATACTCATTATGTGATCATGCCAAATGATTATAATAATTCAGTCAACATATTCATTTTGGGAACAACTCCTGCCAGGACTGCAGTGATATTCCTGAACACATTTTTTTTTTTGCATGGAGGTATGCTGCTAAGTACTACACATTTACCTGATATAAATGTTCTTGATTACCCTTTGTTCCTGCATACACTCATGCAGACCCTTTCCTACAGACTCTTTCCATTGCTTTCTACACCAATTACATTATAGAAATTGATGAGAGGAAAAAGGGGCCAAACCCTTAATTAATTTTGCTGCAAGAAAGTGCATCTCTGTCTATTTACATTTAATCCAGTTTCCTGGCAGTAAAAAAGGGGGTATAGTACTAAATCAAGAAAAGTTATGCGTTTAGCCTGAATGCAAATTTGGGATCAGTATTACATATCTGTATCTGTGGAACAAATTTGGCTTATGGTGAGAAGTAAATGTCTCAAGATGACAAATTTATAAATGCAATGTAGGATTTCAGATCGGCCCGTTGTTATATCAGGGATTTTGCACTCAAACATCAAAACAATTATATTGTGAATTATTTTTAATATCATTGCGCTGTAAACACTACCTACAAATACTACGTCAGAATTCCTTTTGATATAGTTAATCCCACATGCAATTCCCTTGATAAGAAAAGGCTCAGTGAACATAGAAAATTACCTAGTCTAGTCTCAAGGCACCCCCCCTTTTTGACTTCAAGCTCCATGTGCACCATGTTCACCAATGTGCACAGTCAGCCCTCTCTGGAACTGACCTAGCATGCTCCTCACCCATACACATTACGCACACCTTGTGTGAGACATCCGCCATAATAAAGCAGGGGCACGGCATCACACATCTCCTGTAATTTAGACCTGACATATTGAATCTAACTCCTGGTCTAAAGACCTTCAATTAGTATGCACGTCCATACGTTCGGCCAATCAGATTGCCGTGTTCAGAACCGTGCTTCAGACACTTGCTCACACAGGGGTCTTCCCATAGTGTCAGCGCCATGACGCAGCGTCGCAGTTCCACTTTGAAGGGGAACCAATGACCTATCATGGTCATGCAGGCAGAACAGTTTCTGACATTTTAGTGCATGTCTGCAAGAGGTAAAAGGAACTCTTAGGAAGCTAAGATAGGAAGCTCTTGAAGCTCCCTGTAGTGTCTAATGAACACATCTAATGAAGTCCTTCTTCACCACTGACAAGCAATAGGATGCATTTTTAGGTTTGTTTTCACTGGCATGGTAATGGGCTGTGATAATGTTGTTTTTTTTAAATCACTATATCCAGCAATTTTTTGTTAAGTTTTCTATTAAGTATGTTTACTAAGTGAGAAACCGCTCTAAATTATTCAGTTTGTGAGTGGCGAATCAATTCAGATTGCATCGCTAACCTGTGTGACAGATTTATTGAAAAGAGTGGATAAAATGAGTGATTCAATTTTGAATCAGCATCGCTAGTTTCTTTACTAATGACTCTTTCTGTACATTACATCATTATGCCAGTAGGTGGCGACAACTGACTCTCTTTTCAGGGCTTTTTGAGTCTTTAGCTGTGTTCACTAATCCCTATATATAGTGTAAGGTTTTTGAGTAGTACATTTACTTTTACTTCATTACATTTACTTGAGTATTTTTTTTTAAACTTTTACTTAAGAGTATATTTAAATGTGGGTACTTTTACCTTAACTCGAGTATATTTCTAATGAAAAAAATACTTTTAATTCGTTACGTTGGACAACGTTCCTCTCGTTACTTTATTTAAATGCAACAAGTTGTTAAATGCGTAGTTTTTTCCAAGAGCACTGTATCTTTTTTTTTTTTTGCTTAATTCACAAATTAATCACTAGTCTATTCTGTTCAAAGACTTGATCAAATAAGTTGGCAGAACTGTCTATAAATCAGTTCGCGAACCACTTTGAATGATTTTTTCGGTTTCCTGCACGCACTGAATCATCTGAAGCGGTTTCACACTCGGACTTGTAACAGGAAGATTTAAGATCATCAAGCGTTGGATGAAGTGGCCGTGGACCAACCGTACAGTCAATTGAAAGCAAATCTGCAAATGTATTATTTTGTTTGCCAGCGATGAAGATTTGTATTAGTTGAACATCTTCGTATGCTGTTTGTGAATGAATGATTCCACAGGACGATACATTCGACTTTATTTCATTCAGGTAATACATTTTACAACCAAACAGATTATTAGCCTATGCCACGATACCACTATATTGCGCAGTGGCGTGGGAACTAGTCTTGAAAACGAATGCCTTTGTCTGCCTTAGACACAGTTAATCAGCTTAAACACCCTTGCAGAAATATACATTTGATTACATGTTTTGAGAACTGACAGAAGAAGATCTACCAATGTGCATTTGATCGTTTGTGTTTAGATGTTCAGTAGCGGTAATGAGCGCGAGCACATTGTGAATGGTTCCCTTTACACGCTTTTGAATGCAAAACTCACTTCGGTATATTACGATATTCGATATTTCGACATTGATTAATAATCCAAATGTAGTTGTATAAGTTACTATTATAAAAACCAGAGGACAGGCAATGATTTTTCGGCTTCAGAAGCCAGAAATAATGCTTGTCTCATCTGTTCCTTTTCGAAAACGGTTCACTCGGCTATGGAAAAACTCCTTTTCTTGGCAATATTGAAACCTTTATTTTAAAACGCAGTGCATCTGCACAGCCAGCATAGTGCAGAGCTATAAGCTACTGATTGACTGGGCTACGGGAACTGCACAAACCTATGGCAAGACGGTAGGGCTGAGCGAACCTATCAGGGCGCGTCCCGCCACCAGCGAGCTGAGCCTGCCAAAATGGGCGGAGCTACTCACTATATAAGCGCCCCATTTCACCATAGACGTCAGATTTATTCTCCTTCAGCGACGACTCACCTCTTTGCTGATTCTCTCCAGCTTGAAAGCCTTCTCGCTATCGAACAAGCCCAGCAGCGGAAAAGCAGCTAATCTGCAGCAGCAGTAAGCGGACGGCAGCCTCCTGCTCAGTGCTTCTGACTCGTCGCCGTCATCTGCTGATTCGCCGTTTCCCTGCGGCCATCCGGCGAAGTATCGTTTTTAAGAGGCGCTCTCATTGCGAGAACATGCCGCTCTCCTCTCTGTGCTAATGGCTAGCTTTCTTTTAAGAGAGCGACCCGCCCCTCGCGCCCTTCCGTTTCCCGTCTCCCAGGAACCTCAGAGGAAGAAATGGTGGAGACTAGTTAGCTCACGCCTGCTCAGACCCCACGTGCCTCACTCTCTCCACAGAGAGAGATTTCGCCGGTGCTCTTTACCAAAGCAGACCAGCGCCCCTCTTTCGAAGCAGCCAGCCTTGTCTTGTTTGGTGAATCAGAGGAAGACCCCCACGATGACATCCTGTCATTGGTGGCCTCTGAGGGCGAGGATTGGTTGGGCTCAGTCATTGACCCCACCCCCCCCATCTCAGTCTAGCAAAAGTGATGCCAGGGCGAACACAGACGCAGAACTTCTCCGCGTTCTCCCCAGGGCCTTCGAAGAGCTCTGCCTCGACTGGTCTTCACCGAAAGAGCCCACTAAAAGCTGCCTCGATGAATGGTTCCTGCCGGGGCACCAACAGGCCCCTCGTCAACGATCAGTGCCGTTTTTCCCTGAAGTTCATGATGAACTGACTAAGTCATGGCACGCCCCCTACTAGACCCGCCTATGAACTTCTTGCCTCTGCTGCGCTCTCAACTCGTGTTGGCGCCAAGGAGAAGGGATACGAAAAATTGCCCTCCCTAGAGGAAGCGGTGGCCACACATCTCTGCCCGTCCACCGCCGTTGGATTGTGGTCTAAATTGGCTCATCCATCCAAACCGTGCAGAACGACCTCAGCTCTCGCCGGCCGAGCCTATACTTCCGCTGGTCAAGCTGCTTCAGCCCTGCACACTATGGCGGTCCTCCAGTGTTCCAGGCAAAACTCCTCTGCTCCATGAACTAGTCTGGACCGGACCCCACGGCCTTCCGCGATCTGCACAGCGCCACTGACCTGGCCCTGCGCGCCACAAAGACCACCGCCTAGGTCATTGGAAGAAGCATGGCCAGCCTGGTAGTTTTAGAGCGCCACCTGTGGCATAACCTCACGGAGGGCTTCGCTGAGCGTTTCACTGAAGTACAGAAGTCTTTGCAGGCCATGCGACACATCCTGTCTAAACGCTCCAGTTCAGCCGACCCAACTGCCAGCCAAACCAGCGCCGCTGGTCTCTCAGCCCCGCCCAGTGGCTGAAACCAAATAGCGCCCGCAACCAGCTAAATGCTTCCCATTCCCGAAATGCCAGGGCCCCCGGACTAGAATTACACTGGACCCTGAGCCTCGGAAGCCTTCCTAGTCCAAGGACAGAAAGGAAGAGGAGGGGGTTAAGTCTCACTGCGCCCGGACCACCCCTGATTAAGAGCTCACATGCTTTTCCCAGCCCCCTTTTCAGTTCAGATGGCTGGAAATGTTCTGATTGCAACCAAAGGGCCCGTTCCAACTCACGCACCCTTGCAAACAAATGCGACAATGCTCGTTTCAACAGAGACAAAAATACAGCACAAAAATTCTCAGAAAAGAGCACTCTTCCTCTTCAAAACACCTGGGCGGCCGGGTCCCTGACACACGGTGTCCCGCCCCCAGACTTTATTCAAGCCCTAGTCACTCGGACCAAGGCCTGGGAAGTCATCCCCAATGTGTAAAAATGGTTACTGAACACAATAAAACGAGGTTGCTCGCTCCGATTCGCTCGCAGACCTCCACGCTTTCATGCAGTGGTCAACACATCGGTAAGGAGCAATGTGGCTCACGTCTTCTGCACCGAAGTGGTAAACCTGCTAGCAAAAGGGGCTATCGAGACAGATCCCCCTTCACAGAGCGAGTCTGGTTTCCACTGCTGTTACTTCCTCGCCCCGTAAAAGGATGGGGGCCTCCCTCATGAGACGGCCATTCAGGATGCTAACAATCAAACAAATCCTCTTGCAGATTAGCCCAGGGGATTGTTTTTTGTCAGTGGATCTGAAAGATGCTTACTTTCACATTGAGATAGCTCCCCATCACAGGCTATTCTTGAGATTCGCGTTCGAGGGTGTGGCTTATCAGTACACAGTCCTGCCATTCGGCTGTCACTGGCACCTCGTACATTTATGAAATGCATGGAATGCAGCTCTCTCCCCCCTGAGACAGTGGGAATGCGCATTCTGAACTACCTCGACGACTGGCTCATTCTGGCCCAGTCGAAGGCCGAGTTACAAACTCACAAATCCTGGCTCCTCAGCCATCTAGAATGCCTTGGGCTCTGGATCAACTTATCCAAGAGTGTACTGTCCCCCAGCCAGCGTATAACCTTCCTGGGAACAGTTCTCGACTCTGTTCAGATGAGAACTTGGCTCACACCAGATCACGCTCTCTCCATTCAACAGCTAGCTGCTTTGTTCAAAGCGGCTTCTTACCTCCCCCTCAGAACGTTTCAAAGGGGACTGGGCCTTATGACCTCCGCATCGTCAGTACTCCAATTAGGCCTACTGCATGTGCACCCACTGTAGCGCTGGCTGAAGCCCCAAGCCCCGGCTCATGCTTGGCGGTCCGGCCGCCTATGCATTTGGGTAAACCACGGCTGTACCAAAGCCCTGGCCCCTTGGAAAAACACCAGCTGGTCCCAGTCTGGCGTAAGCATGGGTCTAGTCTTGAGGAGGAAAGTTGTTTCAATAGTAGCCTCCAACCTAGGTTGGGGGTCTCTGTGCGAGGGCAGGCCAACCTCCAGCCTCTGGTCAAGCTCGGAGAAACGTCTACATATCAACTGCCTCGAAATGAGAGCAGTCTCTCTAGCCCTAGAAACCTTCCTCCCGAGCCTGGCAGGACACCACATCTTGGTCCGGACGGACAACATGGCAGTGGTGTCACATATAAAGGGTGGCCTCAGGTCGAGCAACCTGTACACCATGGCCAAACAGCTCCTAATATGGGCACACGCCGCTAAGAGCAGCGCATGTACTGGGTATACTGAACCGGGGAGCAGACATGCTATCTCGAGACAATGTTCCCCCCGGGGAATGGTCCCTCCACCCCCAAATGGTTCAACTAATCTGGAGTATCTTCGGGAGGGCAGAGGTAGACCTCTACGCCTCAGAAGACAACTCTCATTCCCTCCAGTCTTGATGCTCCCTCAGGCCATCGAATGGATCGGGGAGAACAAACAAGTGTGCAGTCCTCCTAATAGCCCCTCTTTGGCAGACCCAAACATGGTTCCCCGAGTTGATGCAGCTGCTAGAGACAGGTCCCTGGCCAATACAGGGAGGACCTAATCACGCAGGCGAAACAGGACAGTCTGGCCGTCTGGCACCCCCGTCCTGACTTATGGGCCCTCCATGTATGGCCCCTCAACAGGTACCCGGGGACCTCCCGGAAAGAGTCCCAAGCACTATCACCGAGGCTAAAGCTCCTTCCACGAGACGCCTCTATGCCCTTTAGTGGTTAGTGTTCACCAGCTGGTGCTCAGCTCGGAACCTAGACCCCTACTTATATGAAGTACCACTGGTACTTTCTTTTCTACAAGAGCTACTGGACGCGGGTCGTACCCCGTCCATGCTGAAAGTATACGTGGCGGCCATAGCAGTTTTCCATGCTCCTGTGGCCAGCCAATCCTTAGGAAGAAACGACCTGGTCGTACACTTCCTCAAGTGGATCAGAAGGCTGAGCCCGCCTCGTCCTCCCTCTATACACTCATGGGACCTATCTACGGTCCTCAGGGCCCTTAGGGGACCCCCTTTTGAGCCGCTTCAGTCAAATGACTTAAAGCCACTTTCACAGTCAAGCGAGTGGGCGATTTACAAGTGCTCTCCATGAACGCTTCCTGCCTTGAGTTTGGGCCCAACGACTTCAAAGTCGTCCTCAAACCGAAACATGGCTATGTACCCCAGGTGCTGTCAACTTCGTTCAGAGCCCAGGTCATTTCACTATCTGCCCTTCCCCTGTTGGAAGACGATAGAGAATTAAGTCTACTCTGCCACGTCAGGGCTCTCAGAGTTTATTTAGAGAATTCTGTCCTGTTCAGGCAGTCGGAACAGCTCTTAGTATGATTCGGCGGCCGCACCAAAGGGCTCCCGGTCACGAAGCAAAGATTGTCACTTTGGATAGTAAACGCTATATCTTTGGCCTACGCCCTTTCAATGCCCCGTAGGCGTCAGGGCTCATTCCACAAGGGGCATGGCCTCTTCATGGGCATGGTCCAGTCGTGTACCAATTGAAGAAATTTGTGCGGCGGCCGGCTGGTCTTTGCCGTCCACATTTGTTAGGTTTTACAATTTGGAGGTGCTGGCTCTGTAGGCACGAGTCCTTTCTATCTAAGTGGGTGTAAATATTTCTATAAGTACTTTTGGATACTCTACCCACCTCTATATCAGCAAGGAGTAAACAAAATGAAGTGAGTGAAATTGGACGCTGTCGTATACATATATGTCGTATATGCATTAGACAACTGGAGCTGAAGCAAAACAGCTTAGTCACATGTAGTGGAAAAGTTTGTGTGGAAAGTTTAGTTTAGTGGAAAGTAGTAAACTACTTTTATCTTACAAGTAACTTACTTTAGAATATAATATTAACAACAATCTTAATGACTTTATATTGTAATTATATACATACCTACTTTGTTGTTTCATCTATCATATGTACACGTAGATTCCACATTCGACCCCTCCAGACACGTCGGCCCGCCCGCCATCTTGAAACGGTCAGTGTGTCGTCACTAACAGTAAGAATCAATGATGTCACAACATTGCGCAGCTTATGGTTGTGAAACCGCCAATATTTAATTTCCAGAAGAAATGGAATAACCTTTCACACCAAAACTGTGTGTTGAAAAATTCTGCTGTCGCTTAAATTTTGTTTCGTTTTGTTTACAGAGTAAAAACTGACAAATTAACTGCAAATATTGTATATTGTTATTCTTGTTTATCGAACTGTTGTATGAAAACAATATCATGTAGCCTAACTGTGCAGAGTACTTGTTAATGTTTTTTTTTCGAGAGTAATTACATTGTTTGCAGCTTAGCCCTGTAAGCAGTTTAGTCCATGATAACTGAAGTACTGTAAGGTTCATATTTAGTGGGACAGATATCAGTAATCACTGGCCATTATATGGCAAGTATTGTGATAGGAAAGCGGAATAGCCCTGTGATTATGATCTTATTGGTGTTGGAGGGCAGAAAGAGGACAGGGATTGGTTCACAAACCCGTCTGGCATGGTAATGGGCTGTGATAATGCTATTGATGACAGCATAATGGCTGCCTGTGACCATGAATTAAATAAGATCTGTGATGATATTTGTTCAGCTCTCACATGGACTGCCTTGTGGACAAAAGATAATACCGAGGCAAAGTAAGACGAAAGGAAAAGAAAGAGATCAGAGAGAGGCAGAGAAAGAAAAGGAGAAAAAGAAGAACTAGAAGAGAATGACGTAAAGGAACAAGAAGGAGAAGGGAAAAAAGAACGATATGGACAAATCTGTTAGAACTTGTTGGCATTGGGAAGGCTAAACGAATGGTCAGGGCTATTGTCTCTGTGATACATGTCCAAGCATAGCATGGCACAGTCACCTGTGTTATTCAGAGTTTGCATGAACTCTTTGTCAGGGTGCAAAACTCTTAAAATGGTCTCAGGGGTGAAGCCCTATCTTAAGGGAGCAGAGCGAAGAAGAGCAGAGGCCTGCTTCTATCTCTCAATCTGTGCCTCTCAATCCCAATCACAGGCACATTGTTCTCATCATGTTGTGGAAAAGGCTTTTGACAGGGCACAGTGATGAATCACCCACGCCAGTCTTTCAGCAAGGGAAATAGAGTGAGCAAGTGCGCGAGAGAGAGAAAGAGAGAGCGCAAGGGAGATAGAGCGACAGGGCCTCACAATGTAAGTAAGGGCAGCAGAGAGGAAGGAGAAAAGAAGAAAAAAACATCAACCGCACAGCACTCAGTTCATTTCTGTAGCTCTTTCATGTCTGGCTCTTTTCATTGGTGAGACGGTGTTTTAAAGTTATTCTCTCCTTTTTTCTCAGGATCAGGTTGAGCAAATAGCAAGAGGCAGAGGCTGAAAGAGGAAGTGCTTTTACCTGGGTAGAGGTGCTGATGGCCATGAGCTCCCTGTTATGTTGGAGATGCTTAGAAAAACAAACGTTAAACAGACCCAATTCCTTAACTAATGAGCTGACATTCTAATCTTTCAGAGTTTAGCCTGACTGACACAAAGAGAAAGCACATTTCTTACCACATTCACATCATGAAATATAAATGTTATCAATTCAGTTTCTTTCTTTTTTTTTATTTTGGGAACACCTGATTTCTGGAAGCGAGATGTTTGATTATCTTTGATCATGTGAACATCTCAAAATTATCATTATACACACACTGGGCCAAAGTAAGCAATTTAATCTATATTGTCGTAGGTCGAGGCAATGGCCATTACTGTTTTTTTTCTCGAGAATGATAAACATATAGAAGTATTTGCATATTAGTATGTTTTTGTGCATGTGTGTGTGTATTTATTTGTTTTAAGTCACTTTTTTTAAATGGGCAATTTGTGCCAAAGGATGGTTGGTTTGTGAGATTTAAGATTTTATTTTGATTAAGATTACCAAGGATGCATTAAATTGATTTAATGTGACAGTAAATGTAATGTGATTTAATGTGCCAGTTTTAAATTGTAATAGTATTTCACAATATTAGTGTTTTACTGTATTTTGTATTAAATAAATGCAACCTGGGTGAGCATAAAAGACTTCTTTCAAAAAGATTAAAACATTTTACCAACCACAGTTTTTTATTGGTAGTGTAGCTGATAATGAATTTTTTTTTTTTTTAAATCAACATTTTAACCGTTACCATTATGATATACAATCATTCTCTGTTGTATTATGTTGTTATTGGTTGATATCATGTTGGTGTCCTTATTACAATCTAACAAATTATTTTAAACCCTCTTAAATCTTTCGACTTCCCATCTTTGAGATTATCTTGGATTTTTTTTCTGGGCTGGACTGTAGTGATGTATAAGATACAGGATTAACTATAATTTACCGCACAATTATAGAGCAGCATGAATGCGGGAGGAGCCAGACTCAAACCACATGCTTCCACCACACCTCCTCAAACCCCAGACTAAACAACATGTGGTGATTGACAAGTCCTAAAATATGCTAGGCCTTCCCATTCTCGGCATACTGCCAACAAAATATCTTGCTTATTAGCAGACTAATTTCAATGCATGCTGGACTTTTAAAAAAGCACAAAATGTTAAAGCCATTCACTACATCTATACAAAGATAAATGGTCCTTAATAAAGCACAGTGTGAAGCATAGTAAACTTCTCCTTGCCAAGTGCTCCAGGTCATACCTTTTTAAACCATCTGAGTAATTATGCACTTTATTCTTGGGCCATAAAACGTAAAACTTTTGCGCAGGGTGAATTCGGCTGTGTTGATAAATGGGCTTTGGAGTGAACAGAATGCTTAGCTGGGCTAGTTAAAGCATGAGCACTGCGCATAAACAGGAAATGGGTCCAGGGCCCTGACGGCCACAGCTATGGCATGGGGTTCGTCTTGCGCTTTGTGATCAGATACATATACATATTTCATATCTATTCAGCTCTAATCTCCCAACCCTGAGATGGATTTTGCTTGGAAAGCTAGTGCAAACATTGCAAAAAAAAAAAAAAAAAAAACGCTGATAATGGTTGCGACTTCCGAAACTTTGCGAAACCAATGAAGTTGCCTTTTTTTTGATGGCTCGTCTGAATCGACCTGTTCGGTGCTTTTTGTGTGAGAAAGATATTGCGTGGATAAAGGCCAACAAGGATGATGAGAGCAGTAGGTTAAAAAGTGAGACGCACCCTTGGCTGAGTGGGTTAGAGGGACTGACACCTGGGCAAACACTGCCGAAAGACTCATCTGTCATCAACTCTGAGAGCGAGTTAGAAACTCAGCCGCTTTTGTCGAGCCACAACAAAGGGGAACATATGAATTAATTTAACACTTTGCATTCTGTGGTCTCTGAGGTTGAGTTCTTTTAAAGCCAATATTATGGGTCAATAAATATGATAAATTGCTTGAGTCTACATCTTTGACTAAACTATATGCTGGACTTAATTTGCGTTATTGCTGTTGTTGTGCTTTCTGATCTCCTCGCTGCTACACGATTCTTCGTT
Source organism: Siphateles boraxobius (assembly GCF_051911475.1). Lineage (NCBI taxonomy): Eukaryota > Metazoa > Chordata > Actinopteri > Cypriniformes > Leuciscidae > Siphateles > Siphateles boraxobius. Next base: position 30,293,337 of record NW_027508734.1, on the reverse strand, counting down.
CGACATGTCGAAGACATACACAGTACTTATCAACAAATCTTCATTACCTACCTCCATTTCAAACTCGTTCTGAAATTGAGATTAAGTAAGGCACAGTAGGAGATAACTGAAACGGCTGAAAATGATTACATGTTTGTATTCTTTGTACTTAGTCTTTTGTGACGCATACTTGGGGGCTGAAGAAAACTTGTGTGGCTGGGAATGCTAAGCCATTTAAGGCCCAGATTCCATGGTGAGCTCAGAGCCGCACAGACTGTGAGTGTCACATTTACAAAAATCTGAGCATTAGTGGACACACTAACACTCCTTAGCCTTATTCAGTCTGAATGTCTGCTGACAAAAGAATCATTATGTAGAGCCATATTCCATTTGATTTGACATTAAACAGGGAGTTTATTCAGGACACCTGCAGAATACAAATAGGGCTACACAAATGTAAAAAATGTTTTATACATAATAAAGGTACAATAATAATAATAACTAAATTATTATTTTTGTTGTTGTCATTATGTAGATCTGCAACTATATATTTTTGGGATGGATATATCAGACATGCATCCGAAATAAAAATGTGTGCTTTTTCAACAATCATCAGTGTCAAGTGTGATCACACATTTCTTAAATTACCAAGAGAGCTTCTGCATGTGATATGAGCACCAATATGTTAGCTGCTGACTGTGACACTGAGTTGAACATAAATCAGCTAAGCACATCAGTGAAAGAGCTTCAGAGACATTTCCATGGCAACACATGCATTGAAATCGCAGAGACCGATTGTTTTCTGTCAAAGGCCAGCTACACGCACAGAAAACCTTGAGAGACCACGTAGACTAGCACTGTGTGAAGGCTTTCACTTCTCACCGGCTAAGATGAAGCACTGCACTCGGACTGCTGTGTATGTAGAAAAGAAACTCTAAGCTGTTTAAGTCAGCCAGTAATCCAGCCATGAGTGCAATGTGACATGACCACTGGGGACAATGAGGGCATGCTCGTTCATTCATTGTCCTGACAGCCTGATATCATCTCCATGTTATCTAGATCTGTTTCCAGCTGAGCAATGGGCTTCTTAACATCGTTGTTAATATGTTTGGAGTAATCAGTGTCTTCATTACAGCCTAAAGCTGCCGTAATCCTCAGAATGGCTGTTAAAGATTAAGAGTTTTTTGTGAATGTATCCATTCTTAAAATCTATATTTACAAATTATTTATCAATAGACAACATCTGTGGAAAGAGGGGAAACTACACCCCCTATAGCCACTAGTTATTTTTTTAACAACAACAACAAGAGATATATAGTTGTAAATATTTATGTACCAAATAATGTGCATATTTTGTAATATTTTGGTGTACACATGCAAGGGAAAAGCTGTGGAACCATGTAATAAACCAAATTGTTCTAAAATAGGCACAATAAAACTTGACGTGACAGGTAGACTAAAGTACTGTTTAATGGCACTGAACAATGTAATCATTTACAGTTTTATGCTTTGTTAAAATATATTACCAAAAGAGTAACCAATCTGCGTATTCTGTTGTAGCTATTATTAAGAGACACATCTTTCCAATTGCTTCAGTAACACTTCATTCAAACTATCCCTATCAAAGGCAGTTTTGTTAAAGACAAAAATGAAATTGTAAAACAATAATTGAAAGAGAAATATAGTGAGAACATGGCTATTTGTGACTAACTTACTGCTTTATTCATTAAAAACAGTGTAACAATTGAGAACGATTTCCATTGTTCTCAATCACTCTTTAGTTAAGAAACCATGAAATGAATAATCTTGTTTTTTTTAAGGAATATTGCAGTAATCAATATAAATCTGTGCACATCATTATATATTTAATTCATAATCTTCTCCGACGTGTTGACTGGTCTGGTGCGAGGGCGGGACATCCTGTCACTCACATGAGATCACAGCAGTATCAAACCACAATGATACAATAATCCAATCAATTCACAATGGACAAAATCAAGTCCCGCCCTACTTTTTTGTTTTTGTTCGAGGAGCTGTTTCACTCAGATATACTTTGCAAAAGGGAAGAGAAAGACTATAGCCATTTTTTTTAATGCAGACAAAAATCTAAATCAGAATCAGCTGTATTCAAAACAAAAAGTGTCCACTCAAGGGGACAAATTAAAAATAATAATGAATCAGTATTGCCTTTAAATTACAAAAATGATTATTGGTGAATAAAAGGACTCCAGTGCTGAGTCGTTTGGTGCAGTTTTAATATGCAGTACAAGCACAAACAGGAGCAAGCTTTTAAAAAGTTAGCATGAGGATTAACACCCCTCCTATGGTAAATCTCTGAACTGCATAGCGATAAATCACTCCACTTAATTTCATTACATTTTCCATTAATCCACAGCATTTTTGGCAGTCAAACTATTTTCTCTTAATGGTTTCCATACAGATTAAAAGCTTTGCTTTTGCCCTTGTGAAAGTTTGAAATATAAGAGATTTAAGGAATTTCAGGAACCCTCAAATAATGAAGAGCATTTTATTCTAAATTTACAATTAGAAGTGTTGAACCCCCACCCCCAATTATTTAAGAAGAGACAAAAGTCATCTTAAATCATTAGAGTTTAAGAAGAAATGTGGGTTATAGACTAATTACACCGTAATAAATAAATAATGGCAAATAATGATCAGCTTAACTTGGAGCAGCAAAACTTTACAGGCCAATTCAAAGCATGTGATCAGAAATAGTGATCTTTGTAACAATGATAGGGGGTTGGGTTTATGATTTATATCCCAGTCTCATAAGTCTCCTGCAGCTCCATCATTAACCCCTAGGATATCACATATTAACACAATATTATTACATTTTACATGCCATAGGGGCATGTTGTCACAGAAGGTCAATGTCTGTTGACCTTATAGAACTATTTTCACTGGTGTAAAATTATAATTAATATAAATGTATTAACTGTACACTGTTAAATGATTTCTGTTCAAACTTCAGTTACAGAAAGTATTATTAATATATAAATATTATATATATTTTTTATTTTATTCTTTTATATAGAAATTCTATTATTATTATAAAATTATTTTTTACTCATCCCTTGTTTATCACTAGTAACTTCCAAGCAATATTCAAAGTCAAAGCACAAAATCCTGTCACACCATAGTCTGATATGAAGTTGTTGGTAAAGTAGTATTTCGTCTTATGTCTCTGTTTGCTGTGAAAATAATCAAAGACTAGAATCACACATACCAATTTGCATTAACCATAACTATCCCTCTTCTTCTCAACTACAGTGGGAGGAAGCATGTGTACTGCAATTTAAAGATGACAGTAGGAATGGGAATCTCTTCTAATGGCTAGATGGGCATCAGTGATTGGGAGCACTCCCTCGTCTCCAGCTCAAGAAACCAGTCATAAAAGGATTGGACTCCTCAGACTGCATTGGTAAATAATAATTAACTCCCCTTTGGTCTCACAGACACAAGCAATAATTGACAAAGCAGATCTAAAGACCTCAAAAGACACTTTGCCATGTTCTTATGAATTAACATTTGAAAAGCATCCCAATAGGACATTCTTCCAAAAGCTTGTATAATATTTTCAGGTGAAGTGTCTGAGCAGACAACAAAAAGACATTTAGGCCTGCAGTCTGTATAGTCTCCATTGCTATAAATCCAATTATTATAATTCACACGGAGCAGAATGTCGGAATTTGTGTTGCTGAGAAAGCTAACTCTAATGGACGAATGTGAAAAACACAATGTGTGCGCTATGGAGGATGGAGTCATGATTCTCCATACAGAGAGATGGGCGCAGATGCTCTTGCTCTCCTTATACGGTTTGTACATTTTATCATCTCCTCGGCAGAGATGTGTCACTGCACTGTTCTCAATCTGATCTGACAGAGTGCTGGTGTTTTCAGTGATACAACATCTTAGCAAAGTGCTCCAAAGACCAAGCCATGTTTTATTCATTTCATCTTTATAACCCATGAAAATAAACAGAGATGTAACTTTGTCCTGCTGGGTCTGATATAACTAAGTTTCACACATTCACACCAAGCTTTGCCTAATATGATTGATTTGCATTAGTCAAAATTCTAACCATTCATTCATGTAGTTTTCTAACCATATTGTTTAATGTAAATTATTTTCTCAGAGAAAGACTTGATTGATCATGGCCTAATGCATAAAATTTAGTGATAAAAGTGTCTCTTGGAGCACAAAATACAGTAATGGTTCTTTACTAGTTCATCCCAATGATTGGATCTCTCTCTCTGACATTTTATGTTGTAAATTCTTTAAACTGTTCCTGGATAAACATATGTTGGATCTTAAAAAGAGAGCTTTATAAAAAAAAAATAAAAAAAAATCTATAAATAATTTATTTAGTTTTATTATTAAACATTTATTACATTATTTTTGTTGCGGTTGTCCTTTTCTGTTTCATTAATTAAATGTATTTGTTTTCATCAAGACTTGTAATATAAGACAATACTGTGCACCAGTGGTTCACAATCTTAGTTTTAGCAATGAAACACAAGCACTGTGATGCCTATCTTGAACATTTGATAGACCTTACACAAATAAAGTAAATGCTCTCATAAATGCTCACTGAATCTGGATGAGGCCAATCACCACCTCCTTTCATCCAGAGCAGAAATTTACACTGTACAGTAGCTCTGGGCCACTGACCACCATCAATATTTTATCAGGCCCCAACCCTGACACATAATTTTTTCATGTGACACTTAAGCTGCTGTGGAGATGGAGGTTTCTAGGCATGCCAGGAAAACTGCATTATTTTGTTCACTGGGATAAAAGATTGTTATGAATACAAAATGTTATTTATTTCTTATGTGTGCACGCATATTTCCAACATTACATACTTGTATGAGTCATCAGTAATGCAAGTTGACCTACAGCAAATACGTGATTTACGAATGTAAGAGGGAATTGAGGGAATTATTGCCAAAGCATAGAATCATAAAACATGAATTTCGATTACAAAGGTCTATGGTCATAACCTCATGAAACTATTTTTTTGTTAAACAATGCATATGATTTCTAATAAAAAAAGTCCAGCAAAACACTGTAGCTGTGCATTTGAAATAAGGATGAAGGTGACAATAATGCATCAAAGACATTTCAACTTCCTTACTGCTTTTTTTAACTGCCCATCACATTTTTAAATAAACAGAAACAATGTTCATTGTCAAAAGTGAGGTGATTACAATTAAAGTCGGATATTATGGAGGGTGAGATCAAGAAAAAGAGAAAAAGAAGAGTGTCCTGTTTGCCCAACAGTAGTATTTGAACGAAAAGGATGAGAAAGGATTTGTGGTAAAAAGGAGGTGTGGTGAGGAGGGGTGGGGGATAGGTGAACAAAAAAAAAAGCACAAAATCTTTTCAATAACTCTGCCGAGTGTTGAGGCCTCAGCCCTGCCTGTCTGTTGCCCTGGGTGCGTGTGAAATGCTTCCCGTGAACAAAGTAAGCCATGGGCGCATCCCAAAGGCCTTTGTGGCCAAAGCCTGGTGAAGAGGCTCTTCACAGCGCCAGCAAACACAGTCTACAGCCTCTCACCACAATTCTGCAGATCCTCCCATTGTGTCCCAACACACATTACACACTCGAGAGGGAAAGAGGAGAAACAAGGCAAAACTAATGAAAAGCTTTGAGTGGCTGCTCTTCTCGGAGCACACCCACACTCTAAAGCCCAAGAACTGCCCCAGACGCACACACGCACGCATACCTTACTTCCAGCAAATAATTGCTATTGAAACACTTATTTGCTGTTGTTACCTGCACATCCTGCCACATCAAGAGGGATGGTTTTGCTGTGGTGTTACTCCAATGACCTGGAGATGGGACATCCTATTCCTTATCACCGTGCATCATGTAAGATAAAAAAAAAACAATTTCCTCCTCTCTGAAATAGATAAAAAGATTAAGGTTAAGTGAGTTGAGAAATTTGTGTGGCAAATGTCAAAACAGCATGACAAATTGTACTGAGTAAACTAATGCTGGTTACAACAAATAGCCTACAGTTTTTACAGAGTCTTAATGTGTGGACACATTCATAACAGCATAAATGGGACTACAGTTTGAGCCTATTATTTTTACTGGACCCAAGGATAGAAGAGGACAATGGTTTAATTCTGAATTTGGACTTATGTTTAGTCACCTTTGATACTGTTATCTGTTCTTAAACTATTTTATTGTATCTTTAAGATACAATATACACCTTATCATTTGTCAGTGATGCAGGCCTAAAATTTAGATCTCTTCCATCCACCCTAACCATAACCTTAACCTTGCATGTGTTCCCTTTTAGTGAGTCTTACTCGCTGCACAGCATATTTACTAATTACAAACATGCTAGCATTCCATTGGAAATTTTGGTGGGAAAAGGCTTCAGAGAATGTTTTTTAAGGAGAAAGAAAAAGATTGAGATAAAGAGAAAGTATAGTGTACATAATTGAATGGAGTTTTCAAAAATACATACATGGGACAATGGTGGTGGGAAGCAGTGGTTCTTTAACAGATGTCCTCCTGTTGATGCATTTGGAAAAACTGCATTTTATTTGTGATGAATGTGCACAACAATGAAATTATATACACTATAATTATATACAAATATAAATTATATACATTATATTTGGAAAGAAGCGTAAATGGATGGAGAAGCATAGGTTACTGTAAAGCTACGTCTTAGTTGGTGCTTATCTTGGCGAAAGCCGAGTACAAATCAGCATGAAGTTTTAACATCTACTCTCGTGTAATGGAAATCATGAAGATCTGGATAAGTCCAGTGACTGCGGTGAATAGTGCTGCTGGCAACAAGGGAAAGACCTTGCGACAGCCTGGAGAGACAGCTGACAGGAGGAAAGAGACCCCAATGGGGCTGGTAAGGGTTAGCTACCCTTGTCGGCAGTATCCAGCTCTGTGTTAACAGGATGCTGGAGACACCCGCCCAAAGCTTCTGAGAAATTAAAGAGGAAAATACCCCTAGAGTCTGCGAGAGCAGGGGCAGAAGATGACTCAATGTTGGACAACATGGTTAACGACTTTGGAATGGAAACGGATATGAGTATGGAGAGCACTTCACAAAAGACTAGTTCAGGTTCTGAAGTTAGCAAAGTCATTGAACTCCAAGCTTGTGTCTGTGGCTGGAGCAAGGTGACAACGGTCAGGGGTTTGAAGATTCATCAAGGGAAAATGAAATGCTTGAGAGAGAAGGGACAAGGGCCTCGCATTGATCAGTACTTCTTACGAAGTCAGTCAAGTCAGTCGAATATAATCCAGCGACAGTAAGCAAACCTCAGTTTGCACGATATCAGCACCCCTGTCAAAGAGGAGAGGAGGGTTTGCACAGTTAGTGATGAATACATTGATACTTGTGAACCCGGTCAGATTAACCAGCAAAAGAGAGAAAAGAACCTCAACGGGCATAGGCCTGGAGTTAGATGGCCAAGAGCTTGTGAGAAAACTGCATGGGACACGGTAAACACAGATCTATGCTTTACATTGGAAGGATTAACTGGTAAAGTTGAAAATAAGCTGGATAAATTTGGGGACATCATTTACGCATATGGAAGTGAGAGGTTTGGTGTGGAAAAAAGGAAGGAAAAAGTACAAACTACTCCTGGAATGTCTAGAAGGCAGCAGAAAATCAAAGGGTTAGTTAGAGAAAGGAGGCAGCTGAGGAAGCAATGGAAAAGAGCAGAACAAGGTCAGAAGGAGGGACTCAATCTCTTACAAAGGGCCATAAAAGATAAGCTTGCAACATTACGCAGAGCTGAGTGCCTACGGAAACGCTACAAAAAGAAGGAGCGTGCGAGGGGTAATTTCTATAAAGACCCATTCAAATTCGTAAACAAGTTATTCACCAGTGAGAAGAATAGCACTTTAAAAGCATCTAGGGTTGAGCTACAGAGATATTTGGAGGAAACGCATACAGATGCAAAAAGGCATGAGCCTATGTCAATTCCGTCAGACATCCCACCTATCAATCCACCAGAGTACCAAATGGAGGTCTGTGCACCTAAGTGGAATGAGATAGAGTAGGTTGTGAGAAAGGCAAGGGCTTCATTATCTCCAGGGCCTAATGGAGTTCCGTACACAGTGCGCCAAGGTCAGACTGGAAATGACCTTAGTAGAGTCAAGCGACAAATGTGTAAGGGTGGCAGCACCTGTGTTAAAAACTGGTAGAAAGTGGTCAGCAAAGAAATCTGTGGAAGAGGCAAAGGCTGCCCTTCAAATTGGTGATATCGTGGGGCAGGTACAGCATGGAAGAGGGGGTTTGGGGTTCAGTTTAAATCCTCCTAAATGGCACAAGGCAGCCCCTGCTCAAAGGAGGAAGCTCGTAGTCAACGAGGTGCGAAAGCAGGAGGAGAGGATGAGGTGTATAAAGGCCATTTCCCAGGCCAAGTAGGGAGAGTGGGTGAGATGGGAGAGTGTGGAACAACGCAAGATGGGCTGGCAAGACCTTTGGTCAATGGAAGAGAGGAGGATCAGTTTCCTTGTCAGGTCAACATATGATGTTCTCCCATCACCACAGAACTTAAACCTCTGGGTAGGAGAGGATCCCTCTTGTCCTTTGTGTTCATCACCTGCCACATTAAGGCACATTTTGACAGGATGTAAGGTGGCTCTTAGCCAAGGTCGGTTTACTTGGTGCCATGACCAAGTACTCCGATGTTTGGCTTTAGCATTGGAAGACAAGCGTAACATGATCAATAAGTTGCCACCTGTTCTAGCAAAACATTACACACAGAAGACAATATTCCTCCGCCCAGGCGAGCAACCACGAAGAAAAGGTGTTAAAACCAATTCTCGCTCAGGACAACTGGAAGCTGCTAGGGACTGGAAAATGCTGGCTGATCTTGATCAACGGCTTATTTTTCCACCTGAGATTGCCACCACTAACCTCTGACCAGATATTGTTTTGTGATCTGGATCAGCACGCATTGTTCAACTGATAGAGTTAACAGTGCCATGGGAGGATGCTGTAGATCAGGCATATGAGGCATATGAGAGGAAGCAACTGCGGTATGCTCAGCTGGCCACTGAAGCAGAACAGCGAGGATGGAGAGTCCGGGTTTATCCAGTGGAAATGGGTTGTCGAGGATTTGTACACTCCACAACCCGGTTCCTCAAGAGACGTTGGATTCAGTGGCCAAGAGTTGCGTCGCACGGCAAATAACTTATCTGAAGCAGCAGAGAGGAGCAGCAACTGGCTGTGGTTGAGATGGAAAGAGTCTGGCTGGCTGTGTACAGGCCGCCATGCTACGGTTTTGAAAAATTCTTGAAAATTCGATGAGTCTGTTGGTTTATTTGTATAGTTTGCATAGTAATTACAGTTATTACGTTCCTGTGTATCTTGCGTGAATGAGGATTGGTGTTTGGACAGATACTGTGTTTTGCGGTAGTATGCCATACGGAACCGTTGCCACTGACCGCTTTAACGTCCGCAGTGGGGCTCGACAGCCTTGGTCAAACGGGTTGGCGCGTATGGTCGGGTTGTGGAGAGGTTGTGAGAGATTGTGGTTAGGTCAAAGGAGCAGTCTCAGCAGCAGGAGGGATGTAAAGGTCAGTAAGCTGGGCTGAGTTGAGTGGGGGACGGAGGGGGGTGACTCTGTGACTCTCTACGTCTTAGTTGGGGCTTATCTTGGCGAAAGCCGAGTACAAATCAGCATGAAGTTTTAACATCTACTCTAGTGTAATGGAAATCACTACCGTTCAAAAGAAAAAACTTTTATTCAGCAAGCATGCATTAAATTGATAACATATAACAGTAAAGACAATTATAATCTTACAAAATATTTCTATTTCAAATAAATGCTGTTCTGTTGAACTTTCTATGAATTAAAGAATCTTGAAAGAAAATGAATGTTTCCACAAAAAAGCAGCACTACTGTTTTCAGCGTTGATATAAAAATGAAATCAGCAAATTAGCTTATCAGAATGATTTCTGAAGGATCATGTGACACTGAAGACTTGAGTAATGATGCTGAAAATTCAGCTTTTACATCCCAGGAATAATTTAAATTTTAAAATATATTAAAATAGAAAACATTAAATTTTACAATATGACTGATTTTACTGTATTTTTAATTTAAAAAAATGCAGCCTTGATGAGCCTTGAAAAATAATCAATGTTGTGTACAGTCACCTCTCCAAATAATTTGCAGTCTCTCTCTTGCTTTCTCTCTCTAACTGGCTATGGTGCAACAATAAATATATTGAAAGTAAAATGAAAAAAAAAAGAAAAATCCACAGCTTCAAAATTTATATTGAACATCTAAAAAGCTCATTTGCTCAGACCTTGGTAGAACTTGGTAGAAAAGCCTATATTTGTTTTTGGAATAAATATTTCATGCATTATATAAAATGAAGGAAGGTCAGCGAGCCAGTCAGCAGTTAAGAACTTTAAAAATATGCACTGTGTGTGAGCGCAGCAGAGGGAGGCAGACATGTGGCCCTGAGTGCATTTTACTGTATTTCATCAGGAAAAGATACATTCTCTAAAAATAGGAAGGATGAAGAACTGGAGGGAGGGTTAAGGGGACTCAGAGGAAACACAGGCCTGCTGATCTGAGTAAATTTAGAGACATAACTAGGGAAGATGCTGAGTAACTTTTTTATTATGTTCAGGTAATGTAAAGCTACAACGAATATGTCTCAAAACAAATTGCTAATTTCTCCTTGAGATACATTTCAAACCTCTCTTACAAGTGTGTGGAAACTATATATGCATCATATTGAGATATCGAATGTGATATTGAATGTATTTTTTTTGTTTATTTAAAAAAAGCCTTTAAAAAATCTTCTTTTTTACACAAAACATCTGGTCAGTTGTTTTGACTCAACATTTTGAACAGACGGCACATTTTTTCTACAAAAAAAATCTGCAAACTTTTCCGTGTTTCAACTGAACTTATTGATCACTTTATGTATTATTAATATATTTTGGCAGGCACTTTTGTCATTATTGCAGAAGAATAACTTGGAGGATATTTTTTAGATATTACTTAACTTACTGCGGGAAAATGTTGTGGAACACTCTGACATCAGACAGCATTTAGAGACTATAATCAGGGACTATGTTTTAAAATATTTGTCATACATAATTATTTGCTGTTCTTCTAATTGTTCATGCCCAATCCCATGAGTGCCTGAGTATCCTGACATGATTTCCACACATAGTTCTGTAACCACATGACATTTTTACTCAGTTATCTGAAGCATGTCTCACCACCTCTCTGTGTTGGGTCTTGTCTCTTGTAGGATGTAGAAGCTTGTAAAAATTTTCTCAAACTGCAAAAGAAAAACAACTTAGGTGAAGAACAAATGATTTTTTTTCTCTTGAGTGACAGACAACTTCACGAAGACATGGCAGCTCTGTTTACCATTGGCAAAAATGTCACATTGTAAAGGTACAATACAATTATTAAGACACCAGGAACTCAGCATTGTCAGCAGCAAAAACATACATTATATGTGAACATGTTTGAGAATTTTATTTCAATAAACAATATTTTATCTAGTCACCAGTTGCATAAGAAACTGAATAAAACATAACATGAATCATTATTTATAAGCAGGAAAACAAGTAACATAATCCAAAACTTCCAGCAAAATTGTACTACCTTCATGATCACACCTTTATGTTTTTTTAGTTTGTGGTGGAAGGGAATTCTTGTCTGGTGATTCTGACAACCTTTGTAGCAATGTGGGTAATATGAGACAAAAGTTACTCAATGGCATAGTATCACAATACAAGAACTAGTCTATAACAAAATGCAAAGTCATGGGGATTCATGCGTAAACTCATCTTCAGAATATTATGGGAAATGTCCTTCTAATAAGCCTAGAAGATGATAATCTCCCAAATAAAATAGGTGCAACGCTTGTTTATAATACTTAATATGCAGCACCAGACCAGCTGTGGCCTCATACTGAAAGACACACATTGTTCGCCTCCTGTGAACTGCTGGAAAAGAACCAGCTTTGAAATGTGATTTATGTATTATCGGTGTCACCCCGATAGCCATATATTCACATCATGGAGCAGCTCTGAAGCAAGTTTATGGCCAAACTGCGTTAAACACAGTTTAAACAGCACATATCATTTGATTACATGGTACCAGTGTTTTTCTGACACTTTTTACAATGGACATCAAGACAAGATGCATTAAGATAAAATGCATTAAGACAGAATGTGGTTGAGTGTGCTTATGAACTAAAGCTGCATAATGCTCAAAAAAGCATTTCATAGTGCATATTATATCAAATGCACCTTGGAGAATATAATGATCAAAGCAGGGAAATATGGTAATTTTGATATTTTGCAACTTATGACCTAATCAGTGATTTAAAGAAAGCATCTGACATTATAGGCATACACAAGAAGTTAACCTGAGATAGTTCACCCAAAACTGACAATTCTGTCACCACTTAATCACTATCATGTCATTCCAAACCTGCATGAATCCCTTTGAAAAATGTCTCAATTTTTAGTCTGTACAATGACAGTCCATTGTGGAAGTTCAGTGTTGTTTGGATCATACCTTATGTTCCACAAAACAAAGGAAGTCATTCAGGTTTAGAACAACAATGACGGTGTGTAAAAGATGACAAAAGTTTCATTTTTTATGAACTATTTTTCAAATTTCCTTTCATTTAACAAATACATTCAGCTAGTTCTAAGGAATATCTAGAAAGACTAGATGCATTGATCTAGAAACAAGTGTCTGTAAGTCTGAAAATGACAGCGTATAAAGCAGCCTCAGCAGGTGTAGCAATTCACTTTCAAAAGCTATATGATTATGATTTTTAATTATATGATGCAATTCTTGTTTAGGTGCATTTTAACTTTTCATTCATTTTCCCCTCTCCTAAATATTAAGAGTTTGCCTCTTAAATGCAATGGCCCTCTATGGGTTTTGAAACACTGATACTGCATTTACAGCAAATTGCACCTTCACTTGTAAAAAATTACAGTGCTCAGTGTGTATTTAAGTAAGACTGTGTGCCGTTTGGAAAGCAATACGAGCAGACTCCATGACCACATGAAACACAACTTAAATTGACTTCAAAGGAGCAATGGAAGAGCGGCAGGAGCAAGCTCTGACAGCAAAAACAATAATTTAATCACATCATTATAAATATTAAGCAAAATTCATATTTCTCTCATCATCTTTAAAGTGGATTTTTATGATGTTTACTCCATGTAATAAAGGGTTAGGATGATTGAGGTGTCATGTGGGTGGAATCTTCAGCTTCCCCTCGATTAACATCTAAACATGATGCGTCCGTTTATCTCTAAACTATCTGCAGACACTGATCGCTCACACTGCCTGAAGCGGATGGATCTTACAAGTTCATCTCCAAGCTGGTAATTAAAACTTTAATTTAATTAACTCAGCTTTGAGTTTGTGCTGATCACTTTGTGTAGATACCCAGGTGTTCAAAACATAAGCCACATCAGAAATGGCATATGTGTGGATATTCACTTGTGTGAGTAACAGGGATTTCTGAAAGCAGGTTTACTTATAAGTCATGAATACAGCTGATATTCTCAAAGACATTGTTGTTTAGAAACATAACATATTACATGTCTGTTGAGACCTGATAGCAAGTTTTCAGCCATGTTTATTTGGGTCTCAAAAAAACGAAGGAAGTCTCAGCCATTCCAAACATGTCAGCTCAAATAATTATGTTCATGTTTTAATGTTCATACAGTAGAGGCTGCACTTTATCCTCAAACATAACAAGAGCTTGAACATATCCAACTAAGTAATCAATAGCATGAACTAGCATGTGAAACGTAAAGTTACATGCACAAATCAGTTTAAATAGAACCATAATGTGCTCTTGGGAAAGGTATGAGCTTAATCTATCCTGTGTAAACCAGGGAAATTCCTATTGTTGGCAGACAGGCCTCAGTCCTCAGGCATTTAAAGTGCATGTCTTGGCTGCACACGACTGCCTGAAGAACACAGACAAAACACACAAGCACAAAAAAAGGGAAGAAGAGAAAAACAATCAGAAGGGTTTAAATTGTAAAGCATGATAGTGAGGGTGAACAAAAGGATATCCTTTTGTGAAGGATTTGTTCTTCACAGAAAACCAAGAAGGCTTCTGTATCATGTAAACATACACAGAGAGAAGAGGAGTAGAGAAAGAAAGCGACTTTCACGTAACGCTGTGAGTGAGAGGACTTTAACGTCTCAAAGGCTAGCTCTGTTGTATGCTACAGACAGACGAGGCAAGTCCAGGCTCATGACTGTAAGCAGCCTTACTGAGGGAGGGAAAGGCCTCCAGAGATTGATGAACTGCTGACAGTTTTATGGCAAAATTACTATTGTTGCACTGGGGGCACTCATCATTAGTAAAATCAATGATAAGGTATGATCATTTCTTTTCAGACCATACCTTTACAGCTACCAACAAGCCATACTCCTCCTTCCTTTAATTTTGTCACTAGTCTATCAGCATCTCTCTTACAATGATATGCTGCAGGTTGCGAGGAAGCGCTGCTGTGAGTTTGTCTCAGACGTTTGTACACCACTCATGCAATATTGCTTTGATCTTCAGTGACAAATGCTATGGCAAAACAATTTGGACTAATGCCTCATTATGTAGACTCCCTAATGCATGAGGACAGGCAAATTAATTTAAAATGATCTCATTCAATTTCGGTGCACGCGCTGGCCGTTTTGTCCAGAATTGAATGTGGCCTCCTCAAATGTCAGCGGAGTCTGTGTTTGGCTGATAGTCAAAACAGTTAAATAGGTTAAGACAACAGCTCGCACTTGCATTGACCTGTACAATCTACCTATAGCTATCATTTCACTTAAAGTCAGCACTAGATTTGTTGAGCAGAGTGATTATCATTTATGCAACCATCTGCAGGTGTTTGCATATGATCTGTATCTAAATCTAAGGTTGTGCAGAAGCAATATAATGTTACTAAGAAATATAATATGACTAGTGAAACTTTTGAGTCAAGTGTTCACCCCTCGAGGCTGGGAAAAATAATTGTTCAAGGGCAAGTAGTAATTAAAATAAACAGACATCTTTTTGGAATTCAAGTATTTAGTCATCTCACATTACCTTACCATTTCATTCAATTATACACATAACAACTTCAATTCAAAGATTTGTTGGAAATATCAAGAATACCTTAGAACAATGTAAAACCATCATGAACATCTAAACCCAAGATTTGTACAAAAAATAGTATTGTAAAATAACAAAAGTCATATTAATAATGAATAAATAACTGTAAAAAAATATATTTTAAAGATAGTCAACAAGATGTGGATAAGCCAAGAGATTTCTTAATATTATAGGCTATTCATGAATCCCTCTTCACCTTCTATTATTTGAGTCCAGTTTGCAATTTGTACATTAAAACTTCCCTCTCTCCACAACCATTTGAGTGAATTGCTATAGTGTTTGCTGAGTTTCCCTCCTCCCCGAGTAGGGCAAGACGCAATAGTTCTGTTGCATTGACAGCTCCTCAGGTTCTCACTGAATAGAGTGAGAGTCCTGTGGAAAGCAAGCTGACATAATCTACACAGCACATGCATCTACAGAGATGGGCTTAGAGTGGCCACAGACGCTCAAAGCTGGAATCCTTTGCAATTACAATGATGTGCTTTATATCCTGAGCAAGAACACAGTGGAAAAGACTTTGCTGTTTCCCTGATCCACACACTCAAACACACACATACTATGCTCTATTCTCATTAAACTGACAACAGTCCATCCTTAATGGGGATTCTGCTTCTGATGAGAAGCTGGTCAAAGAAAGGTCTAGATCTACCGCTAGACAGAGGAACAACTAAAGAGACCATTCCGGACAGAGGGACACCACAAAGCATCCCCTCATTAGCAGTGTCCAAACACTCCAAGACAGGAACAGCTGTCTTTCTGAGAGCAGAGAGAGAGAGGGGTGTCAAGAAAGGTCAAACAGACAAAAGTTTAGTGAGCTTTCTTTCACACAAATAACAGAGCAGTAGTCTTTAATAGAACTGAGGAATGCAACATTACATGTCAATGATGTAAATATTTAAACTACATGCTGTATTTAAGCAAAAAGGTATGAGAGACTGCTATACTACGAATAGCATCAATTGACTTATTACTTAAAATTAACATTAAAAAAAAGAATAGTTTTAATATGCAGGATTTTTATACAAAATGTTTAATTAACACATTATTTTATTAAGCAAATTCATTAAATGTATACCCTTCTGCTACAAGATAACGTTGCTGTGAAACAATAACTTAGAGTTCCCTGAGAGTAGGGAATGAGTATTGCGTAAGTTAGCTTACGCTATGGGAAAACTCCTTTTCTCGAGAATATTGAAGCCAAATTTTTAAAACGCAGTGGAGCTGCACAGCAGACATATAGATGAGCGTCTAGCACACTCATTGGCTGTGCTGTGGCAACTGCATGAACCTATGGCGAGTCCGCTAAGATGCGCGAACCAATCAGGTCGCTTCGTGACTGTGAAACCTCTGGTGCGGAGTTGTTAGGCCCGAATTCAAGGCAGGAAGCGCTCACTGAGAGTGCTTACAAATCACCAACTCGCTTGACTGATGCAAGTGCTAGCAAGAGAGCAGTTTTGAGCAAAAGAGGCTTCAGGTCAACAGACTGAAGCGGCTCGAAAGGGGCCCCTTTCATGGCCTCCAGGACCGTGGAGAGGTCCCAGATAGGTACAGAGGGGGGTCGAAGAGGGTTAACCTTCTGGCCCCCTTGAGGAAACGCACGACTAGGTTGTTTCTTCCCAGTGATTGCCCAGCCACAAGAGCGTGAAGTGCTGCTATGGCCGCCACATATACTTTGAGCGTGGAGGGGGTGCGACCCGCGCCCAAAAGCTCGTGTAGAAAGGAAAGTACCTTTGTCACTCCGTATAAGTAGGGGTCCAGGCTCCTTGCTGTGCACTAGCCGGAGAACACTGACCATTTCACAGCATAAAGACGCCTGGTTGAAGGCGCTCTTGCTTCAGTAATGGTATTTAGCACCCTTTCCGGAAGGTTCCCAGATAACCGTTTGGGGGCCATACATGGAGGGCCCACAAGTCGGGACGGGGATGCCAGATCATAGACCTCAGCGGTATCGGCCATGGTGCTGATTCCAGCATCTGAGTCAACTCGGAGAACCATAGCTGGTTCCTCCAGAGAGGGGCTATCCAGAGCACTGCACACTTGCTCTCCCTGATCCGTTCGATGACCTGAGGTAGCATCGTGACCGGAGGGAATGCACACAGCAGGGCGGCTTGGCCAGTTCGTACTTTATTGTGGGCACACATCCAACATTTATTACACCTCCAGCGCGAGCCGGAGGGAGAACAGACAGAAAAGTGCTCTTTTCGTGTTGTATTTGTGTTGCCGTTAAAACAGCGTTTGTTTGCAGGCATGCATGTTTTAATACAGACTCGTTGACTGCAATGTTGGCATCTCCAGACGCCTGAACTAAACTGAACAAAAGAGGGGACTGGGTGATGTGTAAAAGGCTTTTTGGAGGGTGGTCCGGCCGCGGCGGGACTCAACCACACTCTCTTCCTTCCTGTCATTCGGGCTAGGAAGGCTTCTGAGGCTCGGGGTCCAACACAATCTTGGGTCGGGGTCCCCGGCGGTCCGGGAACTGCTGTCGTCTCGCTGAACGAGAGCAGTGACGGACTTCATACGCTGGGCGGGGCTGAGAGACCAGCGGCGCTGGCTTTGCTGGCTGAGAGAGCACCGCTTTCTTGAGGCGGCATGAAGCAGAGCTAGAACATTTAGGGAGGAAGTGGCGCATTGATTGCAACGCTTTCTGTGTCTCGGTGAAACGCTCTGCGAAACCCATTACCGCTGGGCCGAACAGGCCGGTGGTGGAGATAGGGGAGTCCAGGAAAGCGGCCCTGTCTGCATCCTTCATCTCCGTTAATGTCAACTAGAGAAGTCACTCTAGCACAGTCAAGTTCGCCATGATTCTACCAATCGCCTGGACGGTAGATTTAGTGGTGCGCAGAGCCAGGTCTGTGGTGCTGCGCAGGTCCCTGAAAGCTTCCGGGTCAGGTCCAGACTCGTCCATAGAGCGGAGAAGTTTGGCCTGAAAAACCTGGAAGACAGCCATGGTGTGGAGCGCCGAAGCTGCTTGCTCGGCCAGCGAGAGCTGAAGTAGTACAGCAAGGCTGAAGTGAGACGGGTGAGTCGCTGTAGCTTTCCATCCTGTGGGCGGGCAAAGGTGCGCGGCCACTGTCTCTTCGAGGGATATGAGGGTTTTCTCATATCCTTTCTCCACAGCGCCGTCGACAGTCGAGAGCATTGAGGAGGTGGAGGGTTTGAGACAAGCTGAATGCGGCGCTTTCCGCGGCGTACCTGCGGTGAGAGAAGAGAAAAAGAGAGATAAGGGGCGGGTCTCTGCTGCGGGGCCTGTCAGCACCCTTGCAGGAACCATTCATCCAGTCTGCTTTTCGTGGGTTCTTCGACCGCCTTCAAATTTCAGCGTCAAGGCTGGCTCTCACGCCACTGGCGTTGGCTTGTGTTGAGGGTGCAGGGTCGGTCATGGAGCCTGTCCATCCCTCGCATTCCGATGCAGCAAGGGAAAGGCTGTCATCCTTCTCTTCCTCCTCATCCGATCCCCCAAAAGAGACGAGACCGGCCATTCGCTGAGAGGAGCGCTGGTCTGCCTGTGTAAACAGGACCGGCAAGGGGGTTTCTCTGGGTGAGAGCGAGGCACGCGGGGACTGGGCTGGTGTGTGCACGCTTGCATCTGTCCGCTGTGGCATTCTTTGTCCACGGCGCTTCTTCTTGCAGCACAGAGCAAAGGAAAAGCGGAAGGCGCAGGATTGTCGTCGGCGAAGCTGGTCAGTCAGGCCGCAGGGTGGTGAGCGCCATCTCGTCGCACTCCGGGCAGCCGCCCTTAGAGAGTGCAGCTTCAGCATGGTCACGGCCCAGACAGGAAGCACACAAGATGTGACGATCCATGCTGAAGAGAGGGCCTCTGCCCAAGGCACATGTGTCTCAAGGCATTTGAAACAACACCTGGAAAATTGCTCTTTTAGATAGTGAGTCGCAGCGGCGAACATACCAAGATTTACTTAAAAGGATATATGCGCGCCGGATGGCAGAGGCAGAAAAGCGGGCTGAAGGTGGCGTCCAGTGAAAACCAGGAAGCCGGCGTCCTCAGAACTGCTTAGCAGGTGGCTTGTTCGACGGCGTCAAAAAGCCTTCAGCGAAGTGGAACTTGCTGAAGGAGATTAAGTCTGAATTCTATGGCGAAAATGGGGGCTTATATAGCTATGAGCCACGTCCATACTGGCGGTAGTGTTGGGCGATATGCTCCATTTTCATATCCTCCTATCGTCAGCCTGTGAGATCGGCGATAGACGATATTATCGTGAGGGGACGGGGCTTACTTATTTGATTATTAACTTGATTACTTACTCATTAATTTGCTTGTTTTATTCATTTTATACGAGAATATTTTTCTATTTTGCTAGCAAAGGTGGAGTGTTTATTACTAGGCTAGATCAGGTTATTTCCCGGTATAGTGAGGTAAAAAAAATATCCTAATCATTTTTGTATCTGACTCAGAGTATTTCAACATGTCAGCGGGAGATTTACGACACACATTATCCGCTCAAGCCCTTAGATGCAGCATTTTGACTGTACTTATGCATGAGATGAAAACACGTTTTAATAATTTCTAAGATCAAGAAAGAGTCGGAGTTTGCGATATATGTCCTCCCACCAGTGCTCTCTCTTTTTGGATGCAATTCACATATGCTCACTTCAATAAGCCCAAAGAACGCGGGTTCATGTGTTTTAAATGCTGGGAGAAATCAGAGTAAGGGGCAGAAATCGATCGGTTTATACTTAAACTTATGACTTGACTCCGATAAAGGAAAACAGGTTAATGCGTTTACATGACCACATGCATTGTCAGTTTATTCAGAATAATCGGGTTAAGAACGTGCCTGTAAACGCGCTCATTAACAAAGTGAAAGTAGAAACGGACTGAGCTTTCAGCATCTGTCGCTGCATAAACGCCGCGTTCTCTCAGAGACGACGATGGATATAACGGTATAGCGACTATCTTAATTTACTGGCTTAATATTTCTCTTTTTTGTTCTGTTTTAAAAACATTTTCTTAGAGGAGTCCTCATACTCCCATGTCGGTGTTGTCGCAAGTGTTAGGCAAGTGATGTCGTTCTGAATTTAGGCAAGGCAAATTAATTTTAGTTCCTAATATTAATTTAATAACAATACTAGCTTTATAATTATAATAATAATAATAATAATAATTTAATACGTTCATGGTAAAACGAGACAATATCGTATTGATATCGTCAAAGGCATCTGCCATCGGCGAAATCTCAGACTATCGTCGATACATGATACTATCGTCTATCGGCACAACCCTAACTGGCGGGCTCTGATGCGCTCTTGCGCGAAGCGACCTGATTGGTTCGCACACCTTAGCCGACTTGCAGTTGCCGCAGCACATACAATGAGCGCGTTAGATGCTCAGCTATATGTCTGCTGTGCAGCTGCATTGCGTTTTAAAAATTTGGCTTCAATATTCTCGAGAAAAGGAGTTTTCCCATAGCGTAAGCTAACTTATGCAATACGAGAGACCTCTCGAAAGGGAACACGATCCGCTATGGATGCTGTACAGTGATGTAGTGAACAGGTGTTTTACATCACAGCTGTTACTATATTGTGATTTTAGCATGCATAGAAAGCTGTATTAACTACTCAGATGCTTGAACTGCAACTATCCATTTTATTATTAGAGATGAGTTCCCAACAAATATTAAACTTGTGACTGTCAAGTATTCATTCAGTTTCACCTTGAGGAAAAATGGTGTTTCCTTCTTTCAACAAGTTATTAGTGAACTAAAACCATTTCATAGCTAAAGTAAAAGGCTTCCTATGTTCTATTTACAACTAGTGCGGGGTCCATACGACCTTTTTCACTTTCATATCGAGTGCAAAAGACTAATAGAATGGTATTGTGCCAAGCGGAAAGACATTTTGCCCTTTCTTGTTGCAGGCTATAGTCTGAGATGAAACGCGGAGGCAAGAGGCAGGTCAATTTCTGCAACACGCAAGCTGATGGACAGAACCAATTTCAGCTTCCAAGACCTCCAGACTGATTATGTAGCTGAAGAAGTGGTGTGAGGCTGTCTAGACAGAGGCGACCAATGAAATACCAGTGCTAGTAAGTCAGCCTATGTAGGAAGTTCTATCCAATTATTTCTCAAAGTAGTAAAAAGTAAATTAGAAAAGTTTTATTAATCCCTCAGGGGTAAGACATTTCTATACTTTCCCAAAATAGCTATTTCACAGTTCATAGCTCTGCAGAGTAAATTGGTATTGGATGCTACAAAAACATTTTCTCATTAACACATAAAACTTACACACAAAAAAAACGTATCTGCGCATAATTAAATACCAATAATCACTGACACTCACAGCTAAAAATATTCCGTACATCACTGTCGATTATTCCTCTTTATCAGGAATTAGGAGGATGATACTAATAATTATTTGTAAAACAGACGATTATGGATGTTTATTGCTTATGAATGTTTACTGCAGCCATAGTGTTTTTCTATTATTAGCCAGAAAAAAAAATCATTCACCTGCAGTAGTTTTTATAATGTGAATGTTTTTATTCAGAAAGGAAAACTAAGAACCAAAAAGAAAAAACTAAACTCATTTCTCTAAAACTTATAACACCTGACCAGCTACCAGTAGTAGCTGTACCGAATCTCATTTAAATCTTGATGTTTAAAGCAAGTCTTTACAAGTGAATAATGTTATTATACAGACATGAACACTTAGAACCCCCCAAAAAACTAAACTAATATCTCAAAAATTCTTTAAAAAGTTTTCCTTAACACCTGAGCAGCTTCAAGTTTAGTTCCAGAATCTCATTTAAACGTGTATAAACTTGCTGCTTATCACAGATTACTATGGCAGAGGAGAATAGCGTTTGATCTTCGTATACAGGACATGTATACGTGAAGTCCTGTATTGGATTCTTTTGCACATGTAAGACTATCAAAGGAGGAATCTTTACATGACCTCGGTCTGAGGTCACTCTTGTATGTTTTTCAGCTCTAGCAGTAAGTAACTCCATCCTGAGCCATCTTTTTTTTCCCAGAAAGGTGTCTATTTACTAAACGGCCAAACGCAACCCTTACCCTGGCTGGTCTGCTACAAAGCAGAAGTGAAATGCTGAAAGATGAAAGCATGACTGAGGCTGTCACTCACCCCATCTGGGCTACGAGCATCACCACGTTCTCATCGTCTGTCACTCAAACAGGTGTGGAAAAGAGAGACAAAAGGATAAAGAGTGAGAAAGAAATAAACAGGTCAGAGAGTAGACAAAGCTGGTCTGGTGTGGGCCAATTTAACGGTTTTGTGTGTGTCTATGCGAGATGTACAGCATGGGCTTTGATATGTACCCTCTTATTGAATGTATGTGTCAAGGTGATGAGCAGGAACTTGTTGGGTCCTTGATGGCTTGTTTATTAATCATGAGGCTTGTGGGATAAGTCTCTCATCACCCTAACAGGTATAATTAAGCATTAAAGAGCACGCAAAGCTTGATGTGTCTGAGTCTAGATTTTAGGTTTCATCCTTACCTCATCCACTCCTTTTGATGTAAAAATCAGCATGAGAGGAGTATTGCAATGGAGGACATTTTGCGCTGAGCCCCAAATGGCAATATCTGAGGGTTTCTTTTTTTAAAAAAATATCTTGTAGGGTTCCATGAGCGGTTCTCACGCATAGAAACACCATACCCCAACACGGTAGGCCTACTAATGAATTATTACGACATGTCATGCATTTACTCGCTTGGAATTTGTAACTACGATATTTCTGATTTAACTTGAAAGGCGCATTTAACTCTGAAAGAGTTTTCGGACCTGCGCTTGTAGTAGGCCTACCCCAGAAAGGGAGTATTATCAGAAAACTCGCAAAACACGATGCTTCACGATCATAGCTTTACTGTAAATGACGTGGCAATGAATCAACAATTAGCTTATTACACACAACAAATGCATCAGCTCTCTTATTTAAAGGTGCTCTAAGTGATGTCGGTGTCAGGATACAGGCAAAGAGACAGAGGTAAGTGAACTCCAACGTTGTTTATTTTAATGTGAAACAAGTGCAAAGGTGAGTATTCAAAGTTCAGGTGAAGATTCGGTGATGATCACTACGTGCGGGGCGGATTACAGGTGAGCAGGTCCTCCTTAGGTTAGTTGATATTAAGCAGTCACAGTTCATTAATGCTTGTCTTTTCTCTTTCAGATGCAGCCACGAGCAAGTAGAACTCAGCGTGAACACAGGAAACTCAGGTGAATACCAGATCTCGGGACACATGGATCCAGACAGGACTTCTGGAGACAGCGGAACAAGGATACAGAGGTTATTATTTCACAGGTGAGTATACGTTACTTAGCGGACACTGAATGACTCAGGGACTTCGGGAGACAATGTGTTATGGTCTGTTCCTGTTGGAGACTTGACAAAGACTGAAGTCACAGTGAGTATTTTATTGAGCTGGTTGATGAGGTAATTGATGATGAACAGGTGTGTGTGGTTAATATTCCGGAGAGAGTGATCTTTCAGTGGTTGACTGAAACGAGTTTGATTGATTCCTGACATTACCCCCCCCCCCTCCAGAGTCCGCGCCAGCAGATCCAGGACCCCGACGTCGTGGGGGTCTACCTCGAGGTCGTGGAGCAGGTCTTTCAGGATGTTGTTCGTGGAATTCAGTGAGTAGCATGGGGTCGAGGATGTCCTTACGAGGTACCCAACACCTCTCCTCTGGTCCATAATTATCCCAGTCTACCAGATATTCAAGTTGGCCACCTCGCCGTCGGGAGTCCAAGACCTTCCGTACAGTATAGATGGATTCAGCTTCAATGGGGAGTACTGGGGGATTGTCATCATGAACTAGGTCTGTAGAGGGAACAGGAACAGGTGGATGATGGGGTTTCAGAAGAGAGACGTGAAATGAGGGGTGGATGCGATACTGGGCCGGCAGACGGAGCTGGTAGGTAACTGGGTTAATTTGTCTTACGATGGGAAATGGACCAATATATCTTGGACTTAGTTTGCGACAAGGTAGTCTTAACCCTCTGGGGACTAAGCTCTTTTTGGTCCGTTTTCTCTATTTTTACATTTGGGCTTATAAACTATATGTAATGGAGATGGAACACTATGTGTTTGTTATCTATGGATTCAGAAGACCCTAATCTAACATAAGCACGCATGTAATATGTTTATGAAGGAAGTATGAGTGAAAATGTATAATAAACTAGAGAATTTCAAAAACGGAAATTCGATTTTTGGCATTTATTTCTGAAAATCACACATCACATAACAATAGTGAACAGTTTTTGAACAAAACATATATTTGTCAAAGCCTTTGCTTGACAGACAAGTGTAATTGTTAAATAAAATGTGTAAAGAACAATGAAAATTTTAACTTTATTTACAAATAGTCCCAGGCGTTTTTCTTAGGAATGCTTAGAATTTTCTAAGCAATGCTTTCTCCCCGTCACTCTCCAGTAAGCTTGTTCTACCTAAATCGTTTACTGCTTGCCATCATAAAAGTGTTAAAACAATAAATAATGCTATAATTGTATGTGTATATTATAATCTCTCTCTCATATCTCTGTGCGCTCTCGCTCCGTAAAGCCTTGTTTATACTCGACGCGTCCGTTAGCTTTCTGTCGTCTCTGCTACTCAACACTGTTTGTGTAATAGTATATAGTACCACCCCTTGCACGGCTACAGAGTCTTCCGATTTGTTAGAATACGTCATAGTAACCTTCCTCTGATTGGGTAAGAAAAATATTCCTCCATCGGCAATTTTTCCATTGGTTGTTGCTCGTGAATCTGCCAAACAACATCGATTTCATTGGCCTTTGACGTAGTGGTATTGCGCAACAAGGAAGTGTGTATACAAGCCGGGTAAGTTTGTTATCAATGTTTTCAGCGGAATCTGAGGACGACGGCAAAAAAGACCGCATATCTCTATCATTAATACTTTTTAAGATAATTACAAATTTGTAAAAGTATGCCATTTTGGGCGGTACCGCCCAATCCGTCCCGAGAGGGTTAAACGAATGTCTCTGGTCGAAAGCCAAACCAGTTGTCCAGGCTGGTATTCTGGGGCGTTACGACGATGAACGTCTGCAAAGTGTTGTTGACGGTTCAGAGCTTGTTGGAGATGATTATGAGCTTGGTTGCATACCCTCTCACTTTCTTGGAACCAGGTGTTGACTGTAGGGACTTCTGATGGTTCACCGAACCATGGGAACAATGGTGGCTGGTAACCCAGTACACATTGGAATGGCGTTAGATTAGTGGAGGTTTGTCGAAGGGAGTTTTGAGCATACTCTGCCCACACGAGATAACGGCTCCAGAGATGTTGATTAGAATGGCAGAAGGTACGAAGGAAACGACTGACATCTTGGATCTTCCGTTCCGCCTGACCATTCGCCTGTGGGTGATGCCCTGAAGTTAGACTCACTGTTACATTCATTAATGCAAAGAATGCTCGCCACACCTTGGGGATAAATTGAGGGAGGAAGGTCAGTTACAAAGTCGACTCCAATGTGCGACCAGGGTCGTTGCGGAACAGGTAAAGGCATGAGCTTCCCAGTGGGTAAGTGACGGGGGTTCTTGTTCATGGCATAAAGAATGCATCCCTGGATAAAGGTCTTGATGTCTTGTAACATGCTGGACCACCAGTAGCGAGTCTGGAGAGTGGAATAGGTCTTGTTTATTCCAGGATGACCAGTGCCAACAGATGAATGTGCTGAGGGGATTAGAGAGGTACGAAACTCTTCGGGTACGTAAATCTTTCCGGCTGGACATTCTGGAGGACTGGGTTGGTGTTGGGACAATTCAGACAGTTGTTCGTTTAAGTCCCACTGAATGGGATTGACAAACATCTTTTCAGGTAGGATATTCTCAGGCTCTTCGTGGTGAATTTCGGGGGCATGAAGACGAGACAAGGCATCCGCTCGGATGTTCTTCGATCCAGGGCGATAGGAGATCTGAAAATGGAAGCGAGTAAAAAAAGAGTGCCCATCTGGCCAGGCGTGGATTAAGTCTTCTTGCTTCTTTCAAGTACTGAAGATTTTTGTGGTCTGTGAGAACCAGAAATGGATGTTTGGCTCCTTCTAACCAATGTCTCCACTCTTCAAGAGCAAACTTAACCGCCAGGAGTTCTCGATTGCCAATATCGTAGTTTACCTCTGCAGGAGATAACTTGTGAGAGAAGAATGCGCACGGCATAGGTTTGGGTGATGTAGCCGAATACTGTGACAACACAGCTCCTAATCCAGTAGTAGAAGCATCAACTTCAACAATGAACATTTCTTCAGGATTCGGATGTTGGAGTAATGGAGCTGTGGTGAATGCTGTCTTGAGAGACTGAAAAGCATGTTCAGCCTCAGTGGTCCAGAGTAGTGTCTTTGGTTTTCCTTTGAGGAGAGAGGTCAGTGGAGCAGTTAGCAGGCTGTATTGGTGAATAAATCTCCGATAGAAATTCGCAAATCCAAGAAACCGTTGCAATTACTTAACAGACTGCGGAGTGGGCCAGGAGGTAATGGCTTTGGTTTTGCGATCATCCATCTCTACTCCTTTTTCACTGAGTTGGTAACAGAGGACCTCGACTGAGGTTTGATGAAAGGAGCACTTCTCTGCTTTCAGGAACAGGGAGAATTCACGTAGTCGTTGGAGTACCTGAGAGACATGTCACTGATGTTCCACTGAGGTTTTGGAGTAGATTAAGATATATCGTCGATGTAGATTATTACAAACTGATTCAAGTAGTCTCGGAAAACTTCATCCATGAAACTTTGGAAGACTGAAGGGGCGTTTACCAGACCATATGGCATGACGAGATATTTGAATGGCCTGCTGGAGTGATGAATGCGGTCTTCCACTCGTCACCCTCTCGGATTCGAATGAGGTTATATGCACTTCTCAAATCCAGCTTGGTGAATATCTTGGCTTCTCTAAGTTGCTCAAGAGAAGAGGGAACCAACGGGAGGGGGTAACTGAACTTCACAGTTATCTGGTTTAAGGCTCTATAGTCTATACATGGACATAGACCCCTATCCTTCTTAGGGACAAAGAAAAAACTGGCAGCAGCAAGTGAAGTGGAGGAGCAGATATAACCCTGTTTTAAAGCCTCTTCAATGTACTGTTGCATGGCTTCTTGTTCAGGGATAGACAGTGAGTAGATTCGTCCCTTGGGGATGGATTCTCCGGGAATCAGATTGATGGCACAATCCCAGGCCCGATGTGGTGGTAACTTGGCAGCCTCGACAGGATTGAACACATCGGAATATTGAGTATAGCATGAAGGGATGGACACCGACAGGTTTTCTATGGGGCTTTCAATGGAGGTGGAGTTCACTGGGATGGCGTCGGGCAGGTGCGGCGTGACCGAGAGTTCAACATTCGTGGAAGAACAAATACAACCCCATTTCAATATCTTGTCAGATTTCCAGTTGATGTTAGGTTGATGTCGTATAAGCCATGGACGGCCAAGGATAATATCAGTCTGGCTATTTTCAAGTATGAAAGGTTCAAACAGTTCATGGTGTGTGTCTTCAATACAGAGTAGAATAGGCTTAATCTGAGACGTGAAGTACCCTTGATTGATGGCTTCACCAGTCACTGCATGGATGGAGTACGGTTTGGTGGTGGTGGATTTCTGGAGTTGGAGCTTCTGACAGAGCTGTCCGGAGATGAAATCTCCTGCCGACCCGGAGTCCACAATGGCTGTAGCAGAGACATGGAAATGGATTTTCGGGTTACTGATATCGTTAACAGAGCTGACACCGAGACGGATGTAAGGACAGAACTCACAAGCATCCTAGGGGGGTCGTGTAGGGCATAAATGAAGAAAATGTCCTCCCACTCCACAATACAAGCATAATTTTAACTCTCGGCGTCGAGAACGTTCAGCTTGAGACAGTCCGTAGGTACCCACCTGCTTCTTCTCTACCACTGCTTCGGAGGAACATTCAGCGGGATACTGAGGTGGAAAACAAGTGGGTCGTTGAGTATCGCGATAGCAGCCTTGAGATCTTTGAAGCACACGGAGAGCTTGCTGTATGAATTTCTCAACTCCCAGGCTGTCATCATAAATCTCGAGTTGAAGCGCAGGATTTAAACCGCGTCGGTAAACGGAGATGAGCGCCTTTTCGTTCCACCCACTTGCGGAGGCTAGAGTGCGGAACTCCAGTGAATACTCAGAAACAGACTTCTTGCCTTGACGTAATTGTAACAGTTTATCACTGATGGAGGAATCATCTACTGGACGCCCGAAAACTTCCTTGAAATGGTTTACAAACTCCAGTACAGAAGAAGTAACGGTAGACTCCTGCAGCCACAACGTTTCAGCCCATCTTAATGCAGCTCCTGATAACTGTTGAATAATAAAAGCAACCCTTGACTTTTCAGTGGGATATAACTGGACTTGTTGTTCCAAAGCGAGTGAACACTGTAATAGGAACCCGTTGCAATCCTCCGCCCGGGCGGAGAATGGCGCTGGACATGAAGTTGAATTTGCGAAGCAAACCAGAGAGGAAGCGGGGTTTGCGGAAGTACTGAGCGCTGGCTGACTGGGATTCACAACGGCGGCTGTAGGTGGTGTAGGATTATCAACATTACTGGCAGATTCCATCGCGCTGTTTCTTCCTTTTCTAGGTCAAGCCTTCTGTCAGGATACAGGCACAGAGAAAGAGGTAAGTGAACTCAAACGTTGTTTATTTTAATGTGAAACAAGTGCAAAGGTGAGTATTCAAAGTTCAGGTGAAGATTCGGTGATGATCACTACGTGCGGGGCGGATTACAGGTGAGCAGGTCCTCCTTAGGTTAGTTGATATCAAGCAGTCACAGTTCATTAATGCTTGTCTTTTCTCTTTCAGATGCAGCCACGAGCAAGTAGAACTCAGCGTGAACACAGGAAACTCAGGTGAATACCAGATCTCGGGACACATGGATCCAGACAGGACTTCTGGAGACAGCGGAACAAGGATACAGAGGTTGGTATTTCACAGGTGAGTATACGTTACTTAGCGGACACTGGATGACTCAGGGACTTCGGGAGACAATGGGTTATGGTCTGTTCCTGTTGGAGGCTTGACAAAGACTGAAGTCACAGTGAGTGTTTTATTGAGCTGGTTGATGAGGTAATTGATGATGAACAGGTGTGTGTGTGGTTAATATTCCGGAGAGAGTGATCTTTGAGTGGTGGACTGAAACGAGTTTGATTGATTCCTAACAGTCGGGTGAAGTCACCTCTTGTTGACCTTTAAAGTATTGTCAAACAAAACGGAGGCTAGCTAGACCCTCCCTCCTCCACATCAACGCACTAACCCCCCAAGCCCCACCCCCAAATCCTCTTGTCAGTTATTGGCTGGAACAGTTTGTTATGTTTCGTGGTGCGGGTTAGCCCAGTTTGTTTTTGTTGCCGTTTGTGGAGCCTGGGGTGTCTGCAGAGACCACGATTTTTTACAGTGTGTTCATGGGACATGCAGCTAGCGGAAAGTGAGGAGATGTTTGCTGTATGTGACAAAAAAATGTTTTGGCCTAAAAAACGCGTGACATCGCTTAGAGCACCTTTAAAGGGGTGGTTGATTATGATTTCACTTTCCCAACTTTAGTTAGTGTGTAATTTGCTTTTTGAGCATAAACAGCATCTGCAAAGTTACAACGCTCAAAGTTCAAAGCAAAGGAAGATATTTGCTTTACACGCAGCAGTCCATGTTGAGAAGAGGAGAAGCACATGTAGTAGAGCACATTTGTGAGTCTGCTCAAGGTTTCGCATCCATTTTTTCACATGCAATACAATACGTAATACAAATGCAATAGCATGTCACTCTGTAGGCATCTTACAACAGTTCCCACACTAGCGATTTTAGAGATTATCATGACAGAATATGCTAATTGAAGATAGTTAACTCCACATCAGCAACATAAATTCATAAACGAACCATTCAGAAACGTCCTGTTGCATTCTACATGTTGTCACTTCTTCTTGAGTGACAAAAATATCTGTGGGGTATTTTGAGCTAAAACTTCACATACACCCTCTGGGAACAACAGAGTCTTATTTTACAAATATTTATTTTTTGGGTTAAAATAAATACCAAAATATTTTATGAGCAAGTACATAACCAGCCAGTGTTCAAAACTATCTGCTTGCCTCAGCTCAATTCAAAACAGTAAGCTTGTAATAATGTTTTTAATTCCAGTGGTACTAGGTGTTTGTGTTTGGAGCTCCGTCGAATTGATTCATAAATCCTTGATTTTCTTCTTTACCACTCATTTATAAACAAACACTTTCTATTTTTACAGCATGTGAACTTATCTTCGATACTATTCCTTATAAAAAACAATCGGATTGCTTTGATATCGCTACTTAGATCCAACTTTACGAAACTCCGCTACTAGCCTTTAGCCCGCTAGCATTGCACGTGTGGCCTCTCGCCTATCGATCGTCTCATTTACACCCGTTTCACTGAAAGGATACGGGTTATATCCAGGATTTCAGTCCTAAATTAGTAGTGATATTGGTACTATCACTACTAATTTACTGTTTCATCTGTTATAATGGCGAATATATCGGATGTGTGTCTAACGTTTCCTCTGAGTGCAGGAGAGGACACATTCGAGCTGCATTCGGTGCTGTTGGAGCTGGAGTCCATGGAGAAGCAGATCCGTGATCTACTAGAGAGGCAAGCCGAGCTGCGAGATCGGCGATCAGCGCTTGAAACATCACGCGCCGATGCTCACAAGTCAGTGGTTAGTAACTTTTTGACTCCGACCTCGTCTACTCCGTATGTTTCTCTGCACAGGACGCAAGCACCCAGGACGCGATCATCCCTGGCTTCATTCACTCCGGCACCGACACAACACCATGGACCCTGGGTGATCCCTCAGCGGAAGACACGAGCCAGGACCAGACCAAGAACCTCTCCACCCCTCCCGGCCTTCGAGATCTCCACCCGGAACCGCGTGAGTCGTGAGTCGGAACGCGACGACACCGTGATCATCGGCAGTTCCATCGTCCGTCATGTCCGTGCTACCTCAGGTAAGGGTAATGTGCGCACTCACTGCTTTCCTGGTGCTCGTGTTCTAGATGTCGCTACACATGTTCCCGAGATCCTGAACGGTGACGAGCGCGTCGGAGCTGTTGTGCTGCACGCGGGAGTGAATGACATCAGGCTGCGGCAGACGTAGGTTCTGAAGAAGGACTACAGGAGCCTGATCGAGACGGTACGCAGCACATCGCCTGAAGCAACGATCATCGTGTCTGGACCGCTTCCCACGTACCGACAAGGACAGGAAAGGTTCATTAGATTATTTGCACTAAATGAATGGTTAATGTCATTGTGTAATGAACAGAAACTGCTCTTTGTAAATAATTGGAATCTGTTCTGGGTGCGACCTAGGCTCTACCGTGCTGATGGCCTGCACCCCAGCAGAATACGTCAGTAGCCTATGGAGTGCCGCAAGGATCGGTGTTAGGCCCTCTGCTATTCTCAATATATATGCTGCCACTTGGTAATATTATAAGAAAACATGGAATTAATTTCCACTGAAATGCTGATGACACTCAATTATATATTTCATCACGACCAGATGAAAACACTAACTCATCTAAATTGAAAGAGTGTCTTAAAGATATAAAATGCTGGATGACGTGTAATTTCCTGCTATTAAATTCAGATAAAACGTTATTAGTTATTAAGTAAGTTATTACTTATTGGTCCAAAAAACTACCCACAAAACATTGTACAATACAACTTTAATTTAGAAGGATGTCCTGTTACTTTATCCAGTACAGTAAAAGACCTGGGTGTTATACTAGACCGCAACTTGTTTTTCGAAAATCATATGTTACAAGAACAGCCTTTTTCCACCTTAGAAATATTGCTAAGCTACGTAACATGCTAACTGTTTCTGATGCAGAAAAGTTAGTTCATGCATTCATGACCTCGAGACTAGATTATTGTAATGCTTTATTAGCTGGCTATCCTGCATCCTCATTAAACAAGCTACAGTTAGAGCAAAATGCAGCTGCTAGAGTTCTTACTAGGTCAAGAAAATATGATCATAACACCAATTTTATCATCTCTACACTGGTTACCTATTAAGTTCCGTATCAATTACAAAGTACTACTACTGACCTATAAAGCCCTAAATGGTTTAGCTCTTGTGTATTTAATGGACCTTCTATCGCCCTACAATCCATTGCGTTCTTTAAGATCACTAAATTCGAGGCTTCTGGTCATTCCTAGGATATCTAAGTCCACTAAAGGAGGGAGGGCGTTCTCGCATTTAGCTCCTAAACTCTGGAATAGCCTTCCTGATATTGTTCGAGGTTCAGACTCGCTGTCCCAGTTTAAAACTAGATTAAAGACGCATCTCTTTAGCCAAGCATTCACATAATGCTTACCTTTTATACCACTGTTGAATCAGATCAAATGCATTAATTTTATGAACAGCAGCTATGCTTATTTCCCATTTGCTTTTCTGCTGTTAAATGGCGTTCATCAGCTCCAGTTTGTATCCAGCCTCTCACGGAGACTTCAGAGTTCCCAACACCTGCGATGAGATGACTAAAAGCCTGTAAAGAGACGACTCGACGCCTGTGAAGAGACGACTCAACGCCGGCGATATGTTATGCACTAAATTAATACATGATTAACTAACTGTATTTTTTTCTATGTACTTTTCTGAAATGCACTTTCTGTAAAGCTGCTTTGAAACAATATGTATTGTGAAAAGCGCTATACAAATAAATTTGAATTGAATTGAATTTCCGCGGGAAATTCGAGCATGTCTTTGCGTCGTTACGTCACATCTGTACACATAAAGAAGGTGTCTTGGCTAGTAGGCTATATTGCGCTGCGAGGATGTTGGAGGTGGAGATTTATAGCCTTTTCTCACAGCACTTGATATAATTAAAATTATCAATTTGATGGCGGATCCAGAAAGGTTATTCTTACTAGTAATAATTCAATTGTAGAGCTCTCTAATTGTTATTCTTACTAGTAACAATTCAATTAGAGAGCTTTGTAATTAAAAATGAATGGAAGTCAATTGAGACATATGACTAGTAAAAATTCATTTGTAGAGCTCTCTAATTGGAATTGTTACTAGTAATAATTGAATTAGAGAGCTCTCCAATTGTAATTGTACTAGTAAGAATTGAATTAGAGATCTCTCTAATTGTAATTGTTGGTAAGAATTGAATTGTAGAGCTCTCCAATTGAATTCTTACTAGTAAAAATGCAAATACGACGAGTAGGGCTGGGTACAATTTAAGCTAAAACGGCATGCCATAGACTGCAGCTTTAAAACACTCATAACAATATAATCACATTTACCTTTTAACCGAACAGCATAACTCACAAAATAAAATGTATGTTTAATCCTCTGACATGTACTACAGTTTGCTTTGCGCGCCAACCGCGGGCATTCTAGCTGATAGCTTTTTGCTGTAATCAACCCCTATTGCAAATACGTTAATAAAACACACAGTATTTATTTGAAGGTATTTAGAAAGCATATTATAGCCTACATTTGTGTGCAAATATGTGTTGTATATAACTGAAAGGGAGTATGTTTATCAGTAAACACTCAAAATGCGATCCTTCACAAATAATCGATTTAGCCCCGTTTACACCGCCAACGATTTTGTCGCTGTATGAGGCTATCTCTGTACTGTGAAGTCGCTTGTAGGCGTTCGTAGTGCTGTCGCTCTAATGTTATTGGTAGATTGCACGTCGACATTATCACTACTAACTTACTGCATAGTGATATCGATTTAGCATACTCCTGCATCAAAGAGATTGATGCAGAATGATAACACAACACTGGTGGTTTATGGGTTGCAGTACTGACAGCTCTTACACACTGACAACAAACCAGGTCTAGAAGGGGCACTCTTTGCTTGTGTGTGTGTGTGTGTGTGTGTGTGTGTGTGTGTGTGTGTGTGTGTGTGTGTGTGTGTGTGTGTGTGTGTGTGTGTGTGTGTGTGTGTGTGTGTGTGAGAGAGAGAGAGAGAGGCGCGGGCGCGATCGAACAGTGGAAACATGTTCGCTTTGCGTCTGCTGCAACAATTAGCTTCGACTATAATCAATGGAAGTAGATAGGCTACAGTAGTGATAGCGGTGCGTACGTTCGAAAAAAATAGACCATTCATCTAAAATGCCGGATTTTACGCGTCGCGAACGAAACGCTTCAGTTACGTGCCTTGTGTAGCTTACCCCTATAAGTGACAGATTGGAATTGACTTAACTTAAGCTAACTAGCTAGCGCTAGCTCGCTAGCCAGAGATAATCATACAAGTTTGCAAAAATAACAGCAGCAGCCCAACTCAACTCATTTTGCTACCCTTCCTCTATGTCGACACATTCTTACACATTAAACTGAGTGAGAAGATAACTATATGATCTTATCATTTCAATTATGCCTTCAAGTATCACCAACTTACTCACCAACTTTACTGTTAGTTACAGTGGTATCCAGTGGTTAGCTGCTAGTCTCCATTAAAGGGGGGGTGAAATGCTGTTTCATGCATAGTGAGTTTTTCACACTGTTAAAGAGTTGGATTCCCATGCTAAACATGGACAAAGTTTCAAAAATGAAGTTGTAAGTTTGATGGAGTAATTCTGTTCCAAAAATACTCCTTCCGGTTTGTCACAAGTTTCGGAAAGTTTTTATCGAATACGGGCCTGTGTGACGTCAGAGTCGCCGGAATTTCCTTATACGGGTCTTAAGGGCACTTCTCCCGGAAGGGCGTGCGCGCATCTGTAGCCTAGTGCGTGCGAGAGTACGCCTATGCCCATCAGAGCGCTGGGCTCGGCTGCGCTGCAATTAAAAAAATGGCACCAAAAAAGTGTGTTTTTGGTTGCCAGGGCAAGACAACATTGCACAAATTTCCAAAGAACCCAGTGTTAAGGGACCTGTGGATGGATTTTGTTTTTCCAGAGCAGCAACGGAGTTGTGCAAATGTTTTTGTTTGTTCCCTTCATTTCGACAGTAATAGTTTTATAAATAAGGCCCAGTTCAACGCCGGATTTGCAGATCGCCTAATACTCAAAGATGGAGCAGTCCCAACGATAAAGGTTCACGGTCGTGCGTTGGAACCGCAGGCGGTGAGTAAAACTGCTTCAAATGTCTGTGAGTTGTTAACTATCGGCGTGTAAGCACAGAAAGTAAACAACATGATCACATACAGTTAATGTATCTATGGAGCATGCGATGTATGGTGTGTGTTTAAATACATTTGTTTAGCTGGCCACTGTAGGTGTCAGTTTGTTTATTGTAAAAATAAATCATGTCCTCATAAACCAGTCTGTCTGTTTACAACACACAAATGTTGTAAAACTCGCGCATGACATGGTGTTCTAAAAACACTGCGCTCAAGTTCAAATCATTTCTATTTTTAAAAAAACGCTCGAGACCTTATGTTTTTCACCCATTTCACTGCCCATCTCACGTTTTTGTGAGCAAAAACGCGTTCTGTATGAACGAGCCCTTATATTGTTTAAGTTATAAGTTATAAGTTATACCGTTCCAGTAGGCCTACACACCACATAGAGACGTCCTGCTGTAGTCGTTGCTGCTGCTGCTGGTCGTCTTCAATCTCAGCCTCGGGATCTGATTCTGGATCAAAAATGTATGGCTGAATCTGATTGTTAGCCATGGTTTATTTTCGGATGTCACTCACAGCTTCCAGACGCTCTCAACGCAAAAGCTTCGCGCGCTCGTGTCGTGATTATTTAGCTCCGCCCACACGGTACGCCTCCACCCGCTCGGGTTTTTCCGGAAAGACTCGGTACAGCCTATCTTTCTTTTATAAATATAATAAAACTAAATACTTTTTGGAGATATGAAGGATGCAATACTACTCTATAGGTACTCAAGATTAACATGAGATTGAGTGAAACTGAGCATTTCACCCCCACTTTAAAGTCCCCGTGAACCGGAAGTTGCAAACGACTTTTCTCCAGTGTTGTGACGTATTTCCGAGAGAAACGGAATACTAAATGAGGCAAAATAGTGTGCGTGGCTTTTTTTCCAACTAGCACCTGATTGGATCTAGAAAAGTAGGTGTTTCATTCAAACACACAGGCAGGCTGTGTACTGTCAGTTGGAGGGGCGTCGTTACGGATGTTAAGCAGACACCCAAACCGTCAAACCTACGTCATCAGGGAAGGTCCTCCAATGCAGAGGGGAGGGGAAATTTCAGATTTTGATTAAAGATTACGAAGCCAAAAAATTTTTTTGTGTGGATTGACTTGCATGGATGAATTGTTCACCACAAAACGATCAATTTAGGCAAACAAAGTAAGTATGGTCAATTTTGAATTCATGGGGACTTTAAGGGGGGGGCGGCTCCGCCCCTGTGAACGTGATTTCACCAAGTAGGCTACAACAAGATTAGCACTACATTTTCGGATATACATGTTGTTATTATTTTATTGTTAAAATATGTTTATCAAGGAACATGTCTTACTTGGCAAAATAACGGTGACCACAGCAGACAGAGGTAGACTGTGTACAGTTGAGACATGAGTACAGTTGAGACACCTTAAATAACTTGTGTGCTCAGCATGCAAAAGTAGTGATTTTTGCTGTGCACATGTGTATTAGTGTCCTCTTTGATCATGAGAAATTTTAACAACGTAAACATAGCTGACCCGAAGATATCGGCAAAAGTTTTTTTTCTAAGATAAGACTTTCACTTCACCATGCACACTCCACAATGAATAGCTTATTATCCTTATGTGACTGTTAAACGTAACTGGTGTCATCAAAAACGTTATTCTGTGCCCTAAAAACGGGCATATTTCATGGTATTGTGTCATGCAAGATCATTGCAAAATCTAGAGAAATGTGCGAGGTGGCCATGCAGCGGGGTATGGTTGGAACACAATGGTGTATCAACTGTACCCCCGATAGATTTCTATTAGGAAACACACTGTTTACTGCTCAGTGTTATGATAACAGGTTTAACGTCGTAATTAGCCAGCATAGGACGCAAATGAAAATAAAATTTAATATTTGTGATATTTAAACTGTGTATTATTAATATATATATATTAAATATATTGTTCCTGTTTTATATATTTTAACCAGTGCTAATTTAAACAAAATGAATGAATTTAAATGGATGAATAAATACACATGTTAACCAATTGTTTTTTTTCTTTATTTGTCTTTCTTTATTATATTTGCAATGAACATTTAGTTACCTTTACTTCATTAAAAATGGGTGTCTCAACTGTACCATGGTACTGTCTCAACTGTACCACAAATGGGGACAGTTGAGGCAAAGTTAAGACAAAAAGCACCTTATTTTTATGAGCTAATTGTGGAAAATATAAACTACTTATGAGTATTATTGATTGATAATATCTTAGTCTACAAGCTAATGAAATGTCATGTGGCATGTCATGTAGAAATTCACTTCTTCTCAGTATCTATTTTTGTGTGAAAAATCAAAACGCAAAAAGTGTCTCAACTGTACTCCGTCTACCTTACTTAGCTTAAAAGAAAAAAACTTTGCTTATGAATGTTAACTTCAGCCACAGTGTTTGTCTAGCTATTTTTTTGCCAGAAAAAATAACCTTCATCTGCAATGAAATATGAAGGCATGCTGGCTTGAACTGATCAATAATCCATGTACATTTCAATACTGACAACATAAAAAAGCAGTTGATAAAAATCTTGATATACAGACTTGAAAACGAAGAACCAATTATTTATTAAATAAATAAATAAATAAAAACGCTCACACTTAATAGTAGCTTAAATAGTACATAATCTCATTTAAATCTTGATGCTTATCTCAGATTACTGTGGTAGATGAGAATAGCATTTGATATTCGCATACAGACATAGCAATATGTGTTATCAAATCATACCAATATCAAATTATGATAATGCACAAAACATCACAAGAACGGAAGTATTTTGAAAGTATTTTATTTATTTCCAAATTGAGATAAGTGATTCATTGTGATTCCCCAACAGGAGAAAAATCCACAAGCTGACGTGATAAAGCACACAAAGCTTGTTCACCTTGCTGAAGGGTTACATGAACTGGATCTCCTCCTCCACTTCATCCATCCTTTATTGATTCACAAAGCTGGATGAGAGATGTGGAGAGAGGAACATCAGAGAAAAATGTAAACACGCCACTCTCCTTTGCCCTTGATCTTCCATTTCCCTTCCCTGACACATGGATGGGCCCGGTGGTTCAACACTGTAATGTGAGACAAAACTATCAGCCAATCAAAGCTGTCAAGGCCCAATGCATTTTTCATCCCCCTGCCAATAATGTTCGTAATGTACCTTTTTTTTACATATGGAGAGCAGAAAGTCAGGTAAATATACATCAGAAGAATGCAGAAAAGAGATTGCCTAAGAAGGTTAATAGGCCTTTTCCCTGAACGGTCATGTTCTTGTCAGGCAGGTATCAAGACTTTTTGGTCAAGTCAAGAAAAATCACCTTTATTTTTATGGCGCTTTATAAAATACAGATTGTTTCAAAGCAGCTTTAAAGTGATCAACAGGAAAATAATGATATTCTGTAAAGATGTAAAGCTTAAAAAGAAAATCGTGTCATCAAGTCAGTTCAGTATTGATTCTGTTCAGTTGTAAAGATCATCCATTATTACATTTTGGTCATATATTGGCCTACAAAATGATTGATGCTCTAAAACAATAAAACATCTGGGAGCATTCCATGATTAAGAAAAAGATGAGCCATCATAGAGCAATGGACCAAGATGTATGAAATATGGAACATTTTTGATTTTATTTTTCTTCCATGTACATGCTGTCGAAGAGATACAGCTGAGTGATTGCAAAGTGATGAGCGACGTAAAGTTGTCAAACCTGTTTACTTCGGCACGGATGGCAAGGTCAGGCTGGCAGCCAACGGGCTGTCACCTCCTGAGGCTATCAACCAGTCATTACAAAAAAGTGGCATGTTAACATGCCATGGAGGACATCTCATTGAAATGTCTAGGTTCATAACACCTTGACCGTTTTGTAACATTTGAGTGTGACTTAAAAAGCAGACCTATGCCTGATCATTCAAGACTTCAGACAATCTTAGTACTTTTCCATTGTCAGTTCATAACACCTTTGATGGACACATGAATCAATAAATAATAGAACATTCTTTTATTCATTATTAAACCAAAGAATTCCAGACTGAGCTGAAATGTGTGGCTAAGGATCTGTTCTGCCTAACAGAAGATCTGCTTAAGACCTGTTCATTTGAACTGATTATAACAATAAGATAACACACATCTTGAGCAGAATTGTCTATAGAAGTCAAAACATATCCATCTTTTTTATTCAGAATGCTGAACAAATGTCACAGCATGCCACTTTAATAATAAAATGATATACATGTCATCAAACTGATCATTGTAATGCATGTGGTAATTTTGTCTACAGTATATTACAGCAGATGATGAGTATGCTATACAGAATACAACATTTTTACTGTTAATATGACATTATGTTTCGGCTGACATATTCGTTTTTTCTCTAGTGTAAAACTTCCCATCTCTTTAGTGTGAATGTACGTCACTGCAACACAAGACAAGACGTTTTGTTTTCTCAGCATTAACGATCTGCAACAGAGCAAATCAAACTTTCAGCTTTTTCCTGTCACAGCCGATGTCAAATAGATGCTTCAGATGTTGTGGGATGGATGAAGGATGTTTCAACGCCCCATATCGAAATGCTATTATCGAGTGTCTGTCACATGTCACCACATTTAGAAGCACAGTATTTCTCAAAGAGAATATGATTTCCGCAGGACCTGTTCAGGAAAATGTTTTAAGCATCCAAAGGCTAGACAAATCAACATTTAGACAGTGCATTCATAATCAGAATAATGTCTACAGTGAAAATATGAGAACATATAATATGAAGTATACAGATCATTGTAATCATATTGACTGAGGGTACAGAAAACAGATGTACAGTAGAAGTGTATGTCAATATGAGCAATAAAAGGAAAAGTGTTCTATGCTCTGTATCTTTGGTAGGGTGTAAAACAAGTAAATATGCTCGGATAGTTTATCTTTCATCACTGTCTGAAATTACAACACAAGACTAAAGTAGTCCTCTCCTTTGGCACAACCTCAACATGCTTTGAAGTATCAAAGGCGTGCTGAATGACTTGCCTGCTGAACAGTGAGGCAACATGTGTCATTTAGGCTTTTTTCTTCCTCAAGAACTGTGCTTATCTACTCAATCATTTGGATATGGAGTGAGAGAACACATTGAACAAAACAAACAAATGGAAAGAACTGTCAAAAGTCACAATAGCATTTGAAACAAGCTGAAATTATGATGGTCATTATGTTTTTGAAATAATGTTGGTTAGGAGATTAAGATTCTCAGGGCACTTATTAATTAGAAACGAATGGTGATTTACATATGGAATAACCCAAACATTACATTACATTATTGGTAAACCATGTGGAGAACTTTATCAAACCTCAAGTCAGTGATGTGTGAAATGAACAGAACTTTGCAAACTTGTTGCCTGCACTCAAATCGACTGTATCAGGGACTGTTTTGCATTTAAGAGATAATGTTCGGAAGCCACAAATAAAAACTAACCAAACTCAAACTCGGGGCATAGCGCAGGGAGTTGGAAGGGTGTTGCCCTATGGTAGACGTGGAAAGCCCCCAATTATGTGATAATTCTAGCGAGCGGTTGGACATATTTATATTCCTTGCTCAGAGTACTTTTGCATTTACGACATTTCACCACAAACACATTCCATCAACCCAAGGCAAACGTCACCCTCCATCATTCAGTCATTCATTCACTCACTCAATCACATGATTAATGTGGGACTTGTGAGGAAGTCTTTGGGCTTTAAACTCCTGCTTTAAATGAGATGAGTTAATTACCCTCTCTCTGGATGTTTGTGTATATATGTGAGGGGGTTCAACATTAATGATAACGATAATAAATCCACTCAGTGAAAACACTAATTTTCTTTAAAGATTTATCATTTATGCTTTTAACAGTTAGGGGGTCAAAGTAAGCAATCAAACAGCCTGAGGCTATCCAGATGACTGTCAGCTCTTAATAAGCTTCCTTTTTCCATTGTGGTGTGTTCTCAACAGAATTAAACCCCACATGCCACACAGGTGAGATATCACTGCGAACTTCAGTATACTGTGTGGGGGGCTATAGCACAGCTCTTCCCACACATCCACCCACCAAGAGCACAAGGCCTGATGCTTTAGGAGCTATAATTTTAATCGCTGACCCTATGTGTGAAATCAGCAGGTGACAGAGAGGAGAATGAGGCAGGCTTGTCTCTGGAGGTACAGGAGACTCTCAGGCACAGCAGGGTCGGCACAGCTCTGTGTGTTAATCTCTCCTGGGCTACAATTTATGGCCATTATGGCAGTCTATTTTCAGCCCCTGTGATGGATTCTGCTCAATTATTGGCCATTATGGGGACGAGATGGCTTCGCAAGTGTGTTGCAGATTGCTGGGCACCACTGCGACAT
The DNA here is from genome assembly GCF_051911475.1 of Siphateles boraxobius. Taxonomy (NCBI): domain Eukaryota; kingdom Metazoa; phylum Chordata; class Actinopteri; order Cypriniformes; family Leuciscidae; genus Siphateles; species Siphateles boraxobius. The sequence continues at coordinate 30,251,729 of NW_027508734.1, read as the reverse complement.
TCAAGTGAAATCCACTTGGCACACAGAGCAAGTCCTTACAAACTACGAGAGCGAGTGCAAAGCATCAAGACTTATTATTATATGTCGTATAAGTGGATGAGGAATGCTGATGGGCAGGAAGTAACATGTGACCAAAGAGACAAATAGTAATCACTCGCTGCGCTATTGATCCACCACACGCCATCGCCAAATTTATGTCACTGTAGTTTGTCGGTTTGTGCTCAACATGAACGCAGAGACGTTCCTCCAGCGCAGGTCGGCCCCAGAATGTATCCTCTGTAGTCTGAGCTCAGCCAGGCTAACTGACGCAGAAACAGCAAAGACCTGTACTGTGGGAGGACCCTTCAGACAGGTTCATCAAACCGCCTGATCGATTACTCTCAGCCGCCAGGAGATTTATGGGAAATCCTTTGTGAGGTCCAAAGCATGAGGTAATGTAGCACTTAGCAAATGAAATAAAGACTCAAAAGCACACAGTGATTTGTATTTCATTTTCAGTGGACATGTTCTAACTATTTCGTCTTCTTCTAAAGACTGTTTTCTTTTTTCACATATTTATTTAGTCAGTGGCAATGACACAACAATAACACAATAACATTAACGTCTCAACCATCTGATTAGCTCATCTCAGTTGGGTTATGATGCATGTTGTATTATAGTGGCATTATATTAAAGTTCTAATAGAAGGAAGCACAGGAAATAATTTGTCAGCTATGGATCAAGTAAAATATCATTTATTCATTCATTGATTCTTTGATTCATTCATTCATTCATTCCAACTAAGTCATCCAAACGAGAGCTTTTGTGCTGTATGTCTTAGAATTCTGAAAGCCAGATCAGGCAAATAGTCTACCATAACCTGACTTGATTGGAAGCTGCATTCTGTCCTTTAAGCAGAACCAATGCTTCTAAGCACAAAAGAGCATCAATCCTTGGGGAGTTTCTCCATTGTTGTTTCAAATTGTTCAGTAGTACATATTGCACTTTTCATCTCAAGCTTTAAAAACAAGCTCTCTCCTTAATTATCTTTTCTCACTTTGACGTAAACACATTCATATTCAGATTATGCCTGCCCCTTCTCTTTATGCATAGATAAATCGATGGATTACTTCTCCTTTTTCAAACTGTCTGTGCCTTACAAAGTTTCCACAGAAGTTCAGCAAAGGTTTCCTATTTAAAACATCACACCAACAGAGCCCACAGCCCTTGTTTCTTAGGTCATCGGCACGCACAGAACAGGTAAAATGGTTCACATAGAAGAAAGTTAAATAGAAAGCTCTTTAAACTGGTATTTATAGAGAGGAAGAAAACAAAAAGAGTTCATGTTGAAAATTAAATCCCATGCTAAGATCCATTTCGATGACAGTTGGAAGAAAGCAGCTTTTATAGAGAGACTTGACTGTACTTTTTTTTGTGGAAAATTGTGATTATTTACTTAAAAACACAAATGATGGGCTTCAAATCACGGGGATTGGGGAAGACAGTTTTTTGATTGAACACTCAGGGGATACATTCCTTACAAATAAATTGCTCCATACCTTTGTCTGTGGCATTAAAGGCCATAGGCTGCACTTTTCTTGCACTAATCTCAAGAATGCATGAGTGTGGAAAAAAGCATGATGGTCTTCCTTTGTCGCACTAAGAGAAAAGGCAAATGTTCTTTTTAAAGACTTTAAAAACTTTTAAAAACATAGGCAGCTGTTCATACCGTGTGTATATACTTGTAAATATATTGTGTATATTTATTAAGTTATTTTTTAACAACCCAGAATGACCTCTTTGAGACATCTGAGCTTATGATTCAGGTATGAACAAAGTAGCTTTGAGGAATTCAGCATTTGACGACAGCTCGATGATATCCTCCAGCTCACTGTAGACAGAACATGTGTTTTAACCACTAATTGACCTTATTCATTTAAAGTTAATATTTGTATCTCTGAAAAGGCACACCCTTTTATCCATGGTAAAGTAATGTGTCGACCTAAACCAATTTTGAGTTCTTCTTGGAATAAAAAATAAGGACAGAAAAAAACTGTAACAAAGTTATCCAAAGTAACCTTCCTTCAAGGTAGGCCTATAGGCTACATTACACCTGTATACATTGGCAATGTATGTTTTTCCCTCCAAACCAGTGCAAACCTGGCCTGCAGCTGATTTAATTGGTCATCTCAATCACGCTGTCACTTGTCAATTAACGTTCTGACTCTAATAAATAAATAAATACATAAATCATGGATGAATCTGAGATATATAAAATATATAAAATGTTTTATATAAAATATAAAATGAAGTTTTTCCTTGTATAAAGATGAGGAGTGTGCATGTTGAAACAGGTTTTAGGCTAACTTTTTATTTTATTATATTTGTATTATTTTGAATTTTTTTTCTGGACATGAGCATGTGCTTAGGTTGATGATGGGCTAAAATAATAAATGTTCTGCTGTTTTATTACGTTATATATTCTCTATATAATGCTTTTAACAAACACCATAAACATGGTTGTTTCTAAATTTCTTATGCCAAATAATTAGGCTATTAGCCTAATGCCTGAGTCGAGTGCAAATGAAAAATGAACATTTAGACCTACTTAGCATTTCCACTACTCAATCCATCGTTCGTAATCAGGTAGGCTATTGACAATCAGGAAAATGAGATGAGTTCGTGGGAACGTCACACTGTGTTGAATGGAACTTCGTCGCATAGCGACCAAGTAAACAGTGTTTCTGTGGACAGCAATGCCGCGGGTGAGGTGCTTTTCTTTTCTTCACTCTTTTTGAGGATACTCTCTGCGTTCTTAAGCTAGTATGAGAGGGTGACTTGTAAGGTTATCAAAATGCGTTGCTGCTTATTTTGCTCCTCATAATTTAAGAGAACGTTTTGTCTTACTGTTACCGCTATTCGACGAGCTGTTATGGTTACTGTTCTGATTACGTCAGTTGTATCAGTTGCCGTGGTTAAACAATTGTACGCCATATCAACGACATTCGCAAGTTCTTGTGAACTCTTTGTAGGCTAATCTCTGTGTTCATATCTCTGTGAGACGCAGGTGTAAGATAAATGGACGCTGTAAATTAAACTGCATAATAGTGGCTCAAAATGCTACAATCGTGACACTTTTATGAGGCTGGTGACTATAAAAATCTTTTCAGCTTTACGAATTTAGTCCTGCTCATCAAATCATGTAATCATTATCATCCCCATCATATCAATATAATCTACCATTGTTATGGTACACATAAATCACTCGTTTATGACGCAACGTTCAATTTAACAACATGCAATCTTCTCATAAAATAAGATCTTGCTGTAAGACACAGTCTCAACTTCCCAGACTCTCCAATATAACGCTAAATATCACAGACTTCAGCGCAGCTCTTAAACACACAGTTTAAATTTAAAGATTTGTATGACCTGGAATGAAAGCACCGGATTAGAAGTTCTCAAGTTGGTAATGTTTCATGGCCATTAGGGTTAGGGTCTCTATAGGAAACCAAGTGAAAAAAGAAGAAAAAAGACAGACAACGTTATGTTTATACCATTAGCATTCCGATTCATCTCAGTAGCAGGTTGGTCTAAGGCTCAGTTTCAAGAATGTTTCTGATCACTTGTCAAAGGCAAAAGACAGATAAGAAGTATCAGTCCATTTCTCACATATTTAAGAGCCCATGATTATTTACAATAATCCACATAATATCCAATGCAATATAATTGTATAATAATTGTAAAGTGTAGGTAAACCAGTTTAGACTGGTCTATAAAGAAGCATGTTTCTATTTTGATGGAAGTCTACTGTATTATTCACAAATATTTCATTATTGTACTGTGGATTTTTTATTTTACAAAGGCTCTTAAATGTGAGAAATGGACTGATATTTATTATCTGCCTTCTTAACTGAGTTTGACAGCTCCATGTTCCTTAGGGATCTGGCTGTAAAGCAGAGAGCAGGAGACTGACTCTAGCAGCTGTAGCACTACAGGACCATATCACACGAAGGGTTCCTATTCAAAACATTCCCCATAACCTCCCCGTATCAGACACTTCATGTCCTGCTGGCTGTGGAGCTGCACATGTTAGTAGGAGGCACAAAGAAAACAACACAAGGCAGAGAGTCAGACATCCTGAACGGACACCAGGACAAGAGAGAGAGTATGTGCTGGATCGTGCCCCTCCACCTCTGACTCTTGGTAGGCTGTGATCATGGTGTTTCATGCTGAATGTACGTAGCTGAAAGCTCACAGTGACTAATATGCAGTTGTTGATGATGATGCAGCCCAGAGGATGGGTCTGGTGGCATCTCCCTCAAGAGGACTAACAGCAGAGGAGTGGGCAGAGGTCAAAGCCAGGTCCATCCAGGAGGGAGACTCAACCCAACCATGTGTGATATGCAGGGAGGAGTTTCGTCTGCAACAACAGGTAACTGCCCTCAGAGCACGTTCACATGCCACCTTAGATTTGAGCCAAGTGGAATTTGAATGCAACTTCCGGAAGACAAAATATCAATATATTTACATTTGATTCCATGGTTCCTTGGTTATTATAGGTACAAAATTAACAGTGCCCCAAAGTCACTGCCTTTTGGTACATTTTGAAGCCAAATGTATATGCCATTTAGCCTATGTGATTAGTGTGGGGGAGTCCAAACAAAATTTTACCAAATCTTAATATGTCAGCACAATTCAACCAAGGGATTGAGATTGTATATCATTGCTATATATGTGTGTTATTATATATCCATTTAAATTATTAATTCTGTTAATCTTCTGTGAGAATGACTGTTGGCTGAACTCATGCACTAGGGAATCTGTATTGCAGACGTTAAAGATTACAGAGAGAGAAGAACCTCTGATTCACAAAATGTACTTCCAAATACAAATAAGATGCAGTTTAATCTTGCGGTAATTATTCAAGTTTATGTGTTTCTATAAGCTAAAGAATATGTGGAAGACTTTCAAGATTCACAGTCTTAGAAAGAAGTGCAAGAACTCTCACTGATGGTGACCCCTCAAAAAAACTATGTGCATGATACCCTTAATTCAAAACATCTTCTTTTGTATTCCAGAAGAAAGAAAGTCATACAAGTTGGGAACAGCATTGGGAATTTTCATTTCTTGGTGGACTATCCCTTTAAGGAACACTTTGAATATAAAGTATGAAGACAATTATGGAATTGTTCTAATAGACTACAGCAGCAAAACATATTTTTCTGTTTTATGCAGAAATGTAATGTATTGCAATTGTAGGAAAGAAATTAGCATTCTTGATTGTTCCTGAGAGGACTTTTGGTTAGTCCACCCAAAAAATGAAAATGATCCTATAATTTACTCACCCTAAAGCCATTCTAGGTGTATGACATTCTTCTTTCAGCCAAACACAATCGAAGTTATATTAAAAAATATCCTGGCTCTTCCGAGCTTTATAATGGGAGTGAATGGTACTTTGTTTTTTTAAAGCCCAAAAAAGCGCATCCATCCATCATAAAAGTAATCCATACGGCTCCATGGGTTGATAAAGGCCTTCTGAAGCGAAGCGATGCGTTTTTGTTAGAAAAATATCCATAATTATAACTTTATAAACTGTAATCACTAGCCTCAAGTAATGTCCGTCGGCACGTTCACGAGAGAGTCGAGTTCCGGCGTATGATGTAGGACTTAGGCGTGTAAGCTTAGGTGAGAGTAGACGCGTCTCGCGGTTCAAACAAACAGGCTCCTCTGACATTTCTCTTTAAAAAATCTCGTTTTAGACTTCTAATTCATGACTGGTGTTTTGTTTTGCTCTATCCTCTGTGCTTTCGCGTTCTGCATCATCATTATGTCATGTGTCGGGTCAGAGTTCACTCCTCCGCCGGAACTAGACTCATCTACGGCCGTTACCGGAAGCCAATCATTATAGTTTTTAAAGTTATAAATATGGATTTTTTCGTACAAAAACACTTCGCTTCAGAAGGCCTTTATTAACCCGTTGGAGCCGTATGGATTACTTTTATGATGGATGGATGAGCTTTTTTGAGCTTCAAAAAACAAAGTACCATTCACTATCATTATAAAGCTTGGAAGAGCCTGGATGTTTTTAATATAACTCCGATTGTGTTTGGCTGAAAGAAGAAAGTCATATACACCTAGAGCTGCTTGTGAGTGAGTAAATTATGGGATCATTTTCATTTTTGTGTGCACTAACCCTTTAAACCTTCCCTGATCTCCTCAACTTTATGTCGTCTTCTTTCTTATCTCAGTCAAGGGATGATGTGTTCCTGCAGTATTTTCTGTCAGTCAGTAGATGCCCCTGCTTTTTCCTACATATACACATGTGCACAATCACACTTTTTAGGGTCCTGCAACTACAAATTTAACATAATGTCTTGTAACTTAGCTGTTTTGTGAATGAAGTAGCAGTCAGTTAGGTCAGTGTGAGAGGTCAACAAGCCATTTACAGCATCCTGATTCCCTTTTAAGATGCCAATCACCTTAAGAATGCTGGGAAAAAAGACCAGATGTTCAAAGACAACAAAGTTGCCTTTGTCACATGTAAATATTAGTTTGAGCATGTGTCTATATGTGTTTGTTAATTAGATCTCAGAGTTTAATAAAAAGTTTCACATTTCACTAGATGTAACCAAAAAGACATGGTAGAACATTTTAATTAGGAAGAAATAATATTTAATATATTAATATATAGTTCATATTAAATATTAGAATATTATGAATTTATGATTATATGAATTTGACTTTTTGAAATTTAAGTCCTAAAAAAAAACTTGAAAACTGAAATTGATTTAAAAAAACAACAACACAAATACAATCTTTTCGCAAAAATAGCACTGCATATGCGAAATGTCTCTTTATCTATATCAGTAACGAGACGCATGGCTCCATCACATGGCTATGAGCGTGATATTGCTCATATATTTCCAAGTATATGATACAGGTTTCATTCTTCAGGTCAATCATATATTCATGTGAAAAAAAATTAGGTTGAACAAGGAAAGCGATATCTTTGTCATAGTATCCTTTCAATGGTTAAGGGGATTTCCCATGACTGGGACAGCGCTGGATAATATCTCTATGAAGTGAAGCATCAGATTCAGCTTCACCCCGGATCCACTTTCCTTGTCAGTTGCGCCTTATAAGGTGTTGTTCATAGTTAAAATAATATCCTGGTTTACAACCTTGCTTTGTTCCAGAATGAATCAGTGTTTTTTTATTGAATGGTTTAACTCACTCTTAAAGTCCCTTGCCGCCACCTACTGGCATAACGACTTTCTCAATATCATGCCAATATTATAATAGAAAATATGAATTATTGAACAATAATAGCCATTCTAAAATATATTATTAAATAATTTGAGACTTGTATTTTCGATACCTTATATCTGTCATTTGTAAATATATATAAATGTAATCAAATATTTAAAAAAAAACAATATACTGCAAACAAGTCATTAGATTGCAATATAATTACATTGTTTGTAATTATTTACAATGAAATGCTTTACTTTTTACAAATGAAATCCTGTTTTCTTCTGTTATTACATCTTGTATAAGAAGTTTATGCTTATAGGGCTTTGTTAATGTTCCCAGTTGCCACCCACAATCATTGCATATACCCACTGCACTTTATTTGTACCACTTTATATATGCTCCTAGCGTTTCTGGTGGCTTACCATTCCAAAATAACCTTGCCACCTTGTTCATTCATTATCATGCAGTATTTTTGAGAACTCTTTTCAGCCTTCTACATTCTCACAGTACATTACAGCACTGTTTTATGGCAGAGTTTAATAGGTATAGATATACCAGTGACCAATGTACAACACATGCTACATTTGAGAAAACATTTTACTAGATGATTTAATAGAGTCGCTCCTTAAAATAGTCAGGACAGCATGTTTAATTATTTTTCTTGTGATGTTTGTATAGGTCCTACTATCCTGTTCCCATGTATTTCACAAAGTAAGTTAGCACAGATCCTTCCGACATCATGAATTGTCATTGAGCTTTAACAACACCTTATGGGAATCACTCTGAGTTGGTGATTAGTCCATTTGTGCCACTAATTTCAGGTGTGTCTGAAGTCTTTTGAGAAGCTCTCAGGCAGGAAGAGCTGCCCGATGTGCAGGAAGGAGCAGTATGAGACAAGGGTGATCTATGATGGTGCTCGGCTCTATCGAGAAAAGTGTGCTCTCAGGTAAAGATGTAGAAGTTCATGAGGTTTGACAATCTACATTCATCTAAATAGCTCCCAGGTCTCTTAAATGAGCTTGTAACTGTTTTCTTTTCTTTAAAAAATCTCAGAATACAGGCTTTCTGGCGTGGCTACCATGTTCACAAATGGTACAGCAACATAAAGAAGCACGTGCCTCCGAAAGACCAACAATTAAGACGAAGATTCTTTGAAAAAAAGGTAACACTAATTGAGATATTTTGACATTGCTGATTGACACTTTGACACTCTTCTATACAATAGCGTTTTTTTAAGTTGACAAATTATTAGATTATTGTTTTCATATATTTAGCCTACACTTTTCTTGTTCGTCTGTTATTTTGTCATTTGTTATTGATTATTTTGCCAAATGAAAATAATTCTTGCTAATTAATTTTGTACATGATTTGTGAGATTAAATATTAAGGCTTGAACAGTTAAAAAAAGAAGTATTTTCCTGTTATTTTCTGTGGCGGTTTCATGCACCCTTTGACCCTTCAGAGTGCAGGATACTGGTAGCAGGTGAAAGTGGTTAGAGGCTGTTGGTCAGGGACCTCACTGACACAGACGTCTGTTCTTGCAGCCCCCTCATTATCCCACAGCCCAGGGAAAGCAAAGGTTGCCATCTAGTGAGGCAGCAACTGTCAAGTCTTGGTTACGGCTCTGGAGCTGACAGCTGGATTACAGAGTCCAAGCAAGACAAGCCATATTCTGAAACTGCTTTGAAGAACAGAGTGTTCTTATTTAAAAGTATTCCGATTCTGTAACCCCTGTGACAATATTGTATACCTTTGGGGCATGCCAAATCTGTTTGAATATTTACTCTTTTTTTTTACATTTGTCTGCTACTAGGGACTCAGTAGCGTTCAGTTGTGATTACTGAACAACTAATATCCACCTGCTATCTCAGTTTGTAGTGAGAATGGCAGTCAGAAGGTAAAATATCTACATTTACATTACATATATTAATTTAGCAAACAGCTTATACAAAGCTCACTAAATATTTTTAAAAGAAAGCTAAAAACAGATCTTTTTACTTGAGCTTTTAGCTATCAAATTACTTTTGAAGCATATAGAAAGTATTATGCTGTCTTTTATCGTTCCTTGGTTTTCATTTCCATTTGTATGCATTTTATGTATACTAATTTTATCTTTTATTATCATTATAAAGCGAGTATCATATTTTAACTTATATTATTTTAATTATGGTATTTTTACTTGTTTTCATGTGAAGTACTTGGTGCTTATTGTAATTTTGTAAAGCCCTTTGAGCTGCATTTCTTGTGCAGCAGGTGTTATACAATTAAAGGTATTATTATTATTACTAATTAAAACAAATTACAGTGTTTTCAAGATATACATTTGATAATTTTTTGTATTCCCTAGGAATCAGACCCATAATCTTGGTGTTGCTAGTGCCACGATATAACATTAGCGAAATATTATGTGAATATATTATATCTGGCATGTTACTTGTGAATGAGTTAATAGTATATTTCTAGTGCGGCTTGTCTGTGCTTCTCTAGACCTTTGGCACACCAGGAAGCAGTTAACCAGCTAAACAATATGGAACAAAAGAGAGAAAGAATGTAGTATGCTTATCACTTTGCTTTTAGATATGTTTTCAATCAACTAGTTGCTCTTTTTTTCTTCAGGTACCTCACTAAGTCAACATATTAGAAAGTTAAATTGGTGACATTAAGATTGATTGTACCTGCCCTCTCTTTTCCCTGAATGTGAAGAGGCAGAGTTCACATTGCCAAGTGTTGTTTGTCCTTCTTTAAGAAGGTCTACATTTGAACTCTGTGGAACGCTTAACGTCTGTTTAATTACTGATCAAACACAGCTATAAAGAAACCACTGATGTCATTCGGTGCAATAGCCGCCACAGGATGTGTGTGTGTGTATACCTGTGCATGCTTAATCTTGCAGGTCAATTTCTGGGATTGTCCAAAAAAATTCCTTCATACATCCATTCATATTGCTATTGATCTGGCTGTTAACATCCTTCCATTGTCAGTGTAAGATTTAGAATTGATTTATGTTATGATGGAACATCAGTTTGCCTTGTCAAGTCTGACCAAAACCCATTTTCGTGTCATTTATTTCCTTAATCAGTTTCAGGAGATGAACGACAGCTTGGTGCAGTCATGCAGCACAGACGTGGAAGCATTCCTAAACGATATCGATCGATCGGTGGCCATGAGCCACGACATCCTGCGCTGCTTCGACAACAAGTACACGAGTGTTTGTGAAATGGAGGATAAAGACTGGCTGGAAGCTCAAGAGAAGGTTAGGAATAATGCCGCTGCTCCTTCACCTACACATGCAGACGGAGACTGAAATACCAGTGTACCTTTATAAAAGAGCAGCTCATCAATGCCTCTAATCCCTCTCTGCAGTCGCTCCTCGGTCCTGCCCTTAGCCCAACATGCCGCCACCTGTCCCAGAACGCTTGAGCCGCACTGGCAGCACAGATGTTCCAATTCAACAGTATCAAACCCTCCATGAGATGATTGTTTACCTTGCTAATGAATGAGCAGAAATAATCCACTGTGTTTACTAAAAAACACAAGCTGTGTGGATAATGCACGCCTAGCCTTTCATTACATGCGAGCTGAAGAAAAGATTTGGCATTTCAGTGGGCCTCATTGTTATTGTGTTGAGGCAGCCAATGGCAGTGATCCACTAAAAAAGAAAATGCTCATTTTTTATCTTCTCGATGAGAGGTCGGGAGATAACCTGAGACTCAAACCTAGAGTTAGCAGAGTTCAAGTCAGAATCAACCCATTCCCACCCAGGCAAACAGAACGAACAATTATGAAACGTTCTTGTGCGAAGCAATTGGCCTTCGCTGAATAAAGGAAGCTGACAGTCAGTTAATGATTATGGCTGCACACCTACCTTCTGTTAGACTCAACTGAATCTCAACTGTGATACGAGCTGCACACAGCAGTCATAAATCTGCTAATCATTTTCCCCTGATAATGTAACAGGAAAACACTCACGGAACGAGGCATGTGTCTGTTCATGACTGACATTGGAACATCAGCATTTCAGAGGCCTAGAAAGCAAATGATTCGCTTTTTAACTCAAAGGAATAATAGAAGAATATAGTTTGATAATTAAATACCAAATAACATTACACTACCGGTCAAATGATTGGAATAATTATGTTTTTTTTTTTTAAATACTGTTGAAAGAAGTCTCTTTCAGCTCCCAAAGGCTGCATTTAAATAATACAGTAAAACAGTAATACTGTGAGATATTATTTCAATTTTTATATATTCTAAAATGTATTTTTTTAGTGATAAAGCTGAATTCTAAGCATCATCACTCCAGTCTTCAGTGTCACATGATCCTTCAGAGATCAGTTAATTTGCTGCTCAAGAAACATTTCTTATTATTTTCAATGTTGAAAATAACAGTGGAAACAGTGATGCACTTCCATTCAAAATGTTAAGCAGCAAAAACTGCGTTCAACATTGAAAATATTAAGAACCATTATTAATAATTGAGTACCATTAGTAATTGATAATAATTGAGCAGCAAATCAGCATATCAGAATGATTTTTGAAGGATCATATGACAATGGTGACTGGAGTAATGATGATGATGAAAAATACAGCTGTCACCACAGGAATACATTTTATTTTAAAATATATTTAAAAATAAAATTGTTAGTTTTAATTATAATATTTTACTTTACATTACTACTACTCTTACTGCATTTGTAATCAGCTTTGGTGAGCATAAGATACTTTTTTCAAAAATATTTAAAAAACATATTATTCCAAACTGAACAGTAGTGTATAGATATTTGTCCCATGGTTAACCAGGGGACATCTAGAACAACTTGGCACCAAGCATGGTACTGTCAGTTTTATTCATTCTAAGTGATAGTCGGTTTGAATTTTCAGTTCGTAATAAATAAATAAAAATGTAAATGGGTATAGGTCAAAGGGCATTTGGTCGATAGATGCATAGCAGCAATTTTGAACATTTTTGTATCTGAATAGCAACTGATTCAGTTGCACCTACTAATTGCTGGTGTCAGTGTCACAGTGGTTTCTTACCAGCATAAATCATTGTGTATTTTGAATGGTTATAGTCTCTTAAACGTCAAGAATTGTCCCTGATACCACATTTTATGGGTAGTGGACAATTAATTTCCGATCCTATTAGACAATTGGTTAAATTTGCAAATGGATACTGGATGATATACATGATGTCGTTGACATTTTAACACCTTCTTGAAAGCAACTGGATGGGTATATATGCATTTTAAGCATTATCAGTGTAATTCTCACATAAATCATTAGCAGGCTCCATTACTGTTTGTTCTCACATACTTAGTATGATTACTCACTGATAATGGTTTCCACTGGGAAGCTCTTTCCTAGTAGTGAAATTACTTTTTTGAATTACACAATCTCCTAAAAATTGACACAACAAATGATTATTTTTCTTGGTTCCACTAGGCTGTCCAGCGAGGCGTTCAGGACTGCCCCATTTGCCTGAACCGTTTGAGCTCACACAACGGCTCATCGAAGGAAGACAGAAATGTCCTATTATTGTCCTGTTCCCATCTTTTCCACAAACCCTGTCTGCAGGCCTTTGAGAATTTCTGCCAGGAGGTGAAACCCAAATGTCCTCTCTGTCGGTCACACTACGCTAAAATGCTTGTCTTGAATTGAAGCTCACTATATTTATTACATAATCCTGATGTTCCAATGTATCTACTTAAAGAGACAAATTAAACTTCCCCCACATCAGTTAAAATGTGAATTTGTGGTTCACAAAAAAAAAATTGTGTCAAAACCACAAACTTTATTGTAAAACTGAAATTAAATACAAAGTAACTCATAGATAACCTGAATATTTTGCTTCACAAACATATGTAATTAAACACTAACGGGGGAAAAAAAACATTCTGAAAATACATTCACACATGTAAAAGAATCAACAGGCAAAAACGGAAACATAATTAATCTTTCCCTTTAGCTGAAAATGAGAATTCAAATGAGACCAGACATTGTACACCATAGACATTTAACCTATGATGAACAAACAAGTTGTTTCAGTGTGTAGACAGGCCACTGTCTAGTGAAACGCTGTCTGTCAGAGTTTGACAGGTTGATGAACCAAAAACACCACAGCATCCTTGACGTAGTGTGTAGTTTTGTAGCTCAACAATGTCGTACAGACGATGGGATTGAGGATTGGAAAGAGAGATGAACTGAAGCAGAAAAACAGAGCATGGAATGAATAGGCTTCGTTTTCTTTCAAAATTAATTCTAGTACATCACTGCAAATGCCTCTATTTTGAGAAACCCAACACACCAACAGTCCTTGTGCTAGTAGGACCAGGTGTGAAGCCTGGCACAGCAACATCCCTCAAAAAGCCAATTAAACTAAAAGAGCAGTAGTAACAAAAGAGTCAAATTTTTGCATCCTGTCCAGACAGTATTGATAGTTAATGACACAACATGTTCTGGCAGTACAAACTTTGTGCAGACAAAAGTGATACAAACACACAAATACACAAAAGAAAACATAAAAAAAAAAGCTTACTTCAATGACACAATTATTGACACATACACTTACTCCCCAGATATTTTCTTACAAAATATTCTGTGCAAATCAACAGGAGAAAAAGGTATTTTACGTGAAACTTTGTTAAATCCATGACAATAAAAATACAACAACAATGCATCATATTGAACCACATAGAACCCACTGAGGTGTCAATTTTAAATGACCATTTCACAGGCTTTGAATTCAGTGTCCCTCATTTAAATCCTTCAACTTTCCACAAAATACAATATATTTCTTAAAATGTTTCCTGCCCAAACATTATTTTTCCATGTCATAGCCCTGACACGTTCTTTTGCCTTTGGCCAGTTTGAGTTAAAAAGACGCACCCAGTCGTTTTGGTATGCCATGTTATTGACAAGAGGGATTCACAGTGAATTAGTCAATAAAAAGTTACACACACTAACTAGGGATGCATCGATATGAAAATTTGGCAGAAATTTGAAAGCCGATAGCCGATATATTGACCTATAAATCTAAATCCTAAATCCACATTTTATATAATTCTTGAGAGCCTGATTACAAAAACAGAAGTCTCACCATTAAAAGCCACGTCCCAATCACTTCAACATTTGAAGTTTGAACCGGTTTAGGTTTTAAAATTAATTTACACTCCTATGGCCAAATTTCTTTATCCAAAAAAAAAAAAAATCTATTTCCTTACGAACTTAATACAATAATGCCTAAATAATGCAAACTAGTCACTGGACAACATTACTTGCGTATAAAGAATAAAAATGCATTTGCCATGGATAAATAAAATTTAATAGTAATAATAAATTAAAAAATATGAGAAAAATAAAAGTCCTAGTAATTAATAATAATGCAATGTTTTTTGAAAAGGAAACATCTCAAATTAATATTATTGTTTCAAATAACAGCCTTAAGGGCTTAGTTAGCAGGCGTATAAATTCAACCAAACACATCCTACATGAGATTAATCAGAATTGTATGCTAACTAAACATATTACAACTTATATCTGCACAAAATAATGCAAATGCACAAGTGAACATGAACTTTTGCTAGTATGAATGTGTAACTCCTGTTGTGCACACGCTCTACCCGCAACAACACACTGAAACATGGCAACTAAACCCAATTAATTCACATTTATTTACAATAGTGTTCTCATAATAATGTTATGTAATATGACAGTCCCAATCGTAGTTAATTAATGTCATGCATTGCTGTTTGAGCTGCACGTGCTGAAGCTGAAGATGATCACCGGCACGCTTTACTAATCCTTAATTCTTAAACAATTGCATCCTATATGCGATAAATCAGATATATACACAAAATAAACATTTTACAACTTATAATTGCACAAACCAAAAAGCTGCGGAATCACAAGCAAACTTATAGTCATGATGAAGGTGTAACTGTTGTGGATGCGCTTTTCCTGTAACAATACACTAAAACACGGGCGTACAAAAAATGTCCAACATTCTTTCACAGTTTTGTTCACTTCACATTATAATTTTATGTAGCCTATGACAGACTTGCGCTGCACATGTTGCACTTAACTGTGTCCTTTTCGAAGTGATTCCAATCAGATTTCAAGCGATTCAAACCCATCATGGCAAACAGTGCGAATCTGAATGAAATAATACATTATTTATCGGCTTTAATCGGCCAAAATTTCTCATCAGGTCGACAAAAATATTAAAAAGGATCATATATCGGCCGATACCAACATGGTGGCTGATATATCGTGCATCCCTAACAGTATGTCTCACTCTTTCACTCATTTACACATCTCACAGCTCGTCTCCTCAATACCGGACAACAGGAGACGAAAACGGAAAAAAGCCTAGAAAGCCTGTTTAAGGCAACAGAGGTGATTTCTTTTTTTTACAATAAACAAATGCTGAGAGGCTAATTGTCTGGCCTTTTCCACAAAAAGCATAGTATGAATGAGGCTCAAGAGCCTGTTTCATATCTACATTCTACAAAAATAAAAAGAGAAATATACTGTATATACAGGTAAATACATCATTTACATTAGTATGAGAATTGTCATAGTTAAAGAGACAAACAATGAAGGGTAAACAAGATGTCTATGCAGCTTTACATCAAATGTTCTTTTTATGGTCTACATGTTCTGTTGGTTTTGTCCTCAGAATGGGAATGTTTGGAAACTATACAGAACATATCGTACAATAAATGCGTGACCAGTAACATTTCAACAAAGTTCAAATTAAAGCAAAAAAAAAAAGTCTCTATGACACTGTATTTCATTGCTACAAAGTATTTCATTGCCCTTCAATAAGTCCTGCTGCTTTCTACGGTCTCAGCTCGGACTTCACATTCATTTCACCGCACAATAAGCTTTATTAAGCATGTAACCGACTGATGTGGCTCTGCAGTCCTGTTTCCACAGCCTTCATATACAAGATCCTACATAATGTAAGAGTGTCACCTCTAATCTGCGTATGCCAGTAATTCACTAGACCAAACAGGCTGAAAATCCAGCAGGAGAGCGAGTGGAAAAACATTTAAATGTTCATGGATATAATAATCTGCCATTTGCAAAAAGCAAAGCAGCCTCAGAGGTACAGACTAGATTTTTGAAGGATGTTTTGCTAGTGATGCTGAAATAAGGCAAACAAGCTCTGCAGCGATAACCAAGTTCAAAGGATGCATGTTACTGGTTATATGCTCTCCCAACAAGGGAAAAAAGCCCCAATCATTTTGTCTAGTACATAGGATCAAAGGTTGTCGAGGAAGTAGCATCAGATTTAAGAACAGGAATCTTAATCCCAAGATTGTGCCTCACCTTCCCCCCAAATATTTGGTGCATTTTTACTACTATAACAACAGAGAAGCATCTCTCTTGCTGTCATTACATTTTTGTTGCCTCCCTAATTCTAGACTGTGGTACACTACAATCCATTAAATGTGTTAAATCATTGAGGTGATATTACCGAGAGTGACTGGTAGGTCGAAACATTGCTAAATGTTTACAATCTGCCGCAACCAATTTAAGTAAACATAACAAGATATTAAGCTGGTTGTTGGTAGTGACTCGAACCCATAATGTCCACTTCTGAACTTTGCCTACCGATGGAAACGAGCAGTTGCAGTGCAAATAGAAATTTGGCAGCTAGGATCCTCCACTGGTAGTAACATTCCAATACTACCCAGAATATGCCAACATTTTGAGTAAGGCACATGTTTGAGGAGTTTCCTTGTCAATTCCCATTACTTAATTCTGTCACATCCAACAAACCTGAATTGTCACAGTACAGCATGAGGAAACAAATCATAATGCTTCCTTCATTTATAATTGATCATCTAATAAATAATAATTGATCATGTATGCATAATTGAATGTAAACATATTCAATGGCAGACACAGAATAACAAAACTCTACACGTCAAGCAAGACATTTGACATATGGACCAATTCTGACAATCAAACTTTTGGAATATTTGTCAGAATATTGGGCGATCACATTTTGCTTGTATATTATCATGAACTCATTTTGTAATGAGTGCCATTTTAATTAGAACCAGTCAATTTGGTATTAAAATATTTGAAACTAAATAAATGTTAAGTTTAACACTCACTGCAGCAAATTTTTTCCCAGTGCCAAACTTCAAAGCTCTGCAATTCTTGAGGTAATATAGTTTAATACTAGCTCTAAGATTACATGTAATAATGGTGTCTCTCCAGTCAATATCAAAAAAGTTTACATTTCATGTGTGTGCTGTTTTTACGTGAACTGCTCTTGTGGCCTAAACCTGTTTCATGTAACAAGTTCTATTTAACTTAACGAAATACCGTTCAAAATAATCTGGGCACAAAATCTACAATTCAGGAGGAAGATTATATACCCAAAATGAGACTAATGCATGGTTCACTGCATGTGAAATTCAATCAGCTTGGCAAACTTAATCTTTCCACTAATCAAAGAGAAAGTATTGATGATGATAATAATAATAATAATACCCATTGAAGGGTGCAGTCAAGAGGCCTTTTAGATGTGCAGGTCAGCACGAAAATAACATTTTCTCACCTGAAATGAAAGCATTTACAAGCTGAACAACAAACATCGGCCAAAATTAAATTATTGTGAATCTCAGATTAGTTTCAGCTGGAAGTAATCTGCAGTGAGTTTCAGTGGCATGTACAACTGTATAGTAGATTGACTGCTCACACGAGGTGATGGACATATTCCATACGTCAGGTAAACACTTGACACTAGAAGCATCTCACATTATTTTTTTCCCCAATTATCCGTTTCCTTTTTTTTTTATGCTTTCTGACTGTATACCGCTATATTCTTAAAATGAAAAAGCCAACTGTATACACATACGCGTGTTTGTGTGAGAATGTCTCGATGATTTTTCTATCACAAAGTTTTCTGATGCCCGTTGACAGCATGTTTCCCTGACTCTGTATCCGTCGTACTGTTTGACAGATTCAATTTATCCAGACCTGAAAGCAAAGAAAAAAGAATTAGAAAGAATCAGATTTGATCTCTTCTCTCACTCTCTCTCTAATAGACAAAACCCGAAACTACAGTAGCCTATGTATCATCAATCAGTGGATTGCTCTGAATACAAACAGACAGAGACATGAGTCCAACAAATGAGATGTTGAGAACAGGAATGGGGGGCAAAAATGTAGAGAACACACATTATGTAAAAAATAATTGTTGGTTTAACTTTATATAATTTGTTTTTTTTTTAAAAGTAGGTAACCTGGCTGCCTTAAAATTGATTAAAAAAATTTGAGTTAATACAAAGGAGGAGATTGATTTAATCAACAGAAACTCAAAATATGATGTTATCTGAACCATATTAATTATCTAAGTTGATTTAACGAAGGTAAAAAAGTTGTAATAAATATTTTTTTTACAGTGCAAGAATGAGGGAAAGAAATTAGGAGGTTAAACTAAGATGTAAGAAGTCGTAATAGAATGAAGTCAGGCAGAATACATTACCAAGGGCTTTGAGAAGTTCCTCTCGCACGGCAGACGTGAATTTTCGGACCAGACACAATGTGGTTACCACAGCAAACAGAAGATTGTATGAAAGTACAATGTAAAAATTTCCAAGCCAATTAAATCGTCCGAAATCACCCAGGAGATCAAACCTTGTTATTCCTGCAGAAAGTGAGACACAGAAAAATGGTTCTCAGATTCTCTACTATACCACCTTTCCTATAATCAACAAAAGGGCTGTTTGAACAGCAGAACAGACAATTTTGCATCCATTCTCTCTTAATAATCCTACACCAAACCAATATTACAACCTAAAGATTCATTACTTTTTTTACAACCCACAATTCTCAAATAATTTTATTTTCTCTAAATTAACGGAATATCAAACAAAAGAACCACATGCACAAAAAACCCATCAGTGAAATGACAATGTAAACTCATGATGAAATATATGTGCCACGATTGTTTATTTGGGTGGGAGATTCTTAAAAGGATTTGGCATTTGGCATTAAAGGATTGAAAAAAGGGGAAAATGTATGGTTGGAAAGAAAGGACTGAAAGAGCAGGTGAGGGCTCAAGATGAGGACGTGATAAAAAGGAGGCAATTCTGAAAGACACTTAAAGGACTTCAACTCCATCTTAATCAGATAACAACACCTAAGATAAGTCTACCATTTACCACCTGCTGACATATTACAGTTAGAATGAAGTTTGTTTATTGTTCATCACACAAAACTGATTGAGAATAACACATTCTTTCTGAAACAAAACGGACAAGTTAAACTCTGCTGTTTCATATGACTAAATGATTCATAGCCAAGGGGTTGCACATTCAAACGACATGTATTTGTGCAAAATAAATTTGAGTATTATGTTGCCAAGTTGCCAAACAAGTGTTTGCTTAACTTAATAATAGTGAATGCAGCATGTGCAGTCTGAAATGAATTAACTCAGGTCATCACTTTAGACTGCATGGATGCAAACATGTTAAAATAAGGCAAAAAAGAAAAAATATTTTTCATCATAAATAGGACAAAATATTTTAAAGAGATTTGTTTTACAAAATTAAGCAAGCTCATGAAAAGACAAGGTTTTCCTGCACAGGATTTTGTTTTTCATAGAAATAATATATCGAATATACTTTCATGTTTCATTTTCTATTTTCCAACCAAATTCATTCCTTTTCCACCAAAAAGCTAGTCTGAAATCAGATAAATGATTGTTTAACCAAAATAAATTTAGCCTTTTTAAACACCGACTATAAATGACTTCCCTTTAAACGCATAAAATGTATAGTTCAACTAGTTTCATGTGTCAGAAAGGAACAATCTGCCTTCCTTCTTTTTCCTCCACTTAACTGCATCATGGCTTTTCCTATTGGGCATGATTTTATTAAAAGGGCTTTTCTGGACTTAATTACCAGTTAATAAGGGCAATGACCAATTTCTACACTTTAAACTGCATGTTTAAAGGCAACTGTAAAGAGAATCACATTTAAAATTATAAACAGGATCCATCCAATTATTTGAATAAGCACTTGGAAATGGATATGTTGATTTGCTGTAGAAGTAAACTTATTCTCAAAAGGTTTCTCTTGCACATGCCTGATTTTTGGCTGCAGTCACATTCACACCATTATCCTGAATTAAATTAATTGCATACAATCTACATTTACATTTATCCATTTATTCATTTAGCAGACGCTTTTATCCAAAGCGACTTACAAATGAGAACAATAGAAGCAGTTAAACTAACAGTAGGACAACAATATGTAAGTGCTATGACCCCTCTCAGTTTAATCTAACGCAGTCTTTTTTTCCTTTTCTTTCTTTTTTTAATAAATAAAAATAGAATAGAAGAGAAAGTGTTAGTATTACTTGATCAAGTGCTGCAGAAAAAGATCAGCAGTTTCTTGAAAGTGGCTACGGACTCAGCAGCTCAGGTTGAGTTAGGCAGATCATTCCACCAGCAGGGAACAGTCATGGTAAAGGTCCGAGAAAGAGATTGTGTTTCCTCTTTGAGATGGTACCACAAGACGACATTCGCTTGGAGAACGCAAGTTTCTAGTAATACCTGTAGTCCATCACATACCACAAGGTTTATAATAGGGATGCACTGAAATTTCGACCAACAAACATTTTTGGCCGAAAAACCTATTTTCGGTTTCAGCCCGAAATGGTTTTGGAGGGCCGAAATCAGTGTCCAAAACAGACATTTAATTAGCGCTTTCTTCAAAGGCACGTTTTGACTGGTCAGTGTCTGTTGCGTGCACACAACGTGGATAAGCTATAACACTTAAACATGTCAGTTGTCAGGACATTAGCTCTGGGTTGAAAATATTAATTTCTCGGTTGTAATTGGTAATGATATGGTTTCTTAAATCTAAATTTTTTTACTGTGCTGTTTTCTGTTGATGAGTGGACAAAACTTCACTAAACATTTGTAGCCCGCCTGCCATTTAATAATTGCAAAAAGCTCTGTGATTTGTTACTTTTAATATGAAGCAAAGCCTCAACTTTAAAATTCTGTTGACTTTATTATAAATTCAAGCTATAAATGACGTTTTGGCACTCTTTAATACGGCGTGACAGATCACTGTAGCTGCACAGATCAAGCACTCGTGAAGCCATCATCTCATCTCCTCTTTACTATTAGTTACAGCACAAAATTATACATGGGTGAACACCAGAAGGTATGCTGAAAGATACATTACAGCATACAAAAAAGAATCCTGTCTAATGTAACCGCTCAATCAAAGTTTCAACTGGGGAAAGATGTCAATAAAACAGCTTGTAGGCTATACAATGACACTTAATGTTACATTTACCTTAACAAAGCTATTCAAAGTCTATGAACTCATTAGTTATCTAGTAAAAATAACTCTAGAGAAGAGCATTTTGCTAAATATATGCACTGTATTACATATTCATTATATTTTACTTAACCTGTTAGTGATGTCTTCATTATTTAATGTATGTTTGAATAAGTCTGTCATGAAAACAAGTTATTACAGTTATTATCGTTTAAATGTTAAAAGTCTTTTATTAAAAAGTTGAAATAAAAAGTCCCTTATGTGCAATTTAAATGTTTGTACAACTCAGTTTTAGCTATTTGATTGCTTATTATTAAATAAATTTGATTAATTAATTGATTATTAATTTATTTTTGGTTTCAGTTTTTGGCCAAGTGCATCCTGAATTTTCGGTTTCGATTTCAGCCAAGAATTTTACTTTCGGTGCATCCCTAGTCTATAACCTATAGTCATTGACGATCATGTTGAATTAAAACAATTGCATAAGTGAGTCTATTTGATAGTAAATGAGTTTTAATTTGTCGATTTGAGACTCTATAGCTGCTTTTCCACTGTTGGGCCAAACTGTTCGCTTTGCTTAACCGTTCCACTTTGTGCCGATCAGGGTCAGCCGGCACAGATGTGGTTTCATTTTCCACTGTGGTGATAACGGCCACTCTCTGGAGTGTAATACAAATGTGTCAGTCTTTGCCTTGGCTATTTACTGATGATATGAGATGTAAATATACTGCGTTATGGAGGATGATCAGATATTTCTTTAAATTGTATTAATTTGTGTTTGTCGCTCAAATAGCACGCTTAGCCAGCTACAGAGAAACTGGTAGCCAGGCAACAGATAAGTGACCAATCCTGAGTGGTGACATCACTACACGTATTCTAGCTGCACAGTTCAGCCAACCGTGCTGAGAATTCCGGGCTCAGAACGGTTTGTAATCATGCCGTGCTGTACTAGGCTCAAGTGGAACATAACTGGAACCGTTCCTTACCATTCTTAGAACCGTTTGGCTCGACGGTGGAAAAGCAGCTCATATGAACAAAGTGGATGAAATTCTTAGGTCAAGAAAAGCAAAAAACTTCTCTATGCAACCTCTCCTTTCATCTATTCAATACAGCACAGCAGTAATGTTGATATTTTTCTGAAGATCCCAATGAGTCACTGTACTCACACACACACACACACACACACACACACACACACACACACACACACACACACACACACACACACACACACACACACACACACACACACACACACACACACACACACACACACACACACACACACACACACACACAAAGCTATTTGAACAGCTGTCTCTGTAGCTTGCCATGTTGTTTATTGCAGCTATTGTTGACGGCTGCTTGTCTGTCCTTTTTCTCTCTCCATTCTTGTGTAAAATCTCTATGGCAAATCCTACTGGAATGTTACTTGTTAAATCTTAACAGTGAAAAATTAGTTTGCAGGTATATGTAAGTTGCAAGTACGTCAGTGCAGCTGGACAGTGTAGAACAATTGCAGTATCCAAAAACAAACAAACAAACATTGCATGGCATGTTAATGGCAACCCCAAGAAATACACAGATGCTTATGAAGGATAGTGTATGCATGCATGCAAGGAGGATCTTACCAAGTGTTCGGGACATGACAGGCAAGGCAGAGCTCAGCACTAGAATAGATACACAGCAACCGATGATCTACAAGAAAAGGAAAAACAAGAGAAATGTTCTAAGAAGCATTTCCATCATTCCAAATTAAACATAAAATGACTAAATATTCCATAGTCAATGTCTTTGGTCAAAAAAAAAAAAATATAACTAAATGCAACATGACCATTTTTTCAGCAAAATAATAATAATATAAATTGTAAGGGTAAAATTTATTTTAAGGTGTCCTTGTTACAGTGTAATTATACATTTAAGTACAAAATATTATAATGCAATAATTGGGAGGTAAGGTTATTTTTGTATTCAGATGCTAAACAATAAATTCAGGTATTTAACCTTTTTTAGAGAATAGCATGAACAATGAACTGTTGGTGAATATTTTCCCATCTGACTAAGTGTCAACAGGCCATAAAACTGAAGCAGTGTTGCAGATCCTACCGTTGTCATGGTAGTGTCGTCCTTTCTGGGAGTGAGCTCCTGAAAGATGCGAAGGCTATAGAAGCCAACCACAGACGAGACCATCAGATAACTGTTCAAGAGTTAAGACTAACACAGAGGTTTCTCGTCAAACCCTTTACTAGCATTTCACTCTAGAACACACTCACGACAATCATAAGCAAACAACTCGAGTCCCTTCACTAAACACACACAATCTGTGATCAAACACTAGACTACAGCTCATGCACAATTTGAGAAATCACACACAGCAAAGGATACAACATGAGAATAATTTCAATAACTGCCTGGGCAACTCCAAATGTGGATAAAGAGGCATTGCCAATATCTCTCTCCTGCCAAAACAAAGAGTGAAAGTTACTGTCAAAGGTTATTTTCATAAACTTAAATTATTTCCCCATATAAAATGTGTTTTATTGTATGACTCTGATAATCGCAGGTTTAGGTTCTGGACTGAGGCAATACTCTTACATGGAGTAACTGCATGTAGTGAACGTGTTTTAGCGACATGCCCAACGCAAAGGCTCCTGTTACAACTGAAGCTGTTAATCTAAATAAGACTACAGTGTTGACACCTCAGTGCTTCAGGCGGTGTGGGCAGAAAAAAGCGGCACAAATATTTGGAGCTGTTCTGAGTGAATGCTATTATGAAGAAATAAAACGTATAAAGCTCAGATTAGCGAAGAATCCCCTCTCACCAATGAGGACAGACAGAGTGAAATTGGCGAAGAAATGAATGGAAGCAGATGAAAGAAATCTTTTTAAATTCACCGCTGCTCACACACGCATAATATGCGAGCAGGTGTTCAAACAAAAAAAAAGAGAAAAGAATGAAAAAGCAGTAGTGCTCTTACAGTAAGAGCCTGCATTGAATGAATGGCTGCCAAAAATGTGGAGAAAAATTTGGAAAAAAGAAACCAAAACAAATGCGTTGGCAAACAAAGTTTTTCAATCTCAGGCCTTTAATATCTTCTGAAGTCACTGATGTGATCTAAAGGTTTGGATTAGAATTATTACAATAAAAGCCCAAGATTTATTTGACATCATTTATCAAAGTAAAACAATCTTAGTCTGGGCTTGACAAGTAAAATAAATAAATAAAATAAAAATCAATCATCAGTCACATTCTAATGATGTGCACTTGACAGAAGACCAATTCAAAATCAACAGAGCATATACAAATATTTATGATGATCTTTTTAACTGGATTAGATAAAATCTGAACCAGATTTTATAATGTCAGTCTTGCTGATGTCAGGACTGTTTTTTTAATCACATGTAAACTTTCTTCAGAGAAGCTTAACTAAACACTGACATGTAAAATATAATCACTTTATATTTCTGAATCATCCAAGAAAGTTAGCTTGTAGTTAATGTGAAATGAGACCAAAATAGGTAATGTGATCAAACATAAAACCACAACCAATTCTCACTTGCTCAATAATAGCATAAACACCAATGAGAGTGTTTCATCCTAGCTATGTGAGCTAAGAATTATAATTATAATATTGTGTGAGTGTATATTTATATAGCATGTAGTAGAGCTACACAATTAATCATTAAACGATCACAATCTCGATTCAAATACCCACATAATCTTATTCCTAAATGACAATGATTCAGCCATGTCTATTAAAACTTTGACAAGTACGATCACAGCGAACATTCAATTCCGTGTCGGGCTGCATGGAGCCAGAGAGAGCAGTTGTCATGTAGGCTATAGGTATGAAAGCGCTTCACAAACAGTCTTTTAACCACACTGGGCCTCCCTGGTAGAAGAGATCTTGTATCTCAATGGGACCTTCCTGGTTCAATAAATAAAATCACAGAAGTACTGTGATAAAAGTCTATGGGATATAAACACTATTTGATCACTTCCGCAGACATCAGAGTAATTCACCTTTTGAAAGTAAATTGGCACTTCAAATTGTATCAATTACATTATTACACCAGTAGTTGGTGACAAGTGACTGCTAAAAAATGTATTTATTGAATCATTAATTCAAGAGATTCATTCAAAAACACTGATTCATCCAGTAATGAAACAAGCGAAGTCTTTATGATTGAGCTATTAAATCATTAATTCAAACCAATTGTTTAAATAGACTGCAGCAATAAACATGTTGTCAGAACCTTTAGTAAATGTTTTGTTTAGTTGTCCATTCAGAATCATGATCTCTATTTTAAACAAAAAATTGTGATTCCCAATTTATCCGGCATGGTGCAGCTCTAGTATGTAGTATGCATGTATGAATGTATAATTAAACTTATTGTAAAGCGTTACACGTAACAATTAGTTTCATCTTGTAAATATTAGTTATTTTTGGAATTTTTTTAACAGCATTTTTTAATCTAGGTTAATGCAAGTTAATGTAATGTTATATATACATATGTACACACACACAGTTTCACTCCACATCCATCCTTGACTGTCATTTAACTTCTAACCATAAACCGACTGATATTATTGAACTGGACAAGCATCTGAAATCTCCTTTTATGCTCAGAGCTGTGTCAGGTGTTTGTTGGCCTGCTTAACACCTGTGATTGAGTGAGTTTAAGGATATCTGTGTGTTTACCATCCTTCAGGTGTGTTATAACTACACTACATGTTTTGATGTGCCTCAGCTACCTCTGATGTTGTATAATAACAGAAAAAACTTTTTAAAAAACTAATCATGATTAGATTTTTTTACATTCTCTCTTTTTTAGAAAGCTTATGGTTAGGGGCTAAATGCCATCTGTCGACTCTTATCAAAAGGTTCAGAGGTCAAAAAGAGAAATATGATATCCCTTGCTTTCTCACTCATCTTGTTTCATTCCATCACTCCTTCTGCTCCGTATGACATGCGAGATATGAGTTCGGATGAGAAACGGACATTAATGAGGCTGTTTTTAGCATCGACAATAACTCTGAATCCATGGGGAGTGACAGCAATAAGACTTTTATGGCAGTCATTAGCAACAGTGCATCAGACAGCTTAATGCAAGCAGTGCCATTGCATTAGATCTCCTTACCTCATAGCCACATTTACGACACCCTCCCTTATCTGACGGTCTCTGCGTTAACCTAGTTACCTTAACTCGCATCAATCTCTCTTAAGATTGTTGTGGAATGCTGGCCTACGCCCCACCACATCCCAACCCGACGTAAAAACCATCAAACAGACGTAGAGACACCACTGCTGGGTTGTCGTGGTTACGCGAGATCATAAGCATGGCACCAGTCCAGCTCATCAAACGCATAAACCATTAAACCAGCCTGTCAAGGGGGCCCTTCGTCTCTGAACACTGTGACAAGTGTAATTTGGGGGATTTTCAGTCAAGCATCATGCCAAGGCAAATATCGACACTAATAAAATAATTAGAATGTGAAGCGGGCACTCTAATAGAGAAGCTCAACACTGTCAAACCGTGGCCAGAAAAGGGATCTGCCTTTCCTTTGTTGTGGGAAGAAAAAGGAAAATGTGCAAAGCAAGGACAGCAGGTGGGAGTGGTGAAGTAAGGTGAGATAAGAGCATCATTGTATGGAGGGAAGGAAAGAGTGAGAACAAAATGTTCATTAAATAAATAATTAACTAATTAAAATAAAAAACAGGAAATTACGTAACGGTTCCCATGGACCTATTAAAGCATTTACCTTTCCAAGCTCAAATGAGTGGTAAACTGACTTGGACCCAAATTTAACCAGCCGTAGCTTGTAATTACCTTGTCAAAAGAGAAAACTGACACGGTCTTCTCACAGTGCATAACTGCTTAAAGGTTAAATTATGGTTTCATTGCAGCAGTTTGGCTGAAAGGACTTCGGTCAAGTACTCAAAACCCCCAGTTAAAACAAATGAGGTCTGTGTGTAGAGTTTCACACACGTACAGTGCGTGAGTGGCTTTGAATTGACATCAAGCAGAGCGAACAGGAGCACAACTCTGATAAAGAGCATCAAACAGCAGCGACATGATACACATCTCGACCGGCCTTTTCTTCTATAGCACACACCTGAGCATATCAGGAAATCAGTTTGTTTCGACGCAAAGCATGATTTTAGCAGGACACAGCAGTAGTGAGAGGAGGCGGCAACAAGTGAAAGAAAAATCCAGAAAAGCAGAGTATTGGTTTGTTGACTTGCATTTTTCTTACCGTTGAACCCTTTGGCATAGCCGTCTCATCAACGAGCAAGTACACAATGTTCAGAGCAACCAGGAGAACAGAAATCGCCTGTAAGCAGCAAGCATAAGCATTATAAACAGCAGAAGGAAACAAAACTATCTCATAAAATAAACTGCATCAAGTCATATGCTTTGTGGTTCAACCCTGCAAAGTCTAAAATGCATACCGTTCCAGCAAGAAGGATCAGCATCACTATGGGGTAAAGGAGGTTCTTTTCCCACGCTGAGGCCTTCTTTCTCCTTTCTAGGACCGAGGGATGAGAGAAACGATTTTAGTGCACATATCTCTGACTATTAACCTAGGTTCATGTTAATCTATAAATATATACTACCTTTCTTAGTTAATTCATATTTGTTCAAAATACATTCATAATACTAATTTATTAATATTACATTAAACTAAATGTATAAATAAAATAACTTTAAAAATGTTAAAATGCAGTAGTCGTCTATGTATAAATTAACATTAATCTAAAAGATTAATAAACGCTGTAAAAGTATTGTTCATGGTTAGATCATGATACCAAGGGCATTAACTAATTAAACTTATTGTCAAGTGTCACACATAAAAGGCTACATTTACAATGTCAGTTTTTTGAATTGACAACTTACAGGTGCGTGTCTCGAAATGTCCTGTTCACACAGCAACTTGCAGTAGCGTCTTGAAAACTGTCTGTATGAACGTGTAACGGGGGTCAAGCCCGTATTCTCTTACATGGTAATATTGAAAAAAGATGGCGTCGTCCATTAAACTGAAAAGTCTTATCACTTTTGACACAACAAGAGTTTAATCGGTTCATCCATCAAATCTTTATTAACCGACAGCAGCTTTTATATCTGGGTGTAGAGAGGAGCATTTGAGTTGCGTGTAGAACACAAAACTGAAGGGAGTAGCTCCGGTGGAGAAACAGTGACTGGATCTAAGCCTTTAGATGACACACAGCTCATATCTCTGTGATATGACCGAAAAGACTCAAGAAAACTCACGGTAGACATGCATTTGCGCAGCACAGAGCGACTCTCTCGCACAGTATGACGCGACAGACAACTAGTTGTCCAGAATGCTTCAATTCGCGCAGCGCTGGTTTTCCCGAGAATGCGGGTGGGAGGCCTGAAAATTTACGTGTGAGAGTTCGGTTATAGAATGCGGTTGTCACTCCCGTAACAGTTCTGTGTGTGAACGTAACCGTATTAAGGAGTCAAATACAGGACTGAGAACCGTATTCTGTTGCTGTGTGAATGTGGCCATATACTACTGTTCGAAGGTTTGGGATTTTTTTTTTATAAAAGGATGCATTTATCAAAAGTGACAGTTAAGACAATTAAAATACTTATCGTATATTGGCCAATTCCTTAGTGTGTAGAGATAACAGCTACCAGTTATTTCTGGGTTTACTGAATTATGGCTACATATAAGCATGCCTATAGTTCAGAGGTTTCGATATAGTTTAGAACAGTGATGGAAAAACTCAAACATTAAGGCTTCTCCTGCTCCACTCATGAAGTGAGTCTAGATTAGAACATCTTCTCTCTATCTCGGTGTCTGTCACTCCCGTGCCGCTCTGTCCTCTACTCTCTCCTTCTCAACATCTCCCGCTCTGAATCTGCTCCGGCTCTGAGGTTGGCTGGGTTCCCTGCATATGCACCATGCTGCCTCTAAATTAATGACCGCACTTGGAGAGACAGCCACAATAAAGTTTGCATCACGCTCCAATATCCTAAGTGCCTTTGTGGCCTCCTCTCCTTCCAACTGCTTGTCTCTCTGGAATCATTTATAATACCCCAAAACACAAGCTGACGTCGAAAATGATACAGCTATACCCCATCTGGCCCCACTCCAAATGACTGTTCACATTCAAATATGCACACACTTTGCAATTCAACATTATTATGAGTGGATACTGCAGCCTACACATATTTTAAACTGACAGTTCATAATCATGGTTCAATTTAGTTTAATATCACGTTGTTAAAAACATCTCTCACCGAGTTTGTTCCTCTGATTGCGAATGTTGTCCAGCTCTTTATAGAGATGGTGCTGAGAGTTTCCAAGGAAATAAGAGTTTGACATCATACCTGAGTGACAGAAGACAGAAAGAGCGGAACAAAAGAAAGATACTTTCATTCTGTTTACCTTGGCTTATTAATAGCTTCTGTAAAAAAAGATCAAAGGAAACATTAGTGATGTGAACATAAATCAGTGGTTTGAACGTTATCTTTTCCCTCACTCAAGTACATAATTAATACATCACACCATTTGTCAGAAAGTCTGTCAAGAAAGAACAGCTTTCATGGAGTGGAGATTCAATATCTACAATTCAATATCTGGACGCCCAAGAAGTGAGACTGAGCGAAATACCCTGCAGGAGGTTTGTCACCACAGTTCAGCATTATTTCTATAATGTTCTATTCTGCTTCGCTAATTCTGCCACTTTCAACATCTGCAACATTTGAGAAAATCTCATGAGCACCACACAACAGCAATCTCAAATGTGGTTAACAGTGCTGGAAAACAATGCTTTGAAAAGTTAATTATTGCCTTAAAAAAGTGAGTAATTACATTAAATCATTATATTTCACGGAAAGGAACATGTTTGATACTTTTAGGTCAATTTTTTTATAGGTCATAACTTCTGGAGAGAAATAGCACAGACACTGGTCAAAGAATCTAGTGCACATGTGTCAAACCGCCTATGCATCTGGCTGGACTCAAATGCAGTATTCGCATAAGAACTGAGGTATACTTTGGGTTTAGGCCAGACGTGTGCATGCTGCAACTGGTTCTGACGGAAGAGGGGACTGAGGTTTCTTCAAAACACTGACTGTGTGTGTGTGTGTGTGTGTGTGTGTGTGTGTGTGTGTGTGTGTGTGTGTGTGTGTGTGTGTGTGTGTGTGTGTGTGTGTGTGTGTGTGTGTGTGTGTGTGTGTGTGTGTGTGTGTGTGTGTGTGTCAGGAGGTGAGAGTGAGAGGGCAAAACCAGAGAGGGGTTCTCCAGGAAAACCACAGACTTCTGTCTCATTTAGCTCTCATTTATCCGTTTCATTCTGGTGTTTTTTTTTTTATTTGTTTTTTTCCCTGTTTCAGTGGTTCGTTTGCTCCTCAAAGCAAAGGATTGGTTTGCACAGCCTTGGGGGACACACACTGGCAGATCAGCAGCAATTAGTTCAGTGTTACACCGTTACTGGCGTGCAATAAAAACACAATCTTTCATCTTTTCACCGACATGGGGCTGAGAAGTCAATCACTTTGATCAAAACGTGATTATTATTATGATGATTGTACCACGCCCTGTCTGGTAGAGGTTCAGGTTCATAAAGAAATCTATTAAAAGAAAAAAAAACACAACAGGTGGGTTCCTGATCGTGTACTTGTCCATACCAGTGATTTTTAGGGAAAATCTGTACCCTCCAACCAAAACTGTGAGAACATTGAAATAGGAAGTGTCACTATTAGCTGATCAGGACTGGATTGTTCTGCCAAACATGGCTCACAGTTGCCTTAAAGGGCTAACATGAGGTGAGCAAAAACTGAGATAACGAACAACAGAGTCTTTTTTGTCAAATGTGTTTTATGGAATAATAATTCCAATAGTTCGTTAAAATCAGCATTAGTCAATCATTTCCAAAAAGAAGATTAGGAAACACTTGACTAAATTCTTGCTTATAGCCCTTCAATTAAGGTGATAAAGGTGCTGGTCAGCAGCAACTCAGTAGAGGGATGCTGGCAGAAGGAAAGGAGATGATGTCATTGTTTTCTAAAGAAACTTCAGCCGGTTCTGCATTACGTCAGTGGTAATTATGCAAAGCAGAGAGCCATCCGGTACCGAGGAGAGTTTATGCAAGGTCACCCTGCCACTGCGCATCTGGGCAACAGAGAAAAGCATAGCAAGAGCCAAGACAGAGGACAAACAAATGCCTGCAATTTCATGAAAGGCTAATATGAAAGCATACACTCAGACAAATGCACCTAAACACACAGCCACAAGATCCCCTCACATTGCGTAAACAAGTGCACTAATGCATACATAGAATGACATTCACACATAGCAATACACACACACACACATATACACACACACACACACACACACACACAACTACATGAATGCATTCAAAATAATACTTCAAAATACAACACATAGACACCAAATGCAGTGATCTGGATTAATGGCCTCAATTTAAGGACCGTAAAGTTGACATCAGATGCAGATTACTGGATCAATGGGATAATTAACACGCTTATCAATTAGCCCATATCAAAGACCTGCAAGAGAACGTGTGCAGGCATGTAGTATCTAAATGAAGTTACAGTCAGTTGGGTAATTCTTATTAGATAGAACACAGATAAGAGAGTAAAGCAAAGTAGACAGTTTCCTCTTGAACTCTCTTCCCCTCAACCTCACCTCAGGTTTTTATTTTCTGGTGCAAAAGAAGAAAAGAACAAAAATTCCTTAAATTCCTGATAAGGTAAATTCGTTCTCTCTGTAACGCCCGAGCGAGATCTTCCTATAACGCAGAGTTCTTATGCTTTGCCAAAATTGCATTCCGCATCCCTAGTGGCCTTTTGTCACCCAATCATAGTGACTGCCACTGCGGTTCACATCAAACAACCACCACAAAAAAAGCGAATATCGTTAAGACCGATTACAATTATTTTATCAGGTGTTCAAAGCAAATCTGCCTTTGGTGCTAACAATACAGAACCAAACAACCAAATGAGAGGCTATTGAAATTCATCCATGGGATTTGTCCAACTGGGTACTATCAGTTAAGATGATCTACCTTACCTCCGTGAATTCAATAGAAAAAGCACATGTTCTATGTTGACTGGCATCTGTACACTCTGTTGCGTGCTTGAGTTGAAGCTAAAGTCTAGTTTGGCTTTAAGCCTAAACACTTCCTGCATTGTGTGGATGTTTGTGTAGGGCAGCAGTCGGGAACCTACGGTTCGCGAGGCACACCTGGCTCTTTGACAAAAATCATGTGGCTCGCCAGGTATGGCACTCTTTACCAATAAATGATCGATAAAAAACTAGACGCATCAATAGAGATCAGCTTTCTGCAGAAAAAGCAGCCAATTACAATTCCTTTATTGTATATCCTGAAGTTAATGAAAGTTTAAATTCAAGTTGTACCAGCCAAAGTGTGTTTTCAGTGCTGTTTGTGAGTGTCATGACAGCAATGACCTAGAGTTCCGGCACTCAGATTTAAGCAGCTACGTAGCTTGTTTGTAGTAGTTTAAACTTTAAATCCTACTTTTATGATGTTTCAATAGTTACTTAATTGATTTAAACAAGATCACTGGAGTCCCTGGTTTTGACTCCGATTAATGTGGCTGCTCCACCAAGTCCTGTTTACTAGTGGTTCTAATCAACAATAAGTAGCAGTACATACAGTGCTACATCACAGTGCAACAGCCTCTACATTCATTTAAGTAAATAGATAAATAAACGATACGCTTTGGCTGGAAATTTCTTGATTGTACTTTAATTCTTAAAAACTGGTTTAATGAAACTTACATGAGTCTAATTACTGGGGGGGTATAATATATATATACAAAATATACGGAAAAAGTTGTTGTAATAAACATCATGTACACACAAAATGAATCAGAGTGCATGGGTATGATTTCTCACATGAATAGGAGGGTGTTAAAGGAAGTGGAAGGTTAAACGGCCAGGGACATCATTCTATTAGAACAGAAGCAGGTCAATGAAGGGAGATAGCAATATATTTAATTTAATTTAATCCTTTCTTTTGAACAAAAATTGAAGTGCATCATGTTTAAAGGGGTGGTAAAATGCCCTTCTCACAAGATGTATAAATAAATCTTTATATAAATTTATATAAATTTATATAAAAAAATAAAATAAATTTATGTATAGATAAATCTATGATGTCCCCAGAGTGTGTGTGTGAAGTTTTAGCACAAATTACCCCACAGATATTTTTATATAGCATGTTAAAGTTGTCACTTTTTGAGGGTTAGCAAAAACGCACCGTTTTGTGCCTGGCCCTTTAAATGCAAATGAGCTGCCTCAGAGGGTGGGGTTTCAAGAGCTCTTGTGTGTTAGCAGCTGTGATTACCTCACGCAGACAAACTAAAATGACAGAAACTGTTCGGCCTTTAATGTTAAAACAGAGTCAGACAAAGATGGAGAGACTCAAGAAGAAGTGACAATATGTAGATTGCAACAGGACGTCTCTGAATGGTTAGTTGATGAATTTATGTTGCTGATGTGGAGTTAACTATCTTCAATTAGGATATTCTGTCATGATAATCTATTAATCGCTCATATAGGAACTCTTGTGAGATGCACACAGAGTGACTTTCTATTGCATGTGAAAAGAAGGATGCTAAAGTTTGAGCTGACTCACAAATGAACTCTTATACAACAACTTTTCCTCTTCTCAACATGGACTACTTGTCCCGGGGGCGGGGTTTATGTACATTTTAGGGTTACTGATGTCACTAACCCGGGAGGAATGTCATGTAGTCCCTACCAGCCGTTTGTTGTAGTCCTTTTCTTTAAAAGCAAATATCTCCCTATGCTTTGAACTTTGAGCATTGTAACTTTGCAGATGTTGATTATGCTCAAACAGCAACATTTCACACTAGCCAAAGTTAGAAAAGTGAAATCGTGTTTTACCACCCCTTTAAGGATTAATATGTCAGATCTGTCATCTGGGTGGCATGGTGATGTGTGATAGTGGCTCAATCTCAACTGGACAGTAGCTGGTCGACCAGGCTGAACCATGAAACATGACCATTGTTTTTTTAGCAATGCATTTATCCCCAAGATTATATAATGCATTTGCCCCTTCATAAAAAATAAATATATAAAAATAACACGCTCACCATCGAGTCTACGCTCCAGGGCCTCTTCCTGCAGCTGTATACAATAAATCTGTTCATCCAGATCCTCTAAAATCTACACGGAGAAAGAGAGGGAGTGTGTGGGGGACAATGCTAGAGCGGATCTTCACACACACACACACACACACACACACACACACACACACACACACACACACACACACACACACACACACACACACACACACACACACACACACACACACACACACACACACACACACACACACACACACACACACACACACACACACACACACACACACACACAGAGTGTAATTGTACTTACTGTGGGTTTGACTAGTAACTGGCCCATCACTGTGAACATACGTGACATTCCCACTGGAGTACACACTGATGAGATGAGACAAGAAGCTGCTTAAAACCACACACATGCTCATTTATGCTTTTCTAAGGCAAGAGTATGAATGCAACCTTTGAACTAAAGAGTTCAAGTTTATGTAACTACTTTTACAGTGGGTTACAGTGAGTGAAACAAGTGAAAAGGGCATTTTGAGTGACAGCAGGGGTGGGCGATATAACTAAAAATATATTTTCTTGATCATTTTCAGCCTTGTATGCCATGTTGACACAAAAAACACCATAATTTGAAATCATTTCAATGAGAGGAACCATTTTAACCAAACAGACACCTCAGCCAAGAAGATTCAACCTGCTCAAAGTATTAAAACAGTAAAATTCTAGTTAGGTTTTCCACACTGTTTTTCACTGTTTATAAAACATTTACCTACATACTTACTAAAACATTTTAAATGCCACATGAATGGCTTAAAATCAATCGCCTCGTTCACAGTGTTGCTTAAATTTTATATCGCCAGCAAAATCATGAACATATCATAAATATTCAAAATATCTCCCTGGTTAAACTCAAAACGTTCAAATTTAAAACTTTAGAAGAAAAGTGCAATATTCAATCTACAAACACTGACTTGTCACTGTTCAGACAGTGCTTCATTTTCCTTACAATGTCTATACACTGCGCTGCACTGGAAGTTCCGGTGGTCAATAAAGGCTAAATGCGGAAGCGAAGGTTTCCTGTGAACTTACTAAGCAGCAATAGGCCACCCATCAGAGAGATGCAGGAGTAGAGGTACGGCAGATAAAACTCCCATAAATCTAGAATGAGAGAATGAGACAGGCACAGTAAACCACAGATCAATACATATCTGATTACATCACATGCATGCATCCACAGCAGCAGGAGGAGGGATAAAAGAGATACCGTAGAGCGATTCCATACTGGCCGCATCATTGTCGATGAGAGCGGACGCCACCCATACAATGCCCAGGATGAGGAGACCCAGCAGAAAAAGCATGACAAATGTCTCCAGCACTCGAGCCTTTATGCCCTGAAACCAACAAACACCCTTTTTAATGATTTCAAGTTTACTTATGGCTGTAGCCAAGAGTGATTCAAACACACACACACACACACACACACACACACACACACACACACACACACACACACACACACACACACACACACACACACACACACACACACACACACACACACACACACACACACACACACACACACACACACACACACACACACACACACACAGGTGTAAATGAGGCTCTAATTGGAAATTTGGCAGCACCGGGACTTCCCTATAACACTGCCTCAATGTCAAGCCCCCTTCCAAACACAAACACACACACAACAATAGGTCACAAACAGATACAAAGAAACTAATGACCTTCCTCCCTCTCATTCACTGACATGCACACTTATATGAACTGTTATTAACATGTCCGGTCCGAGTTTGCGGCTAAAATGAAAAAGGTGACTACTACTGTCTGAGATTAACTCCAGAGGCTCATCTGGAAACTATTAGGAGATTTTTCTGGGTTAGTAATTTCCTGATGTGTGGCATTTAACTCCTATACTGATTTGCTTTGTTTCCACAGAACCTAGATATTGATGATGTTATAGCACGATTGTAAACTGCAAGATTGTGACAAGTCCGATCTTTCACTATGCAGAAAACACGCACATAAACTAGTGCAACAGTTTGGGGTCAGTAAGACTTTTTAAAAACAAATTGGTAACACCTTACGATAAGGTTCCATTTGTTAACATTAATTAATTCCATCAGTTAACATTAACTAACAATATTAAATACGTCTAAAGCATTTATTCATCTTATTTTATGTTAATTTCAACATTTACTAATAAATTATTAAAATCAAAAGTTGCATCTGTTAATATGGACCTGAGCTAACATGAACGAACAATGAACAGTTGTATTTTTATTGACTAATAAATAATGTAATACATGTATTGTTTATTGTTAGTTAATATTAGTTAAAGCATTTAACTATTGCAACCTTATTGTCAAGCAAACTTTTATTATAACTTTTGCGACTTTTAATCAATGTAAAGAATTTGTATTTTTCTATAAAAAAAATGTTGTTCTCTTGAACTTTGTTTTCAAAGAATCCTAAAAAGTATCACAGTTAAAAAAAGAAAGAAAAAAGTGCTACACGATTAATCATATTTTAATAATGAT
Source organism: Siphateles boraxobius (assembly GCF_051911475.1). Taxonomy (NCBI): domain Eukaryota; kingdom Metazoa; phylum Chordata; class Actinopteri; order Cypriniformes; family Leuciscidae; genus Siphateles; species Siphateles boraxobius. The sequence goes on along the minus strand of NW_027508734.1, from coordinate 30,214,471 downwards.
AATTTCTGCTTCTCTCAATTAATTAAAAATATTCATTGCAATATTTGCCCCACTGATTATTTGTCCTTAAAATGTTTTTATTTTTACTTATTTATTATTTGCATTGGTAATAAGCCTCCACTATCTTTCCTGCTTGAGGTTGTCAGATTTCAAGAGAATAAATCCCCTAAATGGGTCTTTTCTGCCCAGTGTTTTACTTTCATCTTCCCAATCTGGCAACACATCTGTGCATATCTCTGCGCAGCAAAAAAGCAATGATGATCTGACAACACTGACAAACATGCATGTTGGAGTTAAGCGATGTTGATTGTGAAATTCTGTTCCAATGAAAGTGTCATACAGCCAGTTTGTTTCTCTTCATGAGGTAGCGTGCAATTTGCTGCTCCTAAATCTGCGAGCGAACAGTCTCTGTGACGATCTGTAATAAATTCAAACATGATTCTTGACCATATTGTTTTGCGATCATGGTTGGAGAATAAATGGGGTACGTGCGACCTCTGTGCTACAATACAAAGTAAAAATGTACATCATTTGGAATTATTGAAATGTTAGGAACATAATGTATTGAAACCTCCATTATTTTTGTATTGATTTCCCGTGTGATGAAGCCATCATACTTGCTTAAATGAAGTCTGTGTGTGTGTGTGTGTGTGTGTAATATATACAATAATGTATATATATATATACATACCAAATGAGAATAATTGTGATTAATAAATCAATTATAATTTGAACAAAATAATCATGATTATCAGTTTAACCATTATCATGCAACTCTACAAGCAAGTATGTGCAACACTAATAAGCAGTAATTTAATCCAGCAATTACACATCTGACTGAAACCATTAGGATTATTTCCCTTCACCTTAAACCCAACTGGCCCTTCTATACTCTTACAAGTGTCTACATTCCTTGCATCCTTAATACAAGCCTGTCTCAGTCTCTGTCCTTAAGGCACTTTATGTATGTGCAGTAGTTAACAGCTTTTCTTGATATTAAGAGAATCTAGAGCACCTCCAAGTGACTTCCTGATGAACAACATCTGCCACATATCAGTCTCCCCAAATGGATTTTGAACCTTTTATATTTGAACTGTGAATGAATGAGTTACAAAAAAAATCAGTGTCAATAAATAACTGAAAATCTGCACACACACAAAAAGAGATTATATGCATTTGGTGATGTGATGTCACATGGCTATTTTTCTAAAGTTACTTGTATTTCGAACAAGAAAACAAATATAGGCAAGAAAAGAGTTTTAAAAGTGAAGCTCTACCATTCTGGTATCTAAGAAGGAGAGAGAGACACGTGGCAGAGAAGCCAGAGAAGGGTTGAACTCTTCTACTTTTGCCCATCTAAATGTGAGCACTGCTTAATATAGTAACTCTAAAATATTCAGCATCTAGTCCTTACACACACACAATCTCACTCTTTCACATACACACACACTGCAGTATACTCTATTCGGACCGCTGCTAATACCAGGTTGACTTCCAAGTGTGTGTGTGTGTGTCCAAGAGAGAGAGAGAGAGAGAGACAAGGAGAGAGATATAAAAGCGAATGTTTGCATTTATGCATGTTTTGTTGGTCTGAGTCACCTAAGAGTGCTCTCCCTGACCTTACACACCCTCATTCAGCTTCAGGGTCACAAACTGTTCTCTCTCTTTCATGCCCAAAATGACTGTCTGTGTAACAAGCATAAATGGAAAACTTATTTTTCTAGAAAGAAAGCAAGAAAGAAAGAAAGAAAGAAAGAAAGAAAGAAAGCAAGAAAGAAAGCAAGAAAGAAAGAAAGCAAGAAAGAAAGCAAGAAAGAAAGAAAGCAAGAAAGAAAGAAAGAAAGCAAGAAAAAAAGAAAGAAAGAAAGAAAGAAAGAAAGCAAGAAAGAAAGCAAGAAAGAAAGAAAGCAAGAAAGAAAGCAAGAAAGAAAGAAAGAAAGCAAGAAAGAAAGCAAGAAAGCAAGAAAGCAAGAAAGAAAGCAAGAAAAAAAGAAAGAAAGAAAGAAAGAAAGAAAGAAAGAGAAAGAGAGAGAAAGAGAGAGAGAGAAAAAAGAAAGAAAGAAAGAAAGAAAGAGAGAGAAAGAGAGAGAAAGAGAGAGAGAAAGAAAAAAGAAAGAAAAAAGAAAGAAAGAGAGAGAGAGAGAGAGAGAGAGAGAGAGAGAGATCACAAAGAAAAAAGAGAAGAACCTCTACGAAGTTAGAGAAAATTGTTAAAACAGATCTGACCTTGCAGAACAGACAGAACAACAGGCACGTTCACAAACATGCAGTGTTTTCCCTGTCTACTACGATTTCCCCTCATGAACTACTAACTCTCTCATCAATAAAGGCTTAGCATGAACAGTAGTCATTACCTTCTCTTTAAGCCTGCTACACCGAGAGCAGTGTCAGAGACACAAAACAGAGCGCAGAGCACGCAAGGGGACATGAATCACTGTATATCAACACACACACAGGCCATTGATGTGCCATTCTGACTAATACATTAGAAGCCCGTCAAAATGACGAGAAAACAGGATATATGACTTGAGGAAGGCACTTCAGTACTTTTGAAGTTTGTGGGTGTGTTTCATTTTCTTTTTATCCCTCTTCCTACAGTGTCACCATCTTTTTCTTGTTAGCATGAGGTGTCTAACAAATAAGACCTTTGAGAACGGCTTCTGAACTAATCTGGGGTTTGTCAAGAACACAAACAGCAAGATGTTAAAAGCCAAAAAAATGTTTAAGAGTGATAAAAATCAGAAATGAATAGAAAAGGAAGCAGGCAATCATTTTTCAGTGTGTTGTTCAAACACACTAAAATATACGTTGAGGCATCTAGTGTAATAGAGCCAAACTATTGCACAAACAGTGCTGATGGTAGTTGAACAGTCAACACACATTCATTTGCATTCAAGTAAACCTCACAAGAAATACATACAAACATTCACGCTTTCTAAGGTTTGACAATGGAGGATATTATCCAATCCAGTGTTGCGCCTTTTACCGTCAAAATAGAGAAACTCATATGTTGTCATAGAAACGGGTATAGAATGGGGCGCAGGCAGAGTAAATACACAGTGTCATGGCCTTAGCAAGCAAAGCCTGGGAGCGAGAATCACATCTCAAAAATAAATATCAGTTCTATTGTGGACAGACTACAAAGGAAGAGACTGACACACACACACACACACACACACACACACACACACACACACACACACACACACACACACACACACGATCATTGTGTTAAAGATTCATGTGTGAATGCTAAGGAGTCAGTTAAGTTAGAGTCCTTTTGCATAGTGATAATAACCAATACATTTTACTAGCCCTATCACCAGGTGCATCGTAATGAGTTAGGAGGCCATAAGTACCTCCTCATAGGTTTTTTTAATGTGATACTGACTGAGGCATCCGGTTCATGCTTACTGAAATCATAATCCTGCCATCTGTTGTACATGATCAGAACTGCAGGCCTAGGCTATGCATCTTTCCATCCAAAGCACCCTTATAATGCCTGCTACAGTCTGTAGATTTTCAACAATCCTACAAAATCATTACAAATTACAATATACAACATAGATCTAATAAAATTGGGTACTAAATGCATGTAGACTGTACGATGATGACACCCATTGAATCGTAACCTACAACGCAAGTTAGTATAGAAGAATAAAATGTCATCGGCATGTGCTGGTTGTAAACAAATAGAGCAAGATTAATCACACTTTGGCAATTGTGGTAGCTGTGGTATATGCACTGGGAAAAAAAGGGGAGGGATCAAATGAGAACTTGGATATGTTCATGGCGAAGGAAAAGAGGTGAAAAGAGTAGTTTTAAGTTTTAGTACCATGTCACGTTGATCAATATGCCATTTCATGCTGCATTTTTATTGGCTAGTCAGTGGACGCAAGTTGTAGCAGCAAACACACTGGGCCTCATTTACCAAATGAACGTACAACAAAAAACTGGCTGTACGGTCATTTCCACACAAAACATGACAAAACATCCGCTCCGTGAGCGGAGACTAGGATCAAATCTCACGTCAGGTCTCGTGTACGCAGGTTTTTGAGTTAGTGTGAACTTGCATAGTAAATCTGGAGGAGAAATGTTATGAGAGCATTTTGATCATTTTGACTGACAACTGAAGCTCATTAGTTGATCATTAACCGTTAAGATTAGATTAAATTAGATTCCATGGGTGTCTGTGACCCATTTAAAATTCCACAAATGGGGATTAGCTTTACATGCACAAATAGCAGCATAAACAACAGAACATGAGGATTCGCCATTCATCATCAAACTAAAATGCAGTCAACAAAACATAAAAGTTACACTGCTTAGTTTAAATGGCCTGCTGTAAAATCAGTCTGCCCAATGACCAACCAAACACATTTTTGTGCATGTGAAGGATGCGGTTTTACGTGGATTCTAGATTACAAAGCCCTGTTTAGCTACATGATGCATAACAGTTTAGCAACCAAATGTTACATGGCAAATATGGAAACATTTGGATAAACATTGGGACAGTCCAAAATCGTACATTGTGTACTGGGTGCATAAAGCTTTTGACAAATATTTTATATACACAAGGTTTAAATAATTACGTTTTTAATGTTTTTGAAAGAAGTCTGTTATGCTCAAAAAGAAAATACTCAGCAATGGTGTTGACTTATGAATTTGACCTCACATACACATATAAACAACATTAAAAACTTGATTTTCACCACAAGTTATAACAGTAGAGCGGTTATTTTAAATTGTAATATTTTACAATATTACTGTTTTAACTATTTTTGATCAAATAAATGCAGCATTTGTGAGCAGAAGAAATTTCTTCAAAAAGCATTTAAAAAAAATCTTAATCATTTTAAACTTTTGACTAGCAGTCAGGAAGTGGATACAGAAAGAAAAAAAGTCCAGTCACACACACACTTTTCATCTCTACAGATATTGTTGGTTTTGTTTATTACATTTGATGAAGTACTAATACAAACACTGGCTCATAAAACACATCAGCTACAGCTCACACAAGCTTTTAACAAACTACCCAGTTTCATTTCCTCCAGTTACTGAATGACACTTGCCATATATACGTCCCCGTTTAACCATCTAACATGGAGACTGGCACAAGCAGGCCATTTGACTTTATACTTAAAAAGAAAACATGAAATCTTGATTTTATGGGCTTCTGCAGTTGACGACTTAACCCTTCCCTGTATCAGCAGGGGGCTTTCATACAAGCGGCAGTTTCTGATCATTTCCTCTCTTTTTGCTACACGTGCGCACATACATACTCTTCACTGGTCATTCCAAGACGTGTAGGCCAACATAAAGCAGTGCTTCCCTTTCTCCTGTGTTTCTGGTTGATCAATGGCCAGAAACAGTCATGGTGCAAACGAGACAAAATGAAGCAGTACGCCTTGCTCCCGTACAAATGAGTGCAGCCCTCATAAACTACAGTAGCAACTAATCTTTATGTAGCTTTGCCAGAAGGGACATAAACCAGGAGCGACTTCAAACTGTGATGAGAGTAAGACATAGGGCAACGTGATGCATTCCCTCCCACCCTTTCATTTTTATCTGCACGCTCTATTGTGACGGTGTGTGTTTGCTGGTTTACGGTCTCTATGAGCACCAGTGACAGCCCTTCTTTGAGTGACTAATAACATAAGGTTGAATGAGCTGGAGAAATAAGACCGCTCTGCTTTTGAACTTTTATCTTTTTAGGGTGGGGGAGTGGCTTAAATTAAAATGGTTACACATAAAACCGTGTGTGTGTGTGTTTGGGTAAGCGAGGGTGAGTAAGTGCACAAACTTGGGTGTGCTGGGAGTATTGGTTTGTACAAATGTGTAAAAATATCTTTAGTATCTTATGTGTCCTTGGTCATTGTATATAAACACAAAGCCTCAAGATTGGAGAACACACACAAACACACATTACCACATACCTTTTTTGAACCAGCAAAGCCCTCGGACTCCAGGAAGAAATAGGCAAAAGGCATCAGCACAAAGAGACAGAGATTTGAGAAAAGGGACACCAGGTTCCACAGGCCTGAACAAAGAGAAATCTGTTCATTCAACTTTAAGTTCAGCTAACTAACCTGATCAATATAATTTTATATAATAACAGCATTTGGAAAACATCCCCTCATCCCTCGTTCAGTAAATATTATGTCTAATTTGATTGTGCTTTTAGTTAGTGCGGTTTATAACTTTTTGCCATGTTTAAATCCATCCCACAGGTTTCCCCTCCAAAATCAATGAAGAAAATGAAAAAAAGTTCAAGTTTCAAAGTTCCAAAAGCCCCAAATGTTCTCATCATGTAAAACAACTCAAAAACTGCACAGAGAATAACAGACATAGGACACCACCTTGTGGCCATGGCTGAAACTAAGGAGAAAAATACCTCAGCTGTAATAAAATTACTATAAATGGGAGAAGTATGGACTCAGAGAATGATCAACAAAAAAAAGGATATACTGTAAAATCTGTAAAATTCTATGTAACACACAATAAACTTTAATCGGATCAAAAAACGAAACACAAGGACACTAGGACAGGTACAATGGGCTGCATTTAAAGGAAAATAATTAGACCTTTAGCAGCACACAAGTAGCATTTCATTTCTACAACAGTCTGTAAAAGTCACATAATGCATGACAGACGAAAAGGAAACAAACTTACAGAGAAAAAAGGAGTGATACTGACCATGAATGAGTGATCCATTGAGCCATTGTATGTAGTAGTTTTTTGGAAGGGACAGCAGGATCTCATAACTGATTATAGAAAATGGTAAGAGGAGGACAGCCCCTCCAGACACTGCCAATGTGAATGTACACAGGTACATACTGAGAGAGAGAGAGAGAGAGAGAGAGAGAGAGAGAGAGAGAGAGAGAGAGAGAGAGAGAGAGAGAGAGAGAGAGAGAGAGAGAGAGAGAGAGAGAGAAGAAAAAAGTAAGTAAAAAGCATGCACATTTTATGCATTATTATGTTAATTAATTAACCATTTACATCAGTTTTAACTTCACATTTAAGATCATGGCATAATAATATGGTGATACATGATGAAAACAAGTGTTTACACCTCAAGGTACAGTGGAACGTCTAATAACAAAAATGTTAAACTAAAGTTTCACTGAAAATAATATAACTGGGTGCACCATAAAAAATGGCACTTGTTATTATTATCATACTCACGATATTCTGTTGACAATGGCATCTTCATCTTCCTGGTCATCTGAGAGGCATAACCACAGATGCAAGTCATTGGTTTTGCTGTTTTTATTTTTTGATAAAGGTTATGTTCCTCTAGTTCTTTAAACCTATGATGCTCTGACAATCTTTAACCATGAAAAAATGTCAGCCAGCTGTTTTACAATCTAGTGCAAAGTTCTTTACTGTGAACTTGCGACACAAATAGCTCTAGCTACAGAGGACACAGAGGCATGACAGATGGTTTAATATGTCTAAAGCATGATCTCTCTTCGTTTAACTGAAAGTTACATGAAAACTGGTTAATCATAAATCACAAACATGTGAATAAACCTTCACAATTAATCGGCCAGATGGAGGCAACAAAAGAAGAAAGAAAAGGGTAGGAGAGAGATAGACAAAAAGCATAGAACAGGATCACTAAATAGAGTGGTGCAGGTATGAAGTCAGAAACCGGAAGTCTAATTTGTCGCTGTTCCCTCGAAACAATTAGTCTTCCAGGTTCTAACATCATACCTGCACCACTCTATATTCAGACTCCTTGAAAACCCTTGACATGACATAATGCCAGCGACATTTGGCATTCCAATCATGCTTCACAACAGCATCTGAGGCTCATCTGTTCATTTATTAAGACACAATGCTTGAGAACAGCCTAGTTTTTGCTGTGATTGACACTCTCTACAAGGGTAAGCTGACGTTACTTATGCTACTTTTAAACGGGAGGACGTGACCTTCTCAAGAACTCAACTGTTTGTGTCAGGATTGAAAGGTTGGAGGTGGCGGTTATGGAGTTGGACGATACTCAAGGGAATGTGCGTACATTAAAACATAACTGTAAGGCGTTGCATTATGGAGTTATAGAAGGTGTAAACCCCTTAAAAGCGAGCAAGCAAGCAATCAAATTGTTATTTTGTCATCGAGGAATTTGATCTAAATCTGAAGAACTCACAGGTAGGTTTGGATACCGAACCGAGAACTTTTAAAGGCACCGAATTACATCGGTTCTACCGAATAATAATACTATTATTATTATTATTGAATCCTAATTAATAATTAAATTATTATCAATAATGTATTTAAGGAATAATCACACTTTTTCTTCTATGTTGTAATTTGAACAGTATAAAGCTCAGTTGTGCCGTATGTTGTTTGACAAAAAAGTTTAATTTCATATAAAATATCAATTAAATAAATAAAAAAATATTATTTTTTAAAATATTTAAATATTTTACAAGTTTAATGTCTTCATTTGATTACTCGTAAATTCACAACACAGAATTTGTGGAAAGCAAAAGATTTCATAGAAATTATTATTTTTACTAAAATGACCAAGGCAGCTCTGGTATAATGTCAATACCATTTCTACAAATTACTTCTACAAATGATTCTTTACAGTTATTCAGGTAAACATGCCGAAATTACCAAAAAAGGATACCATTGGGTACCGGCACCGAATTTCAGGTAACAGTTAAAATGTGAACGGTACCCAAGCCTACTCACAGGACATCATAAACCTGTGAGAGTCAAATATATGACTGGAAAACTTATCTATAACATCATATAATATCTCAAAAGTAAAAAGCTGTATTTATTCATGGTAGATATTATAAATACAAAGCATATTATATTATATATACAATATTATATATACAATATACTGTACAAGATATTATATATACACACAATACATGTGTATGGTGCAACAGTTTGATCAGTAACAACAATTGGATTAGTCTAGTAGTCATATACTTACCACTTTTCCTCTTGTAGCGTGAAATGACGCAGTACGACACAATGTATAGTACTGCAAACAGGAGGAAGCAGACCTAGAAAAAGATGAAGGAGATGAATGAGTTTCCAAACACTGAAGTTCTGCAAGGGCTTTTACATTGTAAACTTTACATTCAAGGCCTGTTTAACTAAAAGGTAGTAGTACCTAACTGAAATTCAGTTGTCTAGAAAATTTAACCCAAGACATATTTTGTGTGCTGTGTGTCCTGAAATCCATTGCTTCCCAGTAGAGCTACACAATTAATCATTAAATGATCGCAATATCGATTCAAACTCCCACGCGATCTTATTCCTAAATGATTAAGCCATGTCTAAATCTTTGACAAGTACAATCACAGCGAACAACCAAGTCTGCGTCGGGGCTGCCACTGAGCCGGAGAGAGCAGTTGTCATGTATAGGTATGAAACAGCTCCACAAACAGTCTTTTCAACCACCACAGTATCATTATTTCTGTGTTACAGTAATTCAAATGATCACTGAAGTAGTGGGATAAAAGTTTTACAGTAACGATCAAACTAAAGTAAATCACCTTTTGGTAGTAACTTGACGCTTCAAATAAAGATTGTATCAATTCAATTATTACACCAGAAGGTGGTGACAAGTAAAAGATTGTTTAAAAAAAAAAAAGTTAAAATTTTTTTTTAAATGATATATATATATATATATATATATATATATATATATATATATATATATATATATATATACACAGTATATATTTGTGATTGAATCATTCATTGAAGAGATTCATTCAAAAACACAGATTCGTCCAGGAACGAAACGAGCAAAGTCTTTATGATTGAATCATTGAATCTTTCATTCAAACCGATTTTTCATTCAGATTTATTAATTTTTAAATAGACTGCTGCAGCAATGTTGTCAGAACATCTGGTAACTGTTATTTTGTTTAGTTGGAAAATCATGGTCTCTATTTTAAACAAAAAAAAATTGATCCCCAATTTATCCAGAATTATGCAGGTCTAATTCCCAACGTAATTCAACACTGTATAAGTTGTGCCTGTATCAAAAAAAGATTTCCAAGCAGTAAGAGCCCAATTAAATGATAAAGTATTACCTCTGTTTTATATATTTGTAATCTTTAGAGCTGTAGCTATGTGATATGGCAAGAATCAGCAGAGTATCCAGGACACTGGGTTGTATTTTGGGATGGACAGATGGATCTGCATAAACATGCTGGTCAAGTGTGAATTTTTACTCATATTACACCTTGCTTGCAGAACTACAGATCCCTAACAGAGGTTTGCATTACCTGCATGCAACTATACATTAGGAGCAAAGTAGTGAGTAGTGTCCACACACACACTGCAAACTGTGAACACACACACACACACACACACACCCGGAGCAGTCATTCGGTGCGGTGGCCAGGGAGCGACTGAGGGTCAGGTGCCTTGCTCGAGGGCACCTCAGTTGTGGGTATTGAAGGTGGAAGAGAGCGCTGTTCATTCACTCCCCCACCTACATTTTCCGGTCGGTATTGAGAATTGAAGCCGGAACATTCGGGTATACCGGTCTGATTCGCCAATAGAGTGCGAGCCCACGACTGCACCCCAAAATATAACAAATGTCACAATAGAGAAGAAAAGACTGTGGCAACTTACACTTCATGCCGACTTTAAACTTCCAGTCAAACTTCTTCCAGGTGAACTTTCTCAGCAATAACATACATTAAGTTGATGAAGATGAACAAATAACTGATATTAAAGCATAAATAATATGCCGGACAACCCTTCGCATAGAGAGACAATCTTAAACCTTAAAACCATAATGTCAAACACAGATTGGCAGTCTATTGAGGTACAAGCCAAAGAGGCAACTCTAAAACAATTATCATATTTAGTGATTCTTACCAAGGAAAGTCCACAAATTATTATCCACCCAGAACATCCATCCAACAGCAAAACAACATGAAACAATCTGGCTGCACTACAAAACAAAATTTACATTTATATTTGTAATAATATATCATAGTTTCTTTTTAAAAAAAACATTTTTTATAACACATGACTATTTTACATTTTCTACAACAGATACTCTGTGACTGCTAAACGTCTCAAACACTTTTGCTAGAAATGAAATGGCATGCCATGGTAGAAAGCATTACTGATACGTTTATAATTTTCAAGCCATTCTAACCGCTCTTCCCAAGAAAACTCTCAAGGCTCTGGGCCATTAGGCCATCCTTAGGACGATAACTATAAAGATAACAATAAAGATAGAGTTATAAAAATCGTTTTCACCATTAAAGAATAGCATGTTCACACCACAGCTATAATGATAACAGGACAGAGAAACGATATAGTGGGAATCACTTTCAGAACGATTTTATCCAGTTGATGAACGATAAAATCAAGAATCCATCCTACTGTAATGAGCTCGAGCATTTAAAGTGTCAGACAAGCTTAGAATGAATAGAACGATATCGTCCGCTGGACGCTTATATAGTTATCGTCCTTGTGTGAAAGGGGGATTTTATTCCTAAATTCTGCTTTTAAAAAAACTTTGAAGCTGAGATCCTAGCACAATCACCACTCTCAAAATCCTTGAATAATATACAAAGTACATTTACACTGACTTAATGAATGCATGCATATTAAAAACATAAAAATATATAAAACTGTAAACTGTACACACAAAAGCTAGAAAAAAAACATGTACATTTTGTTTTACAGTTTAAATCTTAAATAAATAAAGGTTGGCTTTAGAAAATAAAGATTCTTTGTGTGGTAAAGGCCAAAATATATCAAGATTATTGTATATTATATGACAGTCAAGAAATAGGACAGTTTAGAAACTACTAGGACAGTATTACCACAGCATCAAAAAACAGATATTTGTTAGACTAACTTATTGTATGCAGCCGATAACAGCTATCTCACTTCTACAAACCTTAAAGCAAAATGAATTTAGACTATTAAATACACTGCACGTGCTTCTACATTTTCACTCTAAAGTTAGTGGTAAAATGTAAAGGTCAGTATATGAAATGTAGTGACAAATATTAACATAAGTGTCAAAACTGCAACAACGAATCACACTTCATTTCTAATCTTGCGCATATTTCATTGCTTCCCTGTTTTAAAGTGTGGCTCAAGAACAACGTTGATTACGAAATCATTCTATTTTGCACTTTTCAACAGTTTTGTATGTTGTAAGGCAGAGACCGCAGCTGGGACACACTAGAGTTTTCTGACTGTTCTTACAAGCAAGTTAACGTTAAAGGCTGCAAAACTTGTCAGTTAGCATTGACAGATTAATTCGTGATATTTAATCACTTGCAGATCTTGAGAACAGGTTTGCTTACGGTGGAAGGAGATACACATTACATCCTGCCACCCAAAATAAATACTGCAAACCTGCTAAGCTTATGTACACCAACAACAGCAAACAAGCTGTCAGTGCAGAACCGTTAGGATTAACGTTACTTACTGGTCTGGTTAATGTTATGTCTGCTCTAATTCTAATTCAGGAATGTATCTCACAAAAACATTGCATTCACAGAGCCACATGCATAACAGACTAACTTGCAAGGAATAACTTAACCCCAGCTTTTGGCTTTGTTCAATAAATAAAAATTGGATAAAATGCCACCGAAAGGGATCAATGAGCTCAATAATGTAGCTAACTAAAAGCTAACAGGCTAGCAAACTAGCCTAATGAAACTCACTCAAATACAGTACGTTTTCAACAGAGAAACTATCAAAAGTTTCAATTGGAGTAGACCCATTTAAATTTTCATTTCAAGAAATAGACGCAACGGAGGCTAAATGCGATAAAGAACAATACGATGGCAAACACGGTGACTCTTCATCAGTTTCTCTGTACTCACGATGTACTCGCGCACTTGGCTGTGGAAATTCTGCTCTCTGATCGTCACATCGTCTTCTTCCATTCTTCATATTGCAGAAACACATTCATTAGCAACACATTTTTGTGGCGAGTCCATTCACTGTAAGAGAAAGCGCATCTATGGGATAATAAGACCGCCCTGAAAAGAAGAGCTCGCCCGACTGACAGGCAGAGATCCAGTCACGTCTCAGCGCCAAATAAACGATCAAAACACAGTCAAGATATATTGCGTCATTATTCAGCGACACACGACAGGACAAGAGTGCGCATGCACACATGTGCACAGCTGTCACTGAGAATAGATTTAAATTATTTTAAAGAATTACATATTTCAGCATTTGTTCACTCATCTGACGTTTCCTGTCGCACTACTGAGAGTATGTTTTTTCTCGCTTGGCCAAACACATAACCACAGATATCTGGGGTAAACATCCTTCAGGCTCCCAGTCTAGAGTCAACAATAGTAATATAATAATTATTGGTAACACTTTATTTTACAGCGTTCTTGTTACAAATGTTACATGTAGTTACTATAGGCTAGTAATAACAGGAAATTATGCATAAAAATAACACTCTGGTATTGTTCATTTGGGGGTTACACTTGTGTTGTTCGCAGTTAAAAGCGACGAACACCTGAAATGTAACTTTTATTTCATTTTCAGTGAAATCAATGGAGTATATTTTTGGTCAATAATATTTTGTATTTTGAGAGATTTTCATGGTAGGCTACTAATTAATATTTATGCGAAAATTATCATAAAATTTTCCCATTGAAAAAAAAATCTAATATTTTGTATTACTTTTATAATTAAAGCAGTATTTCATGTTAAAATATAGACCTTTAAAATCCAACTTTTGAAGGCAGATTAGTGTAATCTGGTGGGAGTAAAATAAGAGAAAGAATAACATCTGTAATGCCATAGTTTAACCACTAGATTCCTATATAGCTCTATATAAAATGATTGTAAATTCTCTAGTTGTTTTTAGACATAATTACTTATTTTTATTAACTTGTGGATTTGGATATATTTAAACATTCTCAAAGACAACTTTTTGTAAAGGGTTCGATTTTTTGCTTGAAATGTTGGTTTGAAGTGTCAGTTTTTGCATTAATTTTACTACAGTCTAACCTGAACATAGAGAAAGTCATTTTTACACATACCATCAAATTCAACAAAAATGTAACTAAAATTAACAGGAATGCTGTATTAATCTAGGTTAATCAACCTGATTTCAACTTCTTATTTGAGTGTTCTGGCTCAATTTGGCTATATTGTTACAGCCAAAATAGTTCATTTGTGTGTGTGTGTGTGTGTGTGTGTGTGTGTGTGTGTGTGTGTGTGTGTGTGTGTGTGTGTGTGTGTGTGTGTGTGTGTGTGTGTGTGTGTGTGTGTGTGTGTGTGTGTGTGTGTGTGTGTGTGTTTAAGTGTCAGTGTCTGTTCTGTACACTCAATGTTTTAGAGTGTAACCCCTTCCATGCATTGTAGCTGAATGATTGATTTTATGTCACGCATTTTTCAAAAACTTTGTGTTACAGTCACACCAGTTCATATATTTGTGTGCCTGTGGGGGTGGTGGAGTGTTTCTATTTTGCACTCTTGGTATTTTAGTGTCACCCCTTCATTGCTGTGCACTTTTTTTCTACATCGTGGATGATTTGTAGATTGTACACAAAAAGTTTGTGTGCCATAAAGGCATCGAGTTTCATACCATTCTGATGAAGTACCCATTTTTAAAAGTTCAAAAAAAATTCGGTCTAAAATGATCAACCAACACCAGTTACCAAGTGTAACCCTAACCCTAATGTAACTCAAATATATAATTACTCTGTAACAAGGAAATGACTGAAAGGTAGGTGGCGATATGCACTAAGAATGCAACGCGCAAAAAACACGAAAGAAGAAGAAGAAGAACATCAATGGCTGCCTACAGCTTCTGCATGTGTTAAATTTCCAAAACCTATTTTATGTGATATTTAGCGATTTTCTGTAAACACGTAACTATCGACAATAAATAAAGAGTTTATGCACCGTCAGATATAGTTCGCTTTGAAAATGAAGGTAAAGGCGCAGCGGAAGAGTAAAGGGAAAGGTGGAAGGCAAGCGCACAAGGAGAAACTTCAAAAATTCATGGATTCAGTTAATAACTTTGTGAAGAGCAAAGGCGGCTTCGATGAAAATGAAAACAACCAAAGAGCAACATTCGTAAAGAGGAAAAGTAGAAAAGAGCTGCGCAAAGAGAAACGCAAGTCAAAGAAATCTAAGATGAAAAGTCACTACATGGGCCAATCCCTCCTGAAGCCTATTGAGGAGAAGGAACCCGGACAAAATGAAGAAAATACACAGAAACCAGCTGCGAAGCCGATTGGAAATCTTAAAAATGTCGCTCAGAGACAGCAGGAGACAAATAAAGACAATATTAATATAAAAGATGGAGTGGAAGAAACGACTAAAAGGAAAGTCCATTTCTCCGAGCATTTGCCAAAGCAGAGAACGAAATCTAGCCTGCACGAGAGCAGAAAGCGGGCTCTGTTAGAGGCAAATATCGAAGAGGACAAGGAAATAAAGAAATTAGAAAAACGCCTTGGACTGAATAAAAGAAGGAACAAAAAGACCCTGCCTCAGTCATTCGCTAACGATGGACTCGATTATATTTTAGGAATTCTTGAGCCTGGAGCATCGGCGACAGGACTGTATGAGAGTGATGAAGAAATGGATGTTGACAAAGCGAAGGATAACTTCGATGAGTTAGAAGAGGACAGCGACAGGCAAATTACAGATGATGAGAACAACGGTGAGGATCAAGATGACGCTGATGGAGAGGATGACACAATTATGGAAGAAGAGGAGGATGTTGAAGAAGACGACACACAGATAGAAGATTATGTGGAAGGAGATGAAGAAGAGGAAGATCACACAGATGCATCAGAGGAAAATTATCATGGGGAAGAAGTTAAATCTGAACAAAATACACCTGAAAACCAGGAACTAGTATGTCATTGTAAATCTTTCATTATTATTGTTTAGGTCTAAATTCAGTCTTGTTCTCTCTATTAGTCAAGTCACATTTATTTATTGAGAAAATTCAGATTGTTTTAAAGCAGCTTCTCAGTAATAAACAGAACATGTACAGTGTTAATGTTGAAAAATTCATGAATTATAAAACTCAATTCAGCTATAGCGGCTCTAGTGTACTGGCCATTACTCTTTACTCACAGTCTATTGCATGATCATCAAAAGTTTGTTTTGAAGCTGATATTTGTGGTTTCTTCTTTTTATAGAATTCTGCCACTGTGGGCAAGTATGTTCCACCTCACCTACGAGAAGCCATGGACAGCAAACGCAAAGCCGAGCTGGAGAAACTGAAGCGCCGTGTAAAAGGTCTGATAAACAGGTAAGGTGCCGTGGAAGGTATACTATCTTTGGCGAACCAGGAGAAATTCAGCCAACGTGTTTTTGATCAGTTTGATAATCCACCTTTTGCTTGGCAGATTAAGTCAGCCCAACATGGCATCGATCAGCAGTCAGTTGGAAGAGCTGTACATGAGCACCAGCAGGAAGGACATGAACGATACTCTCACGGACATTGTGCTGGCTGCCTGCGTCACACCTGCTCTCATGCCTGAAAGGTTACCTTATTATTCTTCATTTTATAGCCCAGTCTTTGATCATTTGTGTAGTGCTTAATTTAATTACGTTGAATTGAGAAAGCCCACATACTGATGTTCTTCTTCTGAGACTAAAAACCCTAGTGCTTTCAAGCAACATCCACCAGGGTCAGATCTTCATACTGTTCTGATTTAAAGCTGGAATCTGCTACATGACTTTCTCCCTGATGTTTTGGCTCAATTTGCAGTCTAGAGACATCAATGCTAGTTTTTAAAAGTCAGAGCCAGTCTGCAGATTTTAAACAGTCCAAGCTGACAGATTTTGCAGACAGATGCGTAGTGTATATGATGAGCACAGACTCCAATTTTTTTTTTTAGCTTCATACGGTGATTCCATCCAATCGGAGGAATTTTAGCCTATTTTAAAACATATTGTTTTCATTGGTCATGCATCTTCTAGAAACGAGGGTTGTGTTCTGAACAGCTTGAAAGTCTGTTAGTATGTGATCCTCAGTCTCTTAATGTATGTTGCCTTGTTTTTCTCTATAACCATTTACAAAGTCGGCAAGTGTATGATGCCTGTATAATTTTTAAAGTCGTGTAGTGTATTCCAGCATTTACTGTGCTATATCTTTTCTAACTGATTAAAAAAAAATCTATATCCTAGCAACCACTCAGAACACCCTTGTGAGCACCCAGAACACACTAGCATCTCCCTTGCAACCACCTTAAAAAACACTCAACTTAAAGTTCACCCAAAAAGGAAAATTCTGTCATTAATTACTCACCCTCATGTCGTTCCATACACGCAAGACTTTCATTCATCTTCAGAACACAAAGTTTTTTTTTTTATAAAATCTAATAGCTTTCTGACCCTCCCCATAGACAGCTATGCTTCTGATACTTTGATGCTTCAAAAAGTTAATTAAGAGATTGTAAAAACTAATCCATATGAATTGAGCTGTTAAGTCCAATTTTTCTGAAAATTTCTCTCCCAAAATAAATCTCTTTATATGATGAACAGGTTGAATTTAGGTTTTTATTCACATATAAACATTCATCTACTCGCACATCAGTTGTGATAAACAGAAGCTCAAGCATGTTTGCTGGACGTGCGAAAACCAATGTTTCGTTTGCAGCACGTTTGAGCTTCAGCAAGAAGTTTGTTCTCGCGTATCAAGCAGGTTCGGTTGAGCGTCTGTTTATGTTCGCTGATCAATGTTTATATGTGAATAGAAGCCTAAATTCAATCGGTTCATCAAATAAAGTGATCGAGTCTCTTCAGAAAAAATTTGACTAAGCTCAATTAATATGGAGTAGTTTTACGATCTCTTTATAAACGTTTTGAAGGGTCAAAGTGGTAATTTCGTAGCTGTCAATGGAGGGACAGGAAGCTCTCATATTTCATCAAAAAGATCTTCGTTTGTGTTCAGAAGACGAACGAAACTTGAAAGTAAAGCCTGGTTCACACGGGACGATTTTAAAATTGTCGGCCGATTTTCCAAACCTGAGTGACCCCCCACACGGCGATAAAAAATCACGGGTCTAACAGTTTTGGTCGTACAGTGTGTGATGCGCAGCCACACGGCAAAATCAACACATCACACACGAACCGATTTGACTCCCGAGCAATCCCAGGTCAGAAGCAAAATCTAGCAAAATCCCTCGAGATCAAACGTGACTTCAGAGTAAACAATCATGGCGGACGAAGAGGATGCAGTGGCGATAGTTTGTAGTTTGTTTTTAACCGGAAAAAAAAACGTTATCAAAAGAAAAGGCGATGGTCAAAGAAGTGGAGACAACGCGAGCATGGACGGTTGTTTTGATTTGTTTCCCGGTGCTTCCGCTGCGCCTCGTCACCTCGCTTTCTGATTGGCTACACGCCACAGTCCACAGGCTGCGTGCTCGTTTGTCCCCGGGGGGCATCACACACGAGGAGAAATCGGGCCAAAAAAATCCAACATGTTGTATATCCCCGATTTGAGATTGGAGCGGTCCCAATGTCCTTCCGAGCAGACGAGAGCAGTCCTAACACACCTCACACGGCAGCAATATCTGATCAGATTATTTTACCATAATCGGAGCATACTTAAAATTCTCGGAAGGGGTAAATCTGGGCTAAAATCGGCCTAATTATCCTGCCGTGTAAACCAGGCTTTAGCCCATGATTTACTCAGCCTCAAGCCATCCTAGGTGTATATGACATTCTTCTTTCAAAAGAAAACAATTGGAGTTATATTAAAAATGTCCATGCTCTTCCAAGCCTGATAATGGCAGTGAATGGCCGTTTCTGTTTTGAAGTCCATCAAAGTGCATCCATTCATGGTAAAAGTGCTCCACGCGGCTCTGGGGGGTTAATAAAGGCCTTCTGAAGTGAAGCGATTCGTTCAGGTGAGAAAAATATCCATATTTAAAACTTTGTCGACTAAAATAACTAGCTTCTGGCAGACGGCCCACGCAAGATGACTTGCACCAAAAGAGTAATACTTAACGATGTATGATGTAGGAGTAGCGTAAGCTTTGACGCCTCTTGCGGTTCAAACGAACAGGGCTGGGCAACAAACTCAAGCCCCTCTGGCAATTCTCTTTAAAAATTCTCATTTTAGAGTGACTTCTAATTCGTGACTGGTGTTTGTTTTTTTGCTTTATCCTCTGCTCTTACGCGTTCATCAATGCATCATGTCAAGTGTCACTCTTTCGCTGTAAATCGATGCGTACGGCCGTCTGTCGGATGCTAGTTATTTTAGTCGATAAAGTTTTAAATATGGATATATTTCTTACACAAACGGTTCACTTCAGAAGCACTTTGTTAACCACCCAGAGCCTTTTATCATGGATAGATGCACTTTGATGGACTTCAAAACATAAACAGCGATTCACTGTCATTATAAAGCTTGGAAGAGCCAGGACATTTTTTAATATAACTTCGAGTGTATTCGTCATATACACCTAGGATAGCATGAGGGTGAGTAAAGGCCTCATTATGCTTCTGTGTCAACTCCCGGGCGTAGCTACACCGTCACTCCTACGGCGTCGTTGCCGTTTTATGGTTCTGCGTCAGGTTGAGTTGCATCGCGGTGCATCTGACCAATCACAGCCCTTGTGGTCTGCGTCTCCTCGACGCGTAGTTACAATTTTTTGGAGGTGCACGTCGAGCTACGGCGGAGGGGTTCGCGGCGACGCAGAGGGGTCTGCGGGGGTACGCCGTCGATTCGACGCAGAAGCATAAAACAGGCTTAAATCAGGGGCTAATTTTGATTTTTGGGTGAACTGTCCCTTTAAATGTGACCTTAAAACGTATCAGCGGCTCTGCTACAAACACACTAATAAATACCTGTAAATTATTATCGTTAACACTAACACTCTCTCTTCCAGGCTTTTAATGGAGCACATCCTACTTGTCAGCGTCCTCCACCATAGTGTTGGCCTGGAGGTATCTAATATTTACTTAACTACATCTCACAGATTCATACACTTGTTATCATGGCAATATAGTACACACTTGCTGTCAGGAGCAGACTTAGTGATTTCGGGGCTCTAAGCAATCCCAGATATGATGCGCTAACACACCAACTATGCGCCCTGTTAATGTGTAGCCCTTATTTTTCTTCCTCTCTCTCCAAACACGGAACCCCCATTTTTCAAGCGTTTACACCAAGCTTAAAGGTGCAATGTGTAAAAATTTTGAGTATCTATTAACAGAAATGCAATATGACATCCATAACTATGTGTTCAGTGGTGTATAAAGAACTTACTTAATAAACCGTAATGTTTTTATTACCTTAGAATGAGACATTTATATCTACATAACCGCGGGAATCCCCTTCTATGAAGGTCGACATATTGTGATGTCATGTTTCTACCGTAGCCGACAGCAAACAAACAGCATTACAGAGCGCGTTTCGTCACTACCTTGAAAGAGAAGCCGCAGAAAGCTAGAAGCTAGCCATAAACATGAGTGAGTAGTGACTTTTCCCTTGTCAGTGGTGTAAAATATGTAGTTGGATTGTTTCATGTAACTTAATTCTCCCTCGCTGTGTTATGGCTTTGCTATGTGGGGATAAATGTGCTGCACGTTCGTGAGACAGCTGATTAGTACTCTTGTCATTGACCGTAAAACAGTTACAGGAATCACCAACCCGTCGATCTTGGAAGCATTTTAAGTCGATCGAGTTTCCAAAATCAGAGAAAAAAAACCTATTGTGTGTAGTAAATGGTGTCTAGGGGATGCGAGGCGCGCGCGCTGTTACAATCACGTTATTTTACTTACTTTAGCTTTGGGCTCATGCGGACGTGTCGAGTTTAAACAAGGCTTTACGCTTTAACCAGCTCAGCCACAGTAACAGCTCATATTAGCCATCTAAACTTTTACTACCCTGTTAGAAAAAATATATAGTTGCATAGTTTCATGTGGTTCTCCCTCGGTGTATTATGGGTTTGCTATGTGGGGAGAAATGTGCTGGTTACGTTCGTGAGACAATCAACTAATTACTATTATTATATTACGTATTAAGACCCTTGATCCTCACCGTACTATGGCTTTGTAAACTTTATCCATGATGTGGTTTATAATGGACTGTGGTACAGAAACTTGGTTTACTCTGGCTATTCTCTGCCGTCTCAGACGACGATGTTTGTCCCGTTTGAGACACGGTAGCTTCTTCGAAAGGGAGGGGTGAGCGGTGGGCTGAGCCCTTAGTGTAAACTCGCAACCGAACCGCTAGATGTCGCTAAAAGTCACACACTGCACCTTTAAGTGAGATGGGAACAACTAAGCCTAACTAATGCGCACAGATACTCAACAATAAAGCAAGTAACTAATAATAAATGGAACATATATTTATAAATAAAGTGTAAATCTTAAAGGGCTTATCTTAAATTATATGCTCATTACATTAAAGGGATAGTTCACCAAAAAATGACAATTCTGTCAGCATTTACTAATCCTCAAGTTGTTCCAAACCTGTATGAATTTATTTCTTCTGCTGAAGACAAAAGATGTTTTGAAGAATGGTGGGGAACCAAACAGTTGACTGGCCCCATTGACTTCCATAGTTTGTTTATTTTTTTCGTCAACTGTTTGGTTACTGAAATTCTTCAAAATATCTTCTTTTGTGTTCAGCAGAAGAAAGAAACGCATACAGGTTTGGATCAACTTGAGTGTGAGTAAATGATGACAGAATTTTAATTTTAGGGTGAACTATCCCTTTAATGTAATGTAATTAGCATAGCCATAATGTATAAGAACATACAGATTAGGACTGCAACTAACGATTATTTTAATAATCGCTTAATCTGTCGATAATTTTTTCGATTAATCAATGAATCTGATTAAAAAATAAAATAAAAAAGCATTCATTTCCAACCCTTTATTCAAAAACAGAACTGACAGTGCAAATTCACAGTGCAAAAAATATTCAGAAAGTGCACTAACAGGTTGCTCCTTGAACATCCCTGAGCTGTTAAAGTAATAATAAAAAAATGGACTAACATAAAAAACATACACATGTATGCTTTACATCTGCCAAATATATAGGCTTTTTAAAAATAAAGTGCACAAAAAGATGTATATTTTTGTTTGAAGGGACCTGAGCTGTCAGAACAATAAATCATTTATAAAAAATAAAGAAAAATACAAATCAGAAAACTTAACAGGATTTATTTGAACGTCAGAACTTGTTCTCTACACTACACTCGCACACACTCACAAACTCAAATTCACAGATGCACACACTCACAAACTTGTTTTGTTTTTTGTCAAAGATTTTATAATCTTTAACAAAATGTTTGACATTATTTGACAAGCAAATGCACAAAAAAGACAAGTTTCTTTTGGACTTTTGCATGGATAATAGGTAATAATAATAGCAATAATAATAATTATAACAGAAAATAAGATCTCTAGTCTATCCTAATTTTAATTCTAAATACAATGTATATAAAATATAAATGCAATATAAAATAATATAAAAAAAACAAATGCAATGGATTGACCACCTCCTACGGTGTGTAAGGTATTTTGCAGCTCATCCTTTCCGAGGATATAGTGAAGTTCTATTTAGAGTAAAGATTGAAAAATTCAGTGCTGCAAATTGTGAAAAAAATATTCCACTTGTAGTGGTACTTGGGACAGACAAGAAAGTGTTTTTGTCTTCCGTCTATCTGATTCAAATCACAGTCTGCTAATTCAGTGGTAAGAATTTAGTTGTTGTTTTCATTTATTTTGTTGTCCATTTATCAAACTTCCATGCCTCTTATATAGCAATTATATATTACTATGTGGCGTAATAATCAAGCAATAGTGCTGAAAACAGGCGCGCTCAACTCCCAAAACGTTTGTGGGTGCGAGTTATTGAAAAGTAATCAAAATAAAGATGAAAAATCGCACTCTCTAGTTACATCTTCATATTTATTAATACCATGTCCATACAGATGCGTTTCAGCCTAACGGCCGTTTCACACCGCGAGTAGGAGCAGCGCGTGAGCGTCAAGCAGGAGCGTCGCGTGAGCAGCAGTGAAGCGGGGGTTTCGGCTTCGACTCTATTTTTGCTGCGCTGCTCACGCTCAATTAAAGTGAAAGCACACTTTTGATGGACAAAATTAATATGATTTCACACAAAAAGTGCCCAAAACGCATAGAATTTGCATGTCTAGTGTGTTTTAACAAGAATTGCAGTATGTCAGAAAAGGAAATGAAGACTAACATAAAGAAAATAAAATTTTATAGAAAATGTAGGATACCCATTAAACTTGATTTTAATTATTCAGTTTGGGCTTTGAACAAACTTCAAATGTGTTTATGACCACCACCTTCTAAAAACAAATTTTTTAAAAGTCTTTGTAAAGAAATGCTTGCTTATATGTAGCCTTATATGTAGCCTGGGAGCCGCTGTTGTGACGCTGTACAAACGCTGTGACGATGTAGTTGTGCTGACGTGCTGCTCACGCGCCGCTCATGCTTGCGGTGTGAAACGGCCGTAAGCCATCATCAGTGACTGGTGTGAAACACCAAAGAGATTGCTTTTAACCATAACAGGTGAACCCCATTAACATCCAATCATCTGCACCATCAGGTGCATCAAGTTGCCAACATTGTAAAGACACACAGAGAGTAATGACAAAACAAACCATAAATAATGCTCACATGTAACCCTCACAAACAATTACCAAAAAATATATAAGAAAAAAATAAAACAGAAATAAACACCAGTTTAAAAATAAGAACTAAATTAATTAACTTAATTCCAGATTAAATTGTTTACAAGAAAAAATTTAAACCATTGGGGTATACCGTTTGAAGCGTATAAATCCAAAAAGCCTGTTGTTGAAGGAGATAGCGCTCCCTATCTCCACCCCGTTGGAGAGATTTAACTAACTCGATGCCTTGAAATTTCAAAATACAAATATCATGCCCAAATTCATTAAAATGTCTAGCCACTGGTGACTTAATGTCGTGATTATGTATATTACTTTTATGTTCGTGTAATCTTGTTCTTAACTCTCTTTTTGTTTTACCCACATAACAAAGCCCACATGGACATTTAAGTAAATACACAACAAAGGACGTACGGCAAGTAATTCTCCCTCTCACAGAGAATTTTTTGCCAGTCTGTGGATGTGGGAAAGAATTACCTGTAATCATCGCATTACAATTCGCCCAACTCCTACAAGGGAAATTGCCTGGATAATAATCGCGCAACGCAACGAATCGATAATGAAATTTGTTGCCAACTATTTTAAAATCGATTCGTTGTTGCAGCCCTAATACAGATTCATTAAATAATCAACAATTATACAAATCTTACATGGATAGACTACACTAGAATACCATTTATTATATACAGCATATATATCCCAACTAATTCTAAACTAGCTTTTTAGTCTGCATTCGTGCAGATGTAATAATATTGTTTTTTATGGGGCCTCCTGATTCCTTTAAACCCTAAGCGGCTGCTGTTTTCTGTGGCATGCTATAGAATTTCTGTCATAGTTTGTAGATTTGCTTGACACCTGCTAATTTCTCACTTTCTCTCTTGTTTTCTTTGAGGTTGGAGCTCATTTTCTGGAGACTGTAGTCCGTCAGTTTGATAAAACTTACAGTCAACTCGATGCTACAGACAAAGAATGTGACAACTTGTTGTCCATAATTGCCCACATATACAACTTCCATGTGGTTCATGCTCTCCTAGTGTTTGACATTCTGAAGAAGCTGGTGACACGTTTCAGCTCAAAGGATATAGAACTAGTTCTACTGGTGCTGAAGAACGTTGGGTTTGCTCTGAGAAAGGATGATCCGCTAGCTCTTAAGGAGCTGATCTCTGAGGCTCAGCGGAAAGCCAACGCTGAAGGAGAGCGTTTTCAGGACCAAACAAGGGTAAGACTCATTTTTCCTGTGAAGAAGCTATCTTCTGGTGCGTAGAAATTATCATATTGTATTTACATTTAATCTTAAACTCTTTTATCCAAAGCGACTTACAAATGAGGACAATTGTGCTATATTCGGCCTCAAGTTCTACAATCAGACGTTTGTTATGTTGGTTTGCTTGTCAGATTCGGTTTATGTTGGAGACTATGCTGGCACTGAAGAACAATGACATGAGGAAGATTCCGGGTTATGACCCTGAACCTCTGGAGAAATTAAGGAAACTACAGAGGACTTTGGTGAGAACATGACTGATGTTACTTTCATTGGTAGATTTATGAGGTGGACTTGTGATGCAAAAGTGCTTAGAGCAGATAAATAGTTAATGTTCACATTATTATCAGCCCTAAATTCATTGGAGCCTTAATAGTAAAATAAATGTTTGGTGTTATTGGTACCAAATTAACTTCTCGCTGTGGCCACTAGGGGTCAGACTAACTCTATACTTTGGTGTGGTCACACATTGATCCGAGTTTTGTCCAGTATTTTCAGAGAAATGTTGAATAGTAGCCCGTTACTTAGTTTTAGAGTGCTCATGCACTAACACAACCCTTAGATTCACAGCAGTGCCAGTGGCAGTGATATGAAGTTGAGAGTCTCACTAGACAATCTTCTGGAAGCTGAACGCATTGGCCGCTGGTGGATTGTGGGATCTTCATGGAGTGGAGCACCCATGATTGGTGACCATGAGAATAAGACAACAACCACATCCACCAAAGGGGAACAAGTAAAGTTTTTTATTTATTTTTTTGCGTATTTAGACATGTTTGAAATGTATATTAAGAATATAGGGTAACACTTTACAATAAGGTGTCATTTGTTAACATAAGTAATGCATTAACTAACAAAAACTAACAATGAGAAATACATTTTTAAAACATTTGTTAAAGTTGGTTAAACTTGGTAACATGTCGGTTCTGAGTGCATTAACTAATGTTAACAGATACAACTTTTTAAAATATGTAGTAGTAAATGTTGAGATTAACATAAACAAAGAATAATAAATTCTGTAGACGTATTGTTCATTCTTAGTTCATGTTAATGCATGTATCTTCAAGTTATGTTAAGAAATAAAACCTTATTGTAAAAAACAAAAAAAGTGTTACCAAATATAGTTATTTCTGTTTATAGAATCTGTCGCTTTTGTGTATAAATTGGCTTTATGAGAGTCAAATTGTCATCTGAAATGGATTATTCATTCATTTCTTTATGAATTGCAGTACAGCACAAAGATTTTGGATCTTGCACACAAACAAAGAATGAACACTGACATCAGGAGGAACATTTTCTGTGTGATTATGTCCAGTGAAGACTATTTGGATGCCTTTGAGAAACTTTTAAGGTTTGTCTGCATAGTTTCTGTCTCTTCACATAGATTTTCAGTGACATTGGCCATGTTGACTAATTGAATTGCAAGTGTTGTTTTGATCACAGTCTCATTTAATGCCAGAATCGATAATGCGCTTCTTATTTAGTTGGAGACCTACTTATGTAAAATGATTTGAAAAGTGTCTTTAGTGACAGATTAACAGATTTGCTTTATTAGCAAGATAACGTTTATTTCAAGTTAGGTTAGAAAAAGAACAAGAAAAATTTTAGATCTTCTGAAATTATATCCTTGGTGTGTTTTGATGCCACACACTTAAATATTTTAGTTAAGGTTATCACACAAATCTTTCTTTAAATTACTTGATAAGAGACCCGCCTGTTTTCTTCCTGTGTATTTCAAACATGATGTACTATATTTGTAATATTTTTCATAAACTATAAATTACAACAATTCATACAGTGGATCATTTTCTGCCTCAGGTTAGGATTGAAAAACCAGCAAGAGCGGGAAATTGTTCATGTTCTTACGGACTGCTGCTTGCAGGAGAAAATGTTCAATAGATTCTATGCGGTTCTGGCAGAGAAACTCTGCTTGCATGACCGTCGGTTCAAGGTAGAGTGAAGCTGCAGTGATTCTTACAGTATGTCTCAGTCTGTTAGGAGTATGCTTTTGTCACTAGGTGTTAGCTAAGATTGCTATTGATATTGTAAATGAATATTACTCTTATCATGTGCGATATTATATAAGATCAGCAAGTTTTTAATATACGAATCTGTTGTATTGATGATACGAGTCAGTCTGTTTACACCCATTTCTGCTGCATGTAATGCCTAGTAGCTTATAGCCGTTTACTATAGGTCAATTACAATTAAACATAACATCCATTTTGTAAATGTAAACCCTCTGTGCTTTTCTCTTGTCCTTTAGATGACCTTT
The DNA here is from genome assembly GCF_051911475.1 of Siphateles boraxobius. Lineage (NCBI taxonomy): Eukaryota > Metazoa > Chordata > Actinopteri > Cypriniformes > Leuciscidae > Siphateles > Siphateles boraxobius. The sequence continues at coordinate 30,187,311 of NW_027508734.1, read as the reverse complement.
CAGTTTAGTCTGTGGGATAAGTTCAAAGAACTGGCAAACCTTTCCAGTAGGTCTTTCAGTAACCTGGTCCAGATGGTCACTCATCTTTTACACAGGAGGAGTCTCTCTCTTTCTATTCTCAAGGTAATATTTGGTAAAGTTCATTTGACAGCACTATGTAGTATATATGTTTAACGTCCTTCATCCTCTTTATGAATCATTTACATAGTAGTTAAAGGATGGCTTAAATTTCTGATGGGCTTTTGTGTTTTAATAAGGCTATTGAGTTTGGGGAGCTAGATAAGCCCAAAGTCAAATTCCTGAAGCAGATTCTCTTGAAACTCCTTAAAGAAACTGAGCCAGAAGATCTTGTGAATATATTTGGCCGGTGAGTATTATTTGTCTACAAAAAAATTATATTAGCCATGGAGATACATGTTCATAATGTTTAATGGTTTGCAAGCTTCTAATTTTTTTAAGGCATAAATCTATATTTTGTAATTAAAGGCAAAAGTGTTAGTCTTGTTTCAGAGGCATTGTTCATAATGGCAGTATAAATTAACTTCAAAAGAGAAATGAACTTAATTAGCTATAACAATTCTTACATTAATGCTTAAATATTTATTTGTGCGTTCAAGTTTTAAACACTTTGTGATTTCAGTAAAATGAGTAAAAAGACCAGATGTGCGGGACAGCCTGAGTTCTTCTAAAATGGCTTGTGTGTGGCCTAGTGTGTCAATATCTGTCTACCATTGTGTCCCAGGATTTCTGGAATTCCTGAGCTAGGAATGCTTCGGGAAGGCTTGAAGCTTTTCATCAGTCACTTTCTGCTGCGGACCGTTCAGACACAAGAACCATCTGAGCAAGCCAGGTTACTCATGGACAGAGCTGAGGTCGCCACCAAATCTATGGAGGCCCGAGACGCCCAAATCAAGCTATAGAGCACACAGATGTGTGCATAATGCATCAGACAATGCAAAAAGTGACAATTTCTACAAGAAGCAATATGCAAACCTGTATGCAGACTTTAAGACACATGCAGATCACTGAGATGCTATTGCATTTTCTATTAATGGCATTCTGTAGAAAAAAATAAAAAGTAAAATATATAACTATGACATTTTTTGTGTTTTAAAAGGTTACATATTAGAAAACCTCAATGGCCAGCTTTTCTATTCTGATGTAAGATGTTATCCCTAGGTTTTTTTTAAATTATTATTTCATGCATGACTGCACATTGACCAGAACAGATCTCAAGTTTGAAAAGAAAGAAGAATATAACATTTGTTCTCTTTTAATAGTAAGTCTTTCTGTAATGGTTATTTAATTGAAAGGGGAAAAGTGATCTTTTATTTGAAAACTATAAGAGCAGAAAATGTAAATAGAAAAAGAAAATATAAAAAAAGGAAAGTAAAAAATACCAAGTTTGTAACAGATATTTGAGTGTGTTAAACCACAATGGCCTGTTTAATATATATACAGGTCCTTCTCAAAAAATTAGCATATTGTGATAAAGTTAATTATTTTCCATAATGTAATGATAAAAATTAAACTTTCATATATTTTAGATTCATTGCACACCAACTGAAATATTTCAGGTCTTTTATGGTTTTAATACTGATGATTTTGGCATACAGATCATGAAAACCCAAAATTCCTATCTCAAAAATTAGCATATCATGAAAAGGGTCTCTAAACGAGCTATTAACCTAATCATCTGAATCAACTAATTAACTCTAAACACCTGCAAAAGATTCCTGAGGCTTTTAAAAACTCCCAGCCTGTTTCATTACTCAAAACCGTAATCATGGGTAAGACTGCCGACCTGACTGCTGTCCATAAGGCCATCATTGACACCCTCAAACAAGAGGGTAAGACAGAAAGAAATTTCTGAACAAATAGGCTGTTCCCAGAGTGCTGTATCAAGGCACCTCAGTGGGAAGTCTGTGGGAAGGAAAAAGTGTGGCAAAAAATGCTGCACAACGAGAAGAGGTGACCGGACCCTGAGGAAGATTGTGGAGAAGGACCGATTCCAGATCTTGGGGAACCTGCGGAAGCAGTGGACTGAGTCTGGAGTAGAAACATCCAGAGCCACCGTGCACAGGCGTGTGCAGGAAATGGGCTACAGGTGCCGCATTCCCCAGGTCAAGCCACTTTTGAACCAGAAACAGCGGCAGAAGCGCCTGACCTGGGCTACAGAGAAGCAGCACTGGACTGTTACTCAGTGGTCCAAAGTACTAAGTTGCATGTCATTCGGAAATCAAGGTGCCAGAGTCTGGAGGAAGACTGGGGAGAAGGAAATGCCTGAAGTCCAGTGTCAAGTACCCACAGTCAGTGATGGTCTGGGGTGCCATGTCAGCTGCTGGTGTTGGTCCACTGTGTTTTATCAAGGGCAGGGTCAATGCAGCTAGCTATCAGGAGATTTTGGAGCACTTCATGCTTCCATCTACTGAAAAGCTTTATGGAGATGAATATTTAATTTTTCAGCACGACCTGGCCCCTGCTCACAGTGCCAAAACCACTGGTAAATGGTTTACTGACCATGGTATTACTGTGCTCAATTGGCCTGCCAACTCTCCTGACCTGAACCCCATAGCGAATCTGTGGGATATTGTGAAGAGAAAGTTGAGAGACGCAAGACCCAACACTCTGGATGAGCTTAAGGCTGCTATCGAAGCATCCTGGGCCTCCATAACACCTCAGAAGTGCCACAGGCTGATTGCCTCCATGCCACGCCGCATTGAAGCAGTCATTTCTGCAAAAGGATTCCCGACCAAGTATTGACTATTGAGTGCATAACTGAACATAATTATTTGAAGGTTGACCTTTTTTTTTTGTATTAAAAACACTTCTTTTATTGGTCGGATGAAATATGCTAATTTTTTGAGACAGGAATTTTGGGTTTTCATGAGCTGTATGCCAAAATCATCAGTATTAAAACAATAAAAGACCTGAAATATTTCAGTTGGTGTGCAATGAATCTAAAATATATGAAAGTTTAATTTTTATCATTACATTATGGAAAATAATGAACTTTATCACAATATGCTAATTTTTTGAGAAGGACCTGTATATATATTTTATGCCAGAGTCATGTCTTCAGCAGAAAAATAATAACTTTCATTCCTCTAATGCTCAAAAACATTCAATGTACAATAACTGTTGTGTTAACAAATTCAGCCTGTGACTCTTGAGTTGAATAGCTTATCCCATGAAAACAAAACTGTATTAACTTCATTTAGAAAAGAGCACAAACATGCATTGTTTGCCTAATTAGAAATATGGATATATAAATATGGATTCATTGCACATGCAGCAGTGCTCTGGACGTGACCAACTAGCATAACATAACAGAGGGTTACCGTTAGATTTTAGGCCCATGTTTAATTCATTAGCAACATTGGCATTACTGACATCAATCTACTGCATGGAGTGATCAGAAGTTGAGCGATCATCATCCGGGGTCAGGCAGAGGAAACATCACACTTGCAGTTCTACTACAAAAGAGCCAAGTGTTCAATTATATTTGATTAATTAAACCTTATCACACACCCTGGTGTCAGATCAAGCAGACTGTCACATTAGAACCTGTAATGATGACACATCAGTCTGGCTGTTTTTTCTCTCGCAGTTTTAGAGCTGGAAACGGGAGGGTTACCTACAGATGGCCTGCTTTTCCACCCTTTGACAAAGACAACATTGTCACCATATGTGAGGAGAAGCGTATAATGTGGGTCCAGCCCACTAAGATACACACAGGTGACTGTAAATAGTGTGTGCTATTGTCTGTCTGTGAGACCATAGGAAGGTTGATACTGACCTATGTTTGAACTGGTAATAGGAAGTGAAGTTGCCTTTGAACTGATAACAGCACAGTTAGAATACTGCTTGTGAGGATGTTACATGTTCCTGTGCAAAGGACCATGGGAGATTCATACATGTGCAAAGGCCTGAGCCAAATGTCATATAAAACCATGTGCACTGGCCCCTACTGACATATCACTCTATAACATAATTTTAACTATTTATATTATGTGGTTTATTATGCACTCATGCTTAGTAATGTATTTACCCTGCAGGTTTTGTCTCACCTTTAACTGTCTCATCCAGACCTAAGTGTCCCACCCTGCTTACTTGTGGTTTTCTTTCCCAATGGTTAGAGGGTGATAGTGGCACTGATAAGGTTCTGAGTTCTTTGTACTTATGCAGCTGGGTAAACGTAAAAGTAGGGTAAATTAGGCATTAGTTAAATCGGTAACTAATGTTTCAAATTGACTGCTACCTGTTCAGGGCCAAATAAATGCTGTATTTTAAGTCATTGCTAATTGTTGCCCATTAGAGTATATTTGGATAACATTATACATTGATGTATTTATGTACATGGTTTTAGTTATCATAACCATCATAATGTTTTATATCTGCATTCAATTGAACCACATTTGAACATTCTTTAGTTTTTTCACTCCTTTGAATTTCCTGTTTCTGTTTTAAAAAGTGTCCTCCTGCTCTACCCTACAAGCCTTTTAGGACCCAAGGACAATGCCAAGTTTAATAGATTAGCCAGATTTTAGTTTCTGCTATGCATTGCAGTCATATCATAGGGAAGGTATGCTGTTTTATGAGTAATGAAAGGTGAGTCTGTCCCAGAGAATTGATTCACCAGAATACACTGCATATTATTCCACTGAGAATGTGTCTGAAAGTGGCTTAGTAAATGAAAAACAAGAACCATTTCAGATCACATTCAGTGTCCGAGTACAGTTCTCGTGGCCCTGGACTGATAGGAGTGGATAGTGATTATATTTAAATGTCCTCTAATTGATTCGAAGAAGCTCCTTGGCAAAGACCAGATGGATCTCTGGGTTTATTACCCAATAAAGCATGTCGTTATTAATAAAGGAGGAAATGCACTTATGCGAAATAGACCTCAATTAGATTGCCGAAAAGACCATTAAAATAGTCGTGCTGTAGAGTAATACAGGATACTCTCTTTCTTTATCATTTTCATTTCATGTCCCTAAGTAGGGGTACTATCGCTCTGTCTTTAGCTAATAGCTACTAGGCTCATTTTCAACATTAGGCTACTCTGTGAACATGACAGAAACAGACTTCCGGATAGATATAACATGAAGTGTCAAAAATCAGCGGAAAGGTCAGTCTAATTTCACTTCACTTAAAGTCTAACATAAATAGAAAAGACACCTAGAATAGGCCCTGTGATGTGCTGTGATGATGGATGGGCTTTGTCTCAAAGGTTCATTATTGGGTGGCTATTGCAGCAGTGGTGAGAAATGTTTGGCCATATTCGAGTATGCTTACTCGCACATTTGCACGGATATGAGAGCTCTATAAACGGCGATTCCCATGACCCGACCATGCCACTGTCAAGAGAAAGAGACCGCTTCACATCCAACCTTGTTGATGAGGGTTTTCCTCCTTCACGCTTGTAATGGAATATACTAGTTCAACATTGGCACAAATAAAAAAGGCCCCCCAAAATTACAAAAAAAAAGTGTATTCACAAAGTGTAACTGATAAACCTAAACAATAATTTACATGCATTTTAAAAGCAATTTTGTTATAAATACATTGTATAAAAATAAACATCACATATGGTTCTGGCTGTAGATTATTATTTTTATCCCACTCGAGTTCAGAAAATAATAACAAGTGGTTATCGAATAAGATCATCTTAATGATGCTAATTATTAGGTCTACTGATAGTGATATAGGCCTACTCATCTATTATGCTTGATGAGATGCGATTTTACCACATGCTCTGCAACCATTACATCAGGCTATAGCCTATTTCAGGAGAAATAGGCCTATACAGTCAATGTTTGAAAGTAGTAGCCTTTGCCTATCAGCTCATGTGGACGCGTCCACCTCAGCTTTTCCATAATGACTGCAAGATGATAACATGCATATCACATACTTCTCTTTTATGGTATTTTTTTTTTTTTTTTTTTGTGGTAAAATAAGTAGGCTATCATGGTTGTGGACTTATATCACTGGCATTGGTTCGTTCATCCTCGGAGGAACAATCAGATGAATTCAGCATGTAATTTTCTCCTTCGTCGTCACTGTCTCTAAAGTCCCGTATTCTGTTGCTTTTCACTGAATCTAGCTTCTGGAAGTCCTTCTCTAGTCCGTCCATTTTGTCCTGATTTCCTTTGCCTTTCTGCTTCTCGGCCTCCTGAGCGGCTTGTTCTTTAGCCTTTTTACTGCGCTTCCATTTCATACGTCTGTTCTGAAACCAGATTTTCACCTGGAAATAAAAACATAACATTTCTCATTCGTAAATACAGTAGCTAATCGAATTTGGCATTTTTTTGACGTTATTGATGTTAATCAGCCATATTTAATTTAAACAGATTTATATAATAATTTATTAAAAACATTTAACATTATTTATAACAATACTTTTTTTTCCCATTAGGCTACAGAAGTGTTTTCCAGGCGATGCGTTAAAAAAATCTGAAGGTTTACCTGTGTCTCTGTTAGCATTAAAGATGTGGCCACTTCAAAGCGTTTTGGTCTCGATAGGTATTTATTGAGCTTAAACTGATGCTCAAGTTCAAGGAGCTGCTGGCTTGTGAACGCGGTTCTTGGTCTTCTGCACTTCCCGAGTAAGTTTGACTGCGCCTGGCCTAGAATGACAAAATTTATAATTCATCATATTTCGTCTATATTTCAGCATATATTTCGTAAAACAGCAGAAATAAATTAATTTAAAAGTTTATAGGCTATTGTTGCAAATGTTGTTTTAAAAACAGAACTATTCCAATTAGAACCAAAACAAATTTAGCTAAATGTTTACAATATAATAACATTTTAAGTTCTGCAAATATTTTTTGTAGCCTAGGCTACTCCGTTTTTTTTTTTTTTTTAGAAAACCACCTACAAACTGATGGTGTTAAGAACCCAGATATGCCTATGCACTGGTCTACAAAACTATAATGCAATACAAACACATCAATTTTCGTAATCTCCAAAGAAAACCAGAAAAAAACTTTGAGTGTTAGGCTATTTGATGAAAATGCTACTGCACTGAAACGTTAAATTATTTTAGAGACTGCTTTTCATATATATATATATATATATATATATATATATATATATATATATATATATATATATATATATATATTAAATTTAGGCCCAGCAGCAGAGTTAGTGCACTGTAGCCTGCAGCATAAGAACACAAACGGATTTTTAATACACAATGCAATTTATAGAATGGGACGGCAAGAAATGTTAAAAGCTCTCATTCTTAAAAGCCCCCAGAGCAATTCCTAATCACACATTGCCTCTATGTGCCACGGCATTGTCAGTACATCTGGTAACATTTCCACCCTGTCTGATTTGTTTGGGAGAGGTTTGAGAAAATCTGCAGACGAGCAGCGGAACAGAGAGACAGTGTCTGCAGTGTACACAGTTGGCAGGCTGTGGTTTTCACACTCGTCCGCCACTTTCCCTCTGTCCATTATCTGTCCATTTTAGCCCCTCTTTGAAAGAGAGTGCTCGTACAGTCTCAGTCAAAGAACAGCTTTACTGACCCTGCACGCGCTTGTTAGACCAGGCTACTGTGATCCGTTGCTCTGTGCAATCTTAAATGATTAGCCTAATTTTATTTATTACAGCATAGCCTACATATGAAAATAAACAGGCTATTCTCTAAACTCAAAATAGGGTACCACGTCAGGCTAATTAAGGAATTACAGAAAAAAACATATTTTGAATATGATGAAATAGGCTACGATTTGAAAATAGCCTACTAGCCTACTACTACTACTACTAGGCTACTACTACTACTACTACTACTAATAATAATAATAATAATAATAATAATAATAATGGGCTTATAATAATTAAGCCTAGCCTATAGGCCTACCTAAGGCTATAAATATAGCCTATATCCATATGCATTTCAAATTGAACTCACCACTGAAATCTGCCATTTTGGGCAGCATCATTCCCGCAGTTGAGACCCTCAGCCAGTGATCGAGCTGAAAGGAGCTGGCGGTGAGTTTGAGGGGGTCATTGGGATGATGATGATGGTGCGACCCATGCGGATATGAGTACGACAGTGCCGGGTGCTGACCGAGCGCTGCTGCTGAATATGTGTACATTGGATGACCGTAGAGAGCTTGCGGAGGAATCCCGGTGCTGCTCTGAGGGTGTAGTCCGACCATGCCCGAATGTGGAGAGTTTAAGAAACCCGGCTTGGGAATCAAGCCGCAAGATGATATCCTGGGGGGCGAAGGAGTCTCGTTCCGAAGTGCTTCGGAGTTCGTGTTCAAATCTGACGCCTGGACACTTTCGGAGGAGGATGATATGGAAGATGTGGGCAGGGAGGTGACCAGCGCCAGCGGCGAGGTCTGCACTTTTGGTGGATCGACAGCTAGAAGCGCGTCGATTCGAAAGTTTTTAGATTTCTCCATCTGGCCCACCTCACAAACAGATTCACGCGTCGTTCGCAACTTTACAAGGCTGTCACAAGTGTCACCGTTCCTCTCCTTAAAAGTTATGATCTTGGCCAAGGTGTGCAAGCCAGAAGTGCACTTGTCAACTGCTGCCCGAAAGGGTGTGGATTGGTCATTCACGTCATCCTTGTGGATTTCCGATTGGACAATGATTTCACCATGTTCACGGTGCGCTTGGAAATGCAATAGTCCTCAAAAGATAAGAATTTCCTCGTATCGTCGTGGAAGTTAAGCGTGTGTGAAAAAAACACAACAACTGTGTTGACACAACACGCACATACTTGCCTACATATCCATGCTTGAAGGCTAATGGTTTTAAGAAAGCATTAAAACGCAATGATGCTATCAAATCACAGATACAGAACAGACACCTTTTTATTGTATTCCTTAAAAAGAGTTTAATACAGTGTAGCTTAGCACAATAAGCTATAGTGTATTTTTTATGCAAAAAGCTTAAGTCTTAACGAAGATGTCTAAATAAATGGCTAAAACTGGTAGTACTGGGCTATCCTGTTCATATGGATAATTTGTTCAAATATAGTTCATATCCTTATAAAGATAACGACTATGTGTTAGAAACAGAGAATGACAAATATCCACCAAGAGCTAGGCTACTGAATGTGAACGGAAAAACTATGGGCGTTTTTTTTTAATTCGACGATTAGGTTAGGCCTATGAATTAACAACAAAGTGGGATATAGCCTATAGGCTACGCATTTGATATTAAATATATATTTGAATTCTGAATCATAAGAGGACAAATTTGTGGAAACTCTGTCCTCAAAACCAACCATAGGGCAAACATTGTCATACTTTTTTGTACAGGAGTGAATATTTTTGAACAGCCGATGATAATTTTTTTCTGCAAAGATTGAAGCAGTAAAACAATGATGAAACGTAAAACAATTTGCCTAGGGAAAAATGTAAAAGGTAACTATGATCGGAGCAGTGTTTTGAGCAACAGATATTTAATAAATTATAGCTACATTTAATAACAGGCCTAATAAATTATTAAATATAGTAATTGTAATTATTTAATAAATTATTATATTGCCCGCCACATGATATATAAAATATATTTGTCCTGAGAACACAGGTTAAACATTTTATTTGACCCCTGGCCTGCCTATAAAAATATGCCAGTTTCGGTTTGACATTATTGTGATCATTTGTTTACTAAACAGCTACAGAAATATAAATGTATTAGATGTTTACTCTGGAGGTTAAAATTCACAAAATTATTTTAATTTATGATAAAAAAATGTAACTGTAACCACTGCGAAAACACATTTTGACTTTTGACTCAAAACCTTTTCCGCGTGACATGTTGCACCGGTCTTTGTTTATGCTCTAAAAAAAATCTTAATTAGCCAATGTGATTAACAGTTACATTATTCTGTTGTAGCCTATTCTGGATTTTTACATATTTTAGCAACTTTGCATCCATAACAACAAGATAATGTGCAGGTTATTTCAATGTTAGATTATATTTAATAAATAGCCGAATAGGTGCCACACTATTATAATCAAACTGTCACATTTATCATGACACCTACAAACTTCTGATAATATTTTAACATGTTGGTAATTATATATATATATATATATATATATATATATATATATATATATATATATATATATATATATATATATATATAATGTAGGTTATTTATTCTGCATAAACATTGGCAAATCAGACCTTAGTTTGATCAAATTTAAAGGAAAAAATATTAGGCTACTCATGAAAAAAATGAAAAAAAGATGGAACCTATGGCTTTCTTAAAAGTTATGTCTACTGCAAACGGTGGATCTCTTAAAATCTAAATTAGCTATATATTTCTTCGAGCAGCTGGGCACATGGTGGGATGGGGGTACGGAAGATCTGTGTCCTGTTGTGGGGTCTGTTCCTCTTATAAGCCTCTTTAAGCTAATGGAGAAAGAGGCCAGAGAGAGAATTATTGACACTCTGTTGCCCTTAACCTGTCTACCAATAAAGCGGATTAGTTTTCCTCAATTCATCAACCACTCTCTCGAGACTGCTCGCATGCGTTTATTTGCTCAGGGGAAATCAACAAGTCACGAACCAAAAGGAGAAAAATAATAGGGTGCCGTAATGATGAAGTTATACTCTGAAATAATAGGAATCATATCCTCAGGTGTAATTGCTACAACTTGAAAATGCATAACCTATTTAGACGATCATAGACTGCGAAAAAGAAATGGTTTTACGTGATTTGCAACGCAACAATAGGCTAACCCTATTTATTTTTATATGAGTTTATCTGGAATCCTCCTTGAGGTCTTCGACACTCTTCCCAATCAAATGTGCTTGTGTCTTTAAACGCGTTTAAACGTTCTTGTGTCTTGCCGCTTTGTCTGCTTCCCATCAGTTTTAATTTCATTAAGAGATCGCATGAATATTTCTAAAGCAGCAGTGAAATATGAAGCCGTGGACCTGCAGCGATCAGAGAGATTTATGGCTCTTTTTCATCACATCAGGGGAGAGTAAAATGATTGTTATTGCACCCTCAGATAGGAGGGCCTGAAACCAGGGACTCTCCTCAAAGCTGCTCATTCGCTCGGTAATTACTTTCACAATTAAGTGGAACACATATCAAAATGACAAATCGAAATAGTTTATATATTAATTAGCCCTATCCGTGGTAAATGTGTTCATTATGAAAAGCCAATTTAACGGGACCTCCACTGTCTCTTTTATTGCAATAGCCTAAATATTTTCGATCATAGGCTTATTGCACAAATGGGCAGTGTAATGAAATGTATAGCACTGCTTTTAAACACATTTCGGGCTCATAATCATTTTATCAATCGAATTTGTAGAGAACGGTTACTTACAACGAATCATTAAAGGAAATCCGATTTCAGCGCTTATAGATTTATGATTCTGAACATGGAACTTGAATATAATTATTTTTAAACGCATACTACCAAGTTCTTCTTGGCTCTGGCTATATCGAAATTAGTGTTTTTATCAGTTTGGTTTGATAACCCTGATTATATCTTGATTCACTGGACCAAACTGTGAACAAGCCCTAAAGCCAGGTGTCACTCAACCGAGCAGCCTATAAGGTAGACTAGGCTACACTAATGTGATGAACACACACAATTCAGTCAGTGGTGTAATTTAAAATGTGCCTTAAACGAGATGACCCACGAGTCCCCTCTCTCCGTGACACGAGCCCGTGATTGACGATGTCACCAGATGTCAGGCTAATTCAAATTAATTCATTTCATACCTGTCATAAGCACTGTAAAGATTCAAAGATCTCGCTGTTTATTAAAACGAGTGCCCCACAAAACAAGCTGAGAACCGAGGAAATATTTTAAAAGCAATGCATAATGTAGGCTATATTTATTAAATCAACAACAACCCAGCCATATGATATAATATTTGACTATAAAGTAGACAGGTGAGATAACAGTTTTGTAAAAAAAAAAAAAAACATAAAAAAAAAAAACATGTTGCAAAGAAAAACTGTAATGATTTGAATATGCAAATTTGTTTTTAAATGTAAGGCAAGACACAGTGTGACAGAGTGATGGCTGTATTGTGTTTCAGAAAAGCACATTTGGCCACCACAAATTAATTGGAGTGTGTCCATTTTTTTTCTTCCTGTCTTTTTAATTACTTTTTCAAAAAAAGGGGGGAGTGAGGTGCATTTGGCCCTAACATGTTTCCATTATCAACCAACATCCTAGGAGCTAAACAGGTTTTAGTCAATGAAAACAGTTGTGTGTTTTCTTATGAATGTTCCTCAAGCTCAGCTTTTACATTTGTCTCACTGACTGATGAATGATCAGTCTTGTTTTTGTAGGGATTTTTATCATTTAACAATGACTGCAAAGTACAAAACACAAAGCACATAGCTCAGAATAAACAGATTTAATGATGAACTTTCAATTGTTTTATAAAAAAAAAACTGACAAGTGTACTTTGTAGCCAGATATCAAATTTGCTCTGTGAACGTTTGAATAAATTAATTTTTTATAACCCACATTTGTTTTGAATATTTTTAGTGCCTATTTGTGGTTTAAAAGAATAATACATGTAACTTGAATGTAAGCATAAGCATATACTGTATATATTTAAGACAAATTTAAAGGCATCGTGATTCATTATATATATATATATATATATATATAATTATATATGTTTCTTATATATATATATATATATATATATATATATATATATATATATATATGGATAAATGGATGCTGCGAATAGCGTAAAAACACTTTTTACTTAAGAATACAAGTCCTAATGGACTCTTGAACAATTTAGCAATTAACTAGACTCAACAAAGAGTTATGGAGACATATAAGTCAGAGAGTTGACGTAAATGTGTGACCCTTTTTTGACATCTTTCAAAATTAGAGACCTTTTGAGATGATGAGACCCCCATTTTGTATTCTGAAGCAGCTCCAGAAGACTTGCTGTAGTGGCTCGTTATACCCTTTTCAGGTCTAAAAGGCAGGATATGATCAATCAATAACTCATAAATCCCTCTATAACATATACGAGAAACTGAGTGGTTTCCTGTCTTGCTACTGCTGTCCAACAAGAATCAGATGCCAAGCAATGAGTGTGAGACCTATTCTACAATATTTAGGCGGATGTGTGAAGTGCCGATGAGTATTTGTATGTGAAGTATAATTTGTTGGCTTCAAAGTTAGTTCTCCCTAAAACTCGAATTCTGTAGTAATTTACTCACACTCATTCCAAATCCACATGAATTTCATTTTTTCTGTGGGACATAAAATATATTTTGAAGAATGTTGACTTCCATTCAATGGAGAGGGAAAACAACAACAAAAAATCTTCTCTGTTCCACAGAAGAAAGAAAGTCATACAGGTTTGGAATGACATGAGGGTGAGTAAATAATAAAAAGAGTTATACATTTTGAGTGTATGCATTTTAAGGTTTCAAAACTGTGTGTAAATGGTTGCTTTTAGTTTTGCTATGTGTTTGCCAATTCATTATTTACATCACTTACAAAGAACCCAATAAAGAAAGGTTTTTTTTATAATACTTTTTAAAGAATATCTAATATAAACATGATTCAGTTCTACGTCTCGGAGATTAGATCCCTTTCACCGTCCGCAACTGGTTTCCCTTTATTGCTGGGATTCATCCAGGAAGTAATTGTGATATTTTTCACGTTATTGACCTCGTTTTTAACCAATCGTTTGGTAGCCAGTGTTGTGTAGTCCAATCACATTCCACCGCGCTACTGAGTGGGCGGGTGATTCTCTGTGTTGTGTTTGTTTAGTAGAGCAGGAGCAAAGATTTCGTTTTTGTTTTCTTTGATTTCCAGTCGCTGAACTGTATGGTTCGGCTGATCATTCAATAAAACCAGGTAAACAATTCGCATTTCATCTACTAACACGACTCATCCGTAGAAAAAGCTGTAAAACCTCACTGAAATCACTGGATGACTTTAGAAGCGACCAGAGCGACATATGACTGAAGTTTCTGTCAAGCTGAACTAACATGTCAGAGCAGAGCACAGCATTTATGTTTCCAAATTACTGTCTTAATTCTCGTTAAGTGGTGACAGACCCCAAATAACATACAGCTATACGTGTAAATTTCTGCTAAATTGGGAATTGTCGAGGTGAAAGACAGTTGACCTGCTGCTGAGTCATTAGCTAGCTAGTCAAAGAACCTTTAGCCAAGAGGCTAACAGAGAAGTTAATCGGATCCGACTTGAAGAAAATACCAGAACTCTGTGTCTTTCACAGCGCGAATGCTCATTTATTCTTAAAACTTCAACGAACACGTTCGTAAATGATGATGAACTTCTGGTATAATGATTCTTTACAGGTTCTTTATGTTAGCAAGCTAATTAGCCTGGCTTGAGTCATAACAAATGTGTTTGTCTCCTTATGAAACAACCCTTTTCTTGAACACGTTTCGCTCAAATGAGGTGAAGGGCAATTGTTGAACACAGATATTTGTACGCATGTACAATAATGTGTGCATAAATTTAAAATAATATTTCAGCGGTCATGTTGTGACATTTCGGACTGGAGATACGGTGGTGTTATACAGCTCTATTTAGTGTTGATCATCACATCTGCTGAAAGCGGGGTGACAATTTCCATTCACGCCCACTGTAACCTTCTGCACCTCCTCAGTTATCTATCACAAGGATAAAGTTGCTCTAAATATATTCATCATAACAGCCTGCTTTATTTCACATTACTATATGTTTAAGCAGCATCTTTACCGGTGCTTATTTTTATAAGCAAACATGAATTCTGTTATGAGATAATGTTTCCGTTATGATTAGTTAATTGACTAGACTCCAATCTCATATTTTTTGTTCTCTCCGTCTTGCCAGCACAGACAGCACTTCGTTGCACTGCACACAGGATACTTGTATTGATTGCTGCTCAATGGGAAAAGTGTAACCATGTTCAGCTTTGAGGGAGATTTCAGGAGAACACCCAAGGTGTCCCTTGGGGGTGCTAGCAGAAAAGTAAGTTTTCCATGTGATAGACATCACAACATTTGGCATTTGTCTACAATGATTATTACTTGGAAACTGACCATTTTGTATATTTGTGAATATTTGTTTGCTAATTCTAAACTAGTGCAAATAATTTCCGAATATGGACAACACAAATCAGGTAATTGTTGTTCCATATTGATATTGGATCTATTTTGATATGTCTAACTTTTTTTTTGTTCAGGAGGAAAAGGCATCTCTTCTTCATCGAACACAGGAAGAAAGAAGGAAAAGAGAGGCGAGTATCTGCCATTAGGGTATTTTACAGATGTTTAAAGCATTTTATTGTGAAAATAGGACCAAAAAAGTTATGTTAGTTCTGAGAAAAGCTTGGTTTGACTTTTGTTATCTAATGAAATGACATTCACTCATTTTCAAGTGTGTCTTGAGTGTCCAAATACTTTTTGGTGTATCACAAAATTCCCATGATGTGTATCTAAGGAGTTGTATCTGTTTATTAGATTAGATCCTGATATAACAGTGTGAATCTTGCACTTATGAACAAATACAAGATTATTTACTTATCTTTGTATTTTGCACAGGATGAGAGGAAAAGACTCAAAAATTCAATCATCATTCAGTCATACATAAGGGGATACCAAGACCGAAAACAGCAAGTATGTGGAATCACTTTAAACTCTTCAAGTGGGAATGGGTTTGTTTGAACCCGTTCTTGTAGTTGATAGACAGATTGGTAAATTCCTGAATTTTCTCTCTGTTTCATATAGTATGCCATTCAAAGGGGCTGCTTTGACCACTGTGTGTGTCAGTGCCAGTCAGGCTCTGGCCCTCAACTTACAGACAGTGCCATACTCAGCCAACTTGTTCGCCAGCTTCTCTTTTTTTACAGACAAAGTGAAGACAGAAACAGAATGGTAAGAACCAAAAATATGATCTGCGTTGCCGGTTTAAAAAGCTTTTGTTATCATATGAGTGTCAATGACGTTTTATTTTTGTTAATTGCCTTTTTAATGTGAATTGAGGAGACATCAAAATAAGTTGGACAGTTTTGTTCTATGGTGTCATTGTCTTTAATGAATCCAAGAAACTTCATTGGATTTATGTGCATTTAAGGATGTTAATGTCTTAACTGTTGTAGATCTGGATGTGTCAGAGTTTGGTAAAGCATCATGCTCAGTTCGTAAAGCTGCTGACAGGGCCAGAAAGACAGAGCTGCCTGTTTCAGATCAAGAGAATGCTGGGACACTGTTGCAGGTACAAAATAAGATGTTCCCCAGATACTGTTTTCTGTAGTAGCATCCCTAAAATAAAAATTTCTGGCATAGTAAAAATCTTTAGATCTGCTTATTGGTTGGTCGCTAAGCCTTTTTTCTGTCTCTATAAGGTTATTGCAAGCACGTGAAGATAACAGTCTGAATGTGACAGTCCCGATGCGGATGCTGGAGGTGTTTTCATCTGAGAGAACCTACTTGCCCTTTTTACAGGATGAAAACTATGTCACTGCACTTATTGAGCAAATTTTGTGCTATATGGTACAGAAAGGTACAGAGTTTTGCCCTTTATTTGATTTGTCTTAACCATACTTTGAGGCAATAGATGAATATATTTAGTTAGAGACTGTACACAGAATTCTTTTTTTAATTTAGCAAAACTCTGCTTTAATCATATTCTTTTCAATGTCTTTCTGTCTTTTAGGATACTACAGATCTCTGTATGTTTTAGTGAATCACAAGTTGCCATCGAGTCTAGAATATAGTGACTCCCCTTCCATTCCACTGGCACAAACGCTACTGGAACACACACTCAAGCCTCTGCACTTTACATACAGTTCCTGCCCCCCAGATACCAGGTACACACTCACATACGTCCATTAGAGCCCGACCGATATGGATTTTTGGGGGCCGATACCGATATTAGGGAGTAAAAAAAGCCCGATACCGATATATCGGCCGATATTATTTATGTGTATATTATAATACAGTAGCAATATTATTTATGTGTATTATAGTACAGTATACCAGTCAAAAGTTTGGACACTTTCCTATTGGTGTGTACAAACTTTTGATGGGTACTTTACACAGTAGCTATAAACAGAATGACACTGACTGAAAACACTTGTTTATTAATAAACAATTAAAATGTCTCCTTGCTATATTTGTTGTATTCATAATCATTATTTTTGCCAGTTCTTGTGACAGCTTTTAGGTGCTTTATTGGCAGCGCCACCCTTACATGAATCACCGTACCCGCATTTTTTAAAATATTAATTTATCGGCCATTATAAATGCCGATACCGATAGTTAGGAAAATGCCTAAAATCGGCCGATAATATCGGCCCGCCGATATATCGGTCGGGCTCTAACGTCCATCCATACTGTAAAGAATCTGTCTAGTTCAAATTATTCACAGCCTTTTACACTATATATGCTTTGGAGAGCATTCGATTTAAGCTGTTCGAGGAATGTCTTTGTTTTGGTGTATGTTTCGTGCACGGGTCCCACCCAGTAAAAGGTTGCCCTTATTGCAGACCGTTAGCTTTATCCTTCCAGTGGACCAATGGACAGTTATTCCCTCACTTCTTTGTTTACAGAGAGTAGTAAAATCCAGACAGACTCATTGACTCAACATGTAATGTTTACACAACATTTACCCTCCATTCTAAAACTCTGAGTGATGAACAGTGCTGTTTTCTTTTCTTTTCTCTCTGAAGAATGACAAGAGCGCGAGAGTATAACCTTGTGCATACAGTCCTGTGTTTGTCCTCTCTCTCTCTCTCTCTCTCTCTCTCTCTCTCTCTCTCTCTCTCTCTCTCTCTCTATCTCTCTCTCTCACACACACACACACATACTCGGAGGCACGTATCTAGACAAACCAGCCAGATGCTGTTTCGAGTTATCACCTTTTGATTGAAATTAACATTGAAACTTTTTTTATCTGTTCTTTCCTTTTACATTTTTAGGGTTAATAATGTACACTACCATTCAAAAGTTTAGGGTCCGTAAGATTTAAAAAAAGACAAAAAATGAATAGCAAGGATGCATTAAATTGATCAAGTGACAGCAAAGACATTTATAATATTACAGTGGATTTCAAATGCTGTTCATTTGAACTATCTATTTTTAAAGAATCCTTAAAAACATGGACAATAATAAGATGTTTCTTGAGCAGCAAATCAACATATTAAATGATTTCTGAAGGATCATGTGTCTGAAGTCTGGAGTAATGATGTTGAAAATTCAGCTTTGCAATCAAAGGAATAAATTAAATTTTAAAATGTATGAAAATTAAAAAGGATTATAACAATGTTATAATTACTATTTTTACTGTATTTCTGATCACACAGATGCAGCCTTGGTTAGCATAAGAGACATCTTTCAAAAACATTAAAAAGCTTACTGACCACAAACCTCTGAACAATAGTGTACATTGTCATCTTTTATTTTATTCCAGTATGGGTAGACTAAATTGTGGAGGTGCCACTTCTATTTTAACAACTTTGACTGTAGAGTAGAGGCAATGAAAATGTATGTTAGTATTGAAGTGGATCTATATTGTGATTATTTAGAAAATATGAAAGTTGAAGTACTTACTTCAGGCTAAAACATGATAAGCTACAGTACATGTTAGTCAACAGAGTATTAAATTCACAACCTTTTCTCTCTTCTCATTCACAGGCAATTTGTTTTTACAGCCTTCACTGAGGAGTTCATCTCAGCGCCTTTCACTGAACAAATATATCATTTCTTCGTGCCAGCTTTGGCAGACCCAAAACTAGCTTTCCCATTTCAGAACTTCCTTTGGTCACTCCAGGCCACTATAGCCTCCTCTGCCCAGGCCAGAGCTCAGGCTCCTTGGCTCTTTTACTTTGTGCTGTCAGTTGGAGAATCAGGACTGGGTAAGTAGAGTGTGTAAGAAAGATAAAACTGAACTGTATGACTAGTATAACCTGTGCTTACAAGGTGACGCCTTTAGAAATCAATTTGCAAATCTTTTTTTAGATATTTTTGAGGGTATATTTATGGAATCAAGTTTTGAGTATTTTGTCTGTTTTATTTGTGTAGGTTCACTCTCAGAGGAAGGGTTGCTGTTGTACTTAAACGCTCTACAGACTCTGTTGCCATTGTTGCCAGTGACGGAGTGCAACAGGAGAGCTGACATCAACAGTGATTCAGAAGATGAGGAAGAAATGACTGTACAGCCTTTTACTGGAAAGGTACACACATTATCTCTTATCCAAATCTTTGCACAAAAGAAAATATTCAGAGAGTAGCATAAATCGGGTGGATATAATCCTGTTTCTTTTCAAAAGGATGGCAGTTGGATTTCTGTGTATTACATAACAGAGGAATGTGTACAGAAGCTGGACACCAAGCAGCAGACTAATGCTCTGCTAACATTAGTGTGGAGAGACTCTGCAAGTGAAGACATCTTCACAATGATGGCTTCCATCTGTCACACGTTGATGGTGCAGCACCGTATGATGGTGCCCAGAGTCAGGTCAGATCACATACAGTACACGCATGCAAACAAAATGAATCACGTAGCATTTTGTACAACACAACATTAAGGATAACCAATATAACTAGATGTACTGCACAGTGCACACTTGTGCTCTTATCACGCTCTCATAAAAAGAGATGCAGTCAAGAAAGTGCTATAGATCGGAGTCGGATAGGATTGGAATGCACTTTTATATGAATATATAAAAGATTCCCAAACATCAAACTGTCCTCAAGTCTGTCAGTGTTGTTTTTTTATTTGTTATCTTTGCCTCTGTTTTTCTTCTGGTTTTTAAAAACAGTAAAATCTCTAATGAAGCTGTCAGACGTGTTTTTCTTTTACCAGGGCAGTTTAATTTGCTGTCACTCATCAATTAGTTTAATGAGCTCTCCTATCAATTACCTTTGCTTTATCTACTTCTGCTATATTGACAAAATGAGAACAGGATTTCAGCAGAAAGAACTTGAGAAAGAAAGTAAGTGATGGAGAGAGGTGGTATGAAAGACAGGGAAGAGAAGAACATCTAGTTTAATGAGGGAGAGGGACATATTTGATTGGTAAAGCAAGTGTCAATCAGCTAATCAGAACTTCAACACATGCCATGTGTTTAATCTCGCTAAATCATTTCTCACAGTGTATTAAGCTATAAGCACCCTGGCCTATACCTTTTGTGTTCTTCAATATTGGTATTAAAATCTTGTCAGATAACAGTCTTCACAATTAAAGGAGTTGTTCACTTTAAAATGAAAATTACACCATGATTTTCTCACCCTCAGGCCATCCTAGGTGTATATGACTTTTTTCTTTCAGACGTATACAATCGGAGTTATATTAATAAACACTCTGACACCCTGCAGTGGATTGCAACCATCAGTTTGAAGCTCGAAAAAGTGAATCCATTCATCATAAGAGAACTCCACACGGCTCCGGGGGGTTGATAAAGGTCTTCTGAAGCAAAGTGATGAGTTTGTGTATGAGAAATATTCATATTTAAAACTTTATAAAGTAAAACAACTAGCTTCCAGCCAAACGGCCATACGCAGTCTACTTGCAACTAAAGCACAATTTACTCAACTTGTGACATCAGAAGTAGCGTAAATATCAGCAGTATGTCACATTACTCGCATAAGTTGTGCTTTACACTTAAGTGGAATCCGTATGTTTGGTTTTTGGCCGAAAGCTAGTTATTTTACTTTATAAAGTTTTAAATATGAATATTTCTCATACACAAACTCATTGCTTTGCTTCAGAAGACCTTTATTAACCCCCCGGAGCCATGTGGAGTTATTTTATGATGGATGCTTCAAATTGATGGTTGCAATCCACTGCCATTATCAAGCTCGGAAGTGTCAGGGTGTTTATTAATATAACTCCTATTGTATTCGTCTTAAAGAAGAATGTCATATACACATAGGATGGCTTGAGGGTGAGTAAATCATGAGGTAATTTTAAAGTGAACTACTCATTTAAGGAGGCAGCATTCACAAGCCTTTCAAATCTTAGAAAATTGTTAATGATCCATCCATTTTCTTTTGTTAATATCTGCAATGTTTAAATTAACAAGACCCCCCTGTGGTGAGAATAATTATTTAAATGTTGTTTATATTTCTATGTGCTGTTTTTAATATGCTTTAAGACAAACCATGTGCAAATTCATAAGTTAACACCATTGCTGAGTATTTTCTCCCTAAAAGTGTTGTGAAAAAAATTCTTAAAAAAAAGTTTTTACAGGAAAAAAAAACTTTTAAATATCACAACGTGATATCAAACGTTTTGGTGATCAAAGATGAGGTAGAAAATGATTGACTACAGGGGGACTTTAACTTCTGGATAAATAGATTTCATGTTTAGGCTGTTTAATGCACATTTCATCATTTTGCACATTATTGTCTTATAAAAATGATGCTTTCATATCCTAAAATGACTGTATATGGCATTTTAATCAAAGTAAAATTGTTTTAAATACTATTTAATATTATTAATTGTTCTATGTAAATATTGAGTAATCAAAAATATAGGGAAAAAATCTAACATGCATCCTCATTTGACTCAACAAGTTTCTGGCTGACCCTTTAGACTTCCTTCTTAATCTTGCTCCTCTGACGTCTTTAACATGTTTTGCCTGTTCCAATTACTTTCATACATGACAGAAACCGCTTATTTCCATTGTTTTCTTTCATATTCTTTACTCATCCTTTTTTCCCTGAATAATTTTTTAGTTGTATTTTTATATTTTACAGCTCCGTCCAAAAAAGAAGGCTTTTATCATAAATCCTGCCTTCACTACTTTATCATTATCGGATATCTGTACAAAATAATTAGCTGGCCTAGGAAGATTAATTCTTGCAGGAGTGGATGGGATAGTTTTACAAGAGGTATAACAGCTGTCCCTGATTTACAACCTTTAAAGAAGCACCCAGTGCGCGTGCAAACTTGGTTGCCTTTTGAACATTATCATATTTTAAAGTGAAGAGTATGGCTGTATTTTACTCTAAACAGGTCATTAAAGCATCAAAAACTGTTAGAGTAAATAGAGTGCTTGGTTTCTGTTCATGGAAAGGTCTCATTAATGTTAAGCCTGCTGTATTTGTTTTGACAATTAAAAATTACCTTCATAGCGTTTTTAAATAATGATTAGATGCAAAGAACAGAAAGATGAAATAAAGAAAAAAAGTCTCATTATTCATGTTAATTATAGATACAAGATTTCCAAGTGCAACTTCATTATCCTTGCATATCTTACTTATAAATATGTAGTAGCTGGCAGACCCATTTTTTTGTTTTTTTAAACCCCTTAAAGTCAGTGAAATTGGGTGTTTTGTGTGATGCCCAGTTAGGCCATATAGTTTTGTTTACATTTCAGGTCAAACACAGACTGTAAAAAATAAATAATAATCTGTTCTTACAAATCTGTTTTTCAAGAATAATTCTGTAAAAATACAGTAAACTTCAAACATATTTACAGAACAACCAGTACATTTTACAACTTTAAACTGTAATTTAGAAGAAAGAAAATTAGCCGGTAAATCCAACTGGCATGCGATTTACATTTACTGACATCCACCATAATAACACTGGTGGTAAAGAGAAAACCACATGATGAATCATTGTTCATCGCAAGTGGCTTTTCCACAAGCTGAGCTAAATACTGATATATAGAAGCTGCATACAGTGTCATGAACACAAACACAAAACACCATCATGGTAATACACTGCACTAAAATAATGCAATAAACACTCTTTAAATAACATAAGATGTAACATAAAACCCAATGCAACTGATGAGATGATAACTAAGAAGAAACAATTATTACATTTAAAAACCATCAAATGTGAAGTGAATTCCACACATTGAATTCTAGGAATGTCGGTTTACAGCTGTTTTCACTGTAAATTATTAAATACATTTATTCTTTTTACTTCCATATAGTACGGGAACTTGCTGTTAACGAATTAACAGGTTTTTTCAGTCTTTTATTGTTAAAATTGCAGTCATTTCTACAGTCAATTACAGTGCATGCTCTGTGAAGCATGTAAGGAAAAAATAATAATAAAACGTTTATTTATTGTTCTGGCCTAATTTTCCTTGAACCTGTGATGCTGAGATAACTGCTTAATTTTTAAACTCACTTTACTGTAATTTGGTTCTTGAAATTGAATTAATCATAAACTGATATATATATATTTATTTATTTATTTTATTTAGAAAAATACCGGATAGCATTTTGCTTTGTGTGTCAGTTTCACTTTTTTAACATTTGGTCTATTTATTTCACAGTGTGTGTGTGTGTGTGTGTGAGTGAGGTGCCCGTACATATTCTTATTTAACCTTGCCCCAACTTTAATCTTATTTTCACCCCTTATTACTTGCAATTATGCTTTATTTATTCTTTCACCCCTTGACACAAAACAAGCATGCAGTAACCACCAGAGTGATTTCTTACACCCTGGTGTGACGGCTGTTAGGTTTAATGATTTGGGTGGCCTAAGCACAGTATCTAATTTGTGATGGCAGCACTGTTTCTACGGTCAGGCAATTGTAGCCGTGCTACATTGTCTCTCTGGCCGTCATTAACTTAAATGGAGCCCCCACAGGAACCACTGGTCTGTTTACGACCCTGAAGCAGACTGCTAGTTTACTAATGGAAGGTGCCTCACCTAAATAAAGCTTAATGGCTCATTTAATCTTTCCTGTGGTCACATACAAAGACTAGAAATTCCAGCTCACTGGGTTGTTTATATTTTTTTTCTAATTTACGAGTCCTGCTGGAAATTTGGGAAGTTCAGGTTTTATGGGCAGGAGATGTGGTTATTTGAACATTTAGAGATGAGCATAGTTCCTGTAGCACCTTTGACTAAAAGTGTTGTTGACTTTTTTTAGTAATGGTATTGTGTGTATATAGCCTAGACTACATAATGATTAGTGGTAGCTTCTAAGATGTGTATTTTGACTTAAAATATTTATTCTGTGTTTTTGTCCTTTTTTTAGGCTTTTGTACAGTTTAGCCTTCAATGCTCGTTTTCTTAGACACCTCTGGTTTTTAATCACATCTATGAAGACTAAAATGATCACAGGGTGAGTTTTCCACATTGTTCTTTTCTAATGTTTATTTCTTGAATATGAAATTAACCAATCCATTTTTCTTTTCTCTTTATTCTCTCTCTTTTGTGTAGCTCTATGGTTCCCTTGTTGCAGGTGATGTCCCGAGGTTCTCCAATGTCTCCGGAGGACTCCAACAGGATCATCCCTCTCTTCTATCTCTTCAGTTCACTCTTCAGTCATTCACTCATCTCTGTGCATGACAGCGAGTTTTTTGGCAGCTCAGCAGATGGTAATAATAACTATTCTGCAAAAATGTACTAATAACGGTATAGAAATATATTGAAGTATTTAACAGATCTGGTAATTTTGTTCTTTTTTGCCTTCTTTTTATTGTGGTCTTGTTAATACTATTACACTCCTAAAACCCCTACACTCCCATTTTTTTAATGGGATGTTACATAATAAATGTTTTTTCATTGCTCGGGCAGGTCAAAGCCAGTCGTCGATGATGCCCTTCTCTCTGTTAGAGTTGGTGACATTGTCTCGGTGTTTGCGTGATGCGTGTTTGGGAATCATTAAACTGGCCTATCCTGAGACTAAGACAGACCACAAAGAGGAGTATGTTGCTGCGTTCCGTAGTGTTGGGGTGAAAACCAACAGCCAAGTACAGCAGCGCATTCAAGCTCAGCAGAAACGATGGGTCCAGCTCTTTAAGGTGATTTCCTCTATATCTCACACTCTTAGTATTACCTAGTTAATGCAGAATTCACTTCCATTAGGTGTTGTAGTTGAAAGGAATTAAACCTAACCAGTACTGAGAAGATTCTCACTAGCACTTATTCTAAATTCATTAGCGGTGATAATACCTCCAGTGGATGATGTGCGTTACTTTTAACCGGGCGCTGTATTAGCAGTCCTAACAACGTCTTTGATGACCTAATTAGATGAGTTGACAATTAATGAGGCGAGTAGTTTTAGCATCTGTTATAGCCATCAGTGCTGATCAGCCAGGCAGGAAGACCACTCACTTGGGAAATTAATAGGTTGTTTGCCCAAGACTAAGTGAGCTGAATAACGGCATTAGGATATTAGTCAGCTGTCTTCACTCCATCCATCTCCACCCTCTTCCTCGTCTTTCTCCATCATGTACTTACTTCCATCCCCATGTCAAGCTTCAGAGTTTTCCTCATTATTTGTTTGTGGTTTAACCAGATCTCTTGCTTGCTTTTCACAGCTCATGTAAATACTTTTCCTTTCATTTAACTAAACTTATTTTCAGTAGATTTGTAGAGTTTTTCAACACTGACAATTAAACTAAGTGTTGTTCGCATTATAGAATAATGTGAATTTATATGATTATACAGTACATCTCAGTACATATGTGTCTCCAGGAACATGTTGGTAACATCTACATTTAAAAAAGATGTTCCCCTTGAATGAATGACATCAATCTTTTTCTTGTACTGATATTACACATTTCTCCAAACTATGATTACTGCTATCTAATTCAGTTCACACAAACTGTTAGTATAGACTCTTCATTTAGCAAATCAGTTTAAAACAACATCAAGAACAATAGATTTGTCCACTATTGATTACATCATATATTAAGATGTATATACTCAAACAAATATACAGATTACACAATACGTTTCCAAAAATTTGCTCGGATTCAGTTAACAGATAATTGTGGAGATCATTGATCTTAATTTGGAGAAAAGTTATAATAAACTTAGATGGAAAAAACTTAGAAGTTGTTATTTCAGTTTTCTCACCTGGCTCATTTGGAGTATTTGTTTTGTAACCTGGTGTATTTTCTCCATCATTTCGATTTGCTTAGACATAAATGAACGGAGTAATCATGCTCAGATCCGGAGTAAAATAATCAGTCTGAGAATGCCTGAATGAGGGGGTCTTGGCCTAATTGAAAACAAAGTTTACATATGGTGAAAAGGCAATCTGACCTATTGGACCAATGAACCAAGCAGTATTATAATTAATAATGGGAAATGCATTACAAAAAAACCCAGCAGTGTTTAATTCAGTATACTGGAACATTACTTATCGCAGTTGAAAACCAAAGAGTACCTCTAATAAATTATATGTAATGTATCATTTAGAGCGCTAATCCAGACTAATATACATTTATGCACGTGTAACCACAACAGCTAGTTTGTGGAGCTAAATTGTAAATCCATCTTGATGGATGACCACTATGAGCGGAATCCCAGAACACAAACAGGTGCACTCTGAAATGAAAAATGTTGCCTTGTGAAAGTGAACCCTTACCAAGGAAAAAACAATATTGTAAATATAGCTGCTAGCAGCGATGATGGGCCCAAGCTCCAGCATACCTGCCACCCCGCTGGCTTTATTTAGGACAGCTGTGCACGGTGGGCAATGTGCATTTAAAGCGGATAAATGTAAAAAAAAATGCGTCAAAGTTGTTTGAATATGCCTCATTTACTGCTGCAGCTGATGCCATTATGACCATGAACCACAACAGCCACATCCATGAGATCATTTAAATTTATATGAATATTATATCTTAAGATGTTAAAGGTCACAAATAAGTGTGAAGTTTCATTTGCAGCTAAACATTTTGTACAGTCATAAGTATTTATCTTAAGGTTTCTTTTTATAGTTTTTATTAACCTTAATTAACCTTTAATTAACCTTATTATTAAACTAATTATATAAAACTATGTTGCCAGTGCACTTCAAATAAGCTGGTTCTATGCCTTTATTTTGTCATTAAAACTGATAGAAACAGATCCTAAGTCGGGGATAGGCAACATCAGTCCTTGAGTGCAACTGTCCTGCAGAGTTTAGCTCCAACCCTAATCAAACACACTGGAATTTTCTGTACTATTCCAGCAAGACTCTTGTTCTGAGAAAAGCACTTTAAAAGACATCTTATTGCTTGGGTTCCACTGGTTGAGTCAGTACAGCACACAAAAGGCTCTGAAAGATTTCCACAAAAGATGGCGGAAAACGCCTCCTGTCAGCTAAAACGACCCATTAAAGAAGTACAAGCAGGAGAAACGCATTTCCCAAATTGAATGTGCAATTTACAGTCAGCTCTAACGCAGCTGACCCCTCACACACTAATGTTTGCCTCCAGCCATGGGCCGTCCCTCCGGATGTTTTATCACTCCTATTGTCGAGCTATCTATTTAATTGAAAGAAGTTAATTGAATGAAAATGATCAACTAAGCTTGTATTAATATTGCTAATGGAACTTTCTTCTTGGCCCTGTTTGAAGAGAGATGTCACCGCAGGAGTTTTGGAGAGACCCATTAAAGGCTTGCACTTAACCTGATGGGCTAATTAACCAATGCTTATTCATTCCACTTAGACAGGAAGAGCCTTCGGACCCCCTGCCCCTCAAGCCCACCAGCAACAGAGTTTTGCACTTGCCGTTATTACAGTGACGTTAACATTCCTTGGTCAGAGATTGATAGGCGTTCTCTAGAGATAGCCTTCCAGACGTTTGTTTGACACTGTAATCGGAGAAAATGAGTATTAAACAGAAGTGTAGATAAGTGAATTCAGATGAAGTCAACTGACTTTAGATGTGACTTACCCAGTGTTCAAAGAGAACGAAGACTTAGAAAAGATATATTTGTTAAATAGTAGTGTGTGTGTTTTTTGTTATTGTTTTGCTTTTCCCTGCACACCTGAGTGTGTGTATATTTGTGTCCTGATGTCAATAAAATGCATGCTTTGTTAGTTGTGCTGGCTGCTCCACTTTTGGTTGCACTATTACATAAGCTATGTCAACAAACTAATTATACTTATTAAAGAAATAGGATAAACGCATGGGGCAGATAGTTTTTTTCTGGTTGCTGAACTGTTAATGACTAAATCGTAATGTTTTTAGAAGCTTAAAATATGAGGTTTTTCATATATCAGCCATTTTTTAAATATTTTTTTAACTTCCACTGTCCTGATTGTGAATGCACATTGTGCTAAACTTTTTTTTTCTAAATATGTAGGTGATTACCAACCTTGTGAAAATGCTCAAAGCCCGAGATATTCGAAGACCATTCTGTCCATCGGGTCATTGGCTGTCTGATGAGGTCAACATCAGGGCAGACAAGGTAAAAATAATTAAAGAAATTTAATCATATGAATAAAACGTAATAAACAGAATTACTAGTTTCGCTGTTTGCTTAATTGACTGCAATGTATTTGATTGATAAACATTAAAGATCCGATGAAAGCTGGGCTAGTTAGATTTTTGCTAATGAATGGCAAGCATTTGCATTTGAAAGAATAAATACAATTTATTATGAAAGTGTAATGGTTTTATTTATTTAATCTAGGGGTGTGCAGCAAAGCCAATATTTGTATCTGTGGCAATGGCAAAAATATTGTATTTTTGTATTTAGATAAAGCCAAATATGGGTGGGACATAAACCGAGGGTTTGTCTAAACTATACGAAAGCCTGATTTAAATGTAACTTTGTTCCCTTCCCTTCCCTGCATATAGCAAGTATGCCTTTTATAATTCATAAAATATTTTTTCTTGTTTTTTTATTATTATTTAATGTATTTATTTTTTATGTATTTTTAATCTTTTAATAATTAAATACAAAAAGAATTAAAATATCCTATTAATTAATTTTTTATTAATTTAAACAATAGTACTAAATGTTAAATAAGAGGAATAAGTTCTTTAGGACAGTGTGTTTGTCTGTATACTAGAGGAACTGCAGATTGCTCTCCCTCATCAATCATATTGCTTTAATAAGAAATCGCTCCTATTGGTCAGAAACTACAAAAACCAACAGAACCCATTATAATTAGTTATACTGTCTGTCTACACTGCATGTGGTGCAGCACGAGAGTCACAGACACAAATGTTCTATTTCTTTGACTCGTACAGGGCAGAAAGCCTCATGCTGTTGCGCACACCACTTACGTCACACGTCTGCTTGCCGCCTCCAGCAAGACAGAAAAACATCGTATAATGTTTCTCTTTTGTAATGTATTGTATGTTTAAATAGACATGAAATAGTAGAAAATGTGTCTAATGCAGTATCTTAGTTGATGTATTTCTTAACAAGCTCTAATTTCTGAGAGACACAATATACAGAAACTGCAACACGGATGATGGCGCTGCGTTCATAGAGTTTACACTCATTAACTTTACACATTTAATATTGCATTGTAATTTTAATATTTTTCTATTAAATAAGGCTATCACCTCTCTGTTATCTAGCAAGCACAAGGAATTTTTTTCTATTATTATGTACAATTCGTTATTTTCCATGCCTTTCTGAATAAAGCATATGGCTTCGGGCACATCCCTAATATAATCAAAAATACATGTTTCAAAATAAATAAGTTTGAAAATGCATGAACTCACTAATAGCTTGTAGTGAACTGACTTGCTTTGTATATTATTGTTAATGCGTAGGTGACTCAGCTCTATGTGCCCTCTGCAAGACATGTGTGGAGAACCAGGAGAATGGGACGTATCGGACCACTTCAGTCCACGTTAGATGGTAAGACTTATACTTGTGGAGAACAACCTCATCTAAGTTGAAGTGTTGTGAAACACAAACAAAAACATGTGGTAATAATGACATGGCTTCTGTCAAGCAGTTTCATTCCAAAGCAAGAACACTCAAGAGGGTCTTAATGCTAACTAGTACCAGTGTGTCTGATATTTCCCATGCCACCCTGGAGCACATGTGCTTAAAAATTCAATCAGCCTAAGGCTGGACACATCTGGCTGCCTGTTTGTCCGGACCTTTTTCATTTCCCTAAATGGACTAGCGAGGTAGTGACGAATGGCTCCTGTATTGACCATGCTGCGCCATATTTCTCCACCAAGATGGCCCCTTGATGGCTGGTTTGTGGAGAGAGAGAGAGAGAGAAAGAACTGACTAATTGAGTAGAATCGTTCCACCATGCAAGCAACGTATTAGATGAATGACACTTCTCATCTGCTGCTATGGCAGTTTTTTTCCCGTGGTCGAAACGTTTGTATAATACAAAACAAACGTCCCTGTAATGGAGGGAGAGGACAGGTGGATGGGCAAATCGCTGCTGAGTTAATTAAAAGTGTGTGGCAGGAAAGACAGAGGGGGATTGAGTGATCTTTAATGGGATGCTCTGTAAATATCGCATTCAGCAAGGCTGGAAGGAGACCTCACTCAAGGTTGAGCAAGTGTACAGATGTAAATGAAGTAGGTCTTTTGCAACAGACATCATTGTCTTGTGCAGGTTAATTATCTCTAACAATTTACTGCCACATGGTTTGACCTTGTTGTGAATGGAAAAAATATGTGGATATACACTACCGTTCAAAGGTTTGAGGTCAATAATATTTTTTATGTTCTTGAAAGAAGCATAAGGTCCCACCATTGTTAATTAAATAATACAGTAAAAAAAAAAACAGGGCTGTGTGATTAATTGTTATTGATTTTCGAATTTGGCTTCCAACGATTATGAAAAAAAGATAATCGAGGTAAAACAATTATTGTGCCATTGCTGCACTTTGTCCAGCACACCTTCCTTTACTTCACAGCGGTGCCCATTAGTTCCTCCCTAAAAGCCCAACTTAACATTCAAAAACAGCCAGATAAGCGAGTGTTGTAAAATGCATTCTACTGTTGCTATACTGCGGGACGTGCTTGATATGAAATAGTGTTATTAAAAGTGCATTAAGCCGCGAAAGAGACACTGTTCCCCAGGCGACTTTCTGTGTGAGCGCTGCGAGATGTAGCCAAATGTGGTAGAGCAAAGTATATTTTGAGCTTCAGGTGTGGGCCTAAATGGTCAAATACACACAAATATGCTTAAGTGCTTAAATATGCTTAAATAAACTTAAGTAGCTTTAAGCTTAAGTGGTAACTTAAGTCCATAACTTTTTTGGGTTAAAAATTATCCTGAATAAATTGTACATTCATAACCAGCCAGTGTTCAAAACTATCTGCTTGCCATACCTCGATTCAGAACGGTAAGCTTGAAATAACGTTTTTTAATTTCAGTAGTACTGGTGAATTTACGTGGGAAATTTGAGCATGAAATGACACTTTGTGTCATTACGTCACATCTGTACACATAAAGAAGGTGTCTTGGCTAGTAGGGATGTAACGGTTCACAAAATTCACGGTTCGGTTCGATACGATACAGTGGTGTCACGGTTCGGTACGTTTTCGATAGGCTACGGCAAAAAGAAAGAAATGCCAGATAAATTTCCTATTTATTAAAAGAAAAATTAGTTTTAAAGTGTGAGTTTTCCTACATCTTGAAACTTTTAGTTTAATAAATGGGGGTAATCTTTGAAGGATGAATAAATAATGTTTTGGTCATCACATTATAAATAACATTTAAATATGAAAAAGATGTGTGATGTACTTGAAAGCATTTTACTATTTCTGCCAAACTTCCATGGTTACAAGTTAGTGTTACTACATTAAATCCATGGTGAATGTTGCTGATCTGTGGACTTAAAACCTATAACTAGTTCATTCATGGAACAATGTTTCTCCTGGTTTCCACGTCAGCGCTGTTTGATCCGTTAATAACGGAGAAATGTTAGTGCTTCTCACTAGATCTCGCAGTGATGTTATTACTTCAGTGGCGAATTCAAATGCTATGTTTACTGGATCTCTCAGCGCTGTGTATAACAGTGTCGCTTGATCAGGATCGGCTCACGCTGCTCTAATGTTGATGGTCCAAACTGATAAACGGTCCGTGAAGCACAAAATAATGAGTAGCTCAGTTTCGGTCCGCTTTCATTACGTTTGCCATTTGATGTTCCGCAACGTTGTAGTGGTCGCGCCAGCGCAGATTTTGGTCGGCAGGAAAAATGGTCCAACGAATCGTTCGGTTTGTAATGCGTACTGAACCGATAGCCACGTACCGAACGATTCAATACTAATACATGCATCGTTACACCCCTATTGGCTAGTAGGCTATATTGCGTGCAAGGATGTTGGAGGTGGAGATTTATAGCCTTTTCTCACGGCACTCGATATAATTAAAGTTATCAATTTGATGACGGATCCAGAAAGTTTCAAACACCAGTGACAACTGGAGATTCACCCATTGTAAAATGCAAGCAACTTCCGAGTGTCTACTCTCTACAGAAAAAAAGAGACTGTAACCGGGCCCATGCGAAAACAAGTATAAATATCGGAAGGGCATTAAATGTAGTCATGCAATGCTGATGTTGTTAACATTAATAATTTGAGAACAAAGTATAAGTTGCACGGTTCGATCAGATACAAGCGATCGTTAGATTTAATCAGCGCGATTTACTGCTATGTTTTTTTCCCCTTAGTTGGTCAGAACAAAAGTGGATGTTACTTACATGTTCAGATGTACATTTTCCGGTGAATATTCTTATGTTGGTCATACTTCCAAAAAGTGAAATCTGTGATTCCGAATGACAGTATTCACACTGGCGCGGTGACTGACAGCCGCACATTCTCCTCAAAACATTGGATTCATCCGTGCTGTGCCGTGCCGAGGCACAACCCACGTCAAGTTGATAATTCCGTGAATAACTGCAATTGCAGATTTCGAACAGAGATTGTGACAAAGAAAAACTACGGACCGCAGTTTTAAGTGTTTGGGGTGTGACGAGATCTCGTGCCACCGCCGCTCCCTCTATAACCCTATAACTGCCGGTGCAAAATAAAAACAGCAATTTCACAACAATTATAAAGAGTCTGTGCGCTACAGTAATTTGATTATGGTTGCACTTGCACTTAATAAGACTAAGAGAACACTGTTATTTATTTTGTTATTTATACTGTTTTTATTTCTATGGTGAATTTGTGTTAAGGAGTTCAGTTAGGAGGTCACACACAGCCTCAATCAGAAGTTCTGGAAGCTCATCATAATTCATGTACAGTAAGGTCTGAAGAGACTAATGTGAAATCATACAGGTGAAAAGCCAGTCAGTAAAAACCTTTTACAGTGCTTGTATATTGTTTTCTTTCAATGCATTTGATAATTCATACTCATAAAGTAGACCTGAAAAGACATGCATTATAATATTATTAGTTAAAACATTTCAAAATGCACCTGCATACTATTTTTCCAGTCATGAATTTCATCATTGAGGATTTCTGAAAATGTATGCAAAAGTCTCGTCTCGTTCTTATGAACCCAATCTCGTGTCTCGTCTTGTGAGATAAGTGTCTCGTCACACCCCTGTTAAGTATTAATCTGTATTTAATGTAAACAGTGAAGACTATGCAGGGTTATTTTACATTTGTTATATTCCATTTATTTTAGCTATTACTTATCTGAATACAACCTAGTACATCTTCCTGAAAAACTTAAAGCACTGTTTATTTAATTTTTATTTTTGTTCTGTTGAATTTATTTGTCAGTTTTGTTTATGAGAATTATTTTTTGTTTTTATTATATTGCTGACTGTTTACTTGTTTTCTATAATTGTTTTGAGGACCTTTACATTAGTTAACCTTGTATTAGTTTATGCTGAAGTATATATTATCTATATCTATAATCTATTTTCTGTATTTTCTGACTGCTAAAAGCAAACAATGCCAAGTATTTGAATGTTTAGCATCTAGCTCATTGGCTGCTGCTATATAGATAATGATGTGATCGCTAACAAATTGAGTTAAGGACCTTGCAGCCTGTGCCATCTAGAGTTTAATGACAGAACTTTGTATATATCTGATGTCTGAAATAAGACTTTGATTATATCACCCACCAATAATCTTGTTAAATAATCGTGATTTCAGTATTGACCAAAATAATCGTGATTATAATTTTTGCCATAATCGGGCAGCCCTAATTTAAAACAACTTTTCTATTTTATTGTATTTCTAATATGCTGATTTGGTGCGGAAGGTGAGAAAGAATTTTTTGGTTGACTGGTAGTATATGTTTTTGGGTGGTGAATACAGCATTAGCGATTGACTGTCAACAGGATGGATGAAGATTCTGTGGTTGTACAGTAAATTGCTTGTCAGTTTTATATTTTTTGTTGTCCTTGTAAATTGAACAGTGAGGTAATAAAAAAATATTGGGATAGATTCCTAAAGGCGTATTGGGTGTTTCATAATTTCATTATTCAGGATTTGTAGATGTTTTTTGTTTTTGTTTTTTTTACTTGCACAATTTAAAGACAAACAGTGACAAGGATACAAGGGGAAACAGGATCGGAAAACAAGGAGATATTCAGAGATGACCTTTTTAATAAAGTGTAATAAAAGATTGTTGTCCCCCGCACAGTTGGACTGGAGCCTCCACCATTGTCAGTATCGGAGGAGAGACATTTGGCTATCCTGACTGAACTACCGTTTGTTGTGCCCTTTGAGGAGCGTGTGAAGGTAAGAGCCATTACTGGTATGATATGGATTCCGTTTCATGCTCAGCACTGGTCTAAAAATTCAATGATTTTTGAATTAAAGAGAAGGTTGAAAGTTGTAATTAGTTAATAGCATTGGGTTTTTACAAACTCTTTCATTTGTTTTTGTGCTTTTGATAAGAAATGGTGAGAAAGTGAGAATCTAAATTAACACATGCTCAAATTTGCATCCATTAACTGACTTAAATCAGCTAAACTTCTTTCATTCTGTTTTTAGATTTTCCAGAAGTTGATCTATGCTGATAAGCGGGAGGTGCAAGGAGAGGGCCCTTTTTTGGATGGTGTTAACGTCACTATTCGGCGGAACTACATCTATGAAGATGCATATGATAAATTATCCCCCGAGAATGGTAAACAAGGCAAACCTTCCCCTTCAAATATGCTGAAAGCTCTTTTAATAAAAAGCGATTCGCATACAGAATGTGATGTTCATAAACACTGGGATGAGAAATTAAAGGTATAAGATACAATAATTTATAGCAGCTGTTTTGATGAATTTGGGGCGAGGCCTCTTGAGTGTAAGAACGTACCTGAGAAAAGTATTTTTAGTTGTGTAGCACCAGACATTTATAGATGACAGAAGATTTTGTCAAATTTTAGTGTTTGCTTTTTTTTGGTAAATGTTTTTCTGACTATAGCACAGACTGGTGTTAAGCCTTCGAAGTTTATATGTAACGGAAGTAGCAACAGATCTTTTTTTCTGTACTGCGATGTACATCCAAGTGAAACAGATAATCATAAAAGAAGGAATGTAGTGCAGGGATTTGGTGTTTGATTCATTGCTTGGCAGAGCTGAATGAGAACTTGATTTTCTAATTTTGTCACATAAATTGTTGTTTTCTCATAATATTATTCCCTTCTGTACTTCTGAGGTAGGTCACCCCATACAGATGTAATTACTAAAAGTCTGTAAAATAGGGCACAATGTATTGTTAATATTTTTCACAGGTGTTTTACTCTTATTTTGAATTATGCATTGCATTGTGTTTTATTTTAGGGTTAAAGGAAAAGTAAACTTAAAGGGTTGGTTCATTAATTACTCACTCTCATATCGTTCCAAACCTGTAAGACTTTCGTTCATCTTCTTAACACAAATGAAGATCTGAGAGCTTTCTGTCCCTCCATTGAGAGCTATGCAACTGACACTTTTGTTGGTGCTTCAAAAAGTTCTTAAAGAGATCGTAAAACTAATCCAAATGAATTGAGCCATTTCCTTTTTTTGAAGAGACTCGATCGCTTTATATTATTATATCGCTTTTTATTATTATTCACACATTCATCAACTCACATATCAGATGTGGTAAACATAAGCTTAAGCATGTTCGCTCCAATGAGGTTGATTCTCATGTGTTACGCGGCACGTTTGAGCTTCAGCAAGAACCAATGAGGTTTGTTCTCGTGCATCAAGCAGGTTCA
Source organism: Siphateles boraxobius (assembly GCF_051911475.1). Classification (NCBI taxonomy): domain Eukaryota; kingdom Metazoa; phylum Chordata; class Actinopteri; order Cypriniformes; family Leuciscidae; genus Siphateles; species Siphateles boraxobius. The sequence goes on along the minus strand of NW_027508734.1, from coordinate 30,151,517 downwards.
GTTGACCTTCTGTTTATTACCACTGATCAATGTTTATATGTGAATAAGAGCCTCAATTAAATCTGTTTGTTATATAAAGGCAGTCTCTTCAGAAAAATTAGACTAAACTGCTCAATTCATATGGATTTGTTTTACTATCTCTTTATGAACTTTTTGAAGCATCAAACACCCCATTTACACCTGGTATTCAAATGCGATCTGTATCCAGATAAGTTATCCGGATAATAAGTGTTCTGATCTTACCTTTGCGTTTACACCTTGTATTTTTAATGCGTTCTCGTTATCCACATTGAGTGACACCTGCGCGTGAGCACTGAGGTGGCGGGAAATCAGCTGTAGTTTGTCAACATAGCAGGGGCAGAAGATGACGTTTGGCAGGTACGAATGCCATCACGTCGTACGGATTGTGTTTACACCTAGTTAAGATCCGGTAAAGTTCTGGTAAGGGAAATCCGATCACAATCCGATCACAACGTATTTACACCTTGCATTAACATGCGTTTTTTATTATCCGGTTAACTTATCTGGTTACAGATGGCATTTTAATCCCAGGTGTAAATGGGGTCAAAGTGTCAGTTGCGGACAGAAAGCTCTCAGATTTTATCAAAAAGATATTCATTTGTGTTCTGAAGATGAACAAAAGTCTAATGGGTTTGGACCAACCTGAGGCTGAGTATGTAATGACAGAATTTAGATTTTTGGGTGAACTATCCCTTTAACGGATAATGTCCTGTCAGTAAATTATCAGCACCTTTACGTTTTTCTACAGATATTTATTTTCTTACGGTGCATGTGGAGCATTCTAAATACATTTTGTTTATCTCCATTTCAGAACCTGATCTCAAGAAGAGGATCAGAGTTCATCTGCTCAATGCTCATGGGCTAGATGAAGCTGGCATTGATGGAGGGGGAATATTTCGAGAGTTCTTGAATGAACTGTTGAAGTCAGGCTTTAATCCTAACCAAGGCTTCTTCAAGACAACTAATGAAGGGCTTCTCTATCCGAGCCCAACTGCAGAGATGCTTGTGGGAGAATCCTTCACCCGTCATTACTACTTTCTTGGCAGGATACTGGGAAAGGTAAGACCAGTTTCACAAGGATCATGTGATGTATTGCATTACACTATAACATTCTTTATCTCTTCAGTGGCATAGAGACCCAAGAGCATTACGAAATCAGCTTGATCACCTGCTACACCTGTTCACGATTTAGTTAACATATTTCACTGCAAGTTAATAATTTAATAACACTTGCAGTGGCTGGTCTTTTCATTTTTTTCAAGTTTTCTCATTTGACTTTGGGGTCAAATGGGGTCATTTGGATCAATGCTGAAGGTCAAAGGTCAGGTTCAATCAGTGGTCTCAGGCTGAGTAGCTTAGTTAACATTATAGATCATATGCATTTGATTTATGAGGTCACTGAAGTTTAAAGTCAAGTTTATTTGTGGCCTTTTGAGCCAAATATTTTTTTCTTTGTCTAGGTTTATTTTTCTAAGATCATTTAGTAAATTACCTTTAATAAACCTCCATCAAAATACTAGAAATGTATGGTTGCTTGTAAATTAAATAATTTGCTCACAATTACATTACTTTGTCTAATTGTATGAGGCCTCAAAGTAGTTTAGGAGCTTTAATTTAGCGACAGAAATTACAGTTTACTGTTTCCAAGCATTGCAGGAATCTGTATATACAGTAGCAGTACTTAGTTTTTGTTGGAGGGTGGAAAGAATTTGATATAAGTGCATGCTTATTTTTTAATGGTTAGAATGGTTCGTAATAAGTGGAATTTATTTATTTTTTTTACAATAAAACCATCTTGATAACTCTTTGATTATCCTAAATTTGCCTAGTATTTTTCTATAATGGCTACACCTTGAGCCATAATTTATTGACGCTATTGTTTTGGTCATCTCTTTTGTATGGCCGCTAGCTGGTATTTATTAGCCGCTAATGTTTTTAAAGTTGCATTAATGCGTATGCCCAGGATTGTTTATCACAAATCACATTGACTGGGGGAAGGGTAGATGAATTACCTCATGCCAAGAAGCTCGCTGCTCAATTAGGCTACTCCATTAGCCCACGATTTCCCGTCTCTGTTTGTGTAGCCACCGCATTTGGCCATGGACGCTTAATCAGCTAGCACCATAAATAACTCGAGCCGTGCTGCTGGTAATGGAGTTTTGATCTGTTTTACAGTCACGGGCATCAACACACTTTGTGAAGAGGCAATTCAGGCCACTTATTAGAGAGCTATAATGAACACACACACATACACACACACACACACCTTGTAGGATGGAAGGGACATAACTGAGCTCCTACCCTAAGGAATGGCTGGCCCCCTCCCTCCTACTTTCTTGATCTTATTCCATTCAATTGCCCCCACTCCTTAGTAATGGGCGAAGCAATTAAGGTGACGAGATTAATTACAATTTGACTTTCAATTAACCCTCCTTCTCTCTCCATAAATATGTGAAGGAGTGGCAGACTGAGTGGGATATTGATATTTGTTTAGTGCTGTTATAAAGACGATCTGTATAGATTACAATTGCGTCACTGTAACTGTGGCAGGGCCCAACGAAGAGACCTGTCAATTTTACTTTTTGTGATGCATTGCAATTTTTTATTTTTTTATTTTGACATTGTGTCACCATGTGAAAGTTATCTAGTTGGCTTTGGTGAAAGGTTTTGTCCAAACCTGTCAGTAGTTCTTTTTTTTTTTTTTTTTTTGGTGGTGGTGGTGGTGGCTTCATATATTACATGAAATCTAAACTTCTTGCCTGATTGGACCAGCTGGATAAAATCCTGTTGAGCCCTATACTGTTAGCTTTGCAGACCATATTTGTGTCATCAGGTTTAAGAGAGTTTAGACATGATTGCAAATGCAGATTTTGTGTGGTCCTGCTAACCGGTGATTTACACAGAATTGGAGCCATGGTCATTTACAAGGGTCGACACATCACTTCACTTATTTATTAAATGTTTTGATTAAGCTTTTGATTGATTTGATTATACTTTCAGCTACCATTTAAGAAGTGTAGTACTCCCAGATCCATTCAACATACAATTCTATTTAAAAATTTAGTTTTTGGCAAATGTTTTTGTTTTATTATTATCTTTCATCATTTCATGATTTTTTAAATGTTTTTATTTGGTTTAGTCTAAGACACTGACCAGGTTTACATTTCACTGCAAGTTGTATTTCTATACATGACTGTATGTGACGAATACAATTTTCAATATTAATTTGTAGAATTGCTATAACATGTCTTTATCAGGAAGACATCATGGGATGGGTGCATTATAGATCATGATGTAGAAGAAAAAGGTGTTTTCAAAATATTGAATGTGGATACTTGAAAAATAAATGTTTTTTATTTAAATATCAAGGCATGCTACAGCCATTTAATTAAAGACCCACCCTTGTGTAGAATTGAAGTATTTTCACACTCTAATCTACACATGCCCTCAAATACGAACTGAGTCACAAGTGCCACGTGCTCTGCAGTTCAACAAGCAGTGCTTAACTGTCCCTCTTCAAAGGGCAACAGAGAGGAAAGAGAAGGTCAGAACTCCTGATTGATGGCAAGTGTGTTAAATTTTTTATTGATTCTTAATGCTGTAAATTTACAAATTTATTTGGCAGAAACAGAAGGCAGCTGCTAAGTTGTTGGCGTTTACTCTCCTGATGGTGCCACAATTTGCATTAATTGCGTTGCCACTGCACTCACTTATATTAAAAGTCCTGGCCATTCATTAATCCTTTTTATCCCAAATCATTTTGGCACAATTTCTGGCAATAAACACCCATAAATAACTTGAAGGTTTGAAAAATAGGCTGCGTTGTGCCTCCATATCCTTATTGCGGCTTCTTCTCGGGAGCGCCGTTATTGATAGGTTTCAGGAGGGCGCAGCACATATGTTCCCACAACAGGGCTCGTGGGAAGAGTGTTGCTAAGTGGATTATTTTGCATAAAAAATGTCCCATGTTTGAAGTTGCACGATTAACCTGTGTTTAAGAAATGCTCTGATTTACAGCCTACGTGTGTGTTTTAGATGCATGCATTATGGAGATTTGGAAAATTTATAATCCATTTAGCTTATGTGGTTGAAGGATTTAAGTGCAATCATTTATTCAAGGCCTGTATATTTTAATGAACTCAGATATGGGTTTTTTAGGACTGTTGTGGTACTTTAGCTTTTAGGACTCACCTTCCTTGTGCTTCTTAATGGAACAAGAGGTTAAGGATACAGTTGATGTTTTTAAAGTTTGAGCTTCTTTAATATAAGGTGTCAATAGTATTTGGGACAGATTAGCCCACAGGATATAGATATTGTCAACATTTTGCCACTTACTTTACATTACACAGCGTTTAACAGTCCTAGAGGTCATATTGTTAAATGTATGTCTCTCTGTCTTCTGTCTCCCAGGCGCTGTATGAAAACATGCTAGTGGAATTGCCTTTTGCCAGTTTCTTCCTCTCCAAGATTTTAGGCACCAGTTCAGAGGTGGACATCCACCATCTGGCCTCTCTAGACCCAGAGATGTACAGAAACCTGCTTTTCCTCAAGAGCTATGAAGGTGATGTGGAAGACCTCGGCCTTAACTTCACTGTGGTCAACAATGATCTTGGGGAGGCACAGGTGAACAACCCCCCCCCATGCCCTTTTGTTTGTCTTTTGTCTCTCCTCTCTCCATCTCTTGTTCTCTGGCATTGTTAATGATTGATCTAACTGTTGTTAGTCTTGGCTGATGGAGATAAAGCACGTCTCTGTCTAGAACTTCTCTGTTGACCAGCTCAAACACACCTACTGGGAGGAAAACTGTGTAGCAAAGTATAAGGTCTAATCATCCAGCTTGATATCTGGTAGTGCCACTCCTCACTTCCAAACATATGAAAACCAACTCAACCTGTTTTGTATGGAGGGAAATTGTGTGTGCTCTCCACATTTGGTTCAAGTTTAAGTAAAAAAAAAAAAAAAATCTTTAAAAAAATTTGTTAATGAAAGGAGGTATTGAATGTTCAGAAAATATTGATTGTCAACTCAGGTCAAATATTAGTAACAATTGTGTCCTTATATAAAATGTATATAACTATATATATATAACTATGACAGGATGGGTAACAGGGTGGTAGATTTAGCCTAAATAGTAATTCAGTAGTGACTAGCAAGTTGAATGGAAATGATAATTGATACTGATTTTTATTTTAAAAAAACTTTTATTTTGGTTGAATGGAAAAAAATAAATAGGTTGACCATTCTTTCTTATAGCTATGAATGGAGAAAATTAAACAGTTTGATCATTCTTTCTTATTACTAAGGTACCAAAGTACAAGCAAACTCTTATTTACTTTCCCCTTCATTAGGTAAAGGGTGTTCATGTGCACTCATTTCCATTATGTTCGTCAGTTGCCTTTAACACTTTCTTCTGCTGCTGAACTGTATCACTTTCAACATGGAATTAAATCATCACTGAACCCAGGGAGACAGTGCCTGTTACACTTTCATTTATTTGTTTCGTTTTCCAGGTGGTTGAGCTCAAACCAGGGGGAAAGGACATCCCGGTAACCACAGCCAACAGGATAGCCTACATCCATTTAGTGGCTGATTACCGTCTGAACAAACAGATCCGAGCACACTGCCTGGCCTTTCGACAGGGCCTGGCTAACGTGGTCAACCTGGAGTGGCTGCGAATGTTTGATCAGCAGGAAATTCAGGTAGCAGCTTACCTGGGCACGCACACACGCACATGCACACGTACACACACGTACACACGTACACACACGCACGTGCACACACACACACACACACACACATACACACACACATGCACACACACAAAGGGCACATGTCTTGACACAAACTAATCAGTTATGTGTCAGAAAGGATTAATAATAATAACATCAACAGATATTATCACCACACAATATTGAAAACTTTTTTTGTTGTCATTAATTAAATGTAAACAACTTAAGTCCACCTATAATTTCAGGTATTGATTTCTGGTGCACACGTGCCCATCTGTCTGGATGACCTGAAGAAATTTACCAACTACTCAGGTACTACAAGCACATCCATCAGACTTTTTATCACTATAGAGTTAGCTTGATATACTAGCCTCTCTTACTTTCCTTCCAGAGATGTCATGTTGCTCTTACATTTGTCTTGTATTTATTTATAAGTAATGGAGAGCCATTATGGAGAGAGTTTATTAACTACAAATTCAGATTTTAAGTCATGTAGTGTATTCCAGCTGTAAGTGTTAACTCGGATGCTTCAAATTTTCCTCCACTTAAACAGGATGTAGTAAAAAAGTTAAAAATGTTTTAACCATGTTTTGCTCTAAAGCTCATAGCTGAGATGCTGTATTATCTGATAATTTAGAAGGGTTTAGTTATGAAAGACTTATTGTTTATTATGTATTATATTTTTTTGTTTTTCTTAACTGTTGCTGCACTACTCAGGTGGTTATTCAGCAAATCATCCAGTAATCAACATTTTCTGGGATGTGGTGGAGAGTTTCAGTGATGAGGAGAAACGGCAGCTTCTCAAGTTTGTTACAAGCTGCTCACGACCTCCGCTCTTAGGCTTCAAGGTCAGTGACATTGACCTAAACCCTCTGAAAATATGATTCTCTTTAAACTCTTTAAAGATGAGTTAATGTTTTATCTGAGATTGTAAGGGGCTTTAGGTGGGTTCACTGGAAAAGTGAAATGTACAGACATAACCCAACCCCGTGTCTGAGCACCATCGATTTGACTCGCACCTCTGTTATCACATATGAAGTTCAGATGAAGTTCATGCTAACTCGCACCTGCTTATGATTTTTTCCTAATTTCTATATTTTTATTCAATAAAGTTATCAGGATCCCCACCACAAAGACGTCTACTCCCTGCAAGGTGTGTTGCCTTAACGGAGAAATAATGAAGTGAAAAAAAAGTTTTGTCGCAGTATCTCGTCATTAATTTACACAAGGGTGTACGAGCAAACAGGCTCATTGTAACAAATCATTTTCACATTATAACAGCTATCAGGATATGCCTTATCTTGGCCTCTATTTGTGCTAGAGAGGTTGTGACCCCTAGCATTGTAATGTTATTTGAGGCTTTTCCAAGTGCCACTGTGTGTGAAATCCTTCTGACTGATAAAATGCCCTGTTGAACTTGAAACGGCTCTTGCTTGATGTTGACTGTATCTAGCGTGTAGTCAAAGCCCAGGAAATGAGGATGTGAGAATAGCGTCTGACAGTAAACGCAGAAAATAAAATACAGAGCTTTCAAATTACTTTGACTACTTCATCCACCAACTATTTTCTTAGGATTAGTATTGTCACAGACTCCACAAATTCAACCTTAAGTCTGTTTCTTGTATACCAGAGTCTGTCAGTTGTGCTTATTACACTCAGCAGAATCTAGGGAACAGAAAAATCATTAAATGTGTTTTTATGCCTTCCTTAGACTAACCAAGGACAGTAATTGTCATTTCATTGACTTTATTGCATCTTTTAATATCTGTCATCAGTTTAAAGCAGATTACTTTAGCCTGAATGAATTTGGGTGGGGGAAAATCATGGCTTCTGAGCAATTCCACAGATACGTGCTACTGCCAAAATTAAAGTGGGGCTGTTTAATGAATTTGACTTTGGTGCAGACGCTCTGAGGAACGGATGGAAAGGAGGAGTAAGAGGAAAAAGACGAAGAGAGACAGATCAAGGCGAGATGGCCTCCCACCTCGTCTGCCTCTTCAGCCAGCTCAGCCTTAATTAGATGCCGTTAAACATCCCAGAATTCATTAGGGGAGAAATAGCCCTGTCACAGTGAGCTATTTAAAAATCATGATGGATACCCTTTTTTCAAAATGATGGCTCCCATCATGACATTTTCTCGATAAGGAACGATACTTTAATACCTTAATTGTTCGAAAAATTGGCCCCTTAAAGCAGGTTTAATCAGGTTCATTTCGGGGTTGAGCCTCTCAGCCACGTGGAGAATTTTTCCAGTAGGCCCATGTTGTTGTTCTTTCTATAACCTTTTACAGATCTGTTCTCTGTTTAGCTGTTGCTGTGATATTAGGCTGTTGTTTGTTGCATTTATCTGCGTAGATGCTGCCTGTTTAAAATGTTTTTTAGCATTTTGTTTTATAATCAGTGATACAGTCTACACTGAATGGAGCACAGTGTGACCAGATACTGAAAATAAACTGATGTAACGAACACCACGTGCCTGCGCTACTTCTGACAACAGCACAATTGGAACTTTGATTTTGACGCGTTCCTCGTAGACAGTCTCAAGCTGTGGTTGACAACAATTCACCTAGTGTAGACACAGTGTTAAAACTGTTTTTACAATCCTACACTGATTTTGCCAAAACTTAAGTATAAAAAACTTGGTTCATTTCGAAACGGTCAGCACTGAAACTGATGATAACTTGCAGTTCTGTAATCGAGTCAGATGTGCAAGATGAGGGTTTAATAAAAGTTGTCTGTCTATGCAGTAGAAATATAAATATATGTATGTATGTATATTTTATTTATTTATTTTTAAATCAGCGATACACGGTTAGAGATAAATGATAAAAATGTCTGTGGCGAAAAAAGGTAGGAAAATTTCAACACTCATAATGCACTGGACTTGATCCGACTGTCTGTGAGCAGGATACAAAAATGACAAAGTATGATCTGTAGTTTCAACAAAATAAACGAGGTTATCTTCGTGCTGGTAAAATGGAAAAAGTGCGTAGATTGTTCATTCACTTATACTACTGACATTGTAACAGTGCAAAGCTGGTTGAAAATTGACGAATGTTCCCTTTAATTCAGTAACCGCCCTGACTGATTCGAGGAGTTCATTCAGTGATGGATTTGTCAGACTGATTCAACCAAGTATTGTCTTTCTGAATAATTCATTAAAAGAACTGGCTCATAAGAATAATTTGTAAATTCGATGACACTGCCTAAATAAATTTGAAGACACAAAAACATGTCTTTCTAAGTTGTCTGGGCTGCATGCAAAACAAAACAAACATACAGAGTGACCAATCTCGCATCTACAACTTGACTAAAATATGATTTTGTTTCACTGAAAAGTATTTTCCTCTTGTCTCTTCCAGATACTTTTTTCCCCTCAAAGTGTTTGTTGAGTATTCCTTTTCATAGATGTTTATGAGATTTTCCGCTTTCTCTTTGTCTCTAGGAGCTGTACCCAGCATTTTGCATCCATAACGGAGGCACTGACCTGGAGCGTCTCCCTACCGCTAGCACTTGCATGAACCTTCTCAAGCTACCAGAGTTTTGTGACTCTCAGCAAATGAGGAACAAGTTACTCTATGCTATTGAATCCTCTGCTGGCTTTGAGCTCAGCTGAGGAATACGTCAACCCCTTGATGGCCTTGAAACGCAGGCAAGAAGCTGCGACTTTTGTCATAGTGACCAGATATTAAATGATGAGAATGAACAGACAGTGTGTCTGCTGTGGATGTACAGTGATTTGCAGGTGTTGGGACGTAAAAAAAACAAACAAATGCAGAAGGACAGTTTGAAGTTGTGGCACGGACAAATATATGCTCAGCTTTATTTTTACTTCAAAAAGAGTAACCATGTAAATAATGCATTTATAATCTCAAAGCAGCATCAGGGAAAGGCGTCCATTGATCATAAGCACTAACATTGAACAGGAACATCAGAATGTTGGACATACAGAGGGAATAAAATGGCAGCGCAAAATTTATTTGTAGATTTTCCTTGGTTTTGCATTGCTTACATTGAAGTGGATGTTTTAAGACAATTCCATTTTACAATTTGAACTGCTGTTTGTCACCATAGTGCAGCACATATTGAGTGTCTACCAATAAAGATGCATGCTTTAGCCTCGCTGACTCAAGAACAAGCTAAAACATACGTTTCTCCAATGTAACAGCATGCCTGACATTTCTTCAGCACAGTAGGGATACTAAAGGTTGTGCTTGGTTTAAGGTCACACTGCTTCAGCTATACAAATGCACATGCCTTGATACAGGGCGTGCTAATATTGTAGCTTTCGCTTAAAATTCTGAGCTATTAATTTTGCAGGCTAAATACTATTGTTTGGCTAATGTGCCACCAACAGAAGAATTGAATAGATTAGAATCATGGCAGGATGTGTGAGGTTAACAGGAGTGGTAGAACAGTAGCACAGGTGTGGAGTCATCTTTTTTGAATCATGTACTAATGATGGCGTAAAATTGGCTGATTATTGGAAAAAAAATATTCATTTTTAAATTACAACAATTCCTAGTTGCATTTCAGGCCTCAAGGTTTACTGTATGTTTCTATTGCATTTTACAAAGAAAACACAGATTGCGTAATTATGTATTCCACATTTTGGGCCTTGTTTTATAGCAATGGAGAGAGTGATGCTGACATTGTGCAATAATTAAACACAGAAACTTTGAGGACATGCAAGTTTTAGATTAGTGGAACTAGGGGAGTTTTTAATTTCAGACAAATTGATGAATGAAGGAAAAGTGTGACATGCCTAAGTTCTGCTGTAGCAAAGAACAATTTGGTAAACTGAAGAGGATTGAAGTATGTGCTGTCAGCATCCTCTGATTGTGTTTTTTTTTGCTGCTACTTCCTGGGTTCAGCACGGCTGTATGGACATGTTGGTTGGTGGAAAGCTGATGATGATGGATATGCGACTATGTATTTGTCTACATCTTTTAATGTTCACGCAGCATTTGTACAAGACTTTTAAGTTCTCTCCTCACCTAGTCAGTAATAACCTGTTTCCCAACATCTGTTAAAGTAAATGAGTAATATGACAGCACACAGGTGCTGAATATCTGATCGTTTACAAACACTGATGTGTAGAGTTCATGATGAGCAAGGACAAGCAAAGTTGTTTGTAAAGATGTGTTTACCAACATTTAAGTGTATGTGCCCTGAATGATTTTTTTGAATGACAAAGACAGGTGTTCAATCTATGTGTCATAGAATGTGTGGTAATGATTAAATGTTTTTTTTTTTTATTAGCATCTTTTTTTTAAACATAACATTTAAGAAAAACTGGGATGTTGAATTTCATTTTGAGTTTAATGGCCTTTGACATATAATTAAAGAAACATCCAGTGATGGAACAAGAAAGGAGGCTGGTCGGGACCACGGATGCATTATCCGTATAACATAAATTAAGGATGTGTTCGTTTGACATAAATCTAATAGGGCCTTGCAATGAGAGCAAGTAATGGCCGGAGAGCAGGGGGAACTTTTTTTTTATTCCACCTTGGATAATCTCCATATATTCTCCCAGCCTCAGTCTCACCTTCCTCATTGGAATGGGTCTCTAGACTCCTCCCATTCTGACCAAATTTCCAGCATTTTAGCAGCAATCTCAGACGGGGGTAATTGGGTCTTAAAAAACTAACTTGTCTTATAGCTATGAAGAATTGGCCTTAATTATGGGGAGATTTATTTAGGTCTATTACCTTATAATGTATTATAGCTGGCAAAGTTAATGCCTCTGGCCATCAATCACATCCACGTGCAAAGATATACCAAAGGTATTTCATATAGCTTTTAGAAATGATATTATTGCACTTAGGGTCAAGTCATTTCACACCAGAATGTGAAAGCTTAAAGATTTAATTTCAGAGAATTCATCAAGAACCATTAATAGGTTTAAAAAAACAACTTTACGTTTAGTCTGTTTTTTTTGGTTGCTTTTTTTCCAGGAAAAGATTCGAATGTACATTGCCATCCATCGTGTTAAAGAAACTATAAAAGTCGTAAAAAACTCGCGTTTTTTAATGTGTAAAATAATTATAAAGATATAAGAAAAACAATCTGACACTTTAGATGATTTGCCGCAAATCTGAACAGATTTGAAGTTAATACACATTCGTAATTATATAGGCCTACATAAACAAATTTAACCTGGATGTATTAAATATTACCATGGTTTACGTTTTACAGCTTGCTCAAAAATGAAAATACTGCTAACAACAGAAAATTGGAAAGAATTGACAGCAAAATGACAGCCTGTTAATTCATAATCGCTTTTCAAGAATATTGTCATGCAAGATCTCTGTCCATACTATATTTTTCTTATTATTATTAATGTTACATTATTAAATCAATTAACAATAACAAATACTTTGATTTAGAAATATTTTATTTTTTCATTGCTTTGTTGCTCTAATGTATCATAAATAAGTAAGCCTAACTACCGCATATAAAGATGAATAATTATTAGAAGACCAAGGGTGCCTCCCTGTGGAGGTTTTTTGAAACTAACTAGAAAGAAGTTATGTAGTATCAGTTATGCATGCAGCATTTATAAATCATGACCTCTGTTATTAGGCCTACAAGATAAAAAGTCTAATTGAATCATTCGCATTGGGAAAAGGCACATATTGGTATTATCTCACTGTATAAAGTTTAATAGTGCACTATGTAACAGGGGGTTAAATGTGAGATCAAAGGAAAGAAATTGTCACCCTCTGCTGGCCAATACTTAGACATACAGCTCATACAATAAAGTTTAAAGGGGTGGTTCAGGATTTTGGGATTTTGGGTGGTTCTGGATGTTATTTATCAGTAGCCTTGAACAATGATATTGGAACATTCGATTGTAACGTTAAGCGAAGGAATTGGCAACATGGTGATTCGGTGTGCATTTCGAAATTGTGAATACAGCGCAGGTAAATACACTTGCGTGATTGTCATGTGGACCGGCTCTCTCGGTTGCCTAGGTAACTTAATATCACTCGACAACTGCTGTAGATTTTGCTAATAAATACAGGGAACAAAGTATAACTATTGCAATGCGATGAAAGAGTAGTTTGATTTCTAACATTATTCTCTCAACCGACATTTACATCGATAGTCATGGAGTTATCATTTATTTGCTTTTGGTGTACTGTGGAGTGGGTAAAACGGTTTTTAATGGCAAATTAGCGGATTACGTTGACGCGCGCTGGCCTAGCACCGGCAAACTATGCAACTGAAGGACTTGGTGAATTTTTTTGAAAACTGTATCCACTGATAAGTAACACCCAGTCTAACTTGGAAATGAGGTCTGATGTCCAAAATCCTGAACCACCCATTTAAACTTTATTAATACTTACACGTTTTACATAACACTGTCACTAGTTCTCAGTGTTCCACAAAATCCCATCATGAATAGGCCTGCTTTATACTCTCCAGCAGTCTGTAACACACCACACACTTTAGGCTACTCATACCAGTTTCATTAGTCAAACTTTTTAAAAATAAATAAAACATAGTTATCTCCCAGTAGAGAACAAAAAAAAAAAAAAAAAAAAAAAAAAAAAAAAGAGTAGCCTTACAAATTTAGTTTTCCACATTCTTCTTTCTTTTTACTGACTTTGACGTCTGGATGAAACGGCAGAATGTTCTTTTGGTGGACTATCCCTTTTAGAGACCATTTCTCTAAAAGGGATAGTCCACCAAAAGAACATTCTGTCATAGAATGTTGTTCTAAACCGGTTTCTTTCTTCTGTTTAACATGAACCATTTTGAAGAATGTTCTTTAGTCATTGTATAGACTAAAAATAAAATAGAAGTCAATGGAAACTCTTTTGGTTACTTCAAAATATCTTCTTTTGTTGTCCTGCAGAAAAATATAAGTCAGAACAGACTTTAAGATTAGTTTTAACTATCCCTTTAACCAGTTAAATCATGTGTAATTTCAACATGGGGTCTAACAGGGGATACAGACTCTTACGTGCTCCCTGCCAAGTTTGGATCAACAAGTTGAAGATTCCAGCACAAGCTTTTTGGCACATTCTTTCCCTAAAAAAAAAATTAGCACAATATGGAGAATGATACAATCCATTTGCTTACTAACAAGGGTCTAGCTATCTTTAGCAGGAAAACAAAAATATCCTTCCACATGATTTCCATGGTATCAATCTCCATCCCAGAATACTTCAAAGGCAGCAGAAGGGGGAAAGGCAACATCTGAATCCAATGCATGCATCACATCCTGTCTATTAACATGCAATCATTTGGTTGAATGCAAAAGAAAAAAAAACATAGATGTGCCTATTTTTGTCAGTCATAAAACCATAAACATAAATGGTGTCTGAAGGAGTTATGCTTATAATCACTAATTTGCATGGTTATTAACCTGCTAAAGCTCAATTGGATTTGTTCTACAATCTAGATCATTAAACACTGGTGATTGTATTGGCGCAGCTAGTCACAGGTCATGACCTCTCACCCTTCACTCCAGCTTTGAATGTGGAAACTGCACTTTCACTTTCCACTCCACTTCTTCTGTCTCAGGATCATAAAACTCTGTCCTCTGCTTGATATATTAGTTTTAAAATTGGATTTATTTTTATGAGTGGATTATGTAAATATTTGTTGTCCACCTATAGGCTAATGCATATTATCTGCTCCTAAGAAGATTAAACATTCAGCAAATGTTTGAGATATGAAGACGAATAATTTTCCCTTTGATTCCCCATATTACAACACTATAGCTACCTGTCACATCACACTTATGTGCAATCTCCTTCAGCTGTTTGGGTAACAGGAAGTGACGAAATTGCACAAGAATCATGTCGATTTATAGAGGTCGGCGGGTGGTTAGAGATTAGTGCCAGCACAATATTAGTGATAAAGGTTCATATATTCGTCTACTCATTTCTGTCTTTCATATAGGGAAGTTACTCCGATCACCTGACCTGAGACTATTTTATAAACGGACAGACCTTGGACCAAACAGAGTAGGCTAATTACTGCAGAAATAGTATTTTAAATAAAGAAACTCGACCTCATCATTGGAATACACTGATCGGAGGTCCAAATAAAGCGCCGGGATAAGGACACGTAAGGTTTGTGAGTTTAACCTTGAGATATGTTGATGTTTTTTTCAGTTTGCTATGAAAACGAGACAAAAAACATATACGGTGCGGGTGTCTAGTTTCGCAACTATGATGCCCAAATGTTTAGGCAGGCAGTTCATATGAGGCACGGACAAAGTGTCTTCGGGGATCACTGGAGCGCATTTTCATATACAAAAACAACCGAGAGCAACAGCAGCATAATTTTTAATTTAAATGTTAGGCAGACATAAATACATAAATGTTTAATAGTTCTAATTTTACAAAAGACAAAGGTTTTGACTCCCAGTAACCAGCAGCCGCATAATTTCTCTTGACATCTAAAAGTTTTTTTTTTCACATTTCCGATATAATTTTAAACGATTTTACGTTAGTGTTGAATTGTAGCCTATCCTATAATGGACAATGGCTTGTATAGTTTTGTTCTGTTCTTTTTTTAAGGATAATGCTTTTATTTCGCCCAATAAGTTGGCTAACAATAACATAAATTTCAAATAGGTTATTTTATGTGTGTAAACTGACGTACAGTATAGGCTATGTAAGTGAAACGATGAGTCACGGAATTTTGTAAAATGTTCTTTGACTTTCCAGTACATTCCGTTTCTTCTCACGCACACCTGTAAACATGCTGCATTCAAATTAATGAACCCGAGACGTGCTTGAGATTATTTCCACGATTAGTTTTGATAGTGTTAAAAGAGTTAAACTCTTTAAGACATCACGTTGCTCTTCGAGTAGGCTACTTTTATTCTTGTAGAACAGCATTAGGACAGGGCAAAATCTAGAAAAGGAATTGAAGCTCATGCATGTTTGGCAGAAAAGTCATCTCGTTGTTCATTTTTATAGAAAGTATCAGCGTTTCTCCTTTTCAGGCTTCCGTTTACATCTGCTATGGATGTGGAAGTGATACTAGCTTTCTTATTACATTGAGAGAATTAATTACATGTTGACGATGTTAATTAAATGCATTGTTGATTATTTTGTGAGCTGTAGTTTAAGTTTTGGTCTGCAATTTCAAACTGACATTTTCATATTCATGGTATGGTTAATATTTCTTTCTCAATTTGATTTGAGATCAGAGTTGACAGCATAAGTCTTACATTTCAGTAGAATGGAGAGTAGTATGTTAATGGTTTGGCTTCCCTTTCATTTTGAAGTGAATTGCATCACTTTAAGTTGTTCAAATCTTTTCATCAGATGAAATGGATAATGTTTGTAGCATAACAAGCCAGTTTGACAAAGTTTTGAAATGGCATAATCTGACAGCCTTCATCTTCAGGTGGACCGACCAAATTCCCCTATAATTCTCTGTGCTTTATCAATGTACAGTATCCCAGTGTTTTGAGATTAATGCTATTAAAGGTACTCCTATGTGTAGTTTTTGACTTTAAGGAGGTACCAGTGTTAATTTCACTTTGTTTATAAGCTGTAACTCTATCCACCTTGATTTAAATGCAAGAACAGCCTCGCTTGGTTTTAAACTTTTTGTGTGTGTTTGTGTGTGAGGCACACTTCCACTTAATCCACTTCCAGTTATTTTAGTTGTAAAAAAAAAATTGAATTAGGCTGTTTGTTTTGCGGCTGAGTCTGACGGACAATATTTATTATATTATATCATCATTATTATCATAAACACATTGGTTTAGTCCATAATATAGGCTAGGCCTAGTTAGTGTATTACAGATTTTAATGTTCTGCCAGACTGATCAAATGTAAGATTTTACAGGTAGTTCATATAGCCTCAGCCTTATTTGTTACAGTCCCTCTTTTGGACAAACAAGTTACTCTAGAGTCTTTGGTTGATGCAGGAAGTTACTGCAAATAAGTGTGTCTTTGTCCTGTGCAGATTCACACAAACGAATGTTGCTGTATACTTGTTCAAAGATAGAAAGAGAAAGTTAATTTAGTTGTCTTTTCTTGTTGTAACAGTCAGAAACTTGGTTCAGTTGGCCATACTAATCCTGAAACACTGTCATCTGGTTCAGTCTGTCACACACTCTTGCCAAATAATGACTTCCATTGCCCTAGAGAGCAATGGCTCATCTGTTACTCACATTGCCAAGTCAAATACTCTCTCTTTCCTAAATTTGCAAAGAAAGAAAAAGAAGAGAAAACAAAAGACCACATGGACAAATTGTCTTGTAATTATTATGGCATCATCTGGTCAACATATGCAGGTAATTCGGTTTGTCGTACTTTCCTTCATCAACACTGTACATCGACACATTACCATGCAATCATACTGACTTATTTTAGGACTGTTCATGTTGTGTAACTCTTTGCCTTTCACATGTAGAAGTCTAATTTAGCCTTTTAAATCACTAAACCATTTTGCACTAACTAAAACTGACTGAGCTGTGGTCATTTGGTGCAGGTTTGGCTAGAGTTATTGCAGTCAAGTGATCTGCTTTGAGATGAGCTGACAGCCTCCTCTTAGTGCCACTATGAGAAGCCAGAAAACAACCTCCAAAGAATTCAGCAGCCATTTCACATCTGTTCACACATTTGTGAGCTTGCCCTGACTGCTGTTTCATGACAAGTAGCAAAGGAATGTGCAACAGATTTTGGAGGAAGATATGGCAGAGGAAAGATTAGGGTGAAGAAGAGGGGACTGCTGCTTAAAAGTATAGGTCCATGAAAAGGCTGTCTCAAAAAGGTGGAAAAGATTGACTGTAGTATGAGTCAGGAATGTTGGCTGTTGTGCAGTAGGTGTGGTTTGAAAGAAATGTACTTAAAGATCCAAAAGTTGGGGAAGAGAGGACTTGAAATAGTGGGTGTGTGCATCGTAAGTATTACGAGAATTTGCATCTGCAGAAAGTGGATCATCAGTCAAAGTTCTAAATATCTTTCACCCTTGTGTTGTAGTAATTTAGTAAATATTTTTTTCTAATTTTGATTGTGCTTTCAGCTAAAAACTGTGCTTTAACACATTTTGTCATATTTAAATCCATTCCATTGAAATCCTCGGATTATGCCCTAACACCACCACAGAAAAACTATTGAGTATTTTGTGAATTTTTTTTTAAAACAGATTTTCAACCTTGGTTGTGGCCATTAATGTTCAGTATTAATTAGTTCTTGTGTTTGTGTACCATTTTTATGAAGTACAATATATAGATCTTACTGACTACGCATTGCCAAACATTGTTGTGAAATTTGAGGATGCTGCTGGCCTGCAGGTATGATATAATCTTTCATTTATAGGCTTAAATGTTGCCAATACAAATCATGTTGTGTTTTTCTGTGGCTGCATCAACATGGGTAACACTTATTTAGCCATTTTAGCTGGTTAAAGGGAAATTAATGCAAATCCAAAATAAAGAAATCAAAACTAGGTTATATTTGTTGTACATTAATCAATATTAAAGGGTTAGTTCACCCAAAAATTTTAATTCTTTCATTAAATACTCACCCTCATGTCGTTCCAAACTCGTAAGACTTTTGTTCATCTTCGGGATACGAATAAAGATCTTTCTGTTGAAAGCTCAGAGCTTTCTGTCCCTCCCCTCCATAGACAGCTACACAAGCTTGCAATTTATTAAATTACAGGTCCTTCTCAAAAAATTAGCATATTGTGATAGTTAATTATTTTCCATAATGTAATGATAAAAATTAAACTTTCATATATTTTAGATTCATTGCACACCAACTGAAATATTTCAGGTGTTTTATTGTTTTAATACTGATGATTTTGGCATACAGCTCATGAAAACCCAAAATTCCTATCTCAAAAAATTAGCATATTTCATCCGACCAATAAAATAAGTGTTTTTAATACAAAAAAAGTCAACCTTCAAATAATTATGTTCAGTTATGGACTCAATACTTGTTTGGGAATCCTTTTGCAGAAATGACCGCTTCAATGCGGCGTGGCATGGAGGCAATCAGCCTGTGGCACTGCTGAGGTGTTATGGAGGCCCAGGATGCTTCGATAGCGGCCTTAAGCTCATCCAGAGTGTTGGGTCTTGCGTCTCTCAACTTTCTCTTCACAATATCCCACAGATTCTCTATGGGGTTCAGGTCAGGAGAGTTGACAGGCCAATTGAGCACAGTAATATCATGGTCAGTAAACCATTTACCAGTGGTTTTGGCACTGTGAGCAGGGGCCAGGTCGTGCTGAAAAATGAAATCTTCATCTCCATAAAGCTTTTCATCAGATGGAAGCATGAAGTGCTCCAAAATCTCCTGATAGCTAGCTGCATTGACCCTGCCCTTGATAAAACACAGTGGACCAACACCAGCAGCTGACATGGCACCCCAGACCATCACTGACTGTGGGTACTTGACACTGGACTTCAGGCATTTCCTTCTCCCCAGTCTTCCTCCAGACTCTGGCACCTTGATTTCCGAATGACATGCAAAATTTGCTTTCATCCGAAAAAAGTACTTTGGACCACTGAGCAACAGTCCAGTGCTGCTTCTCTGTAGCCCAGGTCAGGCGCTTCTGCCGCTGTTTCTGGTTCAAAAGTGGCTTGACCTGGGGAATGCGGCACCTGTAGCCCATTTCCTGCACACGCCTGTGCACGGTGGCTCTGGATGTTTCTACTCCAGACTCAGTCCACTGCTTCCGCAGGTCCCCCAAGATCTGGAATCGGTCCTTCTCCACAATCTTCCTCAGGGTCCGGTCACCTCTTCTCGTTGTGCAGCGTTTTTTTCCACACTTTTTCCTTCCCACAGACTTCCCACTGAGGTGCCTTGATACAGCACTCTGGGAACAGCCTATTTGTTCATAAATTTCTTTCTGTGTCTTACCCTCTTGCTTGAGGGTGTCAATGATGGCCTTCTGGACAGCAGTCAGGTCGGCAGTCTTACCCATGATTGCGGTTTTGAGTAATGAAACAGGCTGGGAGTTTTTAAGAGCCTCAGGAATCTTTTGCAGATGTTTGGAGTTAATTAGTTGATTCAGATGATTAGGTTAATAGCTCGTTTACAGACGCTTTTCATGATATGCTAATTTTTTGAGGTAGGAATTTTGGGTTGTCATGAGCTGTATGCCAAAATCATCAGTATTAAAACAATAAAAGACCTGAAATATTTCAGTTGGTGTGCAATGAATCTAAAATATATGAAAGTTTAATTTTTATCATTACATTATGGAAAATAATGAACTTTATCACAATATGCTAATTTGAGAAGGACCTGTAAATGTTTTTGTTGTTTTCCATTAAACTCTCTGGCATACAAGCTGACAATGTAATATATTGTATACACTTACCTAAAGGATTATTAGGATCACCATACTAATACTGTGTTTGACCCCCTTTCGCCTTCAGAACTGACTTAATTCTACGTGGCATTGATTCAACAAGGTGCTGAAAGCATTCTTTAGAAATGTTGAGCAATCGAACGCGGGTTCGGAACAGGCAATCGAACCAAGTGTGAAAGCGCCCTTAGTTTCCACAACTTGTTGGTTCCTAGAGAAATTAACTCTTGCACTAAATAAATGCACTATATTAGCCTATATATTATATTTTACTTAACCTGTTAATTATATCTTGATGATTTAATGTACATTTAAAATATCTTTCATGAAAATGACAGCTGTGTAAATTATTATATATTTCAATAACAAATCAGAGTAAAGTTAATGCAAAAACTGCCTTATGTTCAGTTTACATGTTTTCATACAATGTGTTGATTATTATATCTAAAAAATAAATAGCATCTGAATATAGGCTAAAATTCTAGGCTCTGTTGTTAACCTTTAATGTTATAGTAATGTGCGGCTCCCTATATAGTTTACAGCATTAGCAGATTTTTAATCCATGGAAAACTTTTAATTGTAATTAAATTAAATTTAAAGACAAAGACACAATTTTTCTTTAAACGACTGTATGTATATATATATATATTTTTTTTTTTTAGTTTTCTAAACCGAACCGAACCGAGACGTCAAAACCGTGGGAAAACCGAACCGTCAGTTTTGTGTATCGTTACACCCCTAATATGTATATATATTTTATGAATCGTGAGAGTAGGGTAATGTATACCGTAGCATAACTTGATTTAGTGGGCCCCTTGGGCAGTGGGGGCCCCTATAACTGTCTCCACCTTTCACCCCACCAGTAACGGCCCTGCTTCATACTATGATTTCGTCCAGTCGGAGGATATCATGTATGTTTGATATTTTAAGCCTATTTTAGAACACATATTATTTTCATTTGTCGTGCATCTCTTTGCAACGAGGCACGTCTTTCTGTGTGAGTCTGTGTTTGGAACGACTTTACAGTCTGTTAGTGCGTGATCCTCATTCGTTTTGTATATGATGGCCAGTTTTTCTGAGCATTTACATGGTCGGCAAGTGTATGATGCCCTAATGTTTTAAAATCTGTTCAGTTGTTAAGTTGTGTAGTGTATTCCAGCCTTTACTTGGACAACGCAGAGGAAAGCCAGTGCTGTGCCATGATCACCTCTGGGCCTGTCCTGAAGGACACTGCAGATATAAATAACCAATGAGATCCAGCTGGAAAGCTATTGGAACTGGGTATTAGGCCCCTGTTTGTTTGAAAGCAATGACATTTTGTTCTTCATTAGAAGTTTAGATTTGAGATGACTCAAAGCGATTTTAAAAATGGCTTGTAGGTTTTAAGAGTTATATATGGGTTATATACAGTAAATGCTGTAAGAACATATGTAAACTGCTTTTTGAAAATTATTTATATATTATATTTACTATGCTCATGTCTTATTAGGGTTAAACCAAGCTGGAGTATGGACATGTAGATTAGAAGATAATAGGATTTCCCAAAGGAAACTGAAATCTTACACCGGAGCCAAGAGTGAATAACAAATAGTCATGAATCAGTCGGTTCCTTATAAATGCTTATGTAAGCGGTGTAATGTAGAACCCTGCTTTCACATGACATGTTGGTTTGTTTGAGGTTGTCCCTCACAGTAGCCACACACCCACATAGCTACCAAAACACACCCTCTGTTTGTTGGATGTCTTCAACTAGATTTCTCACTCTCTTTCCAGGGCCACTGCTGAAAAATTGTCATCCAGTGGAGTGAAAAACAAAACAAAACCTGAGCCATGGGGGATTATTACGAGATCCTGGGTGTGACGAAAAATGCATCCCATGACGATATAAAGAAAGCGTAAGTACTCTGTGTTCTGTCATCATGGCCATCTATTTTTGTACACGTATGTCAGTAATGACAACAGTGACTGTGCAACACAGCAGGGGTTAGTTGATACCATCCATGTGAGACATCTTTGCTGCTAGCGTTATTACTGTGTGTTTGTCTCAATGCATCGCTTTTAATGTTCTCGGTAAATAAAAATCAGCACTTTGTGATTACACTGATACAGTTTGGCAATAGAAAAAGGCAGACACAGACATGACTGCCAATAGAAGAACGAGTTTGTACTCTCTGTGACACTGGTGAGGTTGAGACAGACACTGTGGTTTAAATAAAGAGAAATACTTTGACAAAATCGCTAACCTCATGCCACAGTTTTATAGTTCTTCAGATACTGATCAAATGCAGATGTTATTGGGGGAAGACGGCTACCCATCAATTGCTGCAAAATTAATTTTTCAGCTGCACACCCTCAGAAACCATTTATTCATTTTTTTCCATATTTTGTCTATTAATTAAAAGACTGTTTTATACATATTATTAGTTTATTTTATACATTTTAATGTCCTGATAAATGTGTTAATAATAATAATAATAATAGTTATTATATCATATTATTTTTATTATTATTTTTTTATTGTGTGTTATATTGTATATTTCTTTCTCTTCTCATTACTTGTTTTGTGCATAATGCTTTGGCTGTATTGTATGCATGTAAACAGTCATACCAGTAAAGTGTTTTAAAATAAAAAATGGACACAGAGAAAGGGAATGGAGTATATGGATAGATGAGGAGCGTACACCATTCAATATTCAGACACGTTGTGTCCTTGCTTATGCCCCGTGCCTTATTCATCTACTACCTCCCTAAGGGTGTTTAGTCCTTTGTTTTTCAGGTAAGCAAGCATCTATTGAATCCTGATTCTGTAGGTCACTAGAAATTCCCCTCATAATCATCAGCAAATTCAAAGCAAAGAGCTACAGAGGGCAAACACTATTAAAAGATGTGCAAAGGACAAATCCCCTGGTGTATGGAGTGTTTGGTTTAGGCCATTGACGCTGCTGGTCGGGTGTGTATCGCTGACTCAGACTTAGTGTGCAGAGGTGCTGACCTGTTCACACCTACCGAAGTTGTATTGTGCAGAATGACCTTTATTGAAAGTGGTTGTTAAATGGTGTGTGACTTTGTAATGCAGTGATGTGCTAGCATCATAAATGAGGACAGTGCAGTACTTGACCGTTCAAAGACACAAATTATTCATTGTAATGTATAAATATTATAACTCTTACTTTAAACCCATAACAAATGTGTGAGATTTAAGACCATAATATACATGTGCATGTAAAATTAATCATTGTGTGACATTAATTAATCATTGTTAAAGTCTGGTTTTAAATCAGGATCAAGAATTTTGGTGAAAAACATATCTTAGGTCTTGTCACCCCCCCCCCCCCCCCCCCCCCCCAAAACACACCATGACTTTTAATTATTGTCTTTACTGGTGCATTTTAAATGGTCCGTTAATAGTTCATAAAAGTTGCATGCATGATGATAATAAATTAATTAGCAGCATCCAAAAATATTTAACTCCAACTACTTTGTCTTTTTTTTTTAATTGGCAATGTACCCTAAACTGCATATGTCATAGGTTTTATTTAATGAACCTCATATTTGCTGTACTTCTAAATGTTAAGCAATGTTGTCGTAATTTTGTATATACTAAGAATGAAGCACTTTTTTTTGCCGTTGTTCACTCTTAACAAGACTTGTTTTAATGAGTGTGTGTGTGTGTGTGTGTGTTTTTTTACAGGTACAAAAAACAAGCACTAAAGTGGCATCCAGACAAAAACCCAGAAATAAAAGAAGAGGCAGAAATCAAGTTTAAAGAGATCTCAGAAGCATATGAAGTCCTGTCAGATGGTATTGGCTATTAATGTTTGCCTACACTTTCTTTTAAGGTGTCCATGTTATAGTGTAATTCTACTTCTAACTCATTTAAGTACCGAGTAATAATAATTAACTACATCTACTTACTATAGGGTTGGATTAGGGTTTGGTTTGCATGTAATTATGCATAATTGATTGTTATTACTACAGTAACTACATGTAACATGTAACAAGGACATTGTAGTGTTACCATTTTTTCCAATATGATGCCTTGTTCATTTTTATTTGAGAGTGAGTGTTTTTAATTTACTAAAATAAATAGGTGACTTGAGACATTAACAAATTGTTGTGGAATGAATGCCCATTAGACAGTCCCTTTATGCTGATTAAAAACGGCATAAAGCTTAAAGAGCTGTATCCAGAATGAGCTGTGATAGTCTAATAAGGCATTCAGTAGTTGAAATGTTTGATTCATGAATGTTTTAAACATGTTGTATGGCACACCTCCTCAGTATAGGAAGGAGTTTGGAGCAAAACCAGAGAGTCCCAGTACCCTGGATTAAATCTTGACTGTACAAGCCAACATTTCTCAACTGTTTGAAAATGGCCAGTTCTATTTGTCCTTTCTTTAGTGGTTGTCCTTGCACATCTGCTTCTGATCTTTTTATGGAATATTATTAGTTGTGTCCTAGCTGAATGCAGGTGATTAATAGATGGATGTCATCTTTCCTTTTTAAGCCCTGTAGAAAAAACTGTATTTAAATGTGCATGGTATAGATTGTCACACGAGTATTAGAATCATCCTAAAATAGGTTTCAGTAAGCTTGCAAATGGCAACAGTGTGCCTTTCTGAGGTAAAGGTAATATTTGGTGTGTGTGTGTGTGTTTACATGGGTGTGTGAAGGCTGCATATGTTGCATTATTTATAGACTCAAGTTCCTAGTGAGGAGATTGCATTTGTTGTCCATGTAGGTATAAATGTTTGCCTAAGCATTGATCATTGCTTGTAGTCACAATCAACTTCATTATGTTATAAACCATAGTTTTGGCACAGAACGGCACCCTTTATTGGCTCTGATGTTGTGTAGGTGTGGTGGGAGTAGTGTGTAGTTATTATAAACCTCATTAATCTGTGTCTGTTTTGTGTGAAACTAAAAGCAGCATTTCTCTTTCATACAGAAAACAAACGGAGACAGTATGATAGATATGGTAAAGAAGGATTGTCCAATAGAGGTCAGTGAAGTTGTTCTTTATATAGGAGTTGTCTGTTCACATTTTTACCTGTTTTTGGAAATGTGGTTTTCCTGTAATTATTACAATTATCCTGTAATGTATATTTCTTGTTGGGAAAGGTGGCCATTATGATGAGGATTTCATGGGTGGATTCACATTCCGTAATCCAGATGATGTCTTCAGGGAATTCTTTGGAGGCCGAGATCCATTTGCAGATTTCTTTGGTAGGTGCATACTTAATAATTTATATTGATTTAATGAAGCGAAAAATAAAGGTGGAATCGAAAAAGAGTACATAAATTAATTTGGTAAGTTTTTATGAAGCCCATGCTTGTAATGAATTATAGCCGGTTTAGTATTACTATTCTATAAGTACATTAAGACCAATACTACAATATAAGAACAGATATAAGAGCAATACTGCATTATAAGAACAGATATAGTTACATTTTATAAGTCATGCATTTGTTTTTTCAATGTGCATGCTCATAATCCATTATACACTGATTTAGAAGTATTAATTAGCTAGTCGTACAGTTCCATGAATGTATTTATAAAGATGCAACCTGCATTGCTATGTTTTTTTATTATAGTTACAATTACTTTTAGTAATTCAGATTTATTTCTGTCAAAAAAAAGTGAATCTATTTTTATTAATAGCTGTGCTGATTTCTTATAAATACTTATTGTGAGTAATAATACAGTTACTATCCTCTATAAATGCATCATTGATGGCTTTAAGTAAAGTGAAAACATGATTTCTTAACCTTTGCTTTAGGAAAATTGCATCCTGTTAAGTTGTTTATTTGTAAATGTAACAGAAATCATTAATACAAAAAGTTGATTTAAAACATTAAAAAATTTTTTAATGTTACATATGAGCAAACACTGCAACTATTTTTTTAATTATAATTTCAAACTGCTATAATCAATATCATTCATATGGCTGAGAAGATCTAGATTTTAACTAATCAAAATTAACATTCATGATGGAACCATATGACTGGCTAATTAATACTTATAAATCAGTTTATAATGGATTATGAGCATATAATTCATAAGCATGGACTTCATAGAAAGTGTTACAAATAATTTTTCTCTATTTCAGTTTTCAATGGCAAAAACACATTTAACCTGCATATTTCCAGAATAAAGAGGTTATTGTCAGTGAAAAATGAGAACAAATTCCCAAAGAGAGGAACTGAAGGTCATTTAATCTCTCACAGTGTCTCTGTGAAAGTAATAACGTGGTTTGAGTTATAATTAGGTTTGGCATGAACTAATCGGAGCTTTGGTTCATTAATCGATTAACTTTCTGTTAATCTACCATAATTATATTGCTCACTAAAAATATTCACAAAAATTTGCTCTTAACATTGGTGTGTTATGGGAACAATTTTATTCACTTTATTAAAAGCTTTTTTTTAAAAACCTTTTATACATAAAATATATTTTTACTTTGTCATTTCACACAAGTATGCTGTTTAAATTTTTTTTTGCTATAAAACACAAAGAAACTCAATTTTGACTCTTTTCTTTTTTAGTCTATACAACAGTTAATAACAGACTGTCAAGCTTAGAATAGGACTTAAAAGCACCATGAAAGCACGACTTGTGTGCTACATTCCAAGTCTTCAGAGGATTTTCCAAGAATAATGGCATAATATAAATATCTTTTTAGAGCTTGAGAGTCCGTAGTCACTATGATTTCATATGTTGTTGAATAACTTAGTAAAAAGCATTAATGCTGATATAGGTATTGATGAACTAGTAAAAAATAGTGTTGTTGGGCTGATCATAGATGACACGCTTCAGTTATCCATTAAATACTGAAGTGCTACCCCATGCCCACTGATCCTACTGCTGGGAACAAATGGCTCAACGCAGGGTTCGACATTAAGCCTTTTCATGTCCTTGTCCTTCAGACAAATAAATCTGTTATTCACTTGTCCGAGGAAAAAAAGGTGCATGTTTGGAATTTTTTGTGTGTGTTGTAAATATAATTTATTCAGAAGCAATATTCTCATCAGTGTTCAATTAGCTTTGATATATTTAATTCTGCATATTCTAATATCTGCACTTTTAAAGCTCACCCCCCCCCTCCAATCTTATTAAATGTATGCTTCATCTTTCATTTTAAATTCTTAAATGTGATCATTAAATTCAAATTCTTAAATGTGATCATTAAATTCAATTATTTAAAATAATAAGACACTATAGGACTGTTACCCTAGGTAGGGCTGATCAAATTAAATGTAAAATTACAATTGCATTAATGTTATGAGATTGTTTTAAATGTACAAATAAGGAACGTTTATACTTTTTAACACTAAACCCCAAGTCGGAGGCGGCAGGCGACAGTCTTAATGAGCGAGTCATTGATTTGTTAATTCAAACGATTCGTTCAAGCAACTGATTCATTCAAGAATGAGTCGGATGTTTATGAATGGTTCATTGAATCTTTGACTCAACCGATTTGTTCAAAACGCTGAATCATTCAGTAATGAAAACACGTTTGAGTGTTGCTGTGAGATGCATAATGCTTCTGCTGTCAGTGCTGTGATCTTTGTATGGAACTATTTTCACTGCTGAAACTGAACAAAAACCATCAATATTGCATCTAAAATGTAACTGTTTAATGAACTGTTGTATGAAATCAATGTCACATTTTCAATTGTGATGGTACTCGGGTAAACTGCAATAGTCGTGTGAGGTCAACTGTATCATACAGTTCTACTCGTCAACTGTATCATATCTTAAACGTATAAAAACTCGACTTTTTTATTGGCAGTATGTTGTTAACTGAATTTCTTAGTGTGTGCTGTGCTCATTTGTTTTACATTTCTCCTCAAGAGGCTGCGCGAGCCTCAACAGCACAACCTTGTTACCGTCAGTAGGCCTACTACATTTATTATCCACTATCGTTTACTCGTTTTGTACTTGTCGTTTTAGTGATTTCCTAGTTATTTTCTTATAAACGTTCTAATCAGGCTACTTGTCCGGTCGGGCAAGTAAAATTCTCTTTTACTTGTCCCTTCAAAAGATCCATTTGTCCCGGAGAAGCGTTAATGTCGAGCCTTGCTCAACGGGATATGTGTAAAACATACAGGCACTCTAAATATGGCGAGGGCGCTCAGACCAGTGGGACGAGAAGAGACTGTGCATCATCCAATAGGAATGTTCTCAGAAATAGCTTCTGAATAAAAGAGCAGTAAGAGAAGGGGAATGCTTTTATAGCTCTAGGCCGCTACAGAGAGTGGGAACGAGTTGTTCAACAACATTAATGTGTTCGCATGTGTGTTCATCTGTGAGCAAAATGTCAAACTACTTAGGATTATTTCTATACAGCAGTCAAATAGATGCGGGAATACATGTGAATGTTTCAGGAACACCATCCTTGATGATTGAAGGTCAATGGTGTTTACTTGTGTTTATGTAGCCATGACAAAGTTGGGGGTGGGTTAGAATAACTGTGTGTGCTGTGCATGTGTTGGAGAAGATATCAGGCATGGTTCTGCCTGCCAAATCAAATTGCTTGAAGGAGCTGGGAAAGGTTCATGTGAAGGTGCTGAGTGCCTGAAAATGGAGAAACATTGATTTGGGGATGTTTCTGCTGACATACTGTATCTCTACATTGCGACACTGTACCCAACATTATGAGAAAGAATAAAAATAGACATTTGTAGACACCATCAACCTAGTATTCCGATGAACAGGTCAGAAAAAATAAAATGTGCAATTTATTCAAAGCTGGAAACCGAAAATGTGTGGGTTCGAGCTCTGCATGAAAGGATCATGAGACATCACTGATGTGCCCTTGAGCAATGCACGTAGCACTTCAGTATTTAACGGATAACTCCAGGTTGCTTCAGGGAGATTCTCACTATTATAAGTCACCTGGGATAGAATCATTTACTCGATCATTTACTACTTGTTTGACACTTACCGTATATTCATAACTTTCCTTAAACAAATTGACCAAACGCACCGTACATTTATGAGCTTTTTCAAATGGCTTATCTCTGACAAGTCAAAATGCTCATTGTTGTCATGCCACAGTTATGAAGATGTTGTGTTTGTCATACCACAGTTATGATGAAAACTTTTTATTTATTTTTATTATTTTTATTTTAAAGCAATCCATGACATGAAAAACGGGTTCCCTTTAAATGCAGTTTCCTCACTCTGAGTGGCAAAAGGTCACTGGTGTTTCTGCTGTAACTATGATGACGCTGCTTGTTTTCAAACCGTTTTATTCATAGAAACTGGGAGTATTAATATATTAAATAATTTAACCATGATGCATTTTCTGATTCCAGAGGACTCAATATTCTATATGTAATTCAGTAGTTATTTAGGGGGAAAATAAGTATATAATTTGAGTGTACATCTTTAGTATTCCTATTTTTTTTTTTTTTTTTTATAGTTAAGTAATTGTAAGTCACACCGTGGCCCCCTTGGAAGTTTGCTGAGGTCACCTGTCAGCCCCGTCCCTCTGGCTATCCTGTTCATCAATAAATAATCAGGAATTCATTTTCTTTACTTTGTTTTTGAATGGCAGAATTCAGAAAAGTGATTTTCCTCACTGTGTCCATATTTAGATGCTGTAAAAAGGTTCTGTAAAACAATATTGTGCTGTTGGTGAATGTTTCCGTGATCTTTGTGATATCTATCAAGCATGTAAATCTGTTGTTCAGTAGTTCTCGATTAATTGTTAATCTGGAACCACTTTATTTGAACATGTCTTACAAACAAAAATTTGAAAAAAACGTTTTTTTGTGTGTTTTTTTTAGCTGATGACCCCTTTGAAGATTTCTTTGGTGGTGGGCGGCATCATAGGGGTGTGAGCAGGAGCAGGACGACAGGTTCATTCTTTCCTGGATTTTCTCCATTCGCTCCTGCCTTTTCTGGGTTTAACACTGGTATGTAAATCTGTGTGTAGCCAGTGAAAATTCAAAAGTACTTCTGGGTAAGATTGCCATACTTTGTGTATTTGAACATCATCATTATCATCATCGTCATCTTTTCTGTAGGATTCACCCCGTTCGGCCCAATGGGTGGGGGTGGTTTCACCTCATTTTCCTCCTCTTCTTTTGGTGGTGGAGGTGGAATGGGAAACTTCCGCTCTGTCTCAACATCCACCCAATTCATCAATGGAAGGAGGATCACCACCAAACGGTACCAAAGAACATACTGTGATTAGCCTCTAATAGTGACTCATAACTTCAAGCACTTTTGCATAGTTATTCAGTCACTACATATCTATGCAAATTGCTCATAAATCGTTGCTTATTTGACTAAGCCTTTACCACTAGATATGGTAATTATAGTCTCACAGTTCATGTAATCTCACTGTACAGCTAACTTTCATGTCATTACAGTATTGTAGAGAACGGTCAAGAGAGAGTGGAGGTAGAGGAGGACGGTCAGTTCAGATCTCTCTCAGTCAATGGTAAGGAGTAGCTTCTACGATGGGACAAGAAGTGATCTCTGAACTCTGCAGATGTACATTCAAAAAGTTTAAACCGAAACATTCCTAAAGATAAGCAACCCTCACGACCCGGCTGATGGCTACCAAAGCATCTGCTCTCCACTAGTCAGCAAACCAAGAGTAGGTCATATGTGACGCATCCAAGCGTTGTGATGCCGTTACCCTCCTTGCAGTGACTTGCAGACATAAACAGGGTTAAACACTCATTTCAATGTGAGCATTTTTTTTTTCTTGGGGACCATTTATTCCTTACAAAACCTGGAGACCTCAGTTTGAACGAGCGCAATTCATTCCTTTCTGTCAGCTGATGGCTGTTCTCTCATCCATAAGGGCTTATTGCCTGATTGAAACTGGAGCGTAACAGGTTGTATCTGCTTTCTGCTGTTGTGCCATTCAACTGTTCCAATGAAGTCTTAACCTCTCCACTTTAATATGATCTAACCAATTTTATATAACTACCATTTGTGGATATTAGGCTGTTGACAAATTACTTTACTTATTTTGCTTCACAACTAACTGTTGCATAACCTGAGACCTTTCCATTAAAAATAATATATATATATACATGCTGGAAATTTTGTTCTTTGTAAGAAAAAAGCAAAGGTGGACAGTTTCAGGTTCAATAAATCTCACTTTCACATGTTTGGAATGTTGCACTCACAGATTCTTTGCTGTGACTCGTCTCTAATTTGTATGTAGGTGTGTCCTTTTGCTTGGCGTATGCATGTCTCATCCCAGCACTCACACAATTAAAAAGAGTAAAACATTGCCTTTCACATCACTTTATTACTACTAGCCTCCAAAATATCCACACATGCATGTGCACATACTGTACTTCACTGGTTTTATCTGGTTTCTTCTATGTTACGTGCAAATTAATGCACACAAATACAAGATTTCATCTTTGATTAACTACAAGTGTATGTAAATATGAATTGCTTCTGCACACTTTAACAGCCATGAAGAGCTCAAACCTCGTCCCTTTTATATTGATGTTAATAACCTCAATAATCCTCAAAATTATGAATGAAGAAGCTAGCTATCATAATAAAACGGAACTCTTTTCTAGATGTAAATATTGTCTTTAGAATTAGGCTCACTTTATGACTAGCTCCTACACACAGTGCAGGGCATTACAGTATGAGAACTATGGAAAATCAGCAATATAATTGATTTACTCTGTTCCTTTAATTGTAGTTATGGATATAATGTCTTCAAGATCTGAAGTTGTAGATAAATATGTGATGGATCAAACCTCATTATTTTGTTGATTGTTAAAAATGATTCTTATATGTCATATTACAGTTAAGCTATACTTGTGAGGGCCAAATGTCCTTACTAATATAATGACATTAAAACCGACTTCCAGATATTCAAAATTGGTCCAGGTATTCCCTACAAAATGTTGGTCCCCATGACTAAAACAGCTTATACATTTTAAATGGGGGATAGAAAAAAATAAAAAAAATAAAAAATAAATAAATATATATATATAATTATTATATAGGGGATAGAATATACCATTTCAAACTGTACAGTTTGTACAGTATAAAAATAGTCTTAAAACACGGAAACCCAATGTGTGTGTGTGTGTGTGTATGGAGATTTTTATATACTCATTAAGGTAAGTTGGAAAGAACTTGTTGAACATGAGCAGATATTCATTCATGCTAACGCTCTCTTCCTTTCTTTTGTATTTTGATGTAATGTTTCTCTGTAGAATTATACTAAAAAACTCATTAAAATGAAAAAAGGTTTATTTATATTTTTAAGCATTTAAAAGTTTAGGGTAAGATTTGTTTTTGTAAAACTCTAAGGTTGAGTGCCCCCTCCCTTTATTTAATGTTAACGTTTTAACTGACATTAACAATGAGAAATACAATTGTTACAGTATTTATTAATATTGTTAAGGTTAGCTATTAAAAAATACAACTGTTCTTTCTTTGTTAATATTGACCTGAGCTAACATGAACTGATGCAAATTTAGATTTTAATAATTAACACAACATAAATGCTTAGTGATTTTCATTGATGTTAATATTAAGTAATGTTGACAAATGGAACCTTATTGTAAAGTGTTCTTGAAAGTGTTATTGTAAAGTGCTTTAAAATTTAATTTATTCCTGGCTGTGATGGTAGCTATGGTGATGGTGATCCTTCAGTTCAGAAAAATATTTGAATATGCTGATTTGGTGCTCAAGAAACATTTATCATTATTATCAATGTCGAAAACAGATGTGCTGCTTAAAACTGTGCTACATCCCTTTTTTTTAAGGATTCTTCAATTAATGTAAAGTTCAAAAGAACAGCATTAACACCATCCTTACTAAACAAAAATAGTAATTCTTTCAAAAAAATCTTACTGACCCCAAACTTTTGAACGGATTTCAGTGAGAGCACTGTTCGTCAGGAAGCTGAATGATGTGTGGATGAAGCTGAAAGACGTGCTGAGTAGCTTGTTTGTGGTCCACTGGCGCCCCCTGTTATCTAGCCTATATGTTACACTAAAATCCCTTTCCATTCCTCAGTCTTGCCTTGTCCTTTAGTAAAAGCAAGCTAAATAGATTGGAGTTTCTAATTATGAATATACTTTTTTAGGATGGTGTAATTTTCACCATATATTGTCAGCTGAAAGGCAAATGTATGTGTTTTCCTTTCCTCGCTCCGCCGCCTGTCTATCCTCGCTCATGAGCCTTGACCCCTCAGGAAGCAAACTCGCTTTCTCTCCTCCTCGTGGTGACAATAAAGATACCCTTCAAGATGGCTGAATTCGATTGGTCACGGGCTAGAGGACAGAGGAGAGAGGAAAGGAGGATGCATCAGTAGTAGGCCTGTTGAGAAGCAGCCAAAAAGTAGGCCTACACTTTCTAGATCTTTCCGGCAGAGTTGAACTGAAACCGTAATCAAACACAACTGTACAAGCTATTCAAGATCTTCAGGATCACTATACAATTACAGGCAGGTGATTTTAATCAGGGTTGGAGCTAAATTGGAGGAATGTGGATCTTGAGGGCCAGAGTTACCTAGCCCTTGTCTAATCAGTAGTGACAGCACTAGAGGGCGCCATTTCTTCAGTGATATCTTAAAGTATTTAATGTCCAGAAAGTCTGTTTATAACAGGGTTAGAAAGATGAATTTAACTGAAACCTTTTAACAGACAAGGTCTGGCAGAAAATGACTGATCGTGTGTGTGTGTGTGTATGTGTGTGTATCGATGTGTACAGGTTTATATTTAATTGTGGGGAGTAATTCCTTAGATCAGCATTGCGGGGAGCAGCCAGCCTACGAGGGAAATGGCTTAGTAAACATACTAAATTATGTTTTTTTTTTTTGAAAATGTAAAAATGCAGAAAGTTTTCTTTGGGTAGGTTTAGGGGATAGAACAGTTTGTACAGTATAACAATAATTATGCCTTTTTTACATTTCTCTTTGAAAAAAGTAATAAAAATAATCCATATTTTTTTAAAATTATTTATTTAATGATATATTTTTATGGCTTATTGAATTATTAGCTTTTCATGAACTCACTACCCCGCTTGCAGTTCCTTTACAAACCCTAGTCTCCAAACCCTAACGTACTGTAATGTGTAATGCCCTTCATGGATTTTTATTCATTTTTATATTTGTTTAGCTTTGTATTTTTTCTTATATCAATATGGTACAAGATTGTCCTATTCAAATCAATATGATAACAAGTTAGGTCAAAAATAATCTAAACTTTTCATCATGCTATATGCAATCTTTAACTGACTACATGTAAGTAATCTACCCATCATATGAAACACACATACACATTTACAGTATATAGGTGTTTCAATCAGACCCGTTACCAAAGGTGTATAAAATCAAGCACCTAGCCATGTCTGCATTTACAAACATTTGTGAAAAAAATGGGACATTCTGAAGAGCTCAGTGAATTCAAGCATGGTACTGTGATAGGATGCCACCTTTGCAATAAGTCTGTTTGTGAAATTTCACCCTTTCTAGATATTCCTCCGTCAACTGTATGCTGTATAATTGGAAAGTGGAAGTGTTTAGGAACAGCAGTAACTCAGCCATGAAGCGGAAGACCACGTTAAGTCACAATGCCAAGTGTTGGATGGAGTGATGTAAAGCACTGGACTCTGGAGCCGTGAAAGCGTTTTTTGTGGAGTGACAAATCGCACTTTTCTGTTTGGCAGATGCCAGGATAACGTTACCTGCCTGACTACATTGTACCAACTGTAAAGTTTGGTGGAGGGATAATCAGTCTTGGGCTGTTTCAGGGGGTGGGCTTGGCCCCATACTTCCAGCGAAGGGAAATCCTAATGCTTCAGCCTACCAAGACATTTC
Organism: Siphateles boraxobius; assembly: GCF_051911475.1. Classification (NCBI taxonomy): domain Eukaryota; kingdom Metazoa; phylum Chordata; class Actinopteri; order Cypriniformes; family Leuciscidae; genus Siphateles; species Siphateles boraxobius. Next base: position 30,116,639 of record NW_027508734.1, on the reverse strand, counting down.
GGACAATGCTATATACTTCCAACTTTGTGGGAACAGTTTGGGGAAAGTCCTTTTCTATTCCAGCACGACTGTACCCCAGTGCACAAAGCAAGGTCCATAAAGACATGGCTGGATGAGTTTGGCTTGGAAGAACTTGACTGGTCCGCACAGTGCCATGGTCTCAACCCTATTGAACACATATGGGATGAATTAGAACGGAGATTATGAGCCAGGGCTTCTGGTCCAACATCAGAGCCTGGCCTCATAAATGCTCTACTTCTACTAGATGAATGGGCAACAATCCCTAAAGAAGCACTCCAAAATCGTGTGGAAAGCCGTCTCAGAAGAGTGGTTGTTTTTATAGCTGCGAAAGGGTGGGCTAACTCCATATGAATGTATTTAGAGTGCAATGTCATTACAATCCCTGTTGGTGTAATGGTCAGGTGCCAATACTTTTTTTCCATTTAGTGTGTGTCTGGCAGTATGTGTATATATATGTGTGTGTGTATATATATATATATATATACACTCACCTAAAGGATTATTAGGATCACCATACTAATACTGTGTTTGACCCCCTTTCGCCTTCAGAACTGGCTTAATTCTACGTGGCATTGATTCAACAAGGTGCTGAAAGCATTCTTTAGAAATGTTGGCCCATATTGATAGGATAGCATCTTGCAGTTGATGGAGATTTGTGGGATGCACATCCAGGACACGAAGCTCCCGTTCCACCACATCCCAAAGATGCTCTATTGGGTTGAGATCTGGTGACTGTGGGGACCATTTTAGTACAGTGAACTCATTGTCATGTTCAAAAAACCAATTTGAAATGATTCGAGCTTTGTGACATGGTGCATTATCCTGCTGGAAGTAGCCATCAGAGGATGAGTAGATGGTGGCCATAAAGGGATGGACATGGTCAGAAACAATGCTCAGGTAGGCCAAATTGCCACTAAGGGGCCTAAAGTGTGCCAAGAAAACATCCCCTACACCATTACACCACCACTACCAGCCTGCACAGTGGTAACAAGGCATGATGGATCCATGTTCTCATTCTGTTTACGCCAAATTCTGACTCTACCATCTGAATGTCTCAACAGAAATCGAGACTCATCAGACCAGGCAACATTTTTCCAGTCTTCAACTGTCCAATTTTGGTGAGCTCTTGCAAATTGTAGCCTCCTTTTCCTATTTGTAAGGGAGATGAGTGGTACCCGGTGGGGTCTTCTGCTGTTGTAGCCCATCCGCCTCAAGGTTGTGCGTGTTGTGGCTTCACAAATGCTTTGCTGCATACCTCGGTTGTAACGACTGGTTATTTCAGTCAAAGTTGCTCTTCTATCAGCTTGAATCAGTCGGCCCATTCTCCTCTGACCTCTAGCATCAACAAGGCATTTTTGCCCACAGGACTGCCGCATACTGGATGTTTTTCCCTTTTCACACCATTCTTTTTAAACACTAGAAATGGTTGTGCGTGAAAATCCCAGTAACTGAGCAGATTGTGAAATACTCAGACCGGCTCGTCTGGCAACAACCATGCCACGCTCAAAATTGCTTAAATCACCTTTCTTTCCCATTCTGACATTCAGTTTGGAGTTCAGGAGTTTGTCTTGACCAGGACCACACCCCTAAATGCATTGAAGCAACTGCCATGTGATTGGTTGATTAGATAATTGCATTAATGAGAAATTAAACAGGTATTCCTAATAATCCTTTAGGTGAGTGTATATACACCAAAAATTGCCATACTGTAGTTCAAACAAAAGCAGGCCACAAATATAGGCTATATAGAGAGACATATCTATGTAGACAAAAATAGATGTTCATTTCCTTCCTTCATTTTTTCCTTGCTCTTTCTTTGATGCTTTATCCAAATTTGATCAAAAAGATCTACAGCTGTGAAACCGGAAGCTAAAAGCATCCAAAGCCCGATGAAGAATGTTTTCCCTCGTGTTTTACTGCTGTCCTGCCAATGTTTATTAAAGATGGTAAAGATAGGAGTGTGGTAGAGAAAAATATAAGGTTAGCTCTGGGTTTCTGTTAGTGCCTGCTGTGATGCTATCAGAATGTCAGAACAGTGGGAAGTGGTTGTTGACTGTGGTCTCATTTAAAGATGGTGGCAGTTGCTTTCCTGCCTGTGTGAATGATTCTTGGTATTGCAGAATGGATGGAAGAGTGCTATGCTTTACGCAGAGATCCAGTCTAATTTCTCAGTGACTGACATTTATTTTTCGTTTGTTTTTCATATCACTTAAAAGGTGTAATTTTTTGCTTTTGTTGCGCTGGCTAATATGGGTGCATAATCCTGCAGAAGTTTTTCAGCCATTTAAGGCAAACATAACTAGCATTCTGTTTCATTCCTACTGACCCATGGATGACAAATACCAACCCAGTCATGAGGGATGCCACCCATCTGATAAAAAAACATTAAGACCGCTCTTGACTCGCAGCATGATGAGCAGTAAAACTGACCTTATAAAACCTGGCAAAAATCCACAGAGAAGCACAAATAGCGACAGTGCAGATGTCCGTCAATGAGACTCTTCTAAAGGCAGCCCATGGTGAAGTGATGGGCCTAGTTGAATGACAAGTTAGACCCAGGGCAATGGTTTCCCTGCTGCTTTGTAAGCAAGTGTAATCATCTCCAGTATCTAGTTAGACATCCTCTGCTTCGACTCAGAAGCAGCTTTCTTCACACCACCATAGCAGATAAATAACTGGTCTAACTGTCTGAATTGAGCATTAGTCTCCACAAAACACCTCAGGGCATATATGGGACACAAAAGTTGAGCTCCCGAATCAGACCCTGAAGATGTCAGAAAAGAGGCCAGATCAATGTGCTGGTTTCCTGAGGACCATCCCGAAGCCATCCAACATCCAACAACCAACACAAGCACAACTCGCTAACCGAATGTGCGTGCACTCACTGATTTAATTTGCATAAGGAACAGCCAACAAAAAAGCAGTTTTCAAGGACATCCATGTCATAATTGCAGGATCACAATGCTCTAGTGAATGGTCAGTGACCAGACCCAAAGCTGTAGACGAGCTGCATCTGGGTACCAGATTTCCGTCCTCCAATTGGGAGAGGAGGACCTTCCTGGGGGGAAGCTTCCTAGGATTAACTGTCAGAAGTCACAAATCAAACCATGGTCTGGGTGGCCATTCTGGTGCCATGAGTAACACCCTGTGCTTGCAATGAGAATGAAGTCTCCATTTTCCTGGATGTAATCGATCCCTGGAAAGATAATCCGCTGTCTGGTTGCATGTTCCCGCCTCCAGTAAACTCAGGATCTCATAAATAAGCTGGGAAGACGAGCGGGATTTCGTGCCACCCTGGTGGTTCAAATGGAACACTGTCGAGGTGTCTGGCAAGAAATTCCTTCGAGCCATGAACACTGCACATAGTTCCAGAAGATTTATATGTTCTGTGGTCTGAATCGGTGTCCAGCAACTTTAAATACCCCTTGAATCCATGTTGGCCCCCACGGCCCCACCCTGTGAGGGAAGCCGGTTACCGATTAGCCCAGGTTAGCCCAGGGGTAGGCCGATTAGCCCAGGGGTAGGCAAGTTCGGTCCTAGAGAGCCGCTGTCCTGCAGAGTTTGGCTCCAACACTGAAAAAAACCTCACCTGCCTATAGTCTTAGTAATCCTGAAGACATTGATTAGCTTGTTCAGGTGTGTTTGATTAGGGTTGGAACTAAATTCTGCAGGACAGTGGCTCTCTAGGACCGAACTTGCCTAACCCTGGATTAGCCGAAGGACCACCCCGTACTGCAAAGACACACCTGTGCGGAATGTACAATGTTTGTTACAATGTACAATGTTTGTTGTACATTCCTGAGACAGGGTGGCAGACATTAAGTGGGAATTCAGTGTCATTCCTATGGACGTAGTGGTCTTTGTCGAGATCAGACAGCTTTCTCTCGTTCACAGAAAAGCCCGTCTTCTTAACGTCTCAAAAGCAGTCAAGTCAGTGCTTTATACAATACAGATTGTTTCAAAGCAGCTTTACAGTGATAACAGGAAAATGATTCAATGATGCAAACAGTTCATTTCGGCTGTACAGCAGCTCTAAAACAAAATAGTGTCATATTCAGCTTAAGTCAATTCTGTGTTGATTCTATTGTTGTAAAGATCATGAATTATTAAATTGTTTAATTTCATCTATACAATACAATACAAAATACCTCCCATCCAAAGAGGAGACAGAGCTGTGCTCACACATCTCAAAATACAGTATGAGTAGTTTTCAGCTTGCCATGTGACCTCAACATGGCAGTCCCCATAAGGGGACCTGATCCATGTAAAATAGTACAGCTTTTGCTACTTAAATGACTGGAGTCTTCATCCATGTATATACACACAACTTTTATTTTAAACATATTTTTCTTTAAAATTACTACCAATTTCTTAATGTGTAAACTTAATGAGGAAAAACACTGACTGCACATTTAAGAAAACTAACAGAATTATTTTAGACTTCATGGGTTACTTTATCAAACCCCAACGCATGGCAGTTTGCCATTTGCAGATCAAACAACAAAGGATAGCTTCTTTGAAACAAGCCATGTAATGAAAGAAAAAAATAGGATTTGAACAGAGAAAACATATCTTTGCTTAATTGGTATTAAAAGCTTGTAGTTAATTAATTGTTCCCGCCAAAAATATTTATTTTACCACGCAGAGTAATTAAATGATAATGGATTAGAACATTTCCAGTCTTACCACAGGGATAACCAGTAACCACCATGATATACTGATCTGAAAGCAAGGATGCTTTCAAACAATAAAAACACCACCTTGAATACTCCTCTTTCTTGAATACACCAGGCTTGCGAAAGCCTCTCTATTTCCTTTTTTATTTCCCCTCCATATTTAAAAAGCTAGATATGATCTCTCCCGCTGCCTTTCATGGTCGAATAAACACTGCTTGTTATTCAAAGCTCGACGAGGATGAGAAACCTTAACGCCGAGGGTTTTTACTCCACTGAGAGCTAGTGAACGGGACACTTATTTTCCATGTACAGTCCCTGACTGGGATTTAGACACCGCGCCTTGATTTGCGTGAATGCACATGTTTGCATGGACGTGCGACCTTCGGTAATAGACTGCGGTTTTACGACGACCCCGGGTAATAACACGTCCATCCAATCTTAATGTGCGTGGACATTAAGACTGCTTTTGTCTCTCTGTTTGACCATATACTCATTATGCTTTGTGCTGACATTTGGGCCTCTTATTCTTTTTTCACTGTCACGTTCTCTCATTTATATCACTACCTTCATCTTTCATTTCATGTGTCACTCTCTTTTGCCATTTTCCCCTCTACTGAGCCTTCATTTGTTTTTCTTTTTAGAGATACATGACCAAATTTCTATTGGTTTTGATTATAGGCTACTACAAAAGTTTGAAGGAGGTCTTTTGCTACCCTCACATGCTTGTTTCTACATCCCAAATTGTATATAGAAGTATATCACATTTTATGTGATAGCAAGATGGCCAGCTAGTTTCCTATTTCCTGAGTATGTTGTCCAATACAAGTTCTTGTCTAAAAACAGTGTGCAACAGACATTCATTTATACATATACATAAACATATATGGGCTCTCATGAGCATCTTGTTTAAACATTTTTTTTTAAAGGCATAGTTATAAAAGTTCTGTCATCATTTCACCAGCATTTTGCTCCAAACCTGTATTAGTTTCTTATTTTGGCTGAACACAAAACAAGATATTTTTAGAAATGTCCAAGTGAACTCAATGTTAACCAAAAGGGTTTTTTAACAACTTTCTTCAAAATATCTTCTTCTATGTTCCTCGGAAGAAAGTCCAACAGGTTTAGGATGACAGAGTTTTCATTTTTGAGTGAACTATTTATTTAACATAGTTCTGAGTGTGTTATTACTTAAACAAATGAACTTGTTTATGCTAAAAGCTTTTATAATATCCATATACCACAAACAAAGACATTTCCCAGTGTCACCTTGCAGTTGCTGTTGTGGTCCGGGTCACAGTGATCCCCTACTCTAAGCTCAAATACAAGGGTCTGCCAGACAACAAGAGATGTGGTAAAAGCTTGTGGCTTGTCCTCTAAATGTGTTCTATTTTTCATCTTTTCTTTGGGGGATTGTTGGTTGGTAGAGGAGGGTGTTGCAGCAGACGCAGGCCTTTTCCGGAGATGAAAAACGGTTTGGTAGTTTGAGAAGCAGCATCTGTCCCTTTTCTTCTCCTCTCTCCCCTTTAATTACACAACACAATAGCCACGAGATGTGCCCATAATCTGCACACATAATCAGCCTCTCTTTTCTCTCTTCCGAGCCCCTATTCCGTACGCTAATTCAATATAAATGTAAATTAACACGCGAAAAGAATAAAGAAATCTCAATCTATTTACATGACTAATCACAATAAACGCGTTCCACATGAAATATGAATTAATGCATCTCGATTAGGGGAAAAGGGGGTTGTGGGTGTCAGGCAAGGAACACTTAAGCTGGTCAAACTTTTTTTTTTTTTTTCTCACACACTATTGTGTTTGTGGAGTGTCTGTAAAAGGCAGGTTAAGGTTGATATGAAAAAATTTACAAGACTGTGTTATTAGTATCATTGGAGACAACACTTACAATAGTGAATACAAAGTCTGGTGAATATAACCTTAATTTAGGATTATGATGGATTAAATAATTATATATATATATAAAAAAACATGAAATCTATCTGTCAGATAATGTTACCAGCTTCACTCCTTGCTAAACTGCAATATTAATAAATTGAAAGAAAAAGAAGATACAATTTTCTCAAAACTTCATGGTTGAACTGATATCTGAGGTACTGGGCTAAAACAAGAGGAACTAATGATTGGATTAGTAGAATTATTTGATGTTCATGGATTCAAATCTTTAAAATACATTCAGAGTTAGTTTGAGGCAATTAATAAAACTTGGCGTTTGCTTTGTTTTATGCCTGTGAAATTATCAGTACTTACTTTTTAGAATGATGGAAATTTTGATCATCCTATCTATATATTTTTTTAAATACTGTTATGGAATCATCTGTGTCAGATTTACCCGTTTCTAAATGGTGGATAAAAGCTAAATAAATGGTGATGATCACTCTATTTGTCAGATGGACTGTCACTATGTCCTAGGCGGTTCTCTGCCAGAATAATGTTATATGATCAGACTTTATAATGATAGTCAAAAAATCTGGCTCTTCGAGCCTAGAGAACAAACTGACTGAAAATGAGGATTTTGTGAAAATTAAATAAGAGCAGCACAATACAACCACAAAGAATATTGTCAGTAAAATGATAAACACATTTTGGTAACTTTGAACAGAAACAGAAAACTTAAATATAATATAAATAAAAATCAAATCCAATATAAAACAAACTCAATACAAACATAACTTGTTTCCAAAAATTTATTTGAGGGACTAAGCAGGTGACAGGTGAAATTTAAGAAGTTTTTTATTTATTATTTACTTTTCAAATGTCAGATTTACTTAGTTTGCATCTCACAGCTTTTGTATAGAAGCACGTTCATAAATGGAATCAGTTCAGTATAATAAATGGAGGTGGTTTGGCACAGAGAGGAATGATTCAATGAGAGTAAAGCCTTGCATGTATCATAATGACTAATACAAGCAAGGCATCATCTGATATATATAAAACTGATTGTGCCTTTCTGAAACGAGCAATATTTCTGATTTGTATGCTTTTTGGACATCTCAGAAATTCAATAATAATTAACTTGATCATGTTTGTTTTATGACTCTAGGTGAGCACTGACAGATTTTTCACATGAATGAAACATTAAACCCAATTTATTTATTATAAACTGCTAATGTTCCATATCATTTGTCTGTTTTATGCGGTACAGTAAGTTGCAGTGATTAAATTAACATAATTCATGAAGGTTGACTAAATGATTGATTGTGTATTGGATATTATCATCACAAATTATGATGGAGTAGACATTGACTATTTTGTCTTGTTTTGTGTGTTGTTACAGTGATGTCATATAAAAATTATGTTTTTCTATTCGAGTTTAAGCCCTCGGTCTAATTTTGTTTATAAACAATGCAGAAAAATATGAGAAGGAATTGATGCCCTGAAGTAAATCTAATGATGTCAGATTTTAGAGAAATAAATAACTGCCCAGAGATCACAGCCGAGACTGTGCTTACATAAAAACTGCATTTCAGCAAACACGCTTCCTTCTGTTTGGGTTTGCTTGTACTATTATCCAGCCACAGAACTCCTACAGTACATCTGCTTGTAAACCACATATTGATCTTTACTGATCTCACTATTATGGTTTTTCTGAGGTGTTATCTGTTACACATTTTCATTTTAAGTACTTGAAGTACTATGACTTTAGATTACTTAAATAGCCTTTGGCAACTTTACTGAAAGTATTCTTGTAATCCTAATGACTACATTATAAATAATATAAGGTGTGTCCCAGTCTGCGTATAAATGCACTATTCAAAGCCATTTTTTATTATAAATAGGGTTTGCTCTGAAAATTCCAATAAGAAGTAGTGTGGAACGTCATACTCAACAGTCGCAGCTTGGGGACAGGCTATCAGACTCCGGTGCTGGATTACAAAATAACCATATATATATATATATATATATATATATATAAAAAATTAAGTACATTGAAAAAGTGCTTAGTGTATAGTGTCATTCGGGACAAAAAAGTTATTGCACTGATATGCATTATATTTGTGAAACTGCAATGTGTTTTAAAGGGATTGTTAGTGTTAGAGTGGTGACTTTAATTGTACATAAAAAAGCACATGCTTCAAAAATGTGGCCAGTCTATATTCTTAAGACTGAATTATATAAGAGGGTGCATTTAAAGCATGTAAATAGCAATACAAAACATAAATAGGCAATCAACATTTAATGCAAATTAATCTGAACTGTGTCTGGTCATGCTCACAGGTATTTCTGATGACAATGTATTGGAGGAAAGCCGCAGACAGAATGCTCTCTCTAGCACCGCTCCACACAACCGTTACCTCCGAAATGTGGCCCAGAACCCTTCAGAGGAGGAGAAAGAGGAGGACAGAGGCGTGCAGAATCTGGGACTTGCCAAAGGTTTGTGTCCCAGCTGGACGCTGTGCCTGTAGGGTAGAAGCCAAAGTCAGAGGAGCGAAGCAGTCTCATGCAGTGTTGATTCATAAAGATATTCAGTTTTGTATTTTTCAAGGTTGCATCATCGAGTCAGATATTAAAAGGTAAGATTTGTCAGCGTGGTGGAGGCGGCATTTACTCATGAAATTTATTTCAGCAGGCAACCTTTTTTAGCCAATACAACTTGCTTTTGACTGCTTTAAGCTCTCAACAGTATCTGGGAGAGAATTTCAAGGTTACAAAGATGTTCCAGTTATTGATTTAAAAGTAATTGAATTCTTCCCTTCTGTTTCCTAGAACCACGGTTAATATATGTTTTCAACTATTAGTCAAGTTGTTTTATTCATTTTGTGTTGTTGTTTTTTGGTGTTAATAAAAGTCAAAGCTCATCAGATTCCCTCATAGTAACTAACTTTCATTTCTATAGGTTTTTTTGACACCAGGAGAAAGAAACTATTGCAGAAGGAGTCCGACACCAAAAAGAAGCGGATGCCAAGACTGGCTCCTCGGATTGGGGTGTGGTTCTAACAATTTTTACAATATACAGAATATTTTGTGTGTGTTGTCTTTACTGTTCATTTTCAAAAAAATAGGGTATATAAAGACATGCCTATTAAATACTGTCACACAAATTATACAAATTAATCTTTTTAAGTAGCCCACATAAAAAGCTTCTTTCTAAATGTTCTGTTTTGACAAGTTGCATTCATGTAGTGTTGTCAAAGTCCGTATGGCCCACTATAGATCGCAATCACATCTGCTTAGTGTAATTATTGTAACCTTTTCTATTGTGTTTTTTGGCAATGCCCCAACATTTGGAACAAGCCAGGTTGCATGTCACCAACTCATGATTTTCCCAATCTTTCATTATCCTGATCTGATGTATAAAAAGCAAAAGGAGGCAGGATGGTGAGAGAAGGTAGAACAGGTCGGACTAGGGTACTGAGGAAAGTGAGCAGGACAAGGGAGAAAAATAGGGGGAAAGGATTTTTAAATTATTCATTTACCAATGTGAGAGAACACGTTTTCACCAGTCTGCCTTTTGATCCAGTCTTAAGCACTGTATGAATATTTCAGAAAATACTCCAGATGTGGTATGTTCTACCAGAACTGGGAGCATGGCTTTAATTTTACTCTGACTACTGCATGTGTGTTTCGTTTTGTTTTTCGATATGAAACAGAAACCCAAATCTGTGCAAAAGCATAGTTCCCATATAAAAAACAAATCAAAGAGATGAAGAGCTACATAGACACATTTTAGTTATACATTGAAAAGCTTCTACTCTGATGTGTTATAGTACATTTTTGCTGATGCCTAGTTAATATGTATTATTTGTTGATAGATATTTATGCTGTTAATTAGCATTGTTGTGAACTGAGGCACTTTGTTTTAATCGAGTGCCGTTTCATTTTCAAAGCCATGAATGTCTGTTCATGCTGTACAGAAATAGCCTAACTAATAAATTGTGTTTTGGGGAAAAAAACCTCAACCCAAAACATTTGAACCATACTAGAAAATGGCTTGCTGTTTACTTACAGTTGTAAAGGTTTTACTTTGTAATGTTGACAGAAAAGGCTTATTTCGGATGCGTGTGTGTCTGGTTATTTTCTATTTTACCATACACAAATAAAGCTTAAAGTTGCACAATTTTTGTATGTTCTGTAAATGTATGAACACTTATTTACAAAAAAAGTTTTTGTGTATTACAGAAGATTTATAATTGCCACTGCATTAAAGCGGCTTGTGGAGTACAGTATTATTCATGGCAAGGTATGCTCACATGACCTGTAGAGTAATTTGGGTCTGGTTTGGTTGACTGAAGTCTCACAGGGCTTAATTATAGCACAGCACCAGCTATATCAGTGGGCCACCTTCCATTGCTTTTAATTTGCAAGCTGTCTCAACTCAGATAAATATAGATCCTGATGGGAAGGAATGCTTCAGATTCAGGTGGTTCTGATTGAAAGAAATCAAATGTACTGGTTATAAATGTGCCATGCATGGACCTTTGAAGTGTGTGTTTGTGACGGTCATGGATTGACCACACATTTAACATGGACTTGAGTTTAACAATGCACTCTCACGCACGCACGCACGCACACACACACCGACTGTTTACTGACACAAGAGTTTATTATGATTATTAATCGAAATGAGTAAATGAAATACATGGGTGCTTCTCAATTCTTATTTGTGCATCCTCGTTTCCTTTCCTTGCGTCTCAGCTCCACCCCCTGTAGGACACAAGGGAAGGCTGCAAGGAAAGAAAATGAGGATGGAGGGATCGAAGGAAAGCTTATTTGTATATTGGAATATTGCACTTGAGCGTCACTTCACTGTGTCATCAACTGCGCTCAAGGGATCTGCCATTATGTTGTTAAAGTTTGGTTATTTAAGAAATTAATAAATAATAAAGATAAAGCAAGATGCCCTGTTGATATATGTGTGATATATGATTTATGTAAACTGCAAAGGTAAAGCATAAATGGAAATTATTGTGACAGATGTGAAGGGGGAGGAGAATTTATACGTGCGTCAGGTTACTCGACAAGAAAGACGTCCGCATAGGATACACCGGTGCATCATCACTCATGACTCAGGAAGCCTCCTCTCTCCTCGTTCCTCGCCTCCTTGTGGTCCAATTAGAGAATTGAGATGTCCTTCAAGATGGCTGAGCTCGATCGGTTTCCGGGTCATAGGATGGAGGATGGAGGATGGAGGAGCGAGGAAATTATTGAGAAGCACCCCCTGTTGTCTTTATGCAATATTGTCTGGCCCATAATTTTAGAGCTCCGACGGGAAAATAGTGGCTGGAATCTTTGGTTCAGCTAAGGTTGGGAATCTACTATTTAATAATTGAGCGTGGCTGTTTCAGGGACAACGCGGCCGAGTTGCTTCTGTTATTTCCTGTTCAATGTATTGTAAATTATATCGTCTGTTGCATAAGAGAGTATGTTATTTATTTTGTACATTATGGCAAAATGTTTCTTCTAGACTCTATATTTATGGGAAAACGTGTAAAGTCTTGTATTTGAGCCTGTCCCTCCCTATGGGGTAATGGTGTTGGCTGCCAGTAATGGAGTTAGTCTGTGTTGGTTGCTGCAGTGGACAGTGTGGCCTGAGTGCTGCAGGTATTTTGTACTTTGTTGACTTTTCTTTTTTTTGGTGTTCTTTTTGGTATTTTTGGTTATTTTTGGAAAGTTTGTATTTGGCATTATTGCCAAATAACAATTATTTTGTTTAATTTTTCCATTAATGTTATATTTTTGGGTTAGGATTTTTCATGTTTTTGCAAGTTTGAATAAATATTCATTTATACTTTAAACTTTTTGAATTCACTCATTACTGTGTTCCTATTACAAATGGGGTCAGAAGTGGGAAGGTCAGAAGAGTGCAGTAGTGAATTTCTCTCTCTCTATCTCTCTGCAAAAAACCAAACAAATTCATAATAATATTTTCGTTGTAGTTTTTATTTTTTTACTCTCCACTGCAGGCAACAGTGTTGGCCCATAATGGCTTCTAAAAAGGTGCGGGCGGTGCGAGCAGAGGTTGAGACACCTGCTAGAGCTAAGATGGAGGGAGATGATGGTGAATCGAATGCTGAGTTGGGGAGCGTCACTGAGGATGTCTCACTAGCGGAGCTAAGAGACATGTTCCGATCACATCTCGCACTGCACCAGGCTTGAGACCACTGCATGGAGCAAGAGGCTGGCCAACAGGAAGTTCGATGGAGAGCAATGCAGTATCAGTTCCCTTTCGTTGTCACTCCAAGTTATGTCGGATGACGACGAATGGGGTTACGCTTAGAAAGCCTATCAACTTTGAGTATACAAAACGAGCCAATGGCAAAGAAATGCCAATGGGTCTGCGGAATTTGCATGGCGTAACTCCGCCCCACCTCTTGTGTATAAAAGGAGGATGCCGGCAACATGCAGATATGTTTTCGCTTCGGAGCCAAGTTTATTCTTCCCTCCACAAGCCATTTCTGATCAACTGTCAGCTACGAGATGAGCAAACTCTCTGGTGTTGGTGTGACGGCGATCTCCAGCGAGTGCACACTTTCCTACTAATCTGTGCAGTGATTTGCCAGTTAGTGTGTTTCTCCCTGGTCGCTTCAGCATCCTCTGGGTTTTCCTCTCACAAAAGAGCTTTGCAGGCGGCACGTTTTATTAAAGATGCCTCGCCCGTGCACTTCTGGTTGCGGTAGGCTCATTTATGAATCTGATGGGCACAATCGCTGTTCTGTGTGTTTGGTCATTGATCACGCTAGAGCAGCGCTCGTGGATGACTCATGTTCTCTCTGTAGGAACATAACCATCGCGTCACTACGGTCGAGATTCAGTGATCTCGCAAGAGTGAGAGTACCCTCATCCACACCCGATCTAATATCTACTACTTCGTCTGGTGGCCAGGATGACCTGAGGGTGACAGTGTAGACCAAGGCACCGACTATCTGTCCGTGCCCCACACCCCCCTCTACAGTGACGCAACCCGTGAGTATTCAGGGGATTCCCGTGGGACCATCTTCGGATGCCCCGCGCGTTTCCTTTGGCACTCCAGAGGAAGATGCGATGTCTATCGCAGCATCACAGGGCGGGCCTGATTCTTCAGTAAGTGAAGACTCATCACTGCTGCCACCCTCTGGTGTGCATATGGCAGTGCCTGAGTCCGATCCTGAGATGACGGCCATGCTTGCCCGGGCGGCCGCGAGCATTGGTTTACAGTGGACCCCTCCACCCTGTCCCGAGTGCTTGCGCCTTTACGATTGGTTTTTGGGTGCGGCCGCCGACTCTCGTCCGTGGCCAACCCCAATACCTTTCTCCCGGACATGCATGTTGAGATCTCTAAATCCTGGAAGACCCCCATGTCTTCCCGTGATTGCTCGTTGATCTCATCCTCCTTTCCTCCCCTCGATGGGGCAGCTGCCCGTGGGTACACTGGGATCCCCCCGGTTGAATGCTCTGTTGCGATGCAACTGTGTCCTCAGAGTGCTTCTTCTTGGGGCGAACTTAAGCACCCATCCCAAGCCTGTAGATTTTCGTCTACGTCAGTGGCGAATTCTTACAGAGCGGCGGGACAGGCAGCTGCTTCTCTGCGCGCAGCTCATCGAAGAGCCCTGGGTCTGTTCTACCCTCGTACATGTCCCTGAGCATCTGGGCCAGGTAGACCTGCAGAGTGGCCATGGTCAATGAGCGACACCTTTGGCTGAACCTGGCTGATATGCGGGATGCCGAGCGGTCCCGGCTGCTCGACACCCCCATGTCCCAGGCCGGCCTTTTCGGCGGTGCAGTCAAGGACTTTGCCCAACAGTTCTCGACTGCCCAGAAACAGACTGAGGCCATTAAACATATTCTGCCCTGACGGCCCGCTGCTGCCTCTACCCAGCCGTCCGTGCAGAAGCCTCAGTCTGTTCGCCGCCGAGGGCGCCCTCCCGCGGCTCCCGCCCCTCCCGCCCGGCCCAAGTAGCACACAGAGTTCTCGGACGACAGTGTGCGCCGCCCCCGAGCCGTGCCACCCTCGTCCCCCTCTGTCTCAGAGTCGGATGACAGTGTGTGCCGTCCCCGGACCGCACCACTCTCACCCCACTCTGTCGCCAGACCCCTGGCAGAGCAGGCCTCTGCGGAACGCTCGTCCTTGCCTGGCCTCCTCTGTCAGGTCGCGGTTAATGAGCGTGCCCCCACACCAGGCCGCTATGCCGTCCACGTCCTGCACCACCGAGGGGACGTCTGCGTTTCACATGACCCCACTGGCACAGTTCTTGGGAGCCTGGCAAGAGCTTCCCACCCTGTCCCGCTGGGTCGCACAAACTATCAGGCTCGGCTACGCGATTTAGTTCACGCGGTCTCCTCCCAGCTTCAGGGGAGTCCGCTCCACTATGGTCGGTGGCAATGCCCCTATCATGAGAGCAGAGGTTGCTACCCTACTGGCGAAGGGTGCGATCGAGACCGGGACCAGGTTTGAGTACCCTTCCACCAGCTGGCTACCATCACTTCCGCTAGAGCATCGTCCACAAGAAATGCCTACGCGTTGAAGTGGAACCTCTTCATCAACTGGTGCTCTTCTCACCGAGAAGACCCCCGGAGATGTTCGATCAGGGTCGTGCTTTCCTTCCTTCAAGATGGGTTGGAGCAAAGGCTGTCTCCCTCCACCCTGAAAGTATATGTTGCCGCTATCGCCGCACACGACGTAGTTGAAGGTAAGCCCTTGGGAAAGCACGACCTGATCGTCAGGTTCCTGAGAGGAGCGAGGAGACTGAATCCTCCTCGCCCTCCTCTCGTTCCGTCTTGGGACCTCTCAGTGGTTCTAACTGCCCTGCAGATTGCTCCCTTTGAGCCTTTTCAATCAGTGGAGCTTAAGTTCCTGTCAATGAAGACAGCGCTCCTGGTTGCATTGGCCTCCATCAAGAGGGTAATGATTGCTCTCCAAGCAAAGGCTGTCTCACTAGATATTGGACGCCATTGCTTTGGCATACCAGCAGCAAGGTTGACCGTGCCCCCTTGGTGTGACTGCCCACTCCACCCGGAGTGTGGCGTCCTCTTGGGCTCTAGCGCATGCGCATGGTGCCTCGCTAACAGACATCTATAGAGCTAAAGGCTGGGCGACTCCTAACACATTCGCTAGATTCTACAATCTCCGTGTGGAGCCTGTGTCCTCTCATGGACTCGCTTCAACCAGCCAGTACTAGGACCCGCTCAGGTGTCTTTGCTTGCTCACTATTCCACTCCACGGACTGGATATGTGCGATATTTTCCTCAGGTGAGCTTTTCCGAAAAGCCCTGAGTTCCTCCACCACTGCTGACGTTGACGCCAGTGTCTATTGCCTGCGCGTCGGCTAGGTGCCTCCCGTGTGCATGGTCACCCCTCTGGGCGACCCCCACATGTGTATTTTCACTGTAAGCCTCTCTGAGCATGTGTCTTTCCCTTGGCAAGCCACCTTGCCACCCCTGGGGTTGAAATATTCCACCTGCGGCTGGATACCCCAGTGTTCTCCATATGGATCTCTCTGGGTCATATGTGTATTCTCTAAGACCCCCCCCCCCCTGGGTTGCCAGTAAGTGCATATTTCCTCTGAGGCATGGAATATGCTCCCTAGTATACCTTGGTATTCCTGTGCTAAAAAGGAGTCCTTCGTCCGTGCTAGTCTCATGACAGGGGTCTCAGATTTACGCAGGACACTGGAAGACAGCTGTGAAGGTGGCGTGATTAGACTGGAAACCCCATTTGTCGTCATCCGACGTAACTTGGAGTGACAACGAAAGTGAATGTCTCGGTTAGGTATGTAACCCTCGTTCCCTGAGTAGGGAACGGAGACGTTACGTCTTCCTGCCACTTCCGCTGTACCACGGGGATCGCCTGAGCTCAGTCTAGGCTCCTCAGCGAAGAAACATATCTGCATGTTGCTGGCGTCCTCCTTTTATACCCACAAGGTGGGGCGGAGTTACGCTATGCAAATTCCGCAGACCCATGGCATTTCTTTGCCATTTTGGCTCGATTTGTATACTCGAAGTTGATAGGCTTTCCAAGCGAAACCGCATTCGTCGTCATCCTACGTAAAGTCTCCGTTCCCTACTCAGGGAACGAGGGTTACATACGTAACCGAGACGTTCTCTCTACTACAACAGGAAGTGCTGGTGAGAACTACACCAGATCCACGGCTTGGTAGTGGTATCCAGTATTGCCTTCCATTACAACCAACAGTCCAGCGAGTACCCTCAGTTTTACAGGATGGTCCAATCAGCAACAGATGACATCACCAGCAGCAAGGCCAGAGTCAACTGAGAATTGAGAGGGAGCCACACCTGCAACGACTGAGTGAGACAGACGATGTAGAGCATTATGGGAGACTCCCTTGATTATGAAAAGGTCAAGGCAGCCATTCTTGCTAAGTATGATATCAACTCAGAGACTTATTGTCTTCAGTTCCGCTCTACAGAGCTGAAGGAGGATGAAACTCCTTTGTTGTATGCCAGAATTAAAGAATATTATTCCAAGTGGGTGCAGCCACAGCATCATACTAAGGAGGAGATTGGAGAGAGAATTGTTTTGGAGCAGTTTTTGCGCACGCTGGCACCTGATCTTCAAGTCTGGATTAGGGAATGAGATCCTGGGTCTGCTGCTTAAGCTGCAAGTTGAGCAGACACTTTTGTGGCAGCTTGACTCAAGACTCAGCCATGGACATTCAAGCGGTGGAAGGAGAGTAAAGACCCAAACAAGCTCCAGCACTCCTTCCCTACTACAGTTCGAGCCATCAATGAAGGCAAGTCTGTGAGTGATAAGGTTGGTTCTGTTAAACAAAGCCCTGTTTTAAAAGTTGGTGTGCGTGGGAGTCTTCTACCCAGGCTGTTCCAAGACCTAGGTGTGTGTGTACCATTCCAAGACCTAGCTGATTTAGTTAGCGAGGTCTTATGTTGATTTGGTTCTTAATGGACACAAGGTTAGGGCACTTGTAGACTCAGGAAGTAAGCAATCACTGGTGCATTGCACCTGACATGGTACTTGTAGTTTTGAGGAGTCATACATCTGTAGAACAGATTTGTTGTGTTCATGGAGAGGAAAGGCAGTACCCCACTGCAAGTACTGAGGTTAATGTACAGGGGCAGGCAGTAGGTGGAGGTAGGTGTAGTGGATGGTTTACCATATCCAATGATTTTGGGCTGAGACTTACCTGTTTTAGTAGATCTACTCACTGATGGCAATGAAAGCATTGGTAAGGAATGCAGTGTAGCTCTGACCCAGGGTTGGGCTCAGAAACAAAAGGCAGATGTTCAGGACCTGAGTATGTTACCTTACTTTGGGGCAGATTTGGAAGCTCAGCCAGGTACGCCTAGGAAACCTAAAAGACAAAAGAGACTAGAGAAACTCAGTTTTGCAGCAGAACATGGTTATGAATCTCTTGTAGAAGAGTGTATGGGCCCAGTAGAAATCTATCGAGGGATTGGGATGTTGAAGCAAGAGGATTCAGTGAGGACCAGTGAGGACCAGTTTTGTAAATTGTAAATTATATCGTCTGTTGCATAAGAGAGTATGTTATTTATTTTGTACATTATGGCAAAATGTTTCTTCTAGACTCTATATTTATGGGAAAACGTGTAAAGTCTTGTATTTGAGCCTGTCCCTCCCTATGGGGTAATGGTGTTGGCTGCCAGTAATGGAGTTAGTCTGTGTTGGTTGCTGCAGTGGACAGTGTGGCCTGAGTGCTGCAGGTATTTTGTACTTTGTTGACTTTTCTTTTTTTTGGTGTTCTTTTTGGTATTTTTGGTTATTTTTGGAAAGTTTGTATTTGGCATTATTGCCAAATAACAATTATTTTGTTTAATTTTTCCATTAATGTTATATTTTTGGGTTAGGATTTTTCATGTTTTTGCAAGTTTGAATAAATATTCATTTATACTTTAAACTTTTTGAATTCACTCATTACTGTGTTCCTATTACAAATGGGGTCAGAAGTGGGAAGGTCAGAAGAGTGCAGTAGTGAATTTCTCTCTCTCTATCTCTCTGCAAAAAACCAAACAAATTCATAATAATATTTTCGTTGTAGTTTTTATTTTTTTACTCTCCACTGCAGGCAACAGTGTTGGCCCATAATGGCTTCTAAAAAGGTGCGGGCGGTGCGAGCAGAGGTTGAGACACCTGCTAGAGCTAAGATGGAGGGAGATGATGGTGAATCGAATGCTGAGTTGGGGAGCGTCACTGAGGATGTCTCACTAGCGGAGCTAAGAGACATGTTCCGATCACATCTCGCACTGCACCAGGCTTGAGACCACTGCATGGAGCAAGAGGCTGGCCAACAGGAAGTTCGATGGAGAGCAATGCAGTATCAGTTCCCTTTCGTTGTCACTCCAAGTTATGTCGGATGACGACGAATGGGGTTACGCTTAGAAAGCCTATCAACTTTGAGTATACAAAACGAGCCAATGGCAAAGAAATGCCAATGGGTCTGCGGAATTTGCATGGCGTAACTCCGCCCCACCTCTTGTGTATAAAAGGAGGATGCCGGCAACATGCAGATATGTTTTCGCTTCGGAGCCAAGTTTATTCTTCCCTCCACAAGCCATTTCTGATCAACTGTCAGCTACGAGATGAGCAAACTCTCTGGTGTTGGTGTGACGGCGATCTCCAGCGAGTGCACACTTTCCTACTAATCTGTGCAGTGATTTGCCAGTTAGTGTGTTTCTCCCTGGTCGCTTCAGCATCCTCTGGGTTTTCCTCTCACAAAAGAGCTTTGCAGGCGGCACGTTTTATTAAAGATGCCTCGCCCGTGCACTTCTGGTTGCGGTAGGCTCATTTATGAATCTGATGGGCACAATCGCTGTTCTGTGTGTTTGGTCATTGATCACGCTAGAGCAGCGCTCGTGGATGACTCATGTTCTCTCTGTAGGAACATAACCATCGCGTCACTACGGTCGAGATTCAGTGATCTCGCAAGAGTGAGAGTACCCTCATCCACACCCGATCTAATATCTACTACTTCGTCTGGTGGCCAGGATGACCTGAGGGTGACAGTGTAGACCAAGGCACCGACTATCTGTCCGTGCCCCACACCCCCCTCTACAGTGACGCAACCCGTGAGTATTCAGGGGATTCCCGTGGGACCATCTTCGGATGCCCCGCGCGTTTCCTTTGGCACTCCAGAGGAAGATGCGATGTCTATCGCAGCATCACAGGGCGGGCCTGATTCTTCAGTAAGTGAAGACTCATCACTGCTGCCACCCTCTGGTGTGCATATGGCAGTGCCTGAGTCCGATCCTGAGATGACGGCCATGCTTGCCCGGGCGGCCGCGAGCATTGGTTTACAGTGGACCCCTCCACCCTGTCCCGAGTGCTTGCGCCTTTACGATTGGTTTTTGGGTGCGGCCGCCGACTCTCGTCCGTGGCCAACCCCAATACCTTTCTCCCGGACATGCATGTTGAGATCTCTAAATCCTGGAAGACCCCCATGTCTTCCCGTGATTGCTCGTTGATCTCATCCTCCTTTCCTCCCCTCGATGGGGCAGCTGCCCGTGGGTACACTGGGATCCCCCCGGTTGAATGCTCTGTTGCGATGCAACTGTGTCCTCAGAGTGCTTCTTCTTGGGGCGAACTTAAGCACCCATCCCAAGCCTGTAGATTTTCGTCTACGTCAGTGGCGAATTCTTACAGAGCGGCGGGACAGGCAGCTGCTTCTCTGCGCGCAGCTCATCGAAGAGCCCTGGGTCTGTTCTACCCTCGTACATGTCCCTGAGCATCTGGGCCAGGTAGACCTGCAGAGTGGCCATGGTCAATGAGCGACACCTTTGGCTGAACCTGGCTGATATGCGGGATGCCGAGCGGTCCCGGCTGCTCGACACCCCCATGTCCCAGGCCGGCCTTTTCGGCGGTGCAGTCAAGGACTTTGCCCAACAGTTCTCGACTGCCCAGAAACAGACTGAGGCCATTAAACATATTCTGCCCTGACGGCCCGCTGCTGCCTCTACCCAGCCGTCCGTGCAGAAGCCTCAGTCTGTTCGCCGCCGAGGGCGCCCTCCCGCGGCTCCCGCCCCTCCCGCCCGGCCCAAGTAGCACACAGAGTTCTCGGACGACAGTGTGCGCCGCCCCCGAGCCGTGCCACCCTCGTCCCCCTCTGTCTCAGAGTCGGATGACAGTGTGTGCCGTCCCCGGACCGCACCACTCTCACCCCACTCTGTCGCCAGACCCCTGGCAGAGCAGGCCTCTGCGGAACGCTCGTCCTTGCCTGGCCTCCTCTGTCAGGTCGCGGTTAATGAGCGTGCCCCCACACCAGGCCGCTATGCCGTCCACGTCCTGCACCACCGAGGGGACGTCTGCGTTTCACATGACCCCACTGGCACAGTTCTTGGGAGCCTGGCAAGAGCTTCCCACCCTGTCCCGCTGGGTCGCACAAACTATCAGGCTCGGCTACGCGATTTAGTTCACGCGGTCTCCTCCCAGCTTCAGGGGAGTCCGCTCCACTATGGTCGGTGGCAATGCCCCTATCATGAGAGCAGAGGTTGCTACCCTACTGGCGAAGGGTGCGATCGAGACCGGGACCAGGTTTGAGTACCCTTCCACCAGCTGGCTACCATCACTTCCGCTAGAGCATCGTCCACAAGAAATGCCTACGCGTTGAAGTGGAACCTCTTCATCAACTGGTGCTCTTCTCACCGAGAAGACCCCCGGAGATGTTCGATCAGGGTCGTGCTTTCCTTCCTTCAAGATGGGTTGGAGCAAAGGCTGTCTCCCTCCACCCTGAAAGTATATGTTGCCGCTATCGCCGCACACGACGTAGTTGAAGGTAAGCCCTTGGGAAAGCACGACCTGATCGTCAGGTTCCTGAGAGGAGCGAGGAGACTGAATCCTCCTCGCCCTCCTCTCGTTCCGTCTTGGGACCTCTCAGTGGTTCTAACTGCCCTGCAGATTGCTCCCTTTGAGCCTTTTCAATCAGTGGAGCTTAAGTTCCTGTCAATGAAGACAGCGCTCCTGGTTGCATTGGCCTCCATCAAGAGGGTAATGATTGCTCTCCAAGCAAAGGCTGTCTCACTAGATATTGGACGCCATTGCTTTGGCATACCAGCAGCAAGGTTGACCGTGCCCCCTTGGTGTGACTGCCCACTCCACCCGGAGTGTGGCGTCCTCTTGGGCTCTAGCGCATGCGCATGGTGCCTCGCTAACAGACATCTATAGAGCTAAAGGCTGGGCGACTCCTAACACATTCGCTAGATTCTACAATCTCCGTGTGGAGCCTGTGTCCTCTCATGGACTCGCTTCAACCAGCCAGTACTAGGACCCGCTCAGGTGTCTTTGCTTGCTCACTATTCCACTCCACGGACTGGATATGTGCGATATTTTCCTCAGGTGAGCTTTTCCGAAAAGCCCTGAGTTCCTCCACCACTGCTGACGTTGACGCCAGTGTCTATTGCCTGCGCGTCGGCTAGGTGCCTCCCGTGTGCATGGTCACCCCTCTGGGCGACCCCCACATGTGTATTTTCACTGTAAGCCTCTCTGAGCATGTGTCTTTCCCTTGGCAAGCCACCTTGCCACCCCTGGGGTTGAAATATTCCACCTGCGGCTGGATACCCCAGTGTTCTCCATATGGATCTCTCTGGGTCATATGTGTATTCTCTAAGACCCCCCCCCCCCTGGGTTGCCAGTAAGTGCATATTTCCTCTGAGGCATGGAATATGCTCCCTAGTATACCTTGGTATTCCTGTGCTAAAAAGGAGTCCTTCGTCCGTGCTAGTCTCATGACAGGGGTCTCAGATTTACGCAGGACACTGGAAGACAGCTGTGAAGGTGGCGTGATTAGACTGGAAACCCCATTTGTCGTCATCCGACGTAACTTGGAGTGACAACGAAAGTGAATGTCTCGGTTAGGTATGTAACCCTCGTTCCCTGAGTAGGGAACGGAGACGTTACGTCTTCCTGCCACTTCCGCTGTACCACGGGGATCGCCTGAGCTCAGTCTAGGCTCCTCAGCGAAGAAACATATCTGCATGTTGCTGGCGTCCTCCTTTTATACCCACAAGGTGGGGCGGAGTTACGCTATGCAAATTCCGCAGACCCATGGCATTTCTTTGCCATTTTGGCTCGATTTGTATACTCGAAGTTGATAGGCTTTCCAAGCGAAACCGCATTCGTCGTCATCCTACGTAAAGTCTCCGTTCCCTACTCAGGGAACGAGGGTTACATACGTAACCGAGACGTTCTCTCTACTACAACAGGAAGTGCTGGTGAGAACTACACCAGATCCACGGCTTGGTAGTGGTATCCAGTATTGCCTTCCATTACAACCAACAGTCCAGCGAGTACCCTCAGTTTTACAGGATGGTCCAATCAGCAACAGATGACATCACCAGCAGCAAGGCCAGAGTCAACTGAGAATTGAGAGGGAGCCACACCTGCAACGACTGAGTGAGACAGACGATGTAGAGCATTATGGGAGACTCCCTTGATTATGAAAAGGTCAAGGCAGCCATTCTTGCTAAGTATGATATCAACTCAGAGACTTATTGTCTTCAGTTCCGCTCTACAGAGCTGAAGGAGGATGAAACTCCTTTGTTGTATGCCAGAATTAAAGAATATTATTCCAAGTGGGTGCAGCCACAGCATCATACTAAGGAGGAGATTGGAGAGAGAATTGTTTTGGAGCAGTTTTTGCGCACGCTGGCACCTGATCTTCAAGTCTGGATTAGGGAATGAGATCCTGGGTCTGCTGCTTAAGCTGCAAGTTGAGCAGACACTTTTGTGGCAGCTTGACTCAAGACTCAGCCATGGACATTCAAGCGGTGGAAGGAGAGTAAAGACCCAAACAAGCTCCAGCACTCCTTCCCTACTACAGTTCGAGCCATCAATGAAGGCAAGTCTGTGAGTGATAAGGTTGGTTCTGTTAAACAAAGCCCTGTTTTAAAAGTTGGTGTGCGTGGGAGTCTTCTACCCAGGCTGTTCCAAGACCTAGGTGTGTGTGTACCATTCCAAGACCTAGCTGATTTAGTTAGCGAGGTCTTATGTTGATTTGGTTCTTAATGGACACAAGGTTAGGGCACTTGTAGACTCAGGAAGTAAGCAATCACTGGTGCATTGCACCTGACATGGTACTTGTAGTTTTGAGGAGTCATACATCTGTAGAACAGATTTGTTGTGTTCATGGAGAGGAAAGGCAGTACCCCACTGCAAGTACTGAGGTTAATGTACAGGGGCAGGCAGTAGGTGGAGGTAGGTGTAGTGGATGGTTTACCATATCCAATGATTTTGGGCTGAGACTTACCTGTTTTAGTAGATCTACTCACTGATGGCAATGAAAGCATTGGTAAGGAATGCAGTGTAGCTCTGACCCAGGGTTGGGCTCAGAAACAAAAGGCAGATGTTCAGGACCTGAGTATGTTACCTTACTTTGGGGCAGATTTGGAAGCTCAGCCAGGTACGCCTAGGAAACCTAAAAGACAAAAGAGACTAGAGAAACTCAGTTTTGCAGCAGAACATGGTTATGAATCTCTTGTAGAAGAGTGTATGGGCCCAGTAGAAATCTATCGAGGGATTGGGATGTTGAAGCAAGAGGATTCAGTGATTGGTCCCATATATAGGAAGGCTCAGGAAGAAGTACAAAACAATGATGCTGCACCAGGTAGTTTGGGGAATCTGCTTTATTAAGGATGGGGTGCTGTATAATAGGAAGGGAATAGATGCTCGAATAGTGGTCCCCTGGAAGGCAAAGGATATTGTGCTTGAGTTGGGCCATTCCATTCCCTGGGCCGGCCATTTAGAAAGGCAAAAGACGTCAGCTCGGATTAGCCGTCATTTTTTTTGGCCAAATATGAATACAGATGTGTAAGAATTTTGTAGAACTGGTCCTCAGTGCAAAAAATCTGCCAGTAGAGGTCCTCCTAGAGCCCCGTTAGAGTCACTCCCAGTAATCGGTGTGCCTTTGAACTGTTAGGGGTGGATGTGGTAGGGCCATTAGAGTGAAGTAAAGCTGGAAATCGCTTTATATTGGTAATCACAGATTACGCAACCAGATATCCTGAGGTTTTTCTTCTCAAGACAGTCAAGGCTAGGACAGTTGCAATTTGTCTTATGCAGTTGCTCTCGAGGGTGGGTTTTCCCAAAACTATATTGACTGATAAAAAATCAAACTTTAAACTTCATGTCCAAGCTTCTACAACAACTGTACAGTTTGCTTGGTGTTAAGGGCGTAAGAACCACACCTTATCACCCGCAGACTGATGGTCTGACAGAGAGATTGAATCAAACACTTAAACAATTGTTGCGGAAGTATGTGAGTGAATCTGGAGCAGACTGGGATCAGTGGATTTCCTACCTATTGTTACAGGGAGGTCCCTCAGTCTTCTACTGGCTTCTCACCTTTTGAGTTGCTATTTGGCCGGAAGGTGCAAGGTCCTTTGTCCCGATTGAAGGAGGGATGGATGGGAGACCAGGATTCCCCAGAGACTCAACATGTTCTATCTTATGTTCTCCAGATGTCGGAGAAGTTGAAGAGTATGACTCAGCTAGCCCAGTCAAACCTTGTCCAAGCACAGCAACGTCAGTGGCAATATTATGACCGAGAGGCCAAGGTCAGAAGTTTTGAGACTGGAGAAAAGCTGCTCGCTAAGTGGCAGGAGCCTTTTGAAGTGGTCCGTAAGCTTGGATCCACCACTTATGAGGTTGCCAACTCAGGAAACCGGCGCTCAAGTTGGGTACTGCATGTTAATTTGCTCAAGAAATGGCATGAAAGGCGGCCCCAAGTGGCTGATGTGTTTATGATTCATCAGGTGAAGGATAAAGATGAGGTGGAAGAACAATACTTACCACTTTCTTCAGTAAACACTGTTGACCTCAATCACCTCTCACCCCTTCAACAAGCATTAGAAACCAGGGCGCACCACTCTGATTCATTATAAGTGCTACCGTATTCCTGAACGTCTACTACCAGCGTTGAAGGAAGAAGTGAATCAAATGCAAGCCATGGGTATCATTGAGCCGTCTAGAAGTCAGTGGTGTAGCTCAGTAGTCTTGGTACCTAAAAAAGATGGAAGTCAATGCTTTTGTGTGGACTTTAGATATCTGGGCCTGTATGTATAAAACTTCTAGGAAATGCTCTTAAGAACAGTCTTAAGCTTTGACTTAAGTGTAAAAAAAAATCTTAGTAAAAAGTAGGACTTCTCTAAGAGTAGGAGACCTTTATAAAAAAGCTAAAAGCAACTTTCTAAGAAACAAAGTCTACAAAGTCTAAGACTGATTCTTAAGTGCTGACTGAAGTAGCACTTAAGTGCTACAAACTAAGGACTACAATGATGTCAACCCCAAATTGCCACCCTCAACCACTGAATCAGCCAATAGTGAGCCTGCAAGTGTGAGGTCACAGAAGCATGACAACAATCATTTAATGTAATTATAATAAAATCATTTAATTAAGACACTGAAACTTTAATATTTTATTTTATTTTTAAAGAATCGCTTTGTATTGTGCAAAATTATCACAAATTAGTATTGATGCTGTGGAATCCTTTTCAATTGATGTCTCCGAAAATTACAGTTGGAGCGATAATGCAAACATTAGTTCCATCTATGGATCCAACAACTCCAGGGAAACTTGCAATCCTCATAAAAGTGTCTTGATTTTGCTGCAAGATTTGAAGATCAGTTGGAAAGTCAATGAACTGCCATACAGTAGTGGCCAAAAGTGATGTCCGGCAAAAAGGAAAATGTTCATATTCACCCTTTATTCAAATAGTATTAAAAAATGTGATAACGATTTTGTAAGCGTATTGTGTAGTTGTGCTTGGAGTGAATTGTTTATTTGTGCGAACACAATAAAACATGCCAAATTGTACAGACATAATTTTTAGCCAGGCTGTCATACAATTAAAATATGAGCACATGAAAAAACAAGAGAGGACAATGAAATATTCTACTACAAATAACTATGTTCCAGTCAATCTAGGATTTTTTTTTTCCTGTGAGCTTTTTAGTTTTTTATATTATATTATATAATATAATATATAATATATATTTATATTATATTTTTAGTTATATATATATGTTACGACCCCTGAGATAGTCTAGGGTTTCAGGGGTTTAACATTTCCAATTTACATTAAAGAGAAACATATATAGCTATGTGCTGTACAAAGAACCACCAATCTGAGTAACTGCGCAAAAAGCCAATACCTTTATTCAGTACCAACAAGGTTAAAGGTAAATATTTAAGCAAGACAAACACATAAAGAATATAAAGAATATATACAGTGGATATATACACTATTCCTGTAAAATAGTCAATACCACAAGAATGAATAGGGGACGTGGGCAGCGCCAAAGAAAAGAAAGTAACAAAACCAAAAGAAGTCTAACTTTTAGAAATAACCTCCAACCCTAACTAAGCAAATAAAGAAAGAAAACAAACATCTTCGTCCATGACGCCCTAACTTATCTTCATTAACTGCTCAGAAAAATCAAAATTACATGGAGTGGCCTTCGCCCCTAACCTAAGGTAGTAGACACAGCTCGAAACCCCTACGTGTTGCAGTGTATATCACGTGACATTCTTACCTGTCCGCCTATTTCAGATCTAGTAACATACAGTGAGAACACTGTAAACGAACTCATGTTACAAAAAACAAAAGAAAATGAACAAAAGCAGAATTTTCACATATACTCGAATCAAGCAACACAAAAGGAATGATAGCAATCAGCAGAATAATTTGAAGTGAAAGTGACGGACAAGTATGGTAACCCATACTTGGAATTGGACCTCTGCATTTAACCCATCCAAGTAAGTGCACACACATTAGGAGCAGAATAGTGAGTAGTGCAGACACACACACTGCAAACGTGGATACACACACCCGGAGCAGCGGGCAGCCTTGAGTGGCACCCGGGGAGCGATTGGGGGTTAGGTGCCTTGCTCAAGGACACCTCAGTCATATTCCTGCCGGTACTGGAATCGAACCAGCAACCTTTGGGTCACCAGTCCAACTCTGTTACCATTAGGCCATGACTGCCCCTTGGGCAAGATATTAACACAGAGCAAGATGGGGAAGATAAACGTCTGGCGTTCTCTTTTAACAGAGGTGTTCTTTTCCCATTGGCGACAGATAGGATGGATGACGTCAGCGCTGATGATGATTGACAGACTACTGGACCAATCACTTGTACCTAAGAAGTGAAAGTAAACAAGAGAAAAGGGGGTGGGAGAAAAAAAAACACACACGCAACACAGGGACGTAACATATATATAACATATATATATATACTCCAAAAAAACTCCATGAGTTTTATTTGTTTTTTTTTGAAAAACAAAAACAAATAAACAGGCATTGGTCATGTCTTGCCTGCAAAAATATAAATAAAGACAGAGTTATGCAAGGTCAACAATAGCGTTCTGTGTGAAAGTGTATTAGTACTTAGTCTGAAGTTCCTTTTGTAACAACTCTATCTGTAGTGCAACCTTTTTCTTCATTAAAGCTTGTTCTATTTGTCCCCTCAATTTTGTGAATTGATTTGACAAATTTTTTGACGCATTTTCAATTTGTCAACCTGGGCCATTTGTGCAGAAGACATTGGACTCTCAATACAAGCCTCATACAACAAAAATAAAGAGGAAAATACAACACTGCAGACATGGGTTTGCATATGGAGAACACTGGGGTGTCCAGCCCGCAGAGTGGAATATTTCAACCCCAGCGGTGGCAAGGAACCTAGCCAACGTGCAGGCAATAGACACTGGCGTCGACATGCTGGAGGAACTCAGTGCTTGTCGGGGAAGCTCACCTGAGGAAATATCGCACGTATCCAGTCCGTGGAGTGGAATGGCGAGCAAGCGAAGACACCTGAGCGGGTCCTAGTACTGGCTGGTTGAAGCGAGTAAGAGATGCCAGACCTGGCTGGTCTGGCATCCAAGATGGCGCCGCGGATGGCTGCCTCGGTGTGGAGCTCTCCAGCTATTGTGTTGTTTTTGTTCGTTTGTTCTGCGTTTAGTCATTCTTTTCCTATCAGTTTCACCAAAGATGAACTACTGGACATTAGGAAACACACACCAGAAACCTTTTCTACAGTTTTTGATTATTCGGACGTTTTGCTGGACATTATCGTCGGAGCGGCAGCGGTGTTGTTCAAACGCGCGTTCAGACGCAAACGCGGGAAGCGAGCCGGCGCGCTGGTTAAACTCCGCGAGCGCGGCCTGCGCACTGCACTCCCCAGTATTCATCTCGCGAATCTCCGATCCCTTCCTAACAAAACGGATGAACTTCTTCTCCTCACCCACACTAACAAGGATTTTTTAAAATCTGCTGCTTTGTGCTTCACTGAAACCTGGCTGAGTGAAGCCATACCGGACAACGCAATACATCTGCCGGGCTTCCAGCTGTTCCGAGCGGATCGCATCGCGGAGCTAACGGGGAAAACGAGAGGTGGTGGATTGTGTTTCTACATTAACGAAAGTTGGTGTTCAGATGTAACAACACTGAAGAAGATGTGCTCTCCTAATTTAGAGGCACATTTCATAAACTGTAAACCCTTCTACTCGCCTCGGGAATTTTCCTCTTTCATTCTCGTGAATGTTTACATCCCTCCAGACGCGTGCGTGAGCGCGGCGCTACAACAGCTGGCTGAAC
This sequence comes from Siphateles boraxobius, assembly GCF_051911475.1. Lineage (NCBI taxonomy): Eukaryota > Metazoa > Chordata > Actinopteri > Cypriniformes > Leuciscidae > Siphateles > Siphateles boraxobius. The sequence goes on along the minus strand of NW_027508734.1, from coordinate 30,087,429 downwards.
AAATATCTGAAACGGAACAAAGGTACCCAGACTCTCTTTTAATCATTCTTGGGGATTTTAACAAAGCAAATCTTTCCCGTGAACTACCAAAATACAGACAGCACGTTACATGTCCCACCAGAGACAGTAATATACTGGACCACTGTTACACCACAATAAGAAATGCGTATCACTCCGTCCCACGGGCAGCTTTGGGGCTCTCTGATCACTGTTTGGTTCATCTCATACCGACCTACAGGCAGAAACTGAAATCAGCTAAACCTGGAATAAGGACTGTAAAAAGATGGACTAATGAAGCAGAGCAGAATCTACAGGCCTGCTTTGATTGCACTGATTGGACTGTTTTTGAAGCTGCTACCAACGATCTGGATGAGCTCACAGATACTGTAACATCATATATAAGTTTCTGTGAGGATACATGCCTTCCTACCAGGACATTCTTATCATTCACTAATGATAAACCATGGTTTACTGGGAAACTCAAACACCTTCGTCATGCCAAAGAGGATGCTTACAGAAGTGGGGATAAAATCTTGTATAACCAGGCCAGAAACAGATTGACAAAGGAGATCAGAGTTGCTAAAAGGAACTACTCTGATAAACTGAAAAACCAGTTTTCATCCAACGACCCATCATCAGTCTGGAATGGCCTGAGGAACATCACCAACTACAAGTCACCATCCCCTCGATCTGTGGACAATCAACACCTGGCTGACGATTTAAATTCATTTTACTGCCGGTTTGAAAAGCCCTCATTCACACCACACACCCGGTCTGATCTGCACTTCACACATTCACCATCACCTCCTGCACTCCAATTATCACTCCCCCCTCCTGCCATCCAACCTGAGCTTAAGGTCTGTGTGGAGGACGTGAGCAGAGTCTTCAAAAAACAGAAGACTAGGAAAGCCTCAGGCCCAGACGGCATCTCATCTGCTTGTTTAAAAGCCTGCGCTGACCAACTGGCCCCGGTCTTCACGCAGATCTTCAACAGATCATTGGAGCAGTGTGAAGTTCCCTACTGCTTCAAACGCTCCACTATCATTCCTGTCCCCAAAAAACCCAAAATCACTGGACTTAATGACTACAGACCTGTCGCTCTCACGTCTGTGGTCATGAAGTCGTTAGAAAGACTGGTGCTGGCCCACCTGAAGGACATCACTGGACCCCTGCTGGATCCCTTTCAGTTTGCTTACAGAGCAAACAGGTCTGTGGATGATGCAGTCAACATGGGACTGCATTATATCCTGCAACATCTCGACAGACCAGGGACTTATGCAAGGATCCTCTTTGTGGACTTCAGTTCGGCCTTCAATACCATCATGCCTGGTCTTCTCACAGCCAAACTGACCCAGCTCTCCATACCATCCTCGATCTGTCAGTGGATCACCAGCTTCCTGACGGACCGGCAGCAGCGAGTGAGACTGGGGAAACACACATCCAAGACACTCACAATCAGCACCGGAGCCCCCCAAGGGTGCGTTCTCTCCCCACTGCTCTTCTCCCTGTACACTAATGACTGCACTTCTAAAGACCCCACTGTCAAGCTCCTGAAATTTGCAGACGACACCACTGTCATCGGTCTCATCCAAAACGGTGACGAGTCTGCTTACAGACTGGAGGTTGAACAGCTGGCTGCCTGGTGCAGTTATAACAACCTTGAGCTGAACACGCTCAAAACAGTGGAGATGATCGTGGACTTCAGGAGGAACAGCCCAGCACTCCCCCCACTCACCATCATGAACAGCACTGTGGAAGCAGTGGAGTCATTCAGGTTCCTGGGCACTATCATCTCTCAGGACCTGAAGTGGGACAATCACATTGACTCCACTGTAAAAAAGGCCCAGCAGAGACTGTACTTCCTTCGCCAGCTGAGGAAGTTCAACCTGCCACAGGATCTGCTGATTCAGTTCTACTCAGCCGTCATTGAGTCTGTCTTGTGCGCTTCCATCACTGTCTGGTTTGGTTCAGCTACCAAATCACACATCAGGAGACTACAACGGACAGTCCGGACTGCGGAGAGGATCATTGGTGCCCCCCTGCCAAACCTCCAGGACCTGTACTCTTCCAGAGTGAGGAAGAGAGCAGGTAAAATCATCACAGACTCCACTCACCCTGGACACCACCTGTTTGAACTGTTACCGCCAAGACGGAGACTCAGATCACTGGCCACAAGAACATCTCGGCACAGCAACAGTTTCTTCCCACAGGCCATTTCCCTCCTGAACAGTTAACACTCCTCCCAAGGCATATGCCTGTAAGTGCAATACTCCCACTGTTTAGTGCAATATCCTACAACTCAGGTGATACTTATATGTAGATTTATTTATTTATAATATTCAAAACACTGTAAATAGGTTCATAATCTGTAAATCTGAAAATGTCTATTCTGACTAAACCCAACTGTGATAGTTTTATTCTCATATATTTATATTTTATTTTTTATTCTTATAATTTGTAGTATTATGTTTCATGTTGTATTTGTATTTGTATATGTCCACTGGAAGCCTCAATACCAAAACAAATTCCTTGTGTGTGCAAGCACACTTGGCAATAAAGCTCTTTCTGATTCTGATTCTGATTCTGATTCTGTACACGAGGGGACATGAATGTGTAGGGTGTCGCCCAGCCTACAGCCCCGTAGAAGTCTGTTAGTGAGGCACCATGCGCTAGAGCCCAAGAGGAAGCCACACTCTGGTGGAGTGGGCTGTCACACCAAGGGGGCATGGTCGACCTTGCTGCTGGTACGCCAAGCAATGGCGTCATGACACAACCTATGCTTGGAGAAGCCTTTCCCTGCATCTTCCCACCATAACAGACAAAGAGCTGGTCTGAGGTCCTGAACACTGCGTACTGTCTACATAGGCAGGAGCGCATACTGAACAGAGCAGTGCCAAAGCTGGGTCTGCCTCCTCCAAGGGCAGCGCTTGCAGGTTCACCACCTGGGTGGGAACCTTGGGCACATATCCAGGCCGGGGTCTCAGGAACACGTGAGAGTAGGCCGGCCCGAATTACAGGCACACTTCGTCAACTGAAAATGCATGCAGGTCCCCTACCCTCTTGATGGAGGCCAATGCAACCAGGAGCGCTGTCTTAATTGACAGGAACTTAAGCTCGACTGATTGCAGGGGCTCAAGGGGAGCACTCTACAGGGCAGTTAGAACCACTGAGAGGTCCCAAGAGGGAACGAGGGAAAGGCGAGGAGGATTCAGTCTCCTCGCTCCTCTCAGAAACCTGACGATCAGGTTGTGCTTTCCCACGGACTTACCATCAACTGCGTTGTGATGAACGGCGATAGCGGCAACATACACTTTCAGGGTGGAGGGAGACAGCCTTCGCTCCAACCCGTGCAGGAAGGAAAGCATGACACTGATCGTCAGGTTCCTGAGAGGCTGAATCCTCCTCGCCTTTCTCTCGTTTCCTGGGGTTGACGAAGAGGCTCACTGGGGGGAACGCATAATTGCGGAGGCCCCGCGGCCAGCTGTGCACCAGTGTGTCCGTGCCGGGCGTGCCCTCGGTCAGGGAGTAAAACAGGGCGCAATGGGACGAGTCGTGGGAGGCAAACAGGACTACCTGTGCGTCCCCGAACTGGTCCCAAACCAGCTGAACCGACTGGGGTTGGAGATGCCATTCTCAAGGGAAGGACTGAAGCTGTGGAGCTCGTAGGCTGCACAGTTCAGGGCTCTGGGAAAATAATAGCTCGAAACGACCTCAGATGCTTCTGACTCCATAAGAGGAAGTGGCGGGCGAGTTGCGACATACGGCGGGACCGTAGACCACCTTGATGGTAGATGTACGCCACTGACACGGTATTGTCTGAGCGGACTAGTACGTGTTGACCTTTGAGCAACGTAAGAGAGCGGTGCAGAGCAAGGCGTACTGCCAGCAACTCAAGGCAATAGACATGCTAAGGGCGCTAGGGTCCTGTCCAGGAGCCCGTGGCAGCATATCCATTGCGCATGGCACCCCAGCCCATGCAACAACATGCCCGGAAGCTCATTCCAGGGGCACTAGCCCGTAGAAAACTGAGGTTCGCCAGGGATGAAGGTCTGACGGCAGGTCGGAGTAACTGGTACTCGGAGCGTGCCATGTTGCCATGCCCACCTCGGGACTCGGTCGCGAAGCCAAAGCTGAAGCGGTCTCATATGAGTAATCCGAGCGGCGATGTTGCGGCTGCGGATGCCATATGCCCCAGTAGCCTCTGAAATAAATTCAGTGGAATCGCACTCTTGCACCTGATTTGTCTCAGGCAAGTCAGCAGTGGCTGAGTGGAGAAGGCAACCAAGTTGATACAGAGAAAAGAGATCCTCTGCACGGGGCAAAGTTTGCTCTTTTCCCAGTTGACCCGAAGGCCCAGACGAACAAGATGGCTGAGCACTAGGTCCCTGTGTTCGCAAACCTGGTCTCGAGGGTGAGCTAGGATAGCCAGTCGCCGAGATAGTTCAGGATGCGAACCCCGTGTTCCCATGGAGGAACAAGGGCTGCCTCGACGACCTTCATGAAGTCGCGAGGAGACAGGGCTAGCCCGAATGGGAGAATGGCATACTGATATGCCCGCGCCTTGACAGCAAACCGCAGGAAGGTCTGAGTCGAAGGAGAACGGAGATACAAAAGTAGGCGTCCTTCAGGTCGTCAGGTCGCAAACCAATCCTGTGGCCGCACACCTTCGAAAATGCATTTGACCAGGAGCATCTTGAATGGCAACCTGTGAAGGGGTCGGTTCAGATGTGCAGGTCCAGGATTGGCCGTAACCCACAGGATTTCTCCGGGGCAATGAAGTAGGGGCGGTAAAACCCGGACCTCGTTTCGGCTGGAGGGACAGTCTCGATTGCACCCTTTGCCAGTAGGGTAGCAACCTCCGCTCTCATGATAGATATCTCTAGTGGAGTGGACTCCCCTGAAGCGTGGAATCACATAGCAGAGCCTGATGGTTCGTGCGACCCACCGGCACAGGTTGGGAAGCTCTAGCCAGGCTACCAAGAACTGTGCCAGCGGGGTCATGCGAACCACAGACGTCCCCTCGGTGGTGCAGCGAAGCGGAATGACCGGCCCGGACGTGGATGGCATAGCGGCCCGGTGTGGGGGCACGGTCATCAACCGCACCCTGACAGAGGAGGCCAGGGAAGGACCAGTGTTCCGTGTGGACCTGCTCTGCCAGGGGTCTGGCGACAGAGTAGGATGAGAGTGGTGTGGCCCGGGGGCGGCACACACTATCATCCGAGAACTCTGTGTGCTCAAAGATGGGAGAGTCAGTTCTTTCTGAGAATAAGGATTCTCCCCCGGCCCTCCACCGGGGGAAGGAGTGGCCCTGCTACCACCTCCTGGAAAGAACTGAGTCCCATCTCTGAGCAGCCCGTCTCAGGAGCGCCGCTTAGCCCGGCGTTTAGCAGGGGGTGGGGCTGGAGAGGGCTGTGGCACCTTTCTGCGGCTTCCTCCACGAGCCAGCCCGGGTGAACGGGCAGGGTGGGAGCTGCGGGAGGGCGCCCTCGGCTGTGGGCAGACTGAGGGATCTGAGCCGATGGCGGGGCTCCTGCTCAGCATCCTGCACATCAGCCAGGTTCAGCCACAGGTGATTGGTGGACATCACTTGACCCAGGGAGCGTGCGGCCACTTTCGTCGCTCGGAGAGCAAGGTCAGTGGCGGCACGCAGCTCATTAAAAGAGCCTTGGGTCAGTCCTGCCCTTGTGCATGTCCCAGAGCATCTGGGCCTGGTAGACCAGCAGACGGCCCGGGAAAGCATGGCCGTCATCTGAGGATCCGACTCGACAAATGCTGTATGTATTTTATGCTGTATGCTGTATGCACTGTCTAATCTTCACTTCCTGAAGATTCTTGCCCGCCCTGTGATGCTGCGATGGACATCAGATCCGATTCTGGAATGTCAAAGGAAACCTGTGGGAGGTCCGAAGACGGGCCTGCGGGCGCCCCGTGATTGCTCGCGGGTTGTGTAAGTGAAGAGGGGGGGGGGGGGGGGGGGCGTGGGCCGAGGACGAATCATCTGCGTTTTATTCCACACCAAACCCTCAGGTCTCCCTGGCCACCAGCCGAAGTACCACCTCACATGGAGAGTGTAGATCGGGGTGTGGATGAGGGGACTCTCTCTCTAACGAGATCATTGAGTCTCGACCGTAATGACGCGATGGTCATGTTCCCGCAGGGAGAACATGAGTCATCCACAAACGCTGCTCTAGCATGATCAATGCCCAAACACGCAGAACAGAGAATGTGCCCTTCAGAGTCGGAAATGAGTCGATCGCAACCAGAAATGCACGGACGAGCCATCTTTAAAAAGACGTGGCGGGTGCGAGCTCTTTTGTGAGAGGAAAAAACTCTGCGGATGTTGAAGCGAGGAGGGAGAAACACACTCACTGCACAGATCAGCAGGCAGTGTGAACTCGCTGGAGATCGCCGTTACACCAACACCAGAGAGTCGCTCGTCTCGTAGAGTGAAGTCAGAAATGGCTGTGGAGTGAAGAGATACTCTTGGCGCCAAAGCGAAAACATGTCTGCATGTTACCTGCATTCCTCCTTTTATTCCCACGAGGTGGGGCGGAGTTGCGCCATGCAAATTCCACAGACCCATGGCATTTCTTTGCCATTGGCTCGTTTTGTAATACTCGAAGTTGATAGGCTTTCTAAGCGAAACCCCATTCGTCGCCACGATGGAACTCGTAGTGACAACGAAAGGGAACTAATGGTATTACAAAGTGATGTGTTTGTCTTTCCCATTGGAAAAAAAAAATTCACTTAGTGCACATGCTTCAGCCACCTCTTGCATGGGAATAGTTAAAAGTGTTGATTTATTGTGTGAAACTCCACAATAGGGCAAAAATGCAATGTCCTTATAATGAAGTACACTTTCACCTGAAATAGGTTTAGCAGTTTATTCTATATCAATGCAATGTATCACTACTCAACATTTAACATAGTTGAAACAGACATTTGGATTTCACTTAATGTAAGGCAGCAACCAATTATTGTACAATGTACAAAGACAAATTAAAAAGTCACTTACTAGTAATGAAGGTGCTGCTGCTGTACCTCTAAGGAAGAGCTGCCACCAGGGATACCCTCCACAATGGGCCGGCTGACAACATATATAGTAGTTGGTTTAATACTACTGACGTGACATATTTAAGGTAAGGTTTATTTGGGCTATAGGGTTAATACCAATTTTGTTGGTATACCTAAGCTTTCATATTGCATTTATTTAATGAATTCCTGATCACTGACACGACCTAAAATAAAACCCTCCGGTTGTTTCATGTTTGACAGCTGAACAGTTGAACAGCTTCTTCAAGAAAGAACATTTTCTCCAGACTGTGAATTCATTAAACACTGCCTCACATGACTTACGTACTCCTAAATATATGATTCTGAATGGTCAGTTGCAGCATTTGGTACCAGGGCACGATAATTAAAAAGTAAGAGTAAAAGTTTTTTGCAAATGTTTTCTGTACACTATAGACAAATGTGCTTCACTTAAAGTATACCAACAGGCATTTGGCATAATCTGAAAACTGATGTAGAATGATCTCCTGTTGTAAACTGGGCGATGACTAAGACAGTCTGGTCAGCGGATAGCAATAACTGCCGTAGGCTTACAATGTTTAAAAAAAAATTGCCTTTGTGAGATGGAGAATGAGGGAAAGAGAGATTCAGAGAGTAGTCTGCCCCCTCACCTCCCACACATCGACCCATCTCAGGTAAACAATGCTCTAACACAGCTCTCCGGTGAGATCTTTCTCTCTTACTCCTGTTTCCTTCCATTCTCTCTATCCTCTGGAGTCTTTTTTCTTTAGTTTTGCTTATTCTCTTTACTCCCCACCTTTCTTTTGTCTATGCCTGAGGAAAATTTGCTTCTACATTATAACCCCAAATGGTTTCAACCATCTTCAGATCTCTTTAGCATAGAGACACACATGATGTTTTCCATGTGAAACCACTTTTATAAGAAACAGTCTCTGTATAGCTTAATCATACTGTAACAGGTCTGAGCTACACTGATACCAGTGTCCAGATGCTTCCTTGTACCTACCCAAATATTATATCTTAAAGATTTCACTGGATGCACACATTTTTCTTTTACCCAAAATGAACAACCAATAAGAAAGACAGACGATATGTGCATGCACACACACACAGAGATGAGAAAATCATTAATTAATATGGTCACTTTAGCTGAAGAAAAATATAAATAAATAAGTAATTTCTTTAGCACATACAGTATTCAAAACAAAGTCAGCGATAATGCAGGGTTAAAGTAATTTTCCCTTAACCAATGTTAAGATTACCCAAATTACCACATTATAATGTTCAACTTCATTAAGCCAACTCATGAAACAAAGGCCCTAAAAACTCCCTAAATAGTGTTATCTGTGCTTTTGCCTTCAGTTACGCTTTTATTTACTGATCCTTAATAGCAAGCATTGAATTAATTTGTTTTTGCATGTCTCGTAGTTAACACACTCGTGCAAAAGAAAATGTTGACACAGCATCTCATGAGGCATTAGTTCAATATGAGCAGACATGATTTATGAATAGGTTTAACACAGTAATTAGCTTGCTGTTTTATGTATCTAAGGGGAACCGGCCTGCCATGGCCACAGCTCAATTCACGATGTGGAGGAAAAGCTAAAGCATTACATTGCTATGGGAAGTCTGATCTGTGACTCAACATTTCTCAGTAACATACTGTATGCATCAGGGAAATAAAATATTTGAAGATTAAATGCTGTCTGAAAAGATAAAATGAGGTAACACTTTATTTTGATCCACTTTAGACATTCTACCTATAAGTAACTTTCAACTACATGTCAACAAACTCTCAATAGAGTATTCGTAGACTGTCTGCTTAATATCTGCTAACACATTATTTTGATGCCCCTCCAACAGATATTCTACTGACTAAGTAACTTTGCAACTGCATGTCAACTTATTTACTACCCTAGTGAAAAAAAATATACTTTATTGTATTTGAAATATATTCCCTTTTTCAATAGTACATTGCAAATATATATCTTTAAATATATTAAAGGTATATTAGCATCATGCTTTTACCTATTTTCTAAATACAACTTTTAACACTTTAAAATAATTGTACTTTAGTATATTTTCTGAAAATGTATTTTAGAAAAATATACTTGAAGTGAAAATTCAGTCTCTCATGAACAGCACATTAATAGTAAATCTTTGTTCAGGATTAGCATAAATGTTTTTGAATATTGTTTGCAAATCTTTCAGCTATTTTTATTTCATTTAAAATACAGTGGGGAAAATAATTATTTGACCCCCTGATGATTTTGTAAGTTCGCCCACTTACAGAAAAATGAAGGATCAATAATTTTTATGGTAGGTTTATTAAAATTGATAGAGACAGAATATCAACCAAACAATTCAGAAAAAAACACATTATATAAAGGTTATAAATTGATTAGCATTTGATCGAGTAAAATTTGATCTCCTACCAACCAGCAAGAATTCTGCCTCCTACAGATTGGTTATGTGCCCATGTGTAACACAAATTAGTCCTGTCACTTTAAGAAAGTACTCCTAATGTCAGCTCGTAATGTGAATAAAATAAACATGTCCACAGAATCTGTATCTTCCATTCCAACCTCTCCACCACCATAGGCAAGACCAAAGAGCTGTCAAAGGACATCGGGGACAAGATTGTAGACCAGCACAAGGCTGGAATGGGCTACAAGACCATCAACAAGAAGCTTGGTAAGAAGGAGACAACTGTTGGTGCCATTGTTCAGAAAAGGAAGAAATACAAAATAACCATCAATCGCTCTCAAGCACGGAGGTGGAAACATTATGCTCTGGGGCTGTTTCTCTACTAATAGTCCAGGCAAAGAAACTCATTTTGGAGCCAAAAATAGAACTAATTGTAAGATAATTTTTTTCAGCATAGATCATTTCTATAAGGTGTCCAGAACAACATACTAAAAGTCCTAAGAAATTAGTTGAGGAAATATGTTAAATTCTCATCAATCCGAGCTGTGTGCCAGTAAGGCCAGACAACAATACACCCCAATGGGGCTATTTTTTTCCTTTACTCCTATCAAAACAAAACTTTATACAATGAAAGTATCCATGAAAAGTAAAAAAAAATGTGTTACAAGTTTCTTTGAAAATTAATTGTAATATGCAAATGAGCTACACCAAGAGATAGACACACTTTCCAGACATTCCAGCTCTTTAAAATAATTTTGCCAGACACCAAAACTGCTTTTCTTTTAGTGAGGAAGTATTTCAGATCACCCTAACCCCACACATCAGACTTCCACCGTTTGTAAAGTAGCTTTGCAGTGTTATGAGAAGCTAGCAACAGCACTATCGAGGCTAGAAACCAAATCGGAACATTTTAAGTTACCAACTCCTTTCTAACTAAAAATTTTATTGTAGACACATTTTGCTTAAGGCCAAAACTACTTTTCATCTTGAAGTAGCATCACCTACTCTACTGAAACGAACTAACGTTAGCTTGCTAGCAGTAGGAAATTCAATTGGGCCTAATTTCATTATAGACAACACAGTTTTTTTTCTTTTTTGTTTATGCAGTCTGTAATGTATGTAAACAGAGAAATGGAGAAGTGTAAAATATGTAATGAGTCATTCAGTGATGAAAACACATCGGTTGTTCTACGAGCAAAAGGCAGCAATGGTGTGAACCGTGCCAGTGCTCAACGTGGAAGTAGCTTAGTGACAATTCCTGGAGACAGAGTACACATCGAATGCCGCAGCAACTATTGTAAAGCAGAAAATATTGTACGTGATAATGTAATACCATCTTTGCAACAACCACAAATCAAACATAATCTCCACTCAGAACAAAACTGCGTTTTTCAAGAGCATTGCTTGCTCTTTGGACAACCAACTGAAATAGATAAGAAAAATAAGCAGAGAGAGAAAATTGATATCTACCCAGTAAGAACAGGAGACTTTCAGGAAATTATTGTGCAGGTTTGCCACTTAAGGAACGTTGAAGGGTCTGATAATGGTCTGTTTTGGGGAGAATATCATCTGTCCATGACCTTCATGCAGCCGATGCAATGTACCACAACATATGCAACACTAACTTTCGAAATATGAAGAATATTCCGAGTCAATTCTCTGCAAAACCTGGCAACAAACCCAAAAGATTCAAAGTCGGAAGACCTGAAGATTGTGAGAGAACAACAGCATTCCTAAAGGTGGCAAACTTTGTGGAAGAATACGATGATGAAAAAATTACTATTCAAGACCTTATGGTAAAGATGACAGAGTACTTGCAAGACACAGGTTGTGAATCATATTGTGCTAAGTGGATGAAAATTTAAATAAAGGAACACTTTGGAGATACAGTAATAATGACTGGCCTGGAAAATCAATGTGTGGTCACTGTACGAGACACAGCCCACTCAATTCTTCGTGAATTTCACAAGCAACAAAAATCTAAGAATCCAGAAGATGAGAAGCTGAATATAATTAAAACCGCTGCAAAGTTAATTGGAAGTTATGTCAAACAAATGGAAGTCCTAAACGACTCTTACCCAAACTCAAGTGAAATTGCAGCTGCTGCACGCTATGTTCCAGAGTCACTACAAGTTGTACTGAGGAATATGTTTGCTGGTAAAAACATTGATACAAAGGTTGCATCAATCGGACAGTCCATCATGCAAGCAATAAGACCAAGGATGATGATTGCACCTCTTCAGCTTGGCCTAGGGGTCCAGATGCATCACCATTTTGCATCACGCTTTTTGGTAAACACACTCCATGAGCATGGTTTTGCCTGTTCCTATGCTGATGTGATGAAATATGAACAGAGTGCAGCAGTGGCACAAGGGACTGAGATCCCTGGATTCACAGAAGAGCATCATATACAATATGTTGCAGACAACGTCGAACACAATGTGGCAACCATTGATGGTACTGGGACGTTCCATGGAATGGGACCCCTGAAGACCATACCGGCGGGGGTTATACCCCCTGGCAGGTACTACCAAGCCAGGCAGTTTTCAGGTTAGAGGCCAGTCTAAAAGCAGCATTGCCATCAACCATTGGCAGTAGGATGATTGAATGAAGATTGGGCTGATTTGTCATACATATTAAGGGTGTTTCTGGCTATGCACATTAGGACATATTCAATAAGTGTGGAGCTCATGTGCATATTCAGATTCATTTCAAAAGAAACTTGTAATACAAAAAAAGTTACTTTTCATGTATACTTTTACTTTGTAAAGTTTTATTGTGGTAGGAGTAAAGGAAAAAATTAAGCCTATTTGGGCGTATTTTGGGCATATTCGATAAGTGTATAGCTCATTTGCATATTAAAAATCATTTTCAAAGAAACTTGTAATACAAACGAATGTACTTTTCATGGGTACTTTCATTGTGCAAAGTTTCATTTTGATAGGAGTAAAGGAGAAAAATAGCACCATTGGGGTGTATTGTTGCCTGGCCTTATTGACACACATCTCGGATTGATGAGATTTTAACATATTTCCTCAACTAAAAAATTATTTTACAATTAGTCTGTCGTAAAACGTTACTTTGCCTGGACTATAAGGGTACAGGACGAATAAATCTTGGACGTGAACCTCCTTCTCTCAGCCAGAACACTGAAGATGGGTTGTAAATGGGTCCAGAATGACAATGACCCAAAATATACCGCCAAGGCAACAAAAGAGTGGCTCAAGAAGAAGAAGCACATTAAGGTCTTGGAGTGGCCTTGTCATTCTCCAGACCTTAATCCCATAGAAAATCTGTGGAGGGAGCTGAAACTTCAAGTTGCAAAGCGACAGCCAAGAAACCTTAAGGATTTAGAGAGGATCTGTAAAGAGGAATGGACCAAAATCCCTCCTGAGATGTGTGCAAACCTGGTGACCAACTACAAGAAACGTCTTACCTCTGTGCTAGCCAACAAGGGTTTCTCCACCAAGTTCTAAATATGTATTGCTTGGGGATCAAATGCTTATTTCACTCACTGAAATGCAAATCAATTTATAAAGTAATGTGTTTTTTTCTGGATTTATTGGTTGATATTCTGTCTCTGTCCGTTAAAATAAACCTACCATAAAAATTATAGACCCTTCATTTCTTTGTAAGTGGACAACTTACAAAATCAGCAGGGGATCAAATAATTATTTTCTCCACTACAATTCTCAACACAAAAATAAACTACAATTTATAACATAAAAAATTATATATCAGTGTAACGATGGTTTAGTATGAGGGATGAAATAAGACAAGGGTCGGCGTAACGGGGACTCGTACACTTTATTAAATAAACACAAAAATAAAGTAAAGGTGCGCCACATGCGCGTTCACCGTAGACTCGTCTACAGCACAGTTCATAAATACTCCTTCCTGCCACAGCCATCTGCGCCCCCGGCCTGTTGACCACCTGAAATTTAAAAGGTTGTAATGCCAGATACCAACAGGTGATCCGCGCGTTGGTATCTTTCATGCGGTTGAGTCATTGAAGGGGACCATGGTCCAAACAGAGGGTGAATTCCCGTCCCAAGAGATAATAGCGGAGGGTGAGGATGGCCCATCTGATGGCAAGACATTCTTTCTCAATGGTGCTGTACTTAGTCTCTCTCTTAGAGAGCTTGCGACTAATGTACAGCAACGGCCGCTCTACACCCTCTATCTCCTGGGACAGGACAGCGCCCATCCCCCTGTATGATGCGTTCGTCTGCAGAATAAAAGGGAGAGAAAAGTAAGGAGCCTGTAAGAGCGATCCGCCACACAGAGCAGCCTTTATCTGGGTACAGGCCTGCTGACACCGCTCCGTCCACTGGACGGTATCTGGTGCATCCTTTTTAGTTAGATCAGTCAGCGGGCTAGCGAGGTCCGAATAATTAGGCACAAACCTTCTGTAATATCCCGCTAGCCCCAGGAACTGTCTAACCTCCTTTTTGGTCTTAGGTCTTGGACAGGTCGCAATTGCTGCAGTCTTATCAATTTGGGGACGCACCTGTCCATGACCCAAGTGAAAGCCCAGATACCTAACCTCCACACGCCCAACCGCACATTTCTTCAGGTCCCGGCCCCTCGCAGCGCCCCGAGGACAGCCCGCAAATGCTGCATACGACGCTGCCAATCATTACTATAAATGATAATATCATCCAAGTAAGTCGCGGCATATGCAGCATGCGGCCGGAGAATTCTGTCCATCAGGCGCTGAAAGGTTGCCGGACCCCTGAACAAGCAAAAGGGAAGAGTAACAAATTGGTGTAATCCAAACGGCGTTGTGAAGGCAGTTTTTTCTTTAGACATTAGAGTTAAGGGGATCTTCCAATATCCCTTCGTTAAATCCAGTGTCGAAAAAAATCGAGCGGTGCCAAGCCGATCAAGCAACTGGTCAACCCGAGGCATTGGATACGTGTCGAATTTCGACACAGCATTCACCTTGCAATAATCCACACAGAACCGGACCGAGCCGTCAGGTTTTGGTACCAAAACTATTGGGCTTGCCCAGTCACTGTTGGATTCTTCTATTACCCCCATGTCCAGCATAGCCTTCAATACCTCCTGAACTACTTTCTGTCACGGCCGGTTGAAGTGAACAAGAGAATAGGATCCATTTGCAGCATTTATTAAACATACAAACTCAAACTACAGAAACGTAAACTCAGGTACAAGAAACAAAGTCAGGACAGAACAACCAGCTAACAAACATTAAGCACTCGCAAAGACTACACAAGACACACAGGCTTAAATAAGCTAACATGATAACGAGAGGGTGTGGTCAATGGGAAACACCTGGGAAGACTATTAACACTCAGGGAACAATTAACCAAGAAACATAACAAACCCACAAGACTAACACATGACCACTAAACATGAACCCATAGACAAAACACAGAACTAAATACTTGACAGAATCCCCCCTCTAAGGAGCGGATACCAGACGCTCCACAAACATAAGTCCCAGGTGGTGGTGACACAGAGGGAGTCCAAGAGGGAGGTGGGAGGGACAAACAATGAAATAAACTGTGCCTGCAACCAGGACGGGGCAGGCAGTTCAGGAACAAGCTCAGTGGTGCCCTCTACCACCTGTTCCGGGTCAAGTCTGAGAGCGACCTCCATGACGTGCTCCGAGACCGACTCTGGAGCGACCTGTACGGCGTGCTCGGGAACAAACCCACGAGCGACCTCCACGGCATGCTCGAGAACAGACTCGGCCTCGCTCTCAGTGACAAATCCGGGGACAGCCTCCGCCGCGATCTCAGGGACGGCCTCCTCCGCCGCGATCTCAGGGACGGCCTCCTCCGCAGCGATCTCAGGGACGGCCTCCTCCGCCGCGATCTCAGGGACGGCCTCCTCCGCCGCGATCTCAGGGACGGCCTCCTCCGCCGCGATCTCAGGGACAGCCTCCGCCGCCGCGATCTCAGGGACGGCCTCCTCCGCCGCGATCTCAGGGTCGGCCTCCTCCGCCGCGATCTCAGGGACGGCCTCCTCCGCCGCGATCTCAGGGACGGCCTCCTCCGCTGCGATCTCAGGGACGGCCTCCTCCGCCGCGATCTCAGGGACGGCCTCCTCCGCCGCGATCTCAGGGACGGCCTCCTCCGCCGCGATCTCAGGGACGGCCTCCGCCGCCGCGATCTCAGGGACGGCCTCCTCCGCCGCGATCTCAGGGTCGGCCTCCTCCGCCGCGATCTCAGGGACGGCCTCCTCCGCCGCAATCTCAGCGACGGCCTCCTCCGCCGCGAACTCAGGGACGGCCTCCTCCGCCGCGAACTCATGGACGGCCTCCTCCGCCGCGATCTCAGGGACGGCCGCCTCCGCCGCGATCTCAGGCACGGCTCTCTCCGCCGCGATCTCGGAGACAGCCTCCTCTCCCGCAATCTCGGGAACAGCTTCCTCCGCCGCGATCACAGCTTTCGGGAATAAAGTAAGCTTGTGGGGCTCCCCTTGAACCGAACCCACATTGAATGGTCAGTTGGTTATGAAAAGGGCAAAGCCAACATACTGTGCCAGTGTGTATTGCGGGGTATCAAACGGCATAAGTGAATAAAGGAACTTGTCGATTCCCCGACCAAACATATCTTTCAAAGCAGCGTCCTCAATATCAACCCCCTGCAATATTCACAAAACTCCCGCACATACTCATCCATCGGACGATTCTCCTGGCGGGAGCAAAAAACTGCTGGATCCTTTGTGTAGTGAGTGCTTCTGTCACGGCCGGTTGAAGTGAACAAGAGAATAGGATCCATTTGCAGCATTTATTAAACATACAAACTCAAACTACAGAAACGTAAACTCAGGTACAAGAAACAAAGTCAGGACAGAACAACCAGCTAACAAACATTAAGCACTCACAAAGACTACACAAGACACACAGGCTTAAATAAGCTAACATGATAACGAGAGGGTGTGGTCAATGGGAAACACCTGGGAAGACTATTAACACTCAGGGAACAATTAACCAAGAAACATAACAAACCCTCAAGACTAACACATGACCACTAAACATGAACCCAAAGACAAAACACAGAACTAAATACTTGACACTTTCTTTTTATGTTCAGGTAAGCGATAAGCCCGGCTGCGCACTACTACACCTGGCTTGGTCTCAACGTGGTGCTGAATGAGGTCGGTTCGGCCGGGCAGGGGCGAGAACACATCAGCAAACTTCGTTTGTAAATTGCGTATATCAGTGATTTGGAACGGCGAGAGGTGGTCTCCACCAGCGACCAGAGCAAGTGATTGAGACTTTGAATTCGCCTCTGGACCAAGATCCTCCTCCCCACTCACTACCGTTGCCAACATCACTGACTCCGCCTCGCTCCATTTTTTAAGGAGTTTGAGGTGGTAAACCTGATGTGCCCCTCCCCTATCCGTACAAACTACTTCATAGTTGAGATCCCCAACTCGCCGTGTGACCTCAAAGGGTCCTTGCCACTTCGCGAGTAATTTCGAACTGGACGTGGGGAGTAATACAAGTACTTTATCTCCCGGTGCAAATTCGCGTAGTCTAGCCCCCATGTTGTACAGCCGACTTTGTTTGTCCTGGGCCTGTAACAAATTCTCCATAGTAAGCCGCCCCAAAGTGTGGAGTTTTGTTCTCAGGTCCATGACATATTGAATTTCATTTTTGCTATTCGAAGGTCCGTCCTCCCAAGTTTCTCTTAGCACGTCCAGCACCCTGCGGGGCTAACGCCCATAAAGAAGCTCGAAGGGGGTAAACCCTGTGGAGGCTTGGGGGACCTCGCGTACAGCGAACAAGAGAGGTTCTAGCCACTTATCCCAATTTTTGGCGTCTTCCTGTACGAACTTCCTAATCATTGACTTCAACGTGCGATTAAAGCGTTCCACCAGTCCGTCTGTTTGTGGGTGATAGACGCTGGTGCGAACCGATTTAATGCCCAATAATTCGTAAAGCTTGCGAATAGTACGTGACATTAACGCCGTGCCTTGGTCGGTGAGAATCTCCTTTGGGATTCCCACCCGGGAGATTAACTGAAACAGTGCGCTCGCTACGCTCTTGGCTGAAATGTTGCGAAGCGGCACTGCTTCTGGGTATCGTGTTGCATAATCCACTAGGACTAATGCAAAGCGATGCCCTCGTGCGGATCGTTCTAATGGCCCGATGAGGTCCATGCCAATTCTCTCGAAGGGTACCTCCACTAAAGGAAGGGGGCACAACGGTGCTTTTGGGTTGGCCGGTGGGTTTACCAACTGACATTCACGACAAGACGCGCACCACTTGCGCACGTTCTCGTGAATGCCCGGCCAAAAAAATCGGGCCATTAGACGATTTAGTGTTGCTGTCTGCCCTAAATGCCCAGGCCTTGGATTACAATGAGCCGCCGGGAAAAGCATTTCCCGACGGCTTTTCGGAACTAACAACTGTGTTGTATCTTGCTTTGTCTGGGCATCCTGGCTCACCCGATACAACTTATCTTTTATAATTGCGAAACAAGGATATGAAAGAAGTCGTCTGGGTGGAGAGGCTGTCCGTCGATTGTGCGGACCTGATCAAATGCATTTTTAAGCGTTTCATCTCGGGACTTCTCTAGAGGAAACTCATTACGCTCCAAAAGATCCTGTCTTTCAACAGCGTTCCGATCCTCTGGCGCAGGTTCCGATGGTCCCGGCACAGCCTCTCCCACCTGAGCAACCGCTCCCTTCCCCCGTTTCCTTTTATTCCCAGAAACACCCGCACATAAATCAAGTTCAAGTTCAAGTTCATTTTATTTATATAGCACATTTTATAGCAGTCACTGACTGACCAAAGTGCTTTACAGAACTACAAAATTAGAAGACACCAGCACCATGAGTAGTAGCACATCATAGAACAGTACAAAAAGGTTAAGAACAGCTTAAAACTGTAGACGTCCAAGCAGTCTCAGAGATTATCAGTAATAGAAAATAAAAAAAGAAAAGACAGTAACAGGTTTAACATAGTATCATACTCAAAGGAGAGAAATATAAAAATAGACAGAAAGGAATATATAAGTATATGTATATCTACCCATACGCACACGTACACACACATACATATGTGCATATAAATACACATACACACACACACACATACATACACACACATATATGTACACATATGCACATATATACATGTACATGCACCTTATTTATAGGCCAAAGAGAACAAGTGCGTTTTTAAAATTGACTTCACAGTAAATCACAGACTTCACAGGAATTCACAGTAGGGGCTATCCGAACGTCCAAGGGCAAATTGTTCCATAGCCGAGGCCCAACCACCAAAAAAGCTCGATCCCCTCTACGTTTAAGTCTGCATTGAGGGACTTGTAACAGATTTTTTTCACCTGATCTCAGACTTCTTGACGGCGTGTAAGGTTGTAGCAGTTCAGTTAGATAGCTAGGCGCTTGGTTGCATAGGGCTTTGTACACAAATAACAGGATTTTAAACTCGATTCTGAGATTAATGGGCAGCCAGTGAAGAGACCTCAGAATTGGGGTGATGTGGTCACTTTTCCGACTATTTGTGAGGAATCTTGCGGCGGCATTTTGCACCAGTTGAAGACGAGCAGTTTGCGTTTTCGCAAACTAAATAAAATAAATGTCCCAATAACACTTTAAACCCCGGCCAATTGGTTCCCAAAATTAGCGGGTGTCGGAGGTGCTGACTTACGGCTACCTCCACACTATGCTTTTGGCCCCTAAATTGGATCGTGACTGGCATTAAGGGATACTCCACCACTTCCCCATGCATACACCTTACCTTAACCATGCGGCTATTATCCAATGCCCCAGGTTGAATCTGATTTTGATGGATGGAGGTTTGGTTACAGCCTGAATCCACCAAAGCCTGAAAAGTACCCCCCTTTATACTCACTGGTATTTGATACAACCCAGCTCAAACGGGGGTGGCCTGCGGTGTGTCAGGGACCCTGAACAGGGTCCCCACCTCCATTACTGGACACTGATCGATAAAATGACCAGGGTCCCCGCAACGCCAACAGGCCGGCCCAGTCCTTCGCGCCACCCCCGTGGCGGGAAATGGGTCAAGTGGTTGGTGTGGGGAGAGCGCAGGGATAGGGAGTGGAGGGAAACCGGGCGCGGAGGCTGCTCCTCTAGGCGGCACTCTAGGTGCGGGGACAGGCTCTGCCCCGGTGCGGGTTCTCTAACGGGGCGCCGGCCTAGGAGAGAAATTCCCACGGGACCTAGGGAGAGGAACAGGGCGAGAAGAAACAGAGGGAGGGGGAAGAGAGGGAGAGAGAGAGAGAGAGAAGCTGCTGGAAGGGGTTTCGCCGTCCCCTGGGCACGCCACCATCTGGTCCTCCGCCAACTGGATGGCCTGGTTCAGTGACGTCGGGTGGTGGCACTGGACCCACTGCGTGGTCCTCCGGGGGAGCCGGGCCACGAACTGCTCCAGTACCACCTGGTCAATGATTGCCTCGATGTCCCGTTCCTCGGCTATCAGCCATTTGCGGCACGCGTCCCGGAGCTGTTGCGCGAAGACGAAGGGCCGACCGGACTCCCCGAGCTCCAGGGTCCGGAACCGCTGTCTGCTTTGCTCAGGGGTCCGGCCGACCCGCTGTAGGATGGCGCGCTTGAGGTCCTGATAGACCAGGAGGTTCGGGACTGGCAGCTGCTGTGCGGCGATCTGCGCCTCTCCGGACAGCAGTGGGATCAACCACACTGGCCAGTCCCCGGGTGGCCAGCCCCAGGCCTCGGCCGTTCTATCGAACAGGTCGAGAAACGCTTCCGAGTCGTCCAGTGGACCCATTTTATGGAGCGGGATGGTATGGGCCGAGGCTGAAGCTGGCGTTGATGGTCCGGCCCGTCCCTCCCGGTCCATCCAGCTCCGGAACAGCTCGCGGTCTTCCTGCTGGGCGCGGAGGAGCGCCTCGAACCGGCGCTCCTGTTCCTCCTTCACGGCCAGCAGGGCACGATGTTGTTCTTGGTGTAGACCCGCGAGCGCGTGGATGCCATCCGCTAATGGGGACGGAGACTGTCTGGCGGCGGCTTCTTCTTCCATCCCGGGTTTCGGCACCAGTGTAACGATGGTTCAGTATGAGGGATGAAAGAAGACAAGGGTCAGCGTAACGGGGATTCGTACACTTTATTAAATAAACACAAAAATAAAGTAAAGGTACGCCACATCCGCGTTCACCGTAGACTCGTCTACAGCACAGTTCATAAATACTCCTTCCTGCTGACACAGCTCTCAATCCACTCTTCCCGATGTGTAACTCAGTCCATTCATAAAACTCTTTCCGATGTGTAACTCAGTCCATTCATAAAACTCTTTCCGATGCATATCCTCAGTCCGATTGTCAGCCAGCAGTTCGTGAGTGTTTGATACAAGTCCCCAGTCCTTCTCTCTCTCGCTCTCTTGCATCAGCCGGTTTATATGCGGTCTACCCACGCCAATTACTGCAATCAGACACAGGTGTTCGTCATTTTGCACTTGACCCACTTACTTACCGCTCGGCTCCTCCCTCACTCTCCCACTGCAAACTCCGCAAAACCACGCCCCCCTCATCACAATCATATAATATTATATTTCAACCTGTATTTATTAAAGGGTAACTAAACACTAATAACAACTTTTTTTAGTTAATGATCTGTAAGAATGGGGCTTCATAAATGCTGTTCATTGATTTGAGTAAATTTTTTGACATTTGGGTTTAAAGTGTTTTAATTCTACATGTATGGTGTAAAAACGTCTGAGCGCTGCCCTCTTCAGGTTGAACGGTGGCTACTGCAGTTGAATTTTCGGTTGCACTTTATTTTAAGGTGTCATTGTTACAATGTAATTATATAATTAAGTACTGAGTAACATTAAGCAACTAAATGTACTTACTATAGGGTCAGGGTAGGATTAGGATTTGGTTGAGGGTTAGTTGCATGTAATTATGCATCATTTACTGTTATTACTACGGTAATTACATGTAACATTATGTAACAAGAACACTGTAAAATAAAGTTTTACCGAATTTTCCTATTGGAAGTTGTGGTACCCTCTGACGTCAGAGGGTACCAGCTAACCACGCCCTTGCCTACCGAGAGATGTATCTCAGGTAATAATCCAGTGAGATTTTTGTATGCACAAGGAGTCTGAAAAACACATTTTTTTTTGTATCCACATGGAGATCTGATCTCAACATCATTGAGTCCATCTGTGATTATATGAAGACACAGAAAAAAAACTGAGAAAGACTAAGTCCAGAGGAACTGCGACAACGTCTCCAAGACGTTCAAAGAAACCGACCTGCAAAGCTACCTGAAAAACTATGTGCAAGTGTACCTGGACAAAAGCTGTTTTAAACGCAAAGGGTGGTCACACCAAATATTCATTTGATTTAGTTAATAGAAGTTAATAAATAAATAAATATCTACTTATGACAATAGTTTTGAAATCATCCTCACTTTACAACATTTTTACACAAGTGTCTGAAACTTTTCACAGTACTGTGGATTTGCTGGAAGGTTTCTTCAAGCTTCTTGGAGATGTTTCCATAGTTCTTCTGGATTTAATCCGTCTCAATTTTTTCTGTTTCTTCTTATAATCCCAGATGGACTCGATGATGGTGAGATCAGATTTCTGTGTGGAGGATACCAGTTCCTTGTGCATACAAAAATTTCACTGGATTATTACAATTAATGACAAAATGAATGTGTGAAAATGTAAACTGATATTTCCTACTGTCACTCTACAGCAAACGATACAACTAACTGGCTTAAAACCATTTTTGGGGTGAAAATACTATCATGCCTAAGACTTTTATACAGTAAACTTTATATTTATATTGTTCCTATCAACCCCAAGATGAACTTTATGTTTTACTTATTACTTCAGTTAGGCTTCCAGAGGTAAATTTTACAAAATATATATATATATTTTTTTTCAAGCCTTTAGTTTGTAATGTCCTGCAAAGTCATCAAACACTGGAAATGCTGCAGATTAATTGTTATGAGAATGATGACATCATGTACTGCAAATAATCATTATATACTATACATAAAAATATTATATAAATATTATATATTACAGTTTTTGCCCGTTGCCCGAACACTATAGACCCATGCTTAGACTAAAGTAACACAACTTGAAGCTTTTGTTACCATACCTCAAACACATGTACCCATACCTTAAACAAAAGCGCTGGTTTGCACTCTAGTTGCAATTCTGCAACACACTTACTCCTTTATGCAACACACTTGGTCCTGCATACTACACTCTATTTCATACATAAGACACTTCGTTCAAAAATTAAATCTCAGGGTGCCATTTGGAAAACACATCTTTCCAAAATACAAAACACATTGGGTAATTGCAACCACTCAAATACACACCTGAAGGCACTTACTTGCAAAACTGAACACCAATCAGCCAGCTACAAAAAGCCCTCAGTTTAGCCATTTCAATAACTTTGCAAGCATGGATGGAGGGATAGCAAGAGGCAGAGGTAGAGGAGGAGGAGGAGGAGGAGGAGGAGGAGGAGGAGGAGGAGGAGGAGGAGGAGGAGGAGGACAAGGTCGAAGAGGCCATGGACGGAGCTCTATTTCTGATGATATAAGAGCAACTTTGGTGGACCATGTCATCAACCATGGCCTGACTATGAGGGAAGCTGGGCAGAGAGTCATCTGTCAGACAGGCAAGTGTTCAACAACATAAACCATGTGAGCATCACCACCATCAGACACATCTTGGGAAAACACAACATCACCATGAAGCAGCTCTACAGGGTCCCATTTGAGAGGAACAGTGTCAGGGTCAAAGGACTTCGAGCTGAATATGTACGGGTAAGTGTAACTGTCCTTTACATTTACAATACAGTGTTGGTGAAATCCAGTAGCAGCTGAATATGTACCATATCAGTACCACATGGATCCATTCGGAGAGCTACACAGGTACCTGTGTGATGGGGTGAGGGTTCTGTATGTGTAGCACTGTAGTGCAGTAATATGTTTTTTTTTTGTTGAGAATCTTGGTCATGGATGGAGCAGCACAGTCTCATGAATTCATTTTCATTGATGAAGCTGTATTCGACCTGAGCAAAACAAGACGACGGGGTCGTAATGTAATTGGCCAAAGGGCAATTGTGCACGTCCCGGGGCAGCGCGGGGGAAATATCACATTGTGTGCCGCCATAAGCCTTCAAGGGATTCTGCATTATCATGCAAAACTAGGTCCATACAATAGCCAACATATACTCACATTTCTACATGCTCTCTATAATATAGTTGTACAGAACAGACCAGATCAGCCCAGGTTTGTGGTGGTATGGGATAATGTCAGTTTCCATCGGACTGCTCTGGTCCAGGCCTGGTTCACCAACCACATTCAATTTGAAGTGGTATACTTGCCCCCTTACTCACCATTTTTAAACCCTATGAAGGAATTCTTTTCGGCTTGGAGATGGCGTGTATATGACCGCCAACCACATGCCCGCATGCCTCTTCTGCAGGCAATGGAACAGGCCTGCGACAACATTCAGGTGACAGCAATCCATGGATGGTTTCGACATGCAAGGGGATATTTTCCCCGGTGTCTAGCGGGAGAAGACATTGCTTGCGATGTCGATGAGGTCCTGTGGCCAGACCCCAACAGACAGCGGGATCCATGAGTCCACGTATGAACAATTTCCTTGATTTTCTGTGTTTACAGTATAGTGTTTTTTCTATTATCATAATTTTTTTTGCTTTATCTGAATTCAGGTTACTGCAATGTACAGTGCTGCAATTTACAATATTGAGTAGGCCTATTTGCTTTTTTGTTTGTTTGAAAATGTGCTTCCTGAAAATATGCCTTCTGAATAAACAGTGAAAATCAAAGACTGCAGTGTTTTATATAAAGTAGACTAGTGTGATCCCTCTGATCTGAAAGTGTATGCATATGATGCAAGTATGTGTCATTTAGTCATCAGAGTTACATTTTGACAAAGGAATCTTAGGTTTTTATAGCAGAGTTTAGGTTTTGATAGTAGAGTTTCAATTTGACACAGATGTGTATGGTATATTTCCCAGTGTGGTGTCATGTTTACTTGTGTGTAGAGTTTTGGCACAATGAGCGAAGTTTTGCAAAATGTGTTCAAGCAACGGACAAAAACTGTATTATATAAATGGCATTGATATAATAAATAACATAGTAATTACATCAATATATATATATATATATATATATATATATAATTTACAATTTATAACATAAAACATTATAAATCAGTAAATATAAACAAACATGCTTGAAAACCTTTTATTTAGTGAAAATGTTGCAATGTTCAATACATAAATGTGATGTGTCTTCATAAATATTGTGTAACTCACGTTCATAGATTATAATGGACACATATCGTAAGTGATTTATACTCACTTAAGATTAATCCCTCTTGAAATTCACTTTTCAGGGCACTATTGGACATTTGGAACACACACTGACTGTGTAGCAGTTGTCTAAAAAAACATATTCTCCCCTTCACTCCTCTCCTCTCCTCTCCTCTCTTCTCTCACCCTATTGGTTGAATTTGATGGGATTTGAAAGTTCCCCATAGGCTGAAAGCCGAGTGGCGAGTTGTTGCTGTTGCTAGGTTCCTGTAACTAGGATGGGCTGTCGTGCCGGAAGGGGGGTGGGACACACACAATGAATTATGGATGAATGATTTTTTTCCTTCTTTTTTGTGCAGAGTAGAGAGAGGACTCGTCTGTGATGCAGATGAGAGTGAAATGAGAGAGAGAGAGAGAGAGAGAGAGAGGAGAGAGGGAGAGAGAGAGAGAGAGAGAGAGAGAGAGAGAGAGAGAGAGAGAGAGAGAGAGAGAGAGAGAGAGAGAGAGAGAGAGAGAGAGAGAGAGAGAGAGAGAGGAGGAAAAGGGGGAATCTCAAACCCTAGGGCAGGCGTTTGGCAGAGTCCTGGTTGCTGTGGTAACCGGCTGCAAAAAAATGATGTTGATTCTCATGCAAAGGCGAGGTTCAGAGTTCACTATCTGTTATTTGTCTAGCAGGAGCACCAGGGAGTTGATCTCTTGATCTTACCTGACTTCTACTGACCTAAGAGATTAGCCACTGATGAGTGACAAGGCACTCAGAGAGGGAGAAAGAACAGTCAGATATGAGAGGTCCAGAGGAAAATTGGGGAGGAATAGGGATGAAACGAGAGGGGAAAAACATCTGGAGTACGAAGAGAGAAGGCTGTTCCTAACACCAAATGTGAAATAGGATGAGACCCTTATTGGACCACTTTGGCTGTCAATATGAAAAGCAAAATTACACACAGACATGTCCTCCACTTTTAGCTGAAATGAACGGCATCTGAGAATCAGAGCAGCCCTTTCCAGTGTTTTATGCAACTTTGTCAGAATGCAGATATAGTTGTTGTAGCTTATTGTTTAGCAAGACACATTTTGTTTTTCAGTCTTTTTTATTCACCTTTTTCTTGCCGTGAATCACAGTCTCATTAAAATGCGTAATCAGCTCTCCACCTCGGTCTGAACGTGCGGGTCGTCTTTACAATGGCTGCGAGCATTTTTAATAACACGTTATTGAATTTTCGCACAATGAACGTAGGGAGGGATTTTGCTGTGACAAGCGCATGATATTTCATCCTTTATATAAGAAAAGGAAAACACACACATGCTTTGATACAAAGGTTTTTTTTAACTAGTGCAGCTGTTCCCAAATAAAGCATTTGAACCTTTCGTATGGAATCGGGCCGACTAGCTTCATGTGCTGAGAAGGTACAAAAGCCATAATTACCATAAACAGATGAAGGACAATATGGAGCCTGCTGTTTCAATGTCACTAACACAGAAACACATGCACACCTACACGGTGTCAGCACATGGTCTCACAAAAAAAGCATACAAAAAAAAAAGAGCTCACTTGCATCAGTAGGGGGGAGAATAAGGTCACACGCGTATGGTAAAACCTACCAATTATCTGGAATACTGAATATTTAAACAAATAGTGACACATGCAGAGAAAGGCCGCAGTAACAATTATTGCCTAAATTACACATCAGCACGTTTCTGATTTTCGTGTACTGCTGCTGTTTATGTATACCGCTGCTTGTTTGGTGTTTCTGCAGAGTCACAGATCTTACCATATATGATAATTTGTTAAAGGTGTAGTATGTAATATGAACAGCTAGCGGTTGAAATGGGTACTGCAGTTTAAATTCAAAACATTGGAGAGAGTTGTTTCCCCCTCCACCTCCTTCTCAGACTCGACGCTCATGCGGGTTGCCAGATTGAGGACATGCAACAGGAACGATATTGACAATGGAAGGCGACGAGCACTTACACTGTAAGTTGATGACTTGATTTATCCGTGTTTAATATGTCTCTGTGTAACCCCCCTTCACCCGGGTCTCACTCGACCCGCTCCGAGCGGGCCTCGAACCCGGGTCTCTGGCATGAGAGTCAGGCGCTCTGACAAGGAGGCTAAAGACTGCAGCCTCTAGCATCGGTTTACTCGAACAGCAACTACTAGCTGGCCTCCGTTACATCTGGACATACAGGACAGATGGATGCTGAGGCTTTTTAGGTTGGGTAGAATCTGCGATCTCTGACCCAGTTCGTTTGCTTGTGTCAATGGCTGCAATAAGCAGTGTTGTCCATCAATTGGCAGCCAAGGGGTGTCGAAATTCTACAGAGTAAATTGACAGTGGGCGGGACTACACAGACCAAAACAAAAACAGACATTCTGACAAGGAACACATTTCGAAATAGAATAACTGGCTGTAGCATTGCTTTTTCTGTGAAGCAAGTATGTGAACTTAGTGTTTCCTAAATATCTTCAAGCATATTATGATATTTTTATCCTTTAGTACAGTCAAAAAATGACATACAGCACCTTTAAGTTTCAGAATTGTAAATAACCTCTTGAGCCTCCCATATCATATTTGACCTCTGACTTTCAACTACAGAATCCATATCATTTAGGTGTCTAAATGCGTCGGTGACATTAATATACCATGACATTCTTGTTAGCGCCACTCTTTATTGTTGATAATTATGCGAGCACAGGGCGACGCCTCCTCGACTCAGAGCAGGAAAAGGAGGGAAAAGCCTATCTCAGTATGCAGATGGTTAAAGTCCCTGTGGAAAGGCTGGCCGATTAGATGTGTGTTGATAAACTCACTTACTCTGAGTGACAGTTTGCAATATTGGGGTCACGGAGGTGACCTCCGTCGACGACACTGATGAAAATGAGGAAAAAGAGGAGACAAAATGCCAGAAGTGTCCCCTGATGCATGATGGGACAGAGATGAAAGCTTGTGAAATGTCAGTCTGTTTTTTTTCTTTTTCCTTGTTTGTGTTGTCAGCCCCTCCTTGTGATTCCTCCACGGTTAATAACTGTGCGAGAGCATGAGGTGTAATGAGAGGAGATTCTTATTCAGATCAGGAGATTTCCCTTATCCAACTCTCACTTCCTCAACAAGGAAGTTACCTTGGGTGTAAAATCATCTGGTGTAACCAAAATGTATATACTGTACATTTGCTTGAATGCATGATTTCTATTTTGATATATTTTAAAATGTTATTTATTCCTGTTGACAAAGCAAAAATTCAGTGCCACATGGTCCTTCAGAAATCATTCTAATATTACAGTATTGATTCTTAATATTTCGTAGTATTTTTTTGTGGAAACAGCCAATTTATTTTTCAGGATTCTTTGATGAATAGAAAGTTTATTTGAAATAGAAATATTTGTAACATTATAAATGTCTTTACTGTCACTTTTGAACAATTCAATGCATTCTCGCTCTACAAAAGTATTAATTTCTTTCCCAAAACCGTTTGGAATTTGGAATCGGTTATTATGTTGTGTATGTTTTTAATAAACCTGGGTATGTAATAATACCAATAATAGTTATACAATTAATGGTAAGAATTTAGTTTAGGGTCCAATTCTCACTATTAGTTGCTTATTAGCATGCAAATTACAAGGATATTGGCTGTTAATTAGTACTCATATAGGTCCTTCATTATTAAGTTCATTATTTTCCATAATGTAATCATAAAAATTAAACTTTCATATATTTTAGATTCATTGCAAACCAACTGAAATATTTCAGGTCTTTTATTGTTTTAATACTGATGATTTTGGCATACAGCTCATGAAAACCCAAAATTCCTATCTCAAAAAATTAGCATATCATGAAAAGGGTCTGTAAACGAGCTATTAACCTAATCATCTGAATCAACTAATTAACTCTAAACACATGCAAAAGATTCCTGAGGCTTTTAAAAACTCCCAGCCTGTTTCATTACTCAAAACCGCAATCATGGGTAAGACTGCCGACCTGACTGCTGTCCAGAAGGCCATCATTGACACCCTCAAGCAAGAGGGTAAGACACAGAAAGAAATTTATGAACAAATAGGCTGTTCCCAGAGTGCTGTATCAAGGCACCTCAGTGGGAAGTCTGTGGGAAGGAAAAAGTGTGGCAAAAAACGCTGCACAACGAGAAGAGGTGACCGGACCCTGAGGAAGATTGTGGAGAAGGACCGATTCCAGACCTTGGGGGACCTGCGGAAGCAGTGGACTGAGTCTGGAGTAGAAACATCCAGAGCCACCGTGCACAGGCGTGTGCAGGAAATGGGCTACAGGTGCCGCATTCCCCCGGTCAAGCCACTTTTGAACCAGAAACAGCGGCAGAAGCGCCTGACCTGGGCTACAGAGAAGCAGCACTGGACTTTTGCTTAGTGGTCCAAAGTACTTTTTTCGGATGAAAGCAAATTTTGCATGTCATTCGGAAATTAAGGTGCCAGAGTCTGGGGGAAGACTGGGGAGAGGGAAATGCCAAAATGCCTGAAGTCCACTGCTGCTTCTCATGACCATATTCTACACCCCTTAATCCTTCCGAATACCTAAACTTAACAACTAACTTACTAACTATTAATAAGCAGTAATTAGGAGTTTACTGAGTAAAAGTCACAGTTAATAGTGAGAATTGGACCCTAAACTAAAGTGTGATCAAATTAATAATACATTTTGCTAACTTTATTTAAAAAATGTTTAAGAATTCTAAAATCATCCTCATTTGTTTTGTATTACATTGTCTGTTGAAAAGAGTCTGTTGAGGGCATGAAAGATGCTTCATAAAGAGCTCCATCCATATTCTAGCATATTGGGTGAGTGGGAACGCTTGTGAATGTGTGTGTGTTTGTGTGTGTGTGTGTGTGTGTGTGTAAACTCCTTTTCATGTTTCCTCTATTCACTAGGTTCATTGCAGTGGAGAACATGGTGAGAGTCTCTGCCTTGTAGCACCATGTTAAAAAAGCTTGTTTGTGTTTTATAGGAGATCAAAGCGAGCAGGGGTCCTGGCCAGACATGAGACGCTACTGCTGCAATCTGCTCCCCTCTCATTACAGATGGGAGAAAACAAGCCCAGCTTCAGTCAGCCATCTCAAGGAGACCTGGATCACTTCCCAAATGCTTCTTCTGGAAGCCGTCCAAGCCAAACAAAACCAGGGTTCACCAACAGGTACTTTTAAAAGCAGCCCGTTTTCAGAAATAATTCTGTAATCAAGAGGGGCTTGCTAGATTATCTAAAGATCTTCTGATTTAAGACCAACAAATTATGTCAGATCTTTTGCACAATGCCTGAAGACATTTATTGGAAATATGCATCCTAGTCTGCAAAAAGGAAAGTCGTACAGCCTAGCATTTCAGACCCAATTGGCCTCTTTGAATATCTCTTATGTAGGTGGACATACTATTAAAGCTGTTTTAAATGTCATTACGTGTGTCTTAATCATTTCAACAGCAAGTTTGTAAAAACCAAACTACACTTAAACATGAGATTCTCTTTGTCATCTTTTTTGGTTTGACTCAGCCTATTTCTTAGGGTAACGGGTGCAAAGACATAATTATGAGCTGGATTAGAACTGAGTTTGAAGTACTATTGAAGGGAATCTCCTATTGAAAAGGGTCCTCTTAAAGAGCTGGGATACTGGGCCAGTGATTGTCAGAAGGGACTTGGGAATAATATAGAAAGATAATTGGGTTTCTAAGTGAGCTTCACTACAGGGCTCTGATTGAGTCATACTCTTGAGGACTTCTAATCGTAACTTTTAGTCCTTTCACGATGAAAAATTCTGAGCTGGGAAATCTCACTTTCTTCACATCAGTAAGTGATATCAGAATATTGTGGGAACCCTTATACATGAGATGAACTGACCATATTCATAATATCTGCAACGGCGATGAACTCAAGAGAGGGAGAAGAGTAGGATTCAGAAGCAAGAGTGTTATTTAATACCAGCAACAAAAACAGAGGAACAGAACTGAGGACAACACCGACGGAACATCCATAAAAGAACAACACCAGACAATAACACAGGAAACACAAGGGTTTAAAGACACAAGACTATTAGATGAGAGAATAAGACAGGAACTAAGCAAAACTCCAAACTAAAAGTCCAAAAGCACAGAGAACAGAGGGAAACATATCACAATCTAAAGTGATTTATGAAATATTTGAACATAAATGAGCACGAAACAAGGAGTTCTATGTATTTATAAAAATACATGTAACAGACATGGCACATAATGATGTTTCCTAACAGTTTCCTTTCCCTTTATATCAATGGTTGATGCTGTAACATTCACGTTTGTATGAAATAACTACACCTATAAATGATATTACTTTGTGATTTACTTGCTAAGAACATTGCCACTATATATTCAAGCCTAAAACTATCTAAAATTAAAACACGGCAAAGGCATTCTATTATTAAATGGCATTAAAAACATTAGTAATAAAACATTTACCTATGCTTATAGTCATGTGCCACAAGTGTATCTCTGCCTTCAATCATATTTAACAAGTTGTGGCCAGCATTACAAATTCGAACTGATTAGTCATTTGAAATTTTCTCTCTGTCAGTGTGTGCGTTCGGTGTAGCTTTATGCCTTTGTGCAGTTTCTAGCTTCTTTTCTCTCCCTTAATGCAGTGGCAGGTAGAAGTAAAGCTCTTACAGAAACACCCAAGGTAATTGGTGATCACTTACAGTCAAATGCTTGTACTGATTTAACTTGTGTTAAACCATTTAGAATGCTGTTTTCATCTCTCCGCTCTGAATGTATTCCACAAAACAGCATTTCTGATGCTACTTGTTCAGTTTAGTGATCATCTGCAAGGCTCGTCTTTTAGTTTGAATCTGTATTTTTATTCATTCATGCAAATTATGTAATTCTGAGGATACGCTTTGAATTTTGCTGTGCTTGTGATATCTAACATCAACTCTCATAACTTCCAAACTAAGTTTTGGGAAATTTTGGATGTTTTGGGTCACTTGAGGTCTTTCAAGCTAAACATGCAAATAGGCCATTCTTTGCAGTTCTAGTCTGTCGAATAATTTAGAACTGATAGTATTAATAGAAATATCTCTTCTTTGACAGTGTGTTGGTAAAAATGAGAGAGAGAAAAGAAAATAGATAATGACACTCTGATTTAAGCAACTTGGAACAGATGAGAATAATCAGAATGCTAATTATCAAGGACAATTTAAATGGATGAATTTTAAAATAAATGATAGTGAAACTAAGTTAATTAAAAAATCTGCTTGAGTTAAACTAGTTGTCGCCAAACGCAATAATTAATCGTGTTAGCAGTGCTGAACGATACCAGGAAATATGAATTCCCTGAACGGGAGATGACAGCATATCACAATCCTGCATAATGTTCTAGTTGCTGCAGGAAGCAATTACCATCCGTAATTTTTTCTAATAAACTTGTATCCCTCTGATGACGACCAATTAAACATGCACAATTATGGTTACCATATAGTTATTCATAAGATGATTAGCATACCCCCCTTACATTCAGATTGGTTGCATTCCGATAAGACGCAGGTTAAGCGACAGATACATATGCAAATAGCATGCAAATCAACACAGAAATAGCAGGAAGGCACATAGACGTCACAAGTGCTGTCAATAATAGCACTGCAGACAAGAAATTAGGAGGTGTGAATATTAATGTATGCGTCTAGGAGAAAAGTTTCTAAATAATTTTAACAATAATACATTTGCATTATGTATACATTAGTCTGTATTAGTTGTTCAAGGATGAGTAAAAAAGAAAACGGCCCTTTTTTCTTAATAACCTCCAGATATTCCAAATCAAGCATTCCTGAACAGATTTAGGAGATTCAGGAGTGACATTTCATTTGAAGAAAACTGTTAGTTCAATATATATATCATTCTGTCTTTCTCCCTTTCTCACTCCATTATACACACAATAATTCATGAATGCAATTATCACTCAAGCTTCAGCATTTTGAGATTTATTATGTTACTTTTATATATTGCACACACAAAAATAATATGTACAATAACATTTAGGCAGACCATTTTTAATCACATGGCTCATTCTGTATGTATAATCAATTAATCTATATGTAATAAAATCTGTAATACAACACCGCTAAGATCACATCTGCTTCACACAAACACTTATATTTCAGATATTTCATATGCACAACTAGTGGTTATGTAAACACCAATTCGAGCTGCAAGTACAATCTATGATTGCATGCCTTGTTGGCTAGTTGAATATCGTTCTAAACAATTATTTCAATACTATAGAATTGTAGACACACTTAGTACAAAGAAATGTCTTATGCAATACAATGCGTCTGAATCTGGATAGAGCTTGACATTGTCCATTTTCATTTTCATCTAGGTTACACAGAGAAGTGAGGAAGAAAACAGGTTGGAAGTGTTTGTGAAAGTTTCCTTCACTGAGGCAGAGCTTTCAGGATGGCGTTCACCTCTTCTGCTACAGCAGTCAATGCAAACTCAAACTGTTCCTGAAGACAGAAGGAGAGAAAGTGGAAGCTAAGTACTTGGAAAAACATCAACAACGGATGCCAGGGATATATTTTGCAGAATAAAGGATAATGGAGAACATAAAAAAGGACAGACAGAAGAAGACGAAGAACACCAATGTTTGCACTTTCCCTGTGTAGATGTGTGTGTTTAAAGCTGTAGAGAATGTGTGACTCAATGTGCTCTGTTCAAACTATGACTCAAAATCTGTCTCTTCCCTGAGGGCCGCCCCGTGAAGATCGATCATTGTCTGAAGAGCGACCCTCAAATCTAACGTTTGAAACTGAAGCCTCCCACTGCAGGCCACGGAATAAACAAGCTAAAGTGGGAGTTAAGTTAGATGCAAAGCTTCACAAAACAAGAAACGGATAAAAAAAACCTCTTGAATTAATGTTTACATGCACTTTTCAGTATTTTGAACCAACAAAAACGAGTCTCTAAAAACACAAAGAGTAGAGTGAAGGTAAAGGTTTGTGAGGGTAAAACAACTAAACAACATGAATAAAAATAATATTTTATTATTTTACTTTGTAGGAGTAATAGCTTGTGCTAGAGACATGAGAACATTTTGATCATTTTCACAAATACCATTCACTGTCATATACAAGGTGATTTGGAAAGAAAAAAGCAACTGCATAGGAAAGTGTAAATGTGACCATCTTGCCACTAGATGGTGTCACATCAATGCCTCAATGTTCTCCAGACATAATGAGGTATTGCTGTGGATATTTATCTGATCAGTCAAGCAGTTTATGGGGTTCTCTTCCAAGGTAAACAAATGCCGAGAGCTCAAGTAGCTGCAAATGCACAAAACATTCCTATTCTGGGCCAGGAATGGACAGGGGAGAATGGATTTCAGGAGGCAGACCAATTTCACACACGAGTACCTGCTTTGAGAGTGTTCTAAAAGTGGAGGGCGAGGGGGCATCCTTTAAACATATGTTGCCGTTTGGAGCAACACAGAGATGAAGTATTGACTGAGCAGCCCAGTACAGTAAAGAACAAGATTATTGTACTGTACAGTCCAGAAATCAGCATGTTTAACAGAACTTGAGAACAACCTGTTATGTTAGGCTTAAGGTAAGTAATTAAATAAATGATGTTTTTCTTTTTAATTAAATTTTTCACGGTTAATTTAAAAATGACTCAAAACACAACAGCAAGTCCTAAGGTGTGCAAGAGCAATCATTAGTTTAAATTACACAATTAAAATTACAATGCACTAGTAATATTAATACTATTTTGCTCTTAAATAAGTGCAAAATAGTGAGCCAGGTATTATATCACAGTCAGAAAATCAAAAATATACAGTCACATACTCGCTACACTGTGTGTCTGAACTGATTAAAAAAAAACACAGTAAGTTTTCTTTCATCATTCTATTACTACTATTTTAAAATAATCTTTTACATTCTGATGGTTGTTGGTACATTTTGTTAGCTTGCCGTTTCTTTAGAAATAAATCAAAATTCAGTTTTTGTGAGGAAACAGCACTGGCTTTTTTATTTGCAGATAACAAATATGTTGAATATCATAATAAATGAACCCCCCCAAAAAATTAACAGTAGAGTAGCTGATTATTCTGTAAAATAGGTTGATTTCTCCAAAAAGCTTATTCACTAACCTGAATACATGAAAAATGAATAAAAATATCCTAATAGGGAGGAAGCTAAAATAATACTAATATTTACAACTTATATAATATCACTTTCATTATTTTCAGTATCCTCTAAATAGATTTGCATAATGAATGCTATCTTTCCGCCACAATCCATGGAGGCTCAATATCTCAAGTTTACAGTGTCTAACCAGGTATGGTAGTCAGGGCTTTATCTTTTATAAACTGCAGCTAATGTAATTCAGTTTGGCTCTGAGGAGGGGGCTGCTATCTTGCGATCTCCAACACAGTTTATATAAAAAAAACATAAACATAAACTGTGTGAGACTTTCTAGGCCCTGGTGGTTGATGTTCAAATCGTTGTTGCTTGTGGCATCAACAGGACACATTTGTAATGGAAGAAATGATCAATTACAAGTTAATTTTCCGAGCCTGGCTTTTGGTGCTTTAGTGCAGGTGAAATTGCAATTATTGCTTAAAGGGCAGCTGACCGAACTTTCCTTTCCGATGAAGTTATCATAGCATTAAACTGAATAATAGTATTGGCATTAATATTAAATTATTGTTATATGAAAGAGACATCCAACCTTGAGAGAGAGAAAATTATCCATGAGAGAAAATTAAAGCAGTAGCAGTGATAGAAAAAAAAACACACATCTACATTTAGATTTTAAAAGACATATTTTAGTTTTCTCACAGAACATATCTTTAATTTTTTTCATTTTAAATAATATTTTTTACACTTTATTTTGAGAATTCTTTTATTTTATTCTGGTTTAAGTACAAAATCTTTACCGGAGAACCTAACCACCTGACGTCCATCATCTCGCACTTCTATGCTGTTCTTTAAGCGGAGAGCTTTACATGCCGTCTTACCTTGGTCTGTACCATGCCGGATCTCTGGTCCCTCAGGTGCTCCAGTGTAGCAGCAATATCAATCTCCTTCGCACCTGCAACAGAGCCACACAACATGAGTTCAAAGTACTGCGCGTAATCATAGATCATCTTCCACTCTCTCCAGCGCTCACTCTTTTTCTGTGGAATTACAGCCGGACAAAGCTTATAGACTGTTTCTTGTTTTAGCTCACAATAAAGAAATGGAAAGGATCTAGCAGAACTTCACAGTTTATTCTAGAACAAAATTAGAACTTTTTCAAAACGAACTAATACTAGAGATAAAAATCTAATCTGTACAGTATAAATAAAGGCCCATTCACACCAAGGACGATAACATTAAAGATAACAATAAAGATACAGTCCACACCACAGCTATAACGATAACAGCACAAAGAAACAAAATCGTTGGAATCACTTTCAGAATGTTTTTTTTTCAGATGATGAATGATAAAATCGACAACCAATAAGAATCCATACAACTTTAAAGAGCTCAAGCATTTAAAGAAGCATTTAGAATAAACAGAACAATATCGTCCGCTGGTGTTGATGCTAATACCGTTTTCATGCATGCCTAAAAATGAAAAGAAGCGCAAGGAGTTTAGTCAGTTTAGTCATACTGATGGGGTCATATACCATATATTGTTTTATTTTAATGATTTCATTTAGATTTGTAGGTCAACTGACAATATTTCCTGTGTTTATAGTCTTTTATGCTTTGTTTATATTTGGAAGATTTAGCCAATGCCTGCAGATCATTTTACTTGTTACACGCATAATCACTTACATTAGGAGATTCTGTGGTCATAGATACTGAACCTGAACTCAGTTTACATGAGGTAAAGCGCTCATGTAGAGCTGTTGTTCTTGTCCATACAAAGTTACAATGCTACCACATATTGAACCAAAACTGTAAAGTGAATATGAACATTTTCACATGACAGGAAGAGTGAAAAGGCTGATTAGGAGAAATATCCCTTTCACCTTTAGCTTGAACGACTTTTTCTACAGGTCCATTGTTGTTTCTCCTCATAAATGAGAGGAGAGCAGGAAAGGTCTAACAAGGCCTTATTTCTCATTCATTCATTCTTCAAAAAGAAAAGAAAGACTACCCCCTCCCTTCTGCACAGATTGATAGAGAGAGAGAGAGTTTGAGGGCGAAGGAAAGAGAAAAGCGGGAATCCTTATAGATGCTTTCTGAAAGGGAGCGAGTACAGCTGGGGTTCCAGCCTCAAAAGTGCTCCAACACTTTCATGTCTTAAGAAGTGCAAGATTCCGAAGTTTAGGGGGAAAGACAGAGAGTGAGCAAAGGAGGGGGGATCTAACAAGAAAAGCCTTTGGAATTAAAACAGCATTCTTCACTAATTTACAATTCATTCCTAGAGATGAAGAATAGCAAAAGAAAAATACGACGGGGTGTTTGAGGGAAAAAGGGAACGAGAGAGAGGAGGAAGACATGAAGAACAGGAGAGAGAAACGGGGAATGAAAGAGGGAGATTTCTGTTGTTCAGGACTTTCTAGGGCTTTGATCACACAAGTGAACACTGGAAAGTGGGCAACCTGTGAGCCCCTCCTGCTTCCCAGAGAGGAGACAAAAGGGAGATGGAGGGGGCCGATGAGGGCCGAGGCTCCGGGCCCCTGACAGCATGGGAAAGAGGCACAAATGTGACTCTCTCCCCTGCATCTGCACTTTGATCCCTCATTATGGAAAAAGCTACAGACCATGGTCGGGTCAGGAGTAGGGATGGACCGGTGACCAGAATAGAGAAGGATGGGGGGAGGCAAATGCATGGATGACCTCACGAGATGGGGTCAGGAAGAATGGTGCCGGTGCTGGAGAAAATTATTCGGACAGGTTATGAAGGCACCTCCTGTCTCCGTGGCTGGATTCACATGACTTGTTAAACTCTAAGCAGTGTCTAATATTTGCATGTGAAAAAGTCAATCATAGTATGTGAAGCTGAAACCTTCACAGTTGCTTACAGGAGAAATGCAGTTTTAAGACACAAGCCGCAAAAATCATAGAAGGGGAATGTCTACGCTTTTGTCAGTCCTTCACGTTTTCACACACTTTTCTTCACATTAGCCATTTGAGATTCTTGCCCATTCATTAAAGAGCACAATCATCCCCTAATGCACAGCGAGACCTTCACTGTTTGAAACTTTGTGTGTTGTGATGACAGCACCTCCTCATCTGTGCTGTGCGCTCTTACCTTTGGCCATTTTATTTAGAACCATGTCAATCAGGATGTAGGTTCCACTCCTTCCGCCACCATCGCTGCAAATGAAGACAGAAACTCGTTATCACTTCTGAGAAAAGAGCAGATCTGTCTGAATGAGCATTGCAGCGTGTGCCTGCCGAAACGAAAACAAAGCGTTCATTTCTCTGTTTCACCCGCATTGTTGGCTGTTGCATCATCCTTCAGCATTCACAATAATTCTGTCAAAGAAGACTGCTGTCTTGTTTTCTCTTTGCAGAACTAAACTGTATTCGCCAAAAAATGAAATAACACAGCTTTTTTAAGAGTAAAAACTGAACAGTTTTTTTTGAGTCTGAACACAGTGGGAATTTGAAGTGACTTGTAAAAACATTTTAAACTTGTTTTACCTTCAACACAATCTACTAAATTGCAAGAACCAGCCAAACTCAGATGCAGTTGGATGGTAAACTGCATTTTGATTTGAAATCAAGGTTACTTTTCAAGACATGCAGCTGAATATTTTGAGTGTAATACTGAATGAATGTGTGGGTGCCACTTTCTGAGGTTGCTCAGGTTTAAGCACACACACCAAAAACACATTGAAGTGAGGGGTTTGGGAAATAAGAGAGAATTATTTACGGAAACTCTTCCCTCTCCCCTGATATCATTCTGAATTATTCAAATATGCATGACAGCTGTGAAGCCTGTCTTCCCCCCAACGCACAACATGTTAGCCATTAACCCCTGAGGTTAAAGATCATTTAACCAATATTGTAGTTTAAACAGACTCTCATATTCTTCTATTTCACACTGATGGTAAAGGGCATAGATTTTTTTTACCATCAGTCATATAGAACCCGTTCACTGAATACTCCATTTATTTTACCAGCGGATCATTTCTAACCGAGCCTGAGAGATAATTCAGATTCAGACCACTGGACTGAATACTGCTCTCACTTTTGCATCTTATAGTAAGACAAAAAAAAGAAGCAATAATTTAACAATATTAAGAACAACCCACACACACACACACACACACACACACACACACACACACACACACACACACACACACACACACACACACACACACACACACACACACACACACACACACACACACACACACACACACACACACACACACACACACACACACACACACACACACACACACACACACGTAGTGTTTCCATGTTTTATGGGGACTTTCCATAGACATAATGATTTTTATACTGTACAAACTGTATATTCTATTCCCTTACACTAACCCTACCCCTAAACCTACCCATCACAGAAAACTTTCTGCATTTTTACATTTTAAAAAAACATCACTTAGTAGGATTTATAAGTTGTTTTCCTCATGGGGACCAAAAAATGTCCCCACACGAACAAGGATTTCAGATATTGCCATCCTTATGGGGACATTTTGTCCCCATAATGTAGGGTTTACCAGGCCACACACACACACACACACACACACACACACACACACACACACACACACACACACACACACACACACACACACACACACACACACACACACACACACACACACACACACACACACACACACACACACACACACACACACACACACACACACACACACACACACACACACACACACACACAGACACACCTTAATATTTATGACTGGTGCAACTAGCTTATAAATGCATTTTTAAATTATTGTGGTACTTGCCTGCAATGAACAATTATCGGACAAGATCTGCCCCGGTAGCACTTGTTAACCTTTCTGCAATGACAGAAAAAAGATGCCATTAATATTTGAAGAGCAAATTAGTAGATCAGGGACATATTTATTTACCAGTTTAAAAATTGCTATAAATATGAGCACATATATACATATGACATTGCTTAATATCAAAATGTTATCTTCAACCAGAAAATAAATTGGACTTTGTTACATGTGACGTGTCTATTAAATCTATAAAATAATTTATAAATGAAAATGGGTCTATGGTAAACAATTAAAACAAATGGAGGGGGGGTTAATCCTCCACATTGTGACAAGCCATTAAGGAAATGATGTGTGGTTAGATATCACGATACAAAACACATTAACCTTGCACAATTATAATGTCTGCAAAACCATAAGGCCTTGCAGGATTTTAAGACACATATGTTTTGTTGCCATGGAGACATACTGTGTTAACTCATATTGTTTATCTCTTCCAAAAAGAGGGAAAAAAAATCCCTGCTTTGAGTATACTTCAAGGTTGATTTTTCAAAAGACACTATACAATGTTTTTTTTTTAGGTTAGATCTAAATTCTCATGAGACGACTTTCAATTCTAAAACCCAGCACACATTTATATAATGTTATTTAAAGAAAGCAAGAAAAATAGGCTTTGGAGATTTTCTAAAACAGAGCTGATTAATTTTTACTTTAAAAGGAGCAACAACATTTTACATGGTTTAAGTCAAAAGTGTAAGAATGGCAATCTGAACCACGCTGATGCAAGTGACATGCTTGATTCAAATCAAAGACATAAAAAATATAATGCAGGTATGACGCCAGAACCCAGAAGACTAATACACTGCTGTTTCCTTTAAAAAAAATTTGAAATGTTTTTTTTGATATATGTGTAAAACAAAGCCTGTACATAACTTGACAATACTTTGACGTTGTAGAGCAAAACGTCAAACACGAAATAGCAAATGCGAATTTTGAAGCAGCTATATTCATTTTTGAAAATGTAAGTTTTTAATAAGTAACTAGATAAGACAATTTGGGGTGTGAGTGTGTGCAGTATGTTGTAGAACAAAACGTCAAAGTATCGGCAAGTTATGTTTACCACAGGCATTATTTTACTCATAAATTATAATCCCACATTATAAAACCCCATAGGAAAATCTTGAAGAAACCAGCGGCGAATAGACTTCCGAATAGCGGCGAATAGACTTTAATTCTGTGGAAAAGTAGTTTTTTTCTTTTTTTTACCAATACAAATTTGAAATATTCATTGCATTAAGCCATCAAAATGAAAGCACAAGGTGGGAAAAAAAACATTGGTTTTAATAAAAATTGTGTAAAATACATTTCTAAAAAAACGAACTGAATTCCAGATCCGTATATTAATTAACTTTGGACATTGAAAGAAATATAAAATAAAGTGTGCTGCTTCCTACACAAGAAATATTTAATAAAAGTGATTCTTTGAGTAGTTGTGTTTGAGATGGCGCAGATCTCTAGAGGGGACCGTCATGCATTAGGGGCATTAGGACAGCAGAGTGCATTTTTGGGTAAGACAGAGGGGCAGAGAAAAAGGGCGGGTGAGTGCGAGAAACAGGGAGATCTGGTGAGTGAGAAATGCAGGTGGGGAGGCAAGGAAAAATCAAGGGCCTGGAAGAGGAGATACAGTTTCCAATGATCACTTTTGTGACTATGCAACTGGGCTCATATAACTAGCTGCAACATCACAAAAATGACACTGGCAACCGCTAATTAGCTGGCCAACGAAAAAAACAAGAGGTGAGTGAGGAGCATTTGACAGATTCAGTGTGAGTCATGGCAGTGTATGAGACAAGACTGTGTCACAGGCCTTTGGGCAAATATTCAGAATGGCTTCAGAAACCAGAGCAAGTCAAACAGAAGCACCAGGGTTAAAACCATCTCAACAAAGCCTCAATGGTCACTGCGCTAGGTGTCATTGAAACTTTGAGAGAATTTTCCTAAAGTGAAAAGAATATTCAGAACACCTCAGAATAGAAGTGCAAATTCAGAACCAAGGATCATATGGTAATGATCAATAAGACTGCTGATTGAGGATCAGATCCACCCTATTCACAAGATCCAATATCAGCATTCCAGATCTAAACGCTTTGTGCATATGATCCAACTCTTTTCCCATGATTCCAAAAACAGATTCAGCAAATCTGATGCTTTAGAAATGTCAGCACAGAAATTTTAATCTCATATGATAGGTAATTCTTAATTCACCTGCATATTTAAAAGAATATGACATTTCCCCAAAGCAAACAATATGTTTAATAGCTATTTAGAGTGATATCTGAAATCTAAAGCAATGCTCCCTGTATCTGTAAAAGTGGAAAACATTCTATGGTGTTGTGTAATTAATAAAGTAACAGCGCAGCAGAACACTTTGTTAACTCAGCTTGATTATGAACAATGAAACTGGTAGACCAAAATGGATCAACCTATTGGAGGTATACATCCACCTACTGTATGCGAGGGTTGTTACATTTCTTTAAGGTTTTACCCCAGAGGCCTCTTGCATTTCTTCAGAAAGCTCACAGCAGGTGACAAATGAGGGAGTCTTGTGCTGCCATTGGCTTTCCTTTCACTACTGTTTTATTGCTAAACATTTCACATTTAATTGGAGTGTTTGATTTAAAATAGATTGCTGTGGGAGTTTTGCAATACATTGGCTATTATGAACACATACTGTATAGGCAGGGCCTAAAATTAACACTCGCCAAGTGCCAAATGCTAGTAAAAATCGGTGTTGGTGAGTGTATGAAACATGGTCAATCACTAGGTGCATGGCAACATTTTTATGAATTCTAACGATGCAATATTGTGAAAACATGAACGTGACCAGTGCTGCATCGTCACCAAAGTTTAAGCCTTGCCAATTTAAATATTATAGCGCAAGTGGACATGAAAGAGAACTCATTCAACACTTGCATGCTGTGTGGGAAGTTTTCTGTGCGAAAAACATCCAAAGCTCGTGCCCAGAAATCCGCCTCTCAGACAGCGTGCGAATACTGCATTGAGCTCTCTTTCACGTCTTGCACTTGAAGAGACATATTTAAACACAATTATGTCAGAATGCCCATCTTGGCAAGTAAACATGGTAAACATTGTCAGTTATGTCTTAAGTGACCGTAAACAGTTGAGAAAGAAATGTGTATCAGTTTATTGGATCCATGCATTAGCTCTTAAAGTGACAGTAGCCTAATATTCCTGCTGCTCTCTGTGTTTTTAATGTTAATCAAACAACAAAAGACAAAGAAATGATCTTATTGCTCGTGACTGAATCTCTTTTGTTATGTTTCATGGCTGGTAAGACAATATTTATGGCCAGTAAATTTTCTTAGCAGCCATTGGCAGGTGTGGTAAAAAAATAGTTTTAGGCCTTGCATATAGGGATCTGGTATAAAAAAAATTAAACTAAAGGGCTACATTTTTTCTTCTTCAAAAGCATACTCTCTATTCACTCTAAAACATAGGCTGAAGGTCAACATAAGGTCAAGAAACAAAAACTAATGAGAATATTAGTCAAAACCTTTAACAAAAACCAGTAGACATTCTGGCATTAACACCCTAGTGAAATATAGTAGCTGGACACATACCTGCGGAAGTCCAGCAAGGTTCTAGCAGACTCTGGAACATTCTGGTCCATCCAGGACAAAAAGTGGAACTGAGTGACTGTGCGGGTCTCATTAGTCTGGACGTTCTTTAGGTAGAAACTGCGCACCAGGAAATCATCACACCAGATATGTTCAGAGACAAGGTTTACCTTCAAGAACATAAGGAGAATGTGAAATTACACTAGGAAAAGCCTTAAGCATTTTTAAAGAGTAAACATAAATTAGTCAAAATATAAGGACATCTGTAATATACGTTTGAAGTCAAGTCAAGTTTCAAAATCTAAATTAAGGTATTAAAACCTGAAATAATATATAATAATTATAAAACAATATATTTCCACAGAAGCTTTACCTCATATATGTGGTAGAGGTCCGACCCTTCATCAGGCCAATACTGATGACACTGTTTGATGCCATTTTCAGCAAGAGGTGTCAGCATGACAATCACCACACAGCCACTCTCCCAAACCATCTACACAACATAGCAGAAAGTGGAAAAGCAACATTACAATATAGACAGAGATGGACAGCCATAAATACATTTTTAACATAAAAATGTCTTCAACAGTATGATCAGATTCAGATAGTTTCAACAGAGCTCACTTTAAACATAATTGGACTTAATAACTCAACCTCACTCGTCACTGTAATTGAGGTTTAGTTTAGTCTTCCAGCCAACCTTTCTTGCCCTTTATCTCCCAATCTCCCCTTTTACTTGTATACGGAGCCTCCTCAGCCTTGCTCCATTTCCCCTAATCACACTTTTACTGTATCCTTCAATCATGGAAAGGCCCACTGCAGCCATTAGGAAAATGAGGGAAAACACTGACTTTTATGGGAGCAATAAAATACAATGATCCTGTTCATAAAATAATCAAACTCATGTGCCACACGTCCCCACAGAGTCATTATCAGAGAAATGTAGAGACATTACACCATGGAAAAAGTGGTTCAAAAAGCAATATAAAGTTATCATCATGAACATGTTATCA
The DNA here is from genome assembly GCF_051911475.1 of Siphateles boraxobius. Taxonomy (NCBI): domain Eukaryota; kingdom Metazoa; phylum Chordata; class Actinopteri; order Cypriniformes; family Leuciscidae; genus Siphateles; species Siphateles boraxobius. The sequence goes on along the minus strand of NW_027508734.1, from coordinate 30,043,094 downwards.
TTTTTAATCTCACAAAACACTGGAGATGGAAGAGAGATGAGAGAATGATGGCGATACAAAGCAATACAAAGCAGCTTTCATTGAATGTAGTATTTAATAGAGTTTTAATTTTATTTCACATGTTTCATCCTAACAGAATTTATGGTACAACTATTAGCCTACAGGAATAAAGAAATGTGTTTAGATGTATTTTCACTGTACACATTAATGGTCAAATGATGTTAAAAGATAGATGTTATTCAGCATTATAAAAAAACATATTGTGTAGTTTAAGTCATTCTGATCGATGAGCTCATATACATCACAAGGTTTGATTCTGTAATACAGAATATATTAGAAGGTCATTGAAGAAGCTTGTAATGTTCCAGACCAGGTGCTAAAATATTGTTGAGTTTAAGCTTTGCAGTGCAATATGCAGAAAAGGTCAAACAAAACCAACAAATATGTTTCTAAAACCTCCTCTGCAGTGAACAGAACTGAGCGCTCTGTGCTTGGCCAGAGTTTTGAACAGAAATTGCACAAAGCGACAACTGAATACTGCGTGAATCAAATTTGACATAAGTACTTTTAACAATATTATGCAAATGTAAAGCAACTTTCTTTTTGTGACATTTGGCATGTGGACAGTACAAATCTCCAACATTCATATTAAAACATGTTGTAACATGTGGACCTAAAGGGGTCACTATTATGGATCATCACTGCTTGTCTTTAAGAGTTCAGTGGAAATGAATGGCTACAGAAAAGTACTAAAATGACATAAATGTCAATATGTAATGTACAGTTTTGTTTAACTATATTTTTACATTAATCTCTTTAATAATAATTTTTTGTTTGGATGTATGCTCACAGATTTTCAACGAATGACTTCAGAACTATGAACTACATAGATACTTATCACTAATTAACACTGTTTCTATTGTTCTTTGAATGACGAATTAGAGACAAAGTCATATAACCTCAAGCTATGCCTAATGAAAAACTGTGTATAGGCTATTATGTACTATATGTATGTATAGGCTATTATTTTTTTTTATATTTTTATTAACTTGTGCCCTATCTTAAGGACAAAACTTAAGATTCTGTAAACCTTTAAAAGCTTGGCTCTGTTTGGAATGAATCACCTTGTCATTAATGAGAAGGAACACTGAGACAATGACATTACTACATTAATTGACAGGGATTAATGCACTCAGTTTAACTTAAATTGAACTTTTAAGTTTTTTTGCATTCAGAACTGGCCTGACTGTCTATAATTCATCTGTATAAAATTAAATCAATTTAGATAATTAATTTTCTGCCAGTAATTGACAAAATGACAAATTCAAACAACCAATAACATCAATTAGTGCACAGCCACATCTGTTAGTAAACAGCTTTGTGATTATAGAGGGTCAAGTGACATCAACACATTACCACAGTCAATTTATTAAAATGTAAATTCAGGTTTTTAACACCATCTACCTACCTAACCTTTAAAAAAAAAGCACAAAGAGGAATCAAAAAGAAAAGATGTTTGAAGCTGCTCCTATATGCAGATTATTGGATCAGTTGGAAAATGTTTGAGTTAAAAAACATGCCAGCAAAAATCATCTAGGTGTTTTTCAAAATCATCGGAGCCAATAATGTCAATTCTAATATACAAATAAAACCAATAAAATAAAATCAATTTGTAATACTAATCACAACGATTATACTGAGTAACTTTCTTGTTCAAAGCATGTGTGTTGGAGTATAAATCTCCCAATTCTCACATACACACTTTGTGCAGTTCTACCAGTGAGAAATCCCAAACATCATAAGACCTTTGACACCCTTAATTAAGGTAACATGGTGATGTTAATAAAGTAGCTTTTTGTGGACAGGTGGAAAGTGTTCTTTCTAACCTTATCATTGTGATAAAGGCCCAGTTTTGCCTTTTCTATTCGAGAGTTCATATGATGCACAGATGCTTTCACATTATAATTTGAGTTCTTTGCTTTTACAGAAAGATATTAATACCGATATGTACCCATAGCAATAGCAAATAGCAAAAGTAATTCATGCTAATGGGTTTCCCTGAACAACTCTAATACGGTAAAAACGAACACTGAACAGTGATGAATAGTGTTTTTAAATCATGAAACATTAACCTTAAAAGAGTAGACCAACATTTTCATTCTTGCACTTGTGTTTATACATATGGAATAGACGTGGACAAGACTGAGTATCTTACCTGCCAGAAGTCTGCCACAGTGGAGGGAAGAGGACCTTGAGAGCTGATATAGGCTGGGTTTCGGGGGTCATGGTCCATCTTAAAGGAGAAAAGACAGAGTAAATATTCCATGAATATCCATGAAATGCTCATTTTCAAATAACATTGAAAAGTATACACCTAGCAGCTTGTTGACAGACATTTATAGGATATCTACTCTACAGTAAGACATAAGTGATATGTGCATGTTGGACGGATGGAAGTTTCTATGGTACTCTACTCTGACACGAATACTCGTTGTAAACTGCACTGTTTCATTTATCTTACTTATTTGCTTTCTGAACATTTTTACGGTCCCCTCCGATCTTTTGGGAAGGGGTAAACAAACTTCCTGCCAAGAGAAACAGAATGTCCACAATTTCTGTTTGGAGTTAAAAAGCTTGAGAGAGAAAAAAAGATAAGGAAAAGCAAATCAAATAAAGAGAAGGCACAGAGGCCTGTCTCTAATGAGAGTAGAGTCGTCTCTCTCACGACCACCTCCCCTCTCCCGACCCCTTTCTCGTTCTCATTTTTATCTACTCCACATCCCCTCTCTCTTCCATTTCTATATCGTTCTATCATCTCCAGTCACCTCTTCTTCCCCTCTCTCCCCTGTCTGTCCTCTCCAAGCATGTGCATTCTTTAATACCTCTGATTAAAGCCGGCTCTGGGAGTAAAGCAAGGCATCTCTCTAATCAAACGCATTTATTGATGAGAAGCTCACTGGATGGAGGATGGTGTCTGCGTGTAATTGTGTGCCTGTCTGAGTGAAAGTTGTCCCAATGGAAAAAAGGCTAATGATTGAGAAGAAAACCTTAATATGGACTATGACTTTTTAATGCACTAGCCACAATTAAATAATGACAGGCAAGATCTTCTCCAGCACTTCAGCTAATCAGCAGCAAAATCATAAGCAAAAGTAGACTTCAAACTGCAGCAAAGGGACAACCCACTTCTTTTAATCAATCTAATAAGTTTGCAAACTGTCAAATTATGCCAGTGTTTCTCGACCTTTTTCCCATCAGTAAGACCCAGGTTCCTCTTCCCTGATACAAACCAGAATGTGTTCACTGTTAAAAGTGGTAACTGTAAAGAGCTATTTCTACCTATCTATCCCTTAAATTTTGTTTTGATGGTAAAACCTTATGTATTTAGATTGAGATTTTTGAAGACAACATTTTTGACTTGCATAAAACCCAATCCATTTAGAGGCTATAACATAAAGCATATTAACATTTAACTTGACTAATTTTTAATATATTATACTGAATTTCATTCAAAAATGAAAAACCTGATTGGCAATTACTGATTTATGCGGTACATGATAATGGCCAGAATGGGGCATGCTATTGTTCAATTCTTATTTAATAACCCATGTCTAACAAGCTGTGGTGACCATAATTCACAATTTTTCTGAAGTATAACATCCGGTCTTACACTAGTAAACACACCCCACTATCTGTCATCAAAGAACATCAACGGAAACCACCATTTATCAGGTCTAAAAGAAATATGAAGCAAAAATAAAAATAAATAATAGCTATACGTATATTCACTGACTGCAACCAATCCTATCCACACTAATATTTAAGAAAGATATTATTTTCTGGATGCATTACAGAAGAACATCCTCCTGACCTGAAATGTTTCTTTACAAAATGAAGGGAAAGCTGTCATCAAGTTGGAATGTGCCCATTTTGAGCTGCAACAAAAGCGTGTTTGCTGTGAGGAGGCAAGATATGCAGTCTTGTTAGGGGTGTCAGACCTGAGCTTATTAAATGAAAGAACGGTTAGAGAATGGAGGAGACTGTAAAACACACTTCCAAAGTTGCTGCTGCTCTTTCATGTGTATGTGTGTGACCTTGAAGCTTCAAGCTTAGATAATTTAAAAAGAATAGTACTGCTTATTAACGTGGCCATTTTCATGTCCGAAATGCTCTGATTTTATGAGAATTTCTCCACGCAGATCAAATGTTACAGCAGTCTGTGTGAGTGAGTGTGTGCTTGATAGCACGCATGCTTGTCTTTGTGAGTACGTTTGGGAGTATGTATGTCTTTAAAGCACAAAAGCCGATCACAAAGCCTTTCAAAACTTTTGCTAAAGTAATTGCATGGTTCAGTACTTCTGCACTAATTTCTCTATAGCTTCACAAAAAGATCAAACACCACTGCATGAGAGATAGACAGATTCAAACCCCATGGTTAGAGTGAATGACACGCACACCTATTAGCATGGCAGAAAATGGAAATAATTGCTTTGCACAACCTTAATTGTTGGCAAGAGCAATTTAAGGGTAGAACAATTATATATACACAAGCTGGCTAATGCCGGCAGTCTATATGAAACTGATTTTTGACTACCCGCTCTCTAAAAAGGGTGTTATTATAGTCGATTTCACATTCAGAGGTATGATCCCACTCTTAAAGTCTAATTTAAAAGACCTGAGACTTTTATTAGTTTATCAGTAAGTTCAGCATCTTGTGATGCTCTATACAGGAAATATATAGTAGAAGCTTTGAGCATAAGATGACAAAAGTGTTTGCAGGATTCATTTCACTAATATTTGTATAGCAAATAAAAATGATTAGGAGTCAAGAGAATGTAATATTTAATTCCTGCTTTAATTTACTCAATATTACTAAATATGACTAAATGTTTGCCCATTTATGTGAAAGATGCGATAATATCATCCAACAAGCTTTATCTGTACTTTTTTCATTTGTATATTTGAAAGACAGAGTGCCAGAGCATAACTCAAACCCAAAGATCACCAAAACCGGAGGAGAGGGTGTTGGTGTGAGGAGGTTGTGAAAAAATATCACGAATGATTTACTTTGAGGCCTTTTTATTTCTTGCAGCTAATGAGAAAGAAGCTACAAACATTGACAGACATAATTATCACAGTTTTTGAAACGCACATTGCCAAATCCCTGCTGCGCTTTAATTACCGCGCCTCCATGCATTTGTCTCTGCACCAGCGGATCAGTGCACCCAACCCCGACTGCAGTGTGAAACCCTCGGGGAGGGAGGGCTGACTTGCTTGTGCCTTTTGTTTCTTCTTTTGACGAGTTGGAGTCCAAAAATAACAGCATGTAAAAATGACTCAGTTTGACTTTCTCAGTGTGATGTTGCTGCACACGTATTATACTGATTAACATTATGTGTATGTACTGATCAAGGGGCCAAAACAAAAATTTGTGTGCCTTTATTAATAAATTATTATTGCGATGAAATCACACAGTGTTTGGTTTTAAAGCATTCATGTGGTCTGTGTATTATTGTATGCACACAAAAAAAGCTCACATTGATAGAAAAGATTACTTCCTTTTGATAATGTCTGTCATAGTGAAATGTTTATTTTTGTTCTAGAAATAAATTACTGACTCATTGAACCTACTTGAGTAGTGAGTACTTTTTTCTTTGTTTTTTCTCAGTCTCTCTGCGCCTGTGCCTCTATATATACATAAACAAGCATATTTTGATTGACAGAGGAGAGATGAGGAGGAGAAAGGGGATAAAATATCTATGAGCAAATAAATAAAATATAACAGTAACCCTCAAAGGAAAGTTGAAATGGTGCCGGCATAGTCCAAGCAATTGACACAAATGGACATTAATACGGTGTTGCTAAAAGAGCCTGTGCTTCAGTCACATGAACTACCTGTAAAACGGTTTTAACTTCCAATAATGGAGATGTGTAAAATATGTACAAACAAAATAAATACAAAAAAAGAGTTAAAATGGCTACTTACAATGGGACTCGCGTTGATGTAATCAGATCTGGATTGGTTATTCTCCGGCTTCAGGATGACTCGGGAGTGATCATCTACAGTATTCAGGAAGACAGACAGACAGGTGGTGATGTAACTACAAGAGCATCAACATCTTTATAACATATAACACATTTGTCTTAACCAGGTGCTGATTTCTTCAGTGAAGAATGCACTTGTTTTTATAAGCAAAAAGTATGATTAAAAGAGGCCATTGATTTTTTAATTGATCAAAACACAGTGACAGTACACAAGAAAACAAATATACATTCACTCGAGGCCGATACAATTTGCGAAGCACTCACACACAAGGACGCCGTGTGGGCGGTTGCGCTGGACATTCTGTTCCTCTTGACCCACTGCACATGCTGCTGGCTCAGCCTGGTAACTACAGAGAGCCTCCCACTCCTTATCCAAACGATCCTTCTTCTGCAGGTGATCCTCCATATACGACTGGACAAGACAAACAGGAGAAAGTTAGACATAAAAGTTGCTCACAGGGTACCAATGATGATATTGTAAATATTTCCTGTAACATGCATAACTCAATAAAAAACAAAAAGCATACCAGCTCAGACAATATAAACACATGACGCCCGTATAAATCTGAGGATTTCGGTTCAATTCAGGGTTACATTTGTTATTTATACAACGCAAACAAGAACATGAACCATATTTCTTGTGCTTATGCGTTTTATGTCCCATTTGCCTTCCCGTGTAAACGTTTTTGAATTAAGTCTCCTTCCCTCCCCTAAATCTGGCGAGTAAAAAATCTCCGTATCAAGTTCTTATTCGTCTGTTATAATCCAGCTTTACCTCCAAGGCCAACCTATCGCTTTCTGTGCTTTCTTTCTTCCCAACAATACAATCACTCACCTATCCACCTTCAGACAGGCAAGAGCTCAAAACCGCTCAGCACGGGAATCGTAGACAGTAATCCTAAACATGCACCACAAAGGAGATAGAGAGAGAGAGAGAGAGAGAGAGAGAGAGAGAGAGAGAGAGAGAGAGAGAGAGAGAGAGGTACAGAAAGGGGGGGTTGCAGGGAGGGGGCCTGTCCTGACAATCACACATGCAATTAAGACTCCTGAAAGGCCTGGGCACGCCAGTGCCTCTTCAGCCTGCTTCAATCACTCCTTTTCACTGCTTGCACAAATGCTGATAAGATTGTCTGTGCTTAAGCCGCCTTCCCAAGAAGCCCAAATTGAATTCAACTGAGACAAAGGGGAGTGGAGAGAGTGAGGGAGAGACAGAGAGGGGGAGAGAGGGAGAGAGAGAGAGAGAGAGAGAGAGAGAGAGAGAGAGAGAGAGAGAGAGAGAGAGAGAGAGAGAGAGAGAGAGAGAGAGAAAGAGAGAGAGAGAGAAACAGAGGACTGTGTCGCTGGCCAGAGTGTAAGAGCATAAGTGTTGTTTGGCGGTTGGTGTCTTGTTTTTTGGCTGCTTATTTCTGGACTCCCATTGATAACCAACAAGAAGGGATTTACCTTGTGCATGTGGGCATGTGAATGTGTGTTTATGAGTTTATTGTGTGAAAATAAATTACACACTCATAACCTAATGTCAAGAATCCTCTTGGCCCCGTACACAGACAGCAATCCGTAATTTCACAGGGCTCCGACACAAACGGAAATGTTTCTCCATGCCAAAAGTGTTGTTTAAAATATATATTTTTAAATGTACTTAATCGAACTTCAATGTCTTTATATATACCAATATCATGGCTATATAAACATTCTCATAGATTTTATTTCTTGTTTGAATAGCATATTGCACTCCTCTGAACACTAGGTTAGTGTATGTGTGTGTGTGTATGTGAGAGACCTTGTTTTAAGAGATGATGAACAATGTGACAAGTCGCTTAATAGAAGACATTATGGTTCATATGGAATTCATGATTTAGTGAAGGAGAAAAGACTTTGATTAAATGCCACTGTAAAAAGATTAACTCAAAGAGGAGAAAAATGTGGCCAGTGCCCAAGAACGTCTAAGTGTCAGGAGGCCATTGTTATAATTTTACAGTATTATCATTTAAGTATTTAAAGTATTATCATTTTAAATATGATTGTCCATAACACACATACAATTTGTAATGTTTTTGTGAGAAGTCTCTTATGCTTGCCTAGGCTGCATTTATTTAATCAAAAATACAGTAAAAACTGTAATATATGATCAACAACAGTATATATTTATTAAATAACAGTATATTATAACAATTTAAAATAACTGTTTTCTATTTTCATATATTTATATTTTAAAGTCTAATTTATTCCTTTGATGGCAAAGCCAATAGATGCGTCTATTACTCGAGTCAGTTGTGCCTCAATATGTTTGTGATAGGATTCTTTGATTAATAAAAGATCAAAAACATAGCATTTATTTCCCATATTAGAAAAAAATCTACATTATAAAACTCTGATCAATCAATTTAAAGGGGTCATGAACATTATTTTTTATTTTATAATGTTCTCTGAAGTCCACTTAATGTTAATTTTATCAAGTTTTTTACATCAAAAAACATCCTAATTTAATCTATTTTCTATCCTGTTTTGACCCTTTCTTTCAATCACTCAGTTTTTATAGGCGTGTCACATTCAATACTTGAAAGTAAACACTGTTATGATTGGGTCACAGTTTTGCATATTAAAATAATTTTCAACATACTCTCCGTTACACATGTTGAACTGTTTTGAAAACTACTTGCCAAACAATGTGAAATATTTATGCGTATTACATATGCTTTATAAGTCCTGGTTGCTTGTGGCAAATACATTTTAAGTAATTGGAGTTACCACAGTTATAATTGACGAAGGATGACTTACAGTGTTTTGTGTAAACGGAATTACAAACCGTTGTTTGTCGCACTGTCGTTCTTATAGGCTATTCATCATTCATCTTTTTTGATAAAGTAAAAAAAGTATTCATTGTAATTTGCAGTGTCGTCTTTTAAACACAATGAAACGTCGTGTCTTACTGTCTTACTGATGAAAAAACAGAAGATGTCGCTCACTGAAGCTTTTATTCAGGATTACAGCAGATTTCGCAGATCAAAACAAAAGCAAAAGCAGTGTTTTTGATGTGCTTTCTTCTGTGTCCGATAATCCAACGCATTAACCCCATAAATGCCGAAACAAAGGAAAGAACAACAAATCAAAAGTATTTGGTTTGACTATGGCGCTACAGTATAAATGCTCAGTACATATCAAGCGATCTGTATCAGACAGAGCAATAGTGACACATGGTAAAAACACTCACGCTTGTGTGTTGCGACATTATTGTAGGATCCAATGTAGTAGCAACTGCATCATCTTTTATTTTTGGTCTCTCTGAAAAGCCAGTGTCGAACTGTGTTCGAGAACAAGCAGTGTATTACTGACGTGATCTGACTGGAACTTCGCTAAAATAAAGTTCATCCACACTTTCTTAATGTTAGGATCACATGGAAGGCAATGTAAATACTTTGTTTTTCCACAACTTGGCACTTCAAAACATCTTGTAATCCTCAGAGGCATCACTATCGTTTTGTTGCTGTGTCTGTAATCCTGTGTCTGCCTCTGTCTCGTATTTACTACTACATGACATACGTGAATCGGTGGGCGGGGCTAAAGAGGCAATGATGTAGAAGTAGATGTTGATTTTTTTTAGCCGATGCAGTCTTTCGTCACACTATTACGTCATAAAGTGAGAAATCCAAAAGGAGTCGTTTTCTGAGCTTGGTTTCAATACAAGCTGTTTCTGAACTAATGAGGAAGTTTTTTACTTATATATATATTTTTTAAATTACCTTGTATACGTCAAAAGATCAAGGAAAATTTTATTTTTCAATTCATGACCCCTTTAATGCATACTTTAAACAATTTTAAATCTTACTGACCACAAACTTTTGAACAGTAGCGTAAATACATGGAAATAATAAAATAAATAATTAAAAATCCCCCACACAATAAACATTCTAAGTCATCATCTCTATTGGCATCTAAAAGCAAAGCCCATCACCACAAAACCACTGCCATATTACCAGCATAAACCATGACAGGCAACTGCACTCAAAATGTTCTATCCTTCAAGCAACATATCACTAGAGAAACAAATTACCCAGCAATCAGTTTACTTCTCCAGTTCTGCCTGAGTGCCATGAGCGGATGAACGCCAACTGTTTGTGGCCACATATGGCTGTTATGAGGACAATTTGCTCTTCTCGAACATACTGTATATCTGACCTTCTAGACAAAAGGTTTTAATTTTTCCCCCTTAGTTTTTCTTATGTTACAGATGGTTGATGGAGCATCTGCCCTATGTGTGTGTGTTTCTGTGACCATATGTAACAGTGACTCTCTCTATTTGCCTTCTCTAATACCACCTCTATTAGCAAGATGATGCATGATTTAATCAGAGACAGAGGGATTTGGCAACTAGCCAACCATTTAGTCACTGAGGTACTTCTCCCTGACAGACAGCAGACCATTTTCTGTCCTTTCACACAGTCCATCTCTTTAAGGAATGTCAATAAAAAAAATACTGCAGGTTGTTACACACACACACACACACACACACACACACACACACACACACACACACACACACACACACACACACACACACACACACACACACACACACACACACACACACACACACACACACACACACACCAAATATTTGTTGCTCTTCCTCTAAAAAAAAGACAAAACCTGGGTATCTCTCCCCCATTAACTTTCACTATGTGCATGTTTCACGTATAAATAATAAACACACAGTGCAGTGGAGCAACAGCAGTGAACTGTGGCGCTGTCCAAGGTTCTGAATTAGTTCTGCATGATCCTGCAGCAGCTATACTTTTTATATAATAAAGAGGGCAGATGTCTTGGATAAATTTCAGACTCTTAAACCAATGATGTGTCATAATATTTGATTTAAGGCTTACATTGTATGCATACAAAAACATGTACCCATTTTATGTACAGAAACAACATCTGTAATAATGTATTTAAATGTATTAATGTCTTTTCATGTGATGAAAACTATGTAAAGACCATGTAAGACAAAAGCAGTTTTATAGATCGAATATACCTTATTGTACAGCATGCTAGTAGATGGAAACCAAATACACAGCATAAATTAAAACAAAAAAAAACAAAAAACAAAAACAAAGCAGTAGCATTGTCAGTCAAAATATGATGGCAGAACAGGGGGGCATTATAATGCTGAACAGCACCATAGGAAGCTGGGCTCTGGAGAATGCATTCTCTTGTTTTGGTCTTACCTGAGGAGGGATGAAAAATATGCCTTATAGCAACCAGGCATACTGAGAGATTTCGCAATCAGAATAGTTAGTTTTTCATAGCCCATCTTTGATTGCACCCATTGAGAGATGGATATTTTATAAGTGGTAGTAACCTCTGATACATTGCACTCGCTGGTATTGCAGTCAGAGTGTGATTTTGAGATTATCTGTAGCACAACGACCAATATGAATTTTTTTACATAGATGATGGCGATATCTTAGAGAGCAGGGTGGCTGATGGTCGATATAAAGCTGATATATAATCATACAATTTAATTAAATAAAGATAGTAAATAACACCTGGCAGTTAAATATGTATTTATTTTACGTAATATTTATTAAATTAAAAATAGATTTGAAAATAAATTAATCTGGAAAAATAATTTGAATTTTTGAACTTGTAAAATAAACTGACTTTAATATTACTTCTTGATACTGTTTGTTTTTTTGTGCTTTTTTGTGTTTTTTACAAATAAAGAAACATTTAACAACATTACTAAAAGGAAGTAATCACTAAATATAAAATAAAATTTTTATTAGCTATTTAAAGACTTTTTTCATATTCCATTTACTTTCTTTGTTTTACATTTCTGTCTAATAATGTATTAATAACAAAACTAACGAAGACTCAGGATGGGAGTTCCCGCGTGTATGCTCAGGCATAGGTGTTCTCTGCAGTGTCAAATTAAAAGTCATTGCGCTGTCAAAATAAAAGACACATTTCACTTAAATGGCAAAAAGAAAAATGTATGAGCTGATGACGATAATTAAAAAATGCAAAATATCTGCGATATATCAGTCGACCACTGCATTTTTAAGATTTTTTTCACTGTTCAGAGTGCAACGTGCATTTATACACCATAATACTGGCAGTGTGACCGTACATAAATAGTTTCTAAGGTTGTATTAAATAAAAAACTAAAAATCGAATTGTCTCGAACACCTATCTGGATAATTTAGATATTATATATATAATATCTAAAGATATTATCTTAAAGCCTATAAAAAGTAAACTGCCACGCATTTTACTGTCCTTGCTGAGTGTCTACGACATGGTCCAAGTTGCTTCAAACCAGCTAAAGAATCAATTAAATAATTACCACAGCATTTTGCAAACTTCTGAATGTTTGAACAATAGCTTTGTAGGTGTACATTTTAGCAAATGCATCTATGCCAAACAACGCACATAGTTTTATTAGCTGTTGAAAAAAAAACCTTCATCTCAATAAGGGCCATCCATTACAGCAAAACACAATACGCTAAATCAATCAACTCAGTGGCTGTCTTTTGCTCCACTGTTGGATGTATGATAGATTCTCTGCTCGGTAATGAACACAACGCTACCAGGCACCTATCAGTCTTTCCTGTCGAAGCTGTGCTGAGATGAATAAAACAAAAGTTGGGACGAAATTAAAACAATCCATTGTGTCAGAAAAGCCAGAGACCATGGGGCCCTGCAGTTCCTTTCAGAGACAAAACAAACCCACAATTATAAAATATGAGACTGATGTGAGACAAAGGTGAAGGAAAACAAGGAAAGAGAGACAAAAGGAGTAGCACATGTTTGGAGTGTGTTTATGCTCATCCTGACTATGACTGCAATGACACAGGCTCTGTACGAAGAGTGTGAAGAGTATAAGATATTATATTTAATAGTCTATTGCTTAAATGACTGTGTCCTGTTTTCACGTGCATATATTAAACTGTTTACCAGTATCATGTGTCCAGTGGAGATGTCCATGTTGGTTTGGGTGGGTTCTTCACTCCAGGAGGATGTGCTGCTGCGGGCGGAGGGACTCTGCATCGGTCCGTCACTGAACTGTGAGGACACGCTGTTAATGCGTGACGTGTGCGATGGGTGGAACACTTCTGATCGCTCTCCACGCTCTGATGTCTGCACCGCCATGCGCTGGCGACAGAGATCCTATCGAGAAAGTGGACAAAAATTAGTCTTATCTGTGAAGACATTATCTGGGGCAACTCATAAAGCTCCTCTAAAGAGTAAACTAAACTGAACAATCACACAAAGTACAACATTAAAGCTCTGGTTATTATGCTTAGAATTTTATAATGGTTATATATATATATATATAGGAAAATCATTCAAAAACACACTGATACTGCATCAGGACTCTGGTTCTCCGCTCAGTGGGTTCAAGATACACCCAACAATATATTACGTCACTGTCTGCTCTACAAGATGAAATCTATCAGCTGCATAAACTCACCAATGGAGCAAATAATTACTATTTGCTAGCAGCCATACTTAAACACAAGGCTCACTGATAAGGTTTATTTTTCTAAAAGAATACATTTACATATGAAGAGTTTAGATGCAAAAGCCTCTAAGCACCATCTGAAATTTTCTTCTAAAATAATAATTTTTATCAAGCTCGTATATTTAAGTTCAGTTATTTCACTTGAATGGCAATGAAAATTACCTATTAACTGTCATTTAAGTGAAATTACTGAACTTAAATATACGAGCTTGATAAAAATGATCATTCTAGAAGAAAATTTTAGATGGCACTTAGAGGCTTTTGCATCTGAACTCTTCATATATATATATATATATATAAACCATAATCATGCATAAGATTTGCTAATAATATAACAGTTTGTGACAAGTCATACCTTGCATATATATAGTTGGAGTAATGTTGGTAAATTGTTCATAAAATGCCATCAAAAGCAACAAATTAGCAATCTATTTACAAAACCAGTAAAATTTAATTGAAAATCCAGCTTGCTCTCTCTGTCTCAGTATATAGCTACTGTATTTGTCAACCAACCAGCAAACACTTCTAAATATACAGGTCTTCCCTTTCCCCTTAACAGCTACATATCAGTCACTCACGTCATTCTGGAATTATAACTCCAAGCTAATACCTACCATTTGTCACTTCATTGAAATCAAACAAAGAAGCAGATTTTTCAAACCACCTTCCAAAGGATCAGTGACTCTACCAGGATATCAGATGAATGCTTCAATGTAAAAGCTGAACTCTCTCACAGATGTGTCATTATATCCCTTCTAACCTGGTTCAACATATAATTGCTGCAAGCAATTATTTATGGAAAAGCTTTCAGAAAATGTCTGTACTACCTGACATATTTCACTGAAATAGGAGAGATCTAATGTCTGTTAATAGAAAGAATGAATTTGGTTGTGGGATGCTATTGTTTAGTCAATCAGAAGACTTTTGAGCTCTCTGTCTGTCAGTCATTATTTTTAGGTGAAATCAGGATTGATCTTCAGGGGGAGGGATTTTAAAACGGGAAGGGGGCGGTCTAAGTCAGTGACGCAAGCTATTGAAATGCCTAACGTAGCTTTCAACACCCTTAAAAAAACTATTTTGACTACAAGCATCTTACAATGTTTAAAAAAATGTACAAGAAAGCTTTCAACCATTTTTCAGGCATTTACCATATAGCCTTTGTATAAAACAACAGCATTTTGTAACATTTTAAAGCAATTTTAAAAGCATTCAAAAGCTCTAATTTTATTGAATTAAAAACCTTCTGCTCATTGTGCCTGATTGTGATTATTTTTACTTCCCCATCCCCTTGCTTTACTTCAATTTTATTTACTTAAATGTTAAACAGGCACAGACAATTACTTTCTGAGGCAGTTGCAACAATACGACCCCATCAAATGTCCAACAGTTAAAAAAGCACCCAGATACATACAAAAAAGAAAGACAGCCGAGTGAGGCTGACAGGAGGGTCAGTGAGGGAGTGTGGGGGTTGGAGGTGGAAGTTTTGTGCGTCTCACTAATGGAGCTCCCCAGTGAAGGAAACCAGGAGTCGGTGGGGGCTAAACAGAGGTCACAGAGCTCTAAAATGAGCCACAGACTAGAAGATGGAGATCACCCTTAACATTAATATCTGATCTGATCATGTCTGATCACGACTCAAAATGAAAAACTGTTAAAACAGTGCCCACTTCCTGATAAATCATGTTAATTTCAGACAGCACAAATCAATGCATACAATTAATTCTCTTAATCAGTCAACCGAGCAAAATTAATTACATTAGCATTTAATAATTTAGTACCCATATTTATCTAAAGTGATTTATAAAGTGCAAAAGAGAAGAATATAACCACAAAAATACAAAAACAATTAGCAAAAGAACCCCCCCCCCCCCCCCCCCCCAACAAAAAAGAGAAGAAAAAGAGAGAAAAGTCCAAGAACATTTTCAAGCGCATTATCGATGAGTCGAGTGCCCATTGAGGAGATGTGTTTTTAAATGCTTAGATGTTTCTTAAAGGTAGCTGGAGACTCTTATGTTCAGGGAGGGTTGGGATGATCATTCCCCCATCAAGGTACAGTTAAAGCAGACAACTACTTGGTTACAGGCTACAACTTGACTTGACTGTATAAATATATATACTAAAAGTAAATGAAAGAACGAACGAATAAATGAATGCATTTTCTTAAGTACCTTCCTTTAACATGAACATTTATGCATTTGGTAGATGCTTTTATCCAAATTGACTTACTGTGTACATCATCAGTTTGTGTTTCATTGGTGTTGAACCCATGACTTTAATGTTGCTCTAGTCTACCAGTCAGCACCTAGTCTTATAACTCAATCAAAAAAAATATTTGATCCTAATTCTTTAAAAAAAAATAACTTTACTTCAAGTAAAAAACAAAACATGGTGTTAATGTAAGTAACAATAACCTTTTAATGTCGACAAAAGAAAATGAACAAAATGTAAATCCTTTATAAAGAGTGCATGGTAACAAAACTTACTTAAATAAAGTAATCCTGGTGGATATTGGATTTTACAAGTATGTTTAGAATGTGAGGGATATAAAGAGGACCATGAACTGTATTTAAAGAACAATGAAAACTACAGTTGATCTCATAACACTTTGACCTTTTCCACATTTTGGCAATAATGGTATAGGCAAGATTCAGATGTTTTAAGAACAAGAAACTTATTGAATAATAACAGGGAGAACAAACAATTGTGAATATGCAAGTGTTTGATGAAGGAAAGTGTGTGTGTGTGTGTGTGTGTGTGTGTGTGTGTGTGTGTGTGTGTGTGTGTGTGTGTGTGTGTGTGTGTGTGTGTGTGTGTGTGTGTGTGTGTGTGTGTGTGTGTAGGTGGGTGGCAGTGGTGATGGTGGTGTGTGTGTGCTTTGATCTGCTACAGAATCATTGCGGCAGAACTGATTCTAATTGCATGTTTCACTGTAAGAGTCCCTGTGCACAAGACTGCATTCAATCCAGCTACAGCAGTTGGGAAATCCCTTACAACTAGACAGTACGAGCTGTGTCTACGCCTCTAATCTTATTCGCTTAAAAAAAAAAAAAAAACTGGCAGATCTAAAGGGCTGAAAGCACTTTCAATATACTACCATACGACAACATTACACACAAATTCAAATCAATACAAAGTAATTAAAAGCTTAAATGAAAACAAAGCAAAGGTGTCACAGGACATAATGTGTGACTGCATCATAATATTGAGAAACACAGGTTATTTTGCCTCACTGATAGGGCCGACGTTTATGGAAGGGACTTCTCGACAAAGTGTGAGAGGTTTATTAAATATTGAAGGCGGGGGAGGAAGCCAAGCGCTTGCACCCTGCGATCCAGTCTCATTGAGTACAGCTGAGCCCAACACAAAATCAATAAGCCTTCACCGCAAGCCCTCCCTCCAGGAGCCGTGAAAGAAAGGTCAGACAACAAACTCATTTCCCTGCTAAAAAGGGCTCTGCCTCAATTAGGATTCATATTAAACACCGCTGTCGTGCAAGGAACATCTGCGCCTACTCCAATGGGTCACAATTAAGGAAAAAAAGCTTTAAATGAACTCCATTGTCTTTTTGTTAATGAGCTACAATAATTTTGGAAAAATTAAGAACCTTCATTACACCTAATGATGATCGCAAATATGGACAGTGTTACTCTGGAAGGATTGGTTTGCTGGATTGGATGTGGAAATAACCTTGGTCGAGGACAACTTGCTTAGTTTATCTTAAAAACAGGAAAGCTTATTCATGTTAATATGTACCGATGAATGTCAGAGAAAACATGATTGGCTGAAATAATTGGCCTGCTCCTACCTGATAGGCTGCCGTGGCATCGTGGCCTGTGTCATTTCCCAAACCAGTGAGCTTCTCCTTCAGTTTATGGTGGGAGCGGTGGCGCAAGAAGTACAGAGTCCCTGACATCCCCAACACCATGACAATAAAAACCATGGAGACCACCACCAGAATCAAAAAGTTGCCTGGCTCCACTCGACTGTGTTTGACCAGGGGGATGTGGTTCAGTTTGCCCCTCTGAAATTAGAACAGACAAGAGAGAGAAACCCTGATAAACATCGTGGATTGAAATACTAAGCATTGCAACCGTTTTCAACAGATAAGATAAGATAAGAATCATTTCTTATCTCTTTTCAAAGATAAGAAATGTTTCTTGAGCACCAAATCAGCATATTAGAATGATTTCTGAAAGATCATGTGAGACTTAAAACTGAAGATTCATCTTTGCCATCACAGGAATTACATTACATTTTAAAATATATTCAAATAGAAAACTTAACTTTAAATTGTAATGATATTTCACAATATTACTGTTTTTACGGTATACTGTATGAGTCTTCTATATCCCTTAACTGGTCACAGGATAAGAGTGTCCAATTGGTGTTTTGATATGGTACTTTAAATTAGGTGGCAAGACGCTTATTGCTTTTAATTTTTACTTGTTGTACACACTGACGTTCAAGCCCACACTTGGGAAGTGAAGGCCTGCTCCACTCTTGCCTTGGCAAGTTAAAGCATACCACCACAGAGCAATTAGGGTCGGTCCTCACTGTACCAGCTTGTTGCTAATTAGCCTCCAAGTCTTGGGTTTGGTCGGGATGGGGGAATTGGCTCAGACCTCCAAGTTAATAAAATGGGAGAGGGGCTAAGCCGAGGGGGAGTACCTAAAAGGTCCGAGCCCTGCTAACGTTCCACTGTAGAGGGGGTTGTCAGGCTTGTTAGCCCCTCGGGGGGAAGGCTGACAGCCGGGGCTAAGCTGCTGGGGGATTGGCGGCGTATTGTTTCCAAATGCCTTGTGAGGCTGAATAGACTGAGGCCTTTAGAATGGGGTTCAGAGTTTTTTTAATCTGCCTCTATTTGCATTCAGTGCTATCATACCAACCGACTGATCACAAAACTATAAAGCCATGTGAGCTGCCATCCCATGATTGATTTTTCTGATCAGTATTTTAGAAACAATGACTACTTTCTGTTTCCTGAATACTGATAATCTACTTCATACTCGTTATTGATGTATTGTTTTCTTAAAGCATTAAACAACATTTAGGACTACTACACCTTGTATAACAGGATGCAAATTGATGAAGCACAACATATTTAAATCAAGCTCTAATTACATATGCCACTCCATTTAATCACATACTGAAATCCCCCATACACTGGCTACACATTGCTAAAAATATTAGCACCTAAATGTGAGGTTTAGTAGTTTCCAAGGATTAGTTTCTACTTTTTGTGATTGTGGGCTTTTGTTGGTGCAGAAATGGTTTGCTTTCCACCCATCAAACGTTGCATGGAGAGTGTGTAGAGAGGAGGGCGCATTCAGCTGGAATAGAAAACCCCCTCTCTACTTCCCTCCATCCCTCTGTAGGCTTAGCGCTCTTATTCGAATTACATGAAAAGATCTCTAACATGAAAAGCTGACTCTGAAAAGAAAATTGTGCTTGTTTAAATAATGTCTGCAATTAATTATAACTAAATAGAATACATGCATTAGGCAGTTGACCAAGGGACTGGAAAATGGATAAAAAAAAGGAGAAGATATTAAAGAAAAAACAAAAATGTTGTCCTGAGGTAGTCTAGTTAAATGCAAGTTACAGTATGAAATTTATGATGAATACCAAAATGAATCCTAAAGTATATTTGTGCATTATACATATATATCAAATAAATATAAAACCTCTATGCCAAAGCACGATTGACAATTTTTTTTTATCATATGTACAAAGTAGTTGCTTAGCAAAAATGTTTATCATGGTTTAAATACATTATGTTGGTACCTATACAATTGATTAATATAACTGAAAACAAAAAATCGACATCATTATTAGAAAAATAATAACCTATCTACAACATAACTTCTCTTATTATGAGGACAGAAAAAATGCAAAGCAGACTCAACATGGTGTGTTGTAATGTGAAAATCTCTTTTGAAGAAAATTAACTGAAATAATGTCAAATCTTCTCTTCCTGCAACACATCTGGTCTCATAACAGAAAACCCTCAAATATACACTTTACATAAAAGCAGAGAAAAAAAATAAAACGAGGAAAAAAGAGACAGGGGGAAAAAGAAAGAAAGGGAGGGAGAGACAGAATCCTTTATGCTTTTATGGTTTTGTTCTTCTGTAGGGAATACAATTGGACTTGCAAATTTCTGATTCACAGGAGTCTACTGAAAAACAGGCAGACAGGTTCAAATCAAGCTTTCTCTTAAAAAAGTACCTCCTATGAACTAAAAATACAAGGAATTCTGGGCGTATAAGTCTCTATACATAAATTTCATTTAAATATATTATAAAAATAATATATATATATATTTTTTATCTGATATGTTATGAAGATATGGAAAAAAAACAGTTGGAGTTGAAAATGATATAATATAATATATAATATAATATAGATAAACATAAATCAAATTCAAAAAAAGGAAAAGCAAGACATTGCAAACAAAAATAATTAAAATGTTACTGGGTGAAATGTGTTCCTGAATTAATGGGTGTGTTCCCAGGGTCTTCGGATATTGCTTATCCACAGATTCAGCTAATCAATCTCTTGACTGAAACTTTACCAAACTGACAAAATTTAAATCTTAATGTTTCTTAATCTTAATCTTAAAGCAGTGAATAATTGTCAATAAAAAATAACACTTGAATCCAGGACTACTGTTCTAATAAATAAAAATAAAAATTAACACCTAACACAAAGACCACTGCCCAATGTACGGTCAGACAAATTTCACCAACAGAAATTTTACTTTTTTAAGCAATCTATAAGTATGGATTTTTTTATATATATTTTTTTCGCTCTCAAAGATAAACAGGAGGATTTGTATATTTGAGGATGGATAAAATGGAGATGGATTTGGGATGCTCTGGCTGATTCAAATCATTGAGGAAAGGGTTGGGTGGAGGAGACTGTGACGGGTGAAAGGTTGAGACAAGGGCCGCCCAGATATCCTTTCACTTTTACACACAATAATCACTCATCCTTAAAAGCATTCATCCACTCCAATCCCAGCTTTATATCTTTAAAATATGTAAAAATATGATAAATCAATTTTAAAAAGAACATAAACATCCTGCACACGATGTTGGACAAATGAAAAGCAGTTTTACAGTCATTGTGTTTTGAAATACAAGTTCTATTATATTTGTTTTGTATTGACTCTTTAAAAAAAACCTAGACCATAATTTGTATTGTGAAAAAAAAATTCTGTTTCACTGTTTATAAGAAGATCGTCTAAATTGCATGTATGTGGAATCCTATTGGAAAAATAATCCAAAATTAATTTGTATATATCAGGGAATATATGTAATGCATTATGACTTTAAAAATATGTTACATTTCACTAACCATTTCACTTAAGTTAACTTTCCATGTAAATTAGAGATTAGACATTGCCAGTGTTTAAAAATTACATTAAACACGTCAGACATTAAAGCTGAATATATAGAATATGCATATAATGAATCTATGATCACTGCAATTAGTCATTAAAGTATAAAACATCATTGCCCTACATTTCGTTATTTAGCACGTTTTATGGAACATTTATTAAAAATATAATGATCAGAGATAAGCCAAATAAAATAATTATTAGTCCTTGCAAATAATTCCAAGCTGTGAGAGAAGTTTTCTTCTTCTTCTTTATTTATCAACCCATCTAACGCATCTTTCTTCTTATTATTTATTTTTGGCTCCGAGTCACATGCAACTTGCGAAGACCCATGCAGACGAAACACACCGCTTTCAATGCGATCGATTTCCCACAAACGATTTCCCAGCTAAACATTGATTCCTCCCTCTAAAAAAAAAATAAGAATGTTGCTTCTGTTTGTAGTACTCTGAACATCTGCACAGCGCTTACCACCTTGACTCACGACCCATATCAATTACATAACATCTGCAAAACCATCTTGGCCATAAAATCGCACACTATGCACACGCTTCTATCAGCAGAAGTGTTCAAAATGAAAAGCACGATGAAATGTGCCATGCTGTTGCACCGCCATAGTAAGTCTTGCAGGACAGTGTCACTCTCATTATCAGTCCAGATGCATCCGGATGCGCAATAAGTTTTAGGTGACGCTTAATGGCGCGTTCACAGCCTCGTTACATTAATTTACCCGACCATTACGTGCATCAGACATACAGACAAGTGCAAGCCCAGATAGATAGTTACCTAGTTCCATTTTCTGACAGCGCGCGACGGATGCTATTCAAGATCCTATTCCGCCTTTCTACATCAGATGTCCGGCTTGGCAACTGCAGCTTCCTTTCGAAATCCTGCTAGCTAAGAAAAGTTTTCACCTCCGCGTCCACCTCAACAATAGACCGTCGCTGTTCACAGTGTTTTTAAACAGAAGAGGAGAATAAATAAATAAATACATAAATAAAATAGTTTGAAAGAGAAAGACGGGAGCGGGAGAAAAAGCCGAGCCAAATCGCCAGACACATTTCCTAAAGACTTATAAGAAGCTGCAGTGGGTTGTCTTGTCCTTTGAATGATCATGTGCGCCTGAAAAGCCGGCTTTTTTTTCACGGAGCCCCTCCTTATATTCAGCGAGACTCGAGTCGCTGTCTGTAGCACATGTCACATCCACTGGTTGCTATAGCGATGCCTCCACATGTTGCCCACAGCTCAAGGGGCGCTAATCAGCGCGCGCGGGGTAGAGTTGGGCAGCTTGAATGGACGGAGAGCTTGTCAGTCATTTGTTCAACTATTCGGGATTTCTGTGCCTGCTGAATTCCTCGCGCTTGGATTTTCCCTAAGCTTTCTCCAACGTCTTTAACCCGTTATATCGCAATCAAAACTAACTAACGTTGCAACGCCCACCGCCAACTACATCGAGCCAGACAGAGAAGGGCGCTTCACTAACCACTGTATTTATCGACCCGTCGTTTTAGGACTGACTTCAAATAATATAAATCTATTACAACTCAAACATCGTCTTGCATATTAAATAATTAAAAACAAAATGTAACACACATGCATTTAACAATACTAGATAATATTTGACATAATGAACATTTACCCTATTACATAAATGCCTGGTTCCCTCCCTCTTCAACTAAAGATCTAATCATTTATTTCCGTGTAATTTTTAACATAATTGTATTAAAATAATACCTTAATAAAAATGATGCTTAAAAATTTAAATAACCGCATAGTATTAATTTAATAATATAATTCTAGTTTTGATGATAGTCAAAATGGGGCAAGGAAAAACACTTTATGATCAGTGAGATGGAGCCCATGTAGTAGTGACTAAAGCTGCAGAAAGAGGAACTTATTTTGTTCTTTATAATAAAAATCTAAATTTTCGGGGACTATTGTGAGGTTTGAGGAGGGCAACAGCTGCACCGAGCATAGAGGGATTACCAAGTGTAACGAAGAGAATAGAGAGAGAGAAAAAGGGGGTGGGGAGGGGGGGTGGGGGTGGGTTGACTGTTTCTGTGTGTGTGTGTGTGTGTGTGTGTGTGAGAGAGAGAGAGAGAGGGAGAGAGAGGGAGAGAAAGAGGAAGCAATGCAAGCACTCAGAGAGGGAGAGTGTGTGTGTAAGAGCAATACAACATGTGCCCGTGAGGTGTAAGTGGCTGTATTGTGTGTGTGTGTGTGTGTGTGTGTGTGTGTGTGTGTGTGTGTGTGTGTGTGTGTGTGTGTGTGTGTGTGTGTGTGTGTGTGTGTGTGTGTGTCTGTGTGTTGGAGGAACTGGGGGTGGGGTCCCGTCAAATGCAGATGACGAGCCTACGGAGGGGTCTTCGGTTTATCTTTGGTTTCAGCTGCAATCCTCCCTCTGTTGTCCCCTGCTTAGCCCTCTTTGTCCCACAGCGTGACAGCTGGAGTTGGCAGAAATGAGAGAGGAACAAATAAAGTGGTTCACCCATTCCAGAATCTCAAGATCAGATAAACACACCTTAGCGTGATCACCGGCCAGAAACCTTTAACCTCACCTCTCTTCATTTTCCTTTCTTGTTGTAAGAATTGGCTTGCTGTAGTGAATGACTTGTATACAAAATATGATCTTCGACATGGACAAACGAGCCCAAAACCACAGAATGGCTAGATAACCACACATATTTTTTTGTGTATCCACTTTATGACTATGTGCCCTATTTTGTCTGTTTCTGCCAGAATGGTGCATCTGTGTCCTAGTATGCATTGAATTATTTCACAGCTTCAACCGCTGATGTATCAACCATTTGTGTAATTTTTTGGAGAATAAAATATGGATGACTAAAAACCTCACTGCCATTTCTGACAACACAAAAAACCTTAATGATATATGAAATTATAGACATTTTCACCCAACAATGCAATTTAATTTTTCGACAAGGACATTAACACTAACATGTAACTGAACCATAGCTACAGTGCCACTCAGTGCTATATAGAGACAGCATTGCACGCCTTCCGGCTGTAAAGAGTCCAGTGGTGACTGACAAACAATACTGTTCTGATCAATCTAAATCACAGATTGCAGAAGGATAGAGTGATGTTAAACAAGCATCTGGATAGAGGATGAAGTCAGGCTGCCTAAACCATGCCTCCAACCATGCTCACAGACTGAGCCATCTGTCAATATCTTTCCTCAAGTATAACCCTCGGTCTAAAATGTAAATGCTTTATAGTGCAATATAGGCTTTACATAGGTGGCCAATTCAGAGTTATAAGAATATTTACGAAACTGCTTTTTTTCTCCACACTTTTCTTATACTTTTTCTTTGTTAAATGCATATCAAACCCATTAACTTGTCTAACACTACATAGTTAAAATGTGACCAAACTATTAATTTCTCAACAGGGTAATTGATTTTTGATGTTGCTTGAAAATATATTACAGCTTTACAGTATTTGTCATGCCGCTGTGTGTGGCAAATTCAAAAGAGTTCATAAAGACGAAGTAAATCCAAACAATAGCGGTTTATTCCAGAAAACGAAAAGTACACGCACACAAGGTAACACATACAATAACCGAAAGTGAACACAGAACAGAGAGGAACTTAAATACACAGATGAACAATGAAGACAAGGTGATAACAGCTGAACACTGTGAGTGATGACGATGGTGATCACTGGCAGGTGCGGGTAATGGTGGAGTGCGCGGATCGGCCTTCGGAGCCCGGTCTGGCCACTAAGACTGAGTGGTAGCCCCCCCTGACACTATAGCTCAGGCTCGTTAGACATGACGTGAAGGAACTCAGGCTCGGTAGACATGACGTGAAGAAACTCAGGCTCGGCAGACATGACGTGAAGGAACTTAGGATCGGCAGACATGACGCGAAGAAGCTCTGGCTCGGTAGACATGACGTGAAGGAACTCAGGTTCGGCGGGACAAGACTCTGGACAGGTGGTCTTGGCGGGACGAGACCCTGGATGGGCGGTCTCGGAAGGACGAGATCCTGGATGGGCTGTCTCGTCGGGACGAGACTCTGGACGGGCAATCTTGGTGGGACAAGACTCTGGACGCGTGGTCTCGGCGGGACAACACTCTGGAAGGGCACTGACGAGATCCTCTTTTCCTAGGCAGATGGTGAAGGGAGAGTTACAGCTCGCCAGCACCCACTCCACAAAGGCAGCGAAATTATTCCGCGGACCTTCCCCGGTCAACTGCTCTCTGCATGAGCCGTTCAAGCTCACCTCGTAGAACGTGCAGAGGCAGAAGTCCGGGTAGGGAGTCGAATATGTAGTCTCGAGAAAGATCTGCGTGTGGTCCTCCAATGTTTGTTCCCCCTGCTCTAAACACAAAAGGAGTACAGCGGGGATATCCATATTGAAAAACAATAACAAAAAATGAAACCAAAAAGCCGGGGAAAGGAAAATGCAGCCAAACTTCACTTCTCGTGGTCGGTTATTCTGTCACGGCGCTGTGTGTGGCAAATTCAAAAGAGTTCACAAAGACGAAGTAAATCCAAACAGTAGCGGTTTATTCTGGAAGACGAAGAGTACACGCACACACAAGGTAACACATACAATAACCGACAGTGAACACAGCAAGAGAGGTACTTAAATATACAGATGAACAATGAAGACAAGCTGATAACAGCTGAACACGGTGAGTGATGACGATGATGATCGCTGGCAGGTGCGGGTAATGGTGGAATGCGTGCAGGTGTGAGCCGGAGAGGACGATGGGACATGTAGTGCAGACGGTGACTAACAGGTGACTGTGACAGTATTTAGTATTAGGTGCAAAAAATTACAGTACATATTGTACACTCCTAATATTTCATATCTATCATTACCAAGGTGTGTGCACTTAATTTGTACACACAAGACAACATGCTGTTGTTTAATGGAGTTGGGCTAGTCCAACTTGGTCTCACGAGGAGTCATAATTTGTACAACATGGGGAAATCATATTAAAAGCATACGATCCAAACATAAACTTAACCTTCATTTTAACAGGAAACAGCTATGAAATTAAATCTTTTCATATAATCCAAGTTGTATGCAATGCTGTATGAAGTTGCCATGTAAGAGTGTTAGCTGTGACAGTGTAAAGGTGCGGTCTCATTCGTACATTCAGTTTAACGTTATTAAGTTAAATTTCATTTATCATTCATGATTCACAGGAACTATGCATTTTCTAGACACTTACATTATGTGTTTGCTCCATCCATGCAATAAAAATGCGCCATTGAATAAGCAGGGTTTTACTTCAACTGTTCAGGAAAGGTAATGTCAATGGCATGACCCGTAAAACTTTAGAATTTAATCTTATAGAAAATAACGGTGACTTTTCCATGCAATGAAAGCATTTTATTTCATCAGTAGTGACCACACAATGACTTGGCAGCTTTATCAATGGCTTGAGCAGTTTGACTCACGACTATTGCTGTCTTGATAGAGAGTTGTCATCTACTCATCTGAATAGCAGTGGCCGTCCTGAGGAGAGCTCAAATGTGGGCTGCTCAAAAATGTGTCAATGAGAGCTACGGACGGAGTGTGAGCCCAATCCAGTGTCTGCAGCACGTGTCTGTAAAGGAAAGCTGTGAGGCTGCGAATGACCACAGTGTCTCCATGAATTATCGCATGTAGTCATTTAATGTTTATATATTTAAAAGCACTGAACCGCTATTGAATATCTAAAGTAGATTCTTAGCATTTTAAATCGATTACTGACTAAAATCAACGATTCACGATTCAAAAATACATGTTTCGAAATCGATGCATATGCATCGTCAGGATTTGTAATCGATCCATCGAGAAAACTAATAGTTACACCCCTAGTAGCGATGTATGAAGCAAAGTTCACACAGAAGTCACTTTCAAATCAAGCAGCTTTCTTTTGATCAACACTGCAAATTAACGTGTCTAACTTGAATCCGATGCAAAATCTATGCTAGGATGGTTCGAGGGAACGAAATATGATGTCGATGACTGACACTAGGGGTTATACTTGGGAGCCCCAATCGCCTCTGTATTTTTTTTTTTTTTGAGAAAAGGCCAATGAAAATTGGTGAGTGGAATTTGCATGTGTCACTCCCCCGGACATACAGGTATAAAAGGAGCTGGCTTGCATCCACTCATTCATGTTTGCGCTGAAGAGCCGAGACAGTGTCCCGGCCATTTCAGTGGGAAGTTCAGCGCTGTTGCAGGAAGGACACCACATCTCATTCCCTTTATCAGGGAACGGAGGTTACAACAATAACTGAGACATTCCTCTGTCAGACACTTTTACGTGGTGTTGATGACTGACACTAGGGGTCCCCCAGGGAAAATGGCACAACAGCTAAACCACGTAATGAGGTTTTGGCAGTCCTTCGTAGCACGCAGGGACAGAGAGGACAGTATTTACCATGGGAAAAGGATGCTTCAGCCGGTCTTCTGACCTTTTCTCTCTTTTTTTTAATTCACAGTTGTGCGGACACAAAGATGCACTGGGAAAGCGTTCCTTTTTCCATGTGGAAAAGGAACACTACGGAGATCACATTCTGCCCGAAGGGAGGTTAACATGTGGAGAATACATCACATGGAGCCTCTGAAATTGTTTCAGTGTTGTTTCAATTTCCCCCTGAAAGTCTTTGAGGAGTTCAGCATTGACTGAGCGTGCTCGATCATGTGATGCGGTCAAAGTGACTGAGTCCGTCTCCATCCCAAGAAAAGAGATGCTCTGCATTGGGGAGAGCTTGCTCTTTTCCCACTTGTCCTGAAGCCCCAAAAGGCTGAGGTGTCTGAGCACCAGGTCCCTGTGTGCACACAACAAATCTTGACAGTGAGCTAAGATCAGCCAGTCATTGAGATAGTTGAGAATGCAAACGTCAACTTACCTTAATTGGGCAAGGGCAGCCTCTGCAACTTTTGAGGTGGGAGGGACAACCTGAAGAACCTTGTACTGGTATGCCTGACCCTTGAAAGCAAATCGAAGAAACACTGTCGAGGCAAAATCAAGACTTAGAAATACACATCATTCAGGTCTATCATCGCAAACTAATCCTGTTGGCAAAGGCATGTCTGCGTTAACATCTTGAACGTGAGTTGAATCAAAAGTCACAGATCTAAGATTGATCGCAACCCAACACCTTTCTTTGGCACGATGAAGTAACAGCAGTAGAAACCCTTCTTCATCTTGGCTTGAGGTGGAACAAAAAGAAAAGAAATCAAATAATTCTCCACCAGGCCCTCCAATGGGAGAAGAAGTGGTGCTTTCACCACCTCCAGGGAAAGAGCAGTTCCTCTCATCTCTAGGTTACCCATCTCAAGGACACTTAGAAGACTTATTCGAGCTCTTGGCGCTTGCTTGATGTTGTGGATGGACAATAGGCTCAGTCTGCGGCAGAGTGGGTGTAGCAGCTGAAAGTAGACACCCTCTGCAATGAGCAGATGGGATGCAGGGACTTGGCTTCCTGAAAGTAGCAGAAGAATCGTGCAGAGGCAGGGCATAGATGGCACTCCAGGACCACCACAGAGGACATCGCCTGGCCGAGAGCCCGCGCCGGGAGCAGAGTTGGTTGCTGAACACAGTTCCTGCATCAATCCCTAGCTCAGAACTACCCTAGAGCAGATCCTTAAGGGTCTTGGTATACCTGCTATACATATATCCTGATATACCTGCAGGATTGTCTTGGCATTCAAGGCAGAAGCAGCCTGTTCAACAGCACTGTAAGCCTTCGCCGTTAGAGATGAAGTAAACTTACAGGCCCTGGACAGATGGTGGCATTTTGCGGGCAGGAACTAGTTCACCCATGACCATCTGGAGCCGCAAATGAGAAATCAGCTGCGCCATTTGACGCAATGCTGAACTCATCCGAAAACTCCACCGGGCGCAATTTGCAAGACAAGGAATAGGAGGACCATGGGGATTTACCCAGGGGAAAAGCTCCCATTGTTGCACTCAGATCGCCCTAAATGCTAGCCACCGCAGCCTTGTACATTGCAGAAGGACCGTGACAGGAGCAGCTGAGGTGACTCCTTTTATTAGAAAAGAGAGTCGTGATCGGAACGTTTCCATGGTCATGTTCTCGCAGTGAGGACATGAACCATCTACGAACACTTGTTCAGCGTGTGTGTGATCCAAACATATGAGACAAAGATTGTGGAAGTCCGAGGATGAACGATATCGGCCACACCAAGAGACATACAGGCAGAGAGGTATCTTTAAAAAGATGCTCTCTGTCTGTGTTTGCTCTTTTAGAGGAAGCATGCTCTTTCAGATCGCTGCACAGCACTTCCCACAAGGCTATTTCTCCTACATAAAAGCTTTTATTTTTTGTTCTTATGTCTTTGGTTTGTTATATTTCTCACACACAGAAAACTGCTAGTTCTAAATCAGATAAGCACAGTAGCACAGTAAAGATTACATTTATAAATATCCTTAATAAATATCCTGTCTGTCAGAGCATTTTAACACTTTGCATTTTTGGCAGGTTTAGAACATGAATTCACTTCACCACTGAGAGCTAACTTTAGGATGTTGTGTGACATTTTCAGGGCATTTTGGAGTGAATTAACTTTACATTCCCTTCATGGATGAAAGAGATTTGGTGCAGGGGAGAAGATGGGAAAAAAACAACCCGCCTCTAATCCACACTGAACACTGCTGCACTAATTGGCGAGTGCTAACATTTGGCTCGCTATGTCTCATACATATATAAGGCTTAAAGGACTAATTTAGGGAGAGATATATGTTGGCCATGTCGCTGCAGTCTTTGCCGTAGATTAGCTTGTTAAAATAAGCTCCCTCATTGTCTGAATCTAGGCTAGAGCTAGACCCATGCCAAGCGGTTCAAAGCTATGAACAAGCTAGCGATCAAGGTAAATGCTACGCTTCTCATCTTGTGTATACGAACTCAGCATGATCAAAACCCAACAACACATACACAGCTGACTTTGCTTCAAAATAACACAGAAAAGCAAACCAATAAAGAAAATCAAACCATGAGGCGACACAGTTACTAAGAATAATACTTCATTGAATATGGAGAGTTGGATGCCAAAGAAATTTTTACGTCGCTTCTGCTGCACAGCATACACATACATTTGGACACATGATTTAAGTGAAGAAACAATTGAAAATCCTTAATAAATCTAGGTACTGACTGGTACCACTGTGAAAACATCTATTCAACAAATTTTACTACTTTATGCAGAGTCATAAAAAACCCTCTAAGCTGCACAATTACTGTTCCACGCTGCTGCTGATCTGGTGGAAAATGCTGACTCAAGGTTCAGTCCACCTAACTTGGAGCTGCTTGGGTCAGGGCCAACAATTAAAGTATTCCCTTAATGCCCATATCAATACTTCTGATAGGCTCCCTTTAAAGTATAAGAGTTATGGATTTCATTAGGAACATTGTACTCTCAGGGCCTTTAGCCATAGTTATTATGTAGGACTCTATTAGCAGTTCTTGCGTTTTAAAGGACATGCTTGGAAGCCACTTTAAAATGAGATATGATGAAACCTAATGATGGAATGGCAGCACATTTTGGCATTTGAGACATTTTATACATTGGATGGAAGGTTATGATGAATCTGCTCAAATATGTATAATCAATTTTGTGTTATTTATTATTGGTTAATTTATGTAAATGACTGAGCTAAATATACACAGAGAAAAAAAAGAGTTGTGACTTGATCATAAGGTTACTATAGACCATGTATTAGTTAGGTTAAAATGTTTAATTTCTTCATTATAGTACAAAAAAGAAAGCAACAAAATAATTATAATCTGTCCCCTAAGAAGAATCTTACAGATTATGTATTTAGAGCATGAAAATCCCTTCAGTTTAGAACACCCCCGCACAGAGTATAAGGTGCGACACTCTCTAATTTGTGCCCTACTTTTAACGATTTGTTTAAGACACAAACTGTAATTGATAAACACCACTTTAAACCTAACCATTACTTTTGAGGTCAAAGAAAGCCCCTTGAGCAGAATCAGAATCAGGAGAGAAGCTAAAGGTGTCTTATGCCACTAAAAGTCTGTTGAATGCCGTAATTACAGAATGCTGCTCCACCACTGCCTTTCAAACATCCAAAGACCAGTAAACCAGGCACTGTGATCTACCTGCTGAAGAATTTGGAGAGTTTGGCATGTCCTTTTCACAGAACTTATTTTTAACTGCCATTTTGTTGCTACATATGAGATGTCTTCACTGAAAGTGTCAAGTCCTGCAGTTATGTTAAAAGCAATCGCTGAAAGTCTAAAAGTGTAGAAAGAATGATTAACACGGTGTCATTGTTGACAAGTCAAGAGATGTGAGTGGTTAGTGGCTAAGACGCAAAAATGTATTGCCCTTAAAAGCTATTTCACTCACAATGAAATGATGGTTAGAATATACTATAATCTTAAATAATTTTATATTTGTACAAAGCTAAAAAGCATTATTTGCCAAAAATATCCATTGGCTAAATCTGGCACGTATAAATCCAATTGATAAATGTGTTTTCACTCTGACAAATAAAGTAATATTTGCAAAACTGAAACATGGCCAGTATTTTAACACCCCTTTTAATTAACAGGTTTGGGCTAGTCCAGTATGTCCAGTTAAGACAAATCTTAATGTGTGTATTTATGTATGTGTGTGTGTGTGTGTGTGTGTGTGTGTGTGTGTGTGTGTGTGTGTGTGTGTGTGTGTGTGTGTGTAACAATGTTCAGGGAAGAAGGAGGCGGGACCCGGCGAACAATTAAACATACTTTATTTAAAATAAAACAAACAAACCAAAATACCGCCAGCAGCCCCTCGCGGACGACTGCTGGCTACCGAAAACAAATATAACTGCAGCCAGCCCCTCGCGGACGACTGCTGGTAAAAGTAAAATACAAATACAAAAACAAAACACAACACAACTAAAATACAGGCCTGTTCCTCTCTCCATCATCAACGTCGTCGCTCCTCTATGCTTCCGCTCCTCCGTGAGAGATGCGAGATCGGTGTGCTTCCCAGGTGCTGCTCATTAGCAATCGCACCACCGGCCTCGTGCCATTCTCTCACGTCCCTCGGCCGTCCTGTTCGCCACATACACCCATCGCCCCTCACAGTACCCACGAGACTGTGCCTACTCCCCCCGGCGGCACCGATCCCTGGGGGAGCATGGACTGACGAGCCGAGGGAAACGGAGATGGAAGCATGAGGAGCGACAGATCGAGAGAGGAGAGAGAAAAAAAAAAAAAACTTGGTCCGGTTCCCACAACGCGCTGCCATCTGGTCCCCCTCCAGCTGGGCGATCTCCTCTGCGGTGCCTGGCGGTGACGCCGGATGGCCCTCGGTGGACGGCTCGACACTCCTCCGCCGCCCGGTGGACGGCGATGGCTCCTCGGGTGCCAGACGGCAGGAGTCCCCCGCTCCCTGCTCCTCCCCTTCACTGGTGGACGGCAGCAGGCTCCGGCTCACAGCAAGCGGCGGCGACGACTCCTCTCCCTCCCGGATGACTGCCGCCCCTCCAATACCCAGGCGGCCGGCAGCGAGCTAGACCGTCCCACCGGCAACTCACTCCAGCGCACCGCCTCGAGCGTCCATGGCCGCGAGTCCCCCGCTCCCTGCTCCTCCCCTCGTTCGGCGGACGGCAGCAGGCTCCGGCCCACGGCGAGCGGCGACTCGCGCACCATGCTCGATGGCACCGCGGATTCCCCACAGTGGCGGGCACTCTCTGACAGCGCGTTCCTCCCTCTTCCCGGGTTTCGGCACCAGTGTAACAATGTTCAGGGAAGAAGGAGGCAGGAACCGGCGAACAATTAAACATACTTTGTTTAAAATAAAACAAACAAACCAAAATACTGCCAGCAGCCCCTCGCGGGCGACTACTGGCTACCGAAAATAAATATAACTGCCAGCAGCCCCTCGTGGACGACTGCTGGCAAAAGTAAAATACAAATACAAAAACAAAACACAACACAACACAACTAAAATACAGGCCTGTTCCTCCCTCCATCATCAACGTTGTCGCTCCTCCTTTATGCTTCCGCTCCTCCGTGAGAGATCCGAGAGCGGTGTGCTTCCCAGGTGCTGCTCATTAGCAATCGCACCACCGGCCTCGCGCCGTTCTCTCACGTCCCTCGGCCGTCCTGTTCGCCACAGTGTACATATACAGTAATGTAATTTTTTAAATAACAAGTCATCAGTAAGTATCCTACTTTACTGGTATTCACTAAAATTGTGCAACCATATATTATGATTTCTAAATATGTAACGGCACTTATTAATTTCTCTAAGCATGTGCACTATATGTTGCAATCCTTGTCCACGTTCACATATACTGCCAGCCAAACTAATAGATATCTCAAAGGTCAATCATCTCCTGAAGATGAATCCTGAAATGATCCGCAAAGAGCTCACATATTCCAAGATCTATCCATTAAAATCTCTATAGAATCTGCTGCACTGTAATAAACTAGGAGCTTGTGTTGGATCAGAGCTTGTATCTACAGGTCCAATACCACATATATTTAACAACCTTAGAAAGAGTTGAAGGTAATGCTTTTAAGACAGTCCCTGTTGATATTTTTCTGCTAGGGTCATTCCAGGTCTGTAAACTAAGGAATCTGAGACTGCTTCCATTGTTACACCATCACCGCAGACATCATTACTCACCATCCATACATCAGTGTCAGATCTGCCACCTTGTTCCTGTATGCAGTCTCATTACTGCTGATTAGGACTCTCATTCACACATGACACCTTGCTTTTCCCCTGATCTGGATAATGGACATTTTTAAAAGCAGCCTGTGACTATAAAGACAGACAGCGAGAGGTTGAAAATAGCTCTAACAATAACTGAAGAACTATCAGACCATCCTTACCATAATTTACACCAGTATATTGGAAACCATTACGAAAAATTTAAAATTCAGAGACAAGAAAACAGTCAGAAAAAAACTTCTAGCAGGCAAAATGTTGATGTGGGGAACTTTTACATTCAAGATATTTAGCAGACACTATTATCCAGAGTGACTTAAAAGAGCTTAAGCATCACATTAGACTATTATGATCAACAGATGGCATGCAGGTAATTTGAAAAGTTATCTGCTAGGATGGATGTGCTTTTGTACAAATACAAAGAAGTCCAATTGTACTAGTACAATAAACCTAATCCATGTCATTATATTTTTTTGGTGTGTGATGGTCCACAGCCCTGTATTGTGGCTTTAATTTGTTTCCTTTTAAAAATGTTTTTTGGCCCTTGTCTTGTGTACTGATCCATCTAGGAATTGAAAGTTCTGCTGAGGTCCTTTAATCAGTAATGCATGTCTCTGTTAAATTATGGCTTTTGATTATGGCAATGGCCTGATTTTCATAAGTATACAGCTAAGATACACTATTTTGTAGATTGTATTATCCACATACTCTTTTATGAATCCTTAAAGTGCCCCAATTATGCTATTTTAAAGGGTCCTAATTTTGTTTTGGAGGTCTCCTCAAAAAACATTTCATTTTCTCATAATATACATTGCACATCACCACATTTTTCAACGATTCTCAAACTACTCGATGGATGAATCAGTCTCTCTAAATACCTATTTTCCGTGATCTTGCTCTGCTCTGATTGGCCAGATGGCCCAGTCTGTTACCATTGGTTTACAGTTTACAGCGCCTGTCGGAAGCTAACGCCCATTACCATACCTGAACGTCCACTCTGTCCGGAGGCTTCTTAAAGCTCAGCGATTGTACACACTGTAAAGACAGTAACAATGACGTTGATTTTACCATATCAATTCGAGTGCGAGTTTGATGATGAAAAACTAGTTATTCAACCCGAAACTCCATCGCAAGGACAAATTGAGCAGGACGTTTCTCAGGGATACACTACTCAGTTGGAGGTACATTATGAGATGTTGCAGCTGTCATTCCTCACCATCAGCATTAACAAGAGTATTTTCACCCCAGCATTAACGTGAATGACTGATGTAACAAATGTTTGTAAACCATCCTTTATCATTACTCAAAGTAGTAAGAACAACAGACAATCTGCATAAATAGACAGTTTTCGGTAATAGTGGCCCACAGCTGCTTAGCAGAAGTATTTCAGTAAGACAGTAATAAGAGTTAGCCGGTTAGCCTGAAACTTACACAATATAAACACAAAACTAAGTGTTTTGAACACCCGGTAGAACATATATACATCAATAACTATTCATACTTACAGGTTGTGATTCTGAGGAAAAAGCCAGTCTAAATAAACTGGGTACTGACCAATATTTCAAAAGCAAGCGGTTTGCGAATCCAGTGTTAATTTTTTTTTTAGATTTTGAGAAGCAGTTGTCAGTTGTGGCTGGCCAAGTTGTTCGTGGGCGGACAACGTACAACATAGGCGGGCATTATGTAAATGTATCTTCTAGTAATGTAGAACCGTAAAGCAGTATGCGAATGAAAAACGACTCATAATGGCGGTTCAGAGTTGATTCTTACTTTCGGGAGACAATAACTTTATTTATTGTGTACTTTCGACTTTACAACTTTGCAGAACGTTTACATTCACAAAAAGCTATATTACACACTGCATGAAAGGGAATATTCGAAAAACCATAACAGCGGCACTTTAATAAATCTGTAAACACACTTTATTCAGAAGCTGTGGATCACAGCTCCACTTCTGCTAACCGGTTTTGTACAATATTATGTGAGAATGCTTCTTTAATGCTGCAATGTTCACCATCATGCACAAAACAACCTCCACATGCATTTTTTGTTTTCTGAGGATGCATGTAAAACTCTCTAACAGTGGCTTTAATGCAATACACTTTCTTCACACTAAAACTAGATTTTAAAGGATAGAAGCATGCACACTACCTTATGAGAGAGTTGAAAGGAAATGACAGCTTTGTCTGTGATATTTTATGTCACCCTGAAATATCAATGGCTTTGTCAGATGGTAGCTTGAAGCCATTCCTCAAATGTACGTCCCCTGCAGTGAATACAGATTATGAGATACATGAATTTTTTTTTATATATGACTATTTCTAAACATACTATCTATCTGATAGTATTCACTGAATTCAAGTGAATAAATGTAAATGGACAGTATTTCCAACATGGCAATTCCTCAATCATAGTGATCATTACTGGTAGTACATTCGCTTTGAAGTCATGTGAGGGGATTTCAATGTCTTTACTTTTTCTGTATCACAATTTTAATCTCTCTTCTATTCTTAATCTCTCCCTTTCTTAAAAAACACACACTAAGGCCTGCAGGTGCTGCTAAATAAGGTTTACATTCTTGAATTTTTGTAATAGTTCTGTATGAATCCTTCAATTGTCCTCAGTGCAAAAAGATGAGTCAAAGGACTCATGAACAACAATCACTAAAAAAAAAAACAATAAAAAAAACAGTCATGGACCTTTCAGATAATGAGACAGTATTAACCTTTATTCATTTAGCTGACGCTTTATCCAAAGCAACTTACAATTGCTATACTCTATATATATGTCAGAGGTCACACGCCTCTGGAGCAACTAAGGGTTAAGTGTCTTGCTCAGGGACACATTGGTGTCTCACAGTGGATTCGAACCAAGGGTCTCTCACACTAAAGACATGTGTCTTATCCACTGCGCCATCACCACCCCTCTATGTAGATTAAGAATTAAGTATTAAGAATCAAGCGTATGTACATTTATATGTATATATATATATATTTAAAAATAGCAAACTATAATCCATACTGTATGTAGAGCACTGAGTGTATTTTTTATTCGGTCTATGTATTTGAAGAGTTTTGACACTGCAAATACAGCCTCCATTACAACCTAAAGTAATTTTGTACACCACAAACACTCATTATACACATTTCGATTTAACAGATACATGCCACCACAAAAACATCACGGCAAAGGGGAGCAAGAGAAACACCAATCACATCAATGGCTGCTGAAGTCACACAGTTGATGTTGACGGCTGCCGATGCCACATGCTCTGAATTCTCCCAAAATGTATACTTCGTTGTAATTTCATTTGTCTCCACCACCCACTGCCTTCC
Source organism: Siphateles boraxobius (assembly GCF_051911475.1). NCBI lineage: Eukaryota > Metazoa > Chordata > Actinopteri > Cypriniformes > Leuciscidae > Siphateles > Siphateles boraxobius. Next base: position 30,006,109 of record NW_027508734.1, on the reverse strand, counting down.
CCAACCACAGACTTACAAAGCACACGTTACTGACTTAAAGAGAGGTCAGTCATTAAGGAAAGAGCCATTACACAGAAGAAATGCAAAAAAGAGAAGAAAAAAGACAACATAATGGTCACATAAATTCTCATTAGCATCTTCATTACTACAGCACAACCAGTGGGAGAAAACATTTTTCCTCGACTAGTCATTGCCATGACAACATGACTGAAACACAGCTTGACGACTATCTTCGACACATGTTGCCCGTCTATCAATCTACATGCAACTTTCTTGGGAAGTTAGATGGACACGTGCATAACCTTCTCTCCTTGAGTCTGAAGTGGAAGAGATGGTCAAGAGCATGGAACAGAGCCAGGCCAGTTTGATCCATCCCCTCACAATTCCTCCTGACAGGCCGACGATGAGACCTGACTCGGTACCAATCACATTTTGATTTCAACGCTTAATTACTGCTAGTCTAACACAGTGTCACAACTGCTAATGATGCTATGGAGCCTGGGTTTCTCCCTCAGATCACTCCAGCTGACCTCGACCAGAGCTAACAGTGTCTTAAGTTCACATGAAAGCTGTTCTCTTATTGCCTCAAGGAAAAAGACGGAGCTCAACTCAAGCTCTGGTGAATGTGTAATGAAGCCCATGCCCATGCCTACATGTTGGCATAAATTGCTATGAGGGACCGTCTGTTTTTATTTTTCCCTCTGCTTAGTTCTACAACCAGACACAACATTAGAGGAGTCAGATAGTCAGCAGGTGTTGGTTATGATAGTTTACAGCACATTAACCATAGCTAAACTATACTGAAACAGAATCCTTAATCCTTACTGAAACAGTTAAGAGAGACTGCAGAAAGATTCACAGAACATCAAGCAAAATATATGTATATCAGAACATGCGCTGAGCAGACAACACAGACAATCAGCGACATATTCGATTAGCGCACATTATCACTTCATTACTTTTAATGATCAGCTCATGTTGAGGGGGGTTTAAAAGCCTTGATTATTTTGCAGTGTTTCCACAATCTGCATTTGTATTAGCACCTCATTTAAACTGAATAACCTTGATGAAAGACATACTGTGGAGAAAAACATTGCACCAATCATATGCAAAAGCATGAATGGGACAGACATGCAATAAAAAGGAAAGGTTAGGATTTCCATGTCGCCAGAAAAAACAGACATATGACAAAAAATAAATGTGATATTAGCATACACTATATTTAAAAATGTCATAGTTAAAAAGGAAAAGAACATGTATAATAAAGAGCTGATCATGAAAATAAATGCACTGATTTGATTTATAAAAAGTTGTTGATGAACGAAAGTATCTATGCAGAGCACACTATTCTTAGCATATAATTTTCTTAGCATTCTTCTGGATAAGTTTTTACTCCTCAGCATACCAGATACGGTATATTAAAATAACTCAATGTTGCACAGCCCTACTATGCTTAATATTCACATATTTTAAGTTTTAATTAATAATTTATCTGTGTTGCATAACCCAAATCCAAGCACCTGTCTTTTGCTGTAGCATGGACGGCAATCTGTGAAAATCACAAACTGCTAACATATTCACAACACTATGATATAGCTACACTGTCTCAACTGAAGTCTGTGTATTTTTAATGTCCGTGGTATTACAGAGTGTCTCTAAAAGTGTTCTGCTGATAGACTCACAAAGTGACGCCTGCCGTGAGAAACAGCAGTCGCCCACTCACTGGGCTTCAGACCTGCTTCTGACCCCACCAATGCTTTACCATGTGACATGTCCCACAAAATGGCACTGGGAGGGAGACCCTGCTAGGCTGACATTTAAACCCCAGCATTGTACCCAGCTGTGACCCCGCACCACCATCCCTCACTGCCTGAGGGTGCTTGCTCTGTCTCTGTGTCTCTCTTTCGCTCTCTTTTCAACACACACACACACGCACACACACACACACACACACACACACACACACACACACACACACACACACACACACACACACACACACACACACACACACACACACACACACACACACACACACACACACACACACACACACACACACGCTGAGAAGAAAGCAAGACTAGACTAACATATGGCAATAGCTGATCATTCAAAACAGTAGACTGTTATAAACTCAATCCCTGTACTGTTATGCCCAGTTATGCAAGGTGTTAGGTGGATCTGATGTATTTATAATAAACTTAACTGCTCAAGTTTGATACTGTCACCCTAATTTAACTATTTAATTCATTTATCTGACACTTAAGACTGTCACAGTAATGGCTGGTGAAAATTGAGCTTTGCTATTACATTTTAAAGTATATTATAATACTATAGACAGCCGTTATTTTAAACTGTAATAATATTTCACAATATTACTGTTTTTAATGTATTTCTGAACAAATAAATGCAGTCTTGAATGGTAGTATATACATATTGCCCAGCTACATTACTTCAATGTAGTTAGATACTTCTTGTTTCTATCTTGTAAGTGTAACTAACTACTTTTACAAAACAGTAGCTTGACAGTAGTCGGACTACTTCAAATAATGATTGTAGCTTGCTTGGAAAGATACAGTTTCAAAGTAGCTTCCACAACACTGGTTTTAATTAAGCCAAGGTAAGGAATACAGTTAGCATGTTTCAGGAAAAAATGGCATTATTCTGTTGGATACTTGAGGTTAGAATCAACAGAGAGACAGTCTGCTATTGATATAACATGAAGTAATGGTCTTTGTGTTTCAAGGGATAAAATGGTGCCATGAGAGCAATTTGTGGGAGTAATGTCTAATTTGAAACATTTGTTGTCAGAGCAGCTCTAATGGCATGACAGCAGCAGCATTTACAGTACTTTTAAATGTAACTTTAAAATAACACAGAGTAGAAGCTGCAATTGTCATTAAACCACCAGCCTCTCATATATGTAACTGTCAGATGATGTGAAAGGAGTGCAGGGAAGGTCGAAATAACTGGTTTGAATCCCATCAGCTTAAGGGTGACCTATCCATTACCTTTTAAAACGGAGAAAGGAAAGGGAGGTGTAATGAGGGATAGATGCAGGTGCCCACACATTACTCACTATTCCCTTTCAACACTCATAAATGAAATAAAAAACCACCTCTCACACTGCTTTGGAGAGCTGCTTCAGTGGTTGATTGGTGGGGGGGGGGAATGCCTGCACAGACCGCCATCAAACGCTCTTTCCCTGACCAAAAGGTCAGACCTTGGTAAAAGGTTGCCAGTGTCGCGAGTCTGCCTCTTTTTCCTTGCTTTCAACCATCCTCTGGAGCCCTTACTCCAGTGAAAGTAGTGATAGGGAGAATGAGAGAGAGGGAAGAGAGAGAGTCACTCTGTAGCGGCTGCTCCGATATGACATTTCACACAGGGATCCACCACAGCAACCACTGGCATTTAAGTTACTTTTAAAGCAAGCAGACCAGGTTCCTAACAGCATGGCTGTTGTTAGTAGCGGTTGATGTGCCCACTGAAATCTCTATCACAGTCAGCTCAGATGTCTGCACATTAGGTTGACTCTAAAAATGCAGCATAAACAAAGTTATAACATCCTCTCTCTCTCTCTCACACACACACACACACACACACACACACACACACACACACACACACACACACACACACACACACACACACACACACACACACACACACACACACACACACAAAATATGACAGGTTCACACAATCTGAACATGACACACCACATTAGCACTCCGGCACCTCGTTAACACACAGCCTCTTTACACAGGAAGTTAGGATGCCCTCCATCTGTTACGAGTGTAGGTGTTTATGATCTCAGTTAGTGTTGCGAATAATAGCACAGATAAGCTTTGAAGAAACAAGCAACAGGATCTTTGACCTCTTATTTACAACACTGATAAAAGATAAAACACAGCTTTAGAAAATCTTTTTGCCATGTTTTTTTTTTTTTTTTTAGTTTGATACAACAATAACCTCCCTTTATTAAAAGCTGTAAAGGTAAGACAGTTGATCAATGTGGCTAAGAAATAATAGTCTTTTTCATAAAGAAAAAAAAAAGCTTTTGGATAAAGATGATTGAATAGGGTTCTTCGACACGCCACAGTGTCTATACATTCAAATGTTTAAAACATACGCAATAGGATGCGCACATACAAAAAAAGATATGCACTAAAAAGAGAGGACTTTCATCTCCAGACCACTGAAACACCCTCGGAAAAAAGGAAAAGAGGGGAAGAGAGGAAACAGGGTTAAGCTTTGAAGTTGTGTGCAGCACTCTTGGTATTTCAGTATCAATTTATTATCTGATTTCATTTCATTTGTGTTACTCACTCTTTCGTCTACATTAGGAGAACAACATCATTTGCTTTGATGTCTGAGGTTGAAATATCCTGGCTCAGTAGAGATGTAAAGAATCTCTGGACTGACTCACAAATCCAAATTATGTCCAGCCTGGCTCAAAGTGGACACTGGGACATGTGGGACATCCACTCTGCAACAAAGTCCTTACAGAAACACATTATGAATTATGATTATGATATTAGTTTGCTCCAAACAACAACAAAGCAGAAATAATCACGACCTTAAAGGGATAGTTCACATAAAAGTTAAAATTCAGTCATCATTTACTCACTCTCATGTTGTTCCAAACCTGAATGACTTTCTTCTGCAAATGTTTTTGTCCATATAATAAAACTCAATACAACACACTGAACCTCATTGACTTTCATTATACAGACATAAACACAGATTTTTCAAATCATATTTTTCAAAAAATCTTGCATACAAGTTTGGAACAACACGAGGGTGCACTCAAAAAATTACTCTTTAAACTAACTTAATTCAATTATGGACAGTGGTTCCACACAAGCAATTTTTTTGTATTAATGTTAATGACATTTTTTTGAATCTATGTAAGCTCCTTGTGTTGTGACAACTCAACTGAATGAGTCCAAACAAATCAATGGAATTGCTTCCCTGTAACTTAAACCGGTTGAGTTTAGTGAACATGCTTTAGTTTATTTAAATCTGCACTGAAAAATAAATGTATGTAGGATTTACATGATTTCTCAAATGAATTACTAGACTACAGCTAGCTATTAGCTAATAATAGCAATTATTAACATACTAAATGCTAAGATTTATATGCTCTGTCAGCAACAAGAGTAAACTAGGGGTGGGCGGATCGATTTAAATATCGATAGTATCGATGCCAACACTGGTATTGGTATCAGATCGATCCAATTGTAATTGAATCGATATTTTAATTTAAATATCTCTCCTCTACGTTCACTATACTTTGCTCATGTCTTCTACCTCTACAATACTGAGCAAACGCTGCTTTCACATCCATTTGCTACTCCTCCCCCTCCTGCTGCTGTTCTGTGATTTGTTGTTGTGTCGTCACGTGACTCACTGACACAACGCGCCGAGGAGCAGCGAAGGCTGATAATTGCACATTGAATGAGAGATCAGGATGGCCGAGAGGAACAGAAGGGAGGCTCAGGGAATGTAATTGCACAGGTATATTTGTTCTTTGTTTGTTCTTCAGTAATAATTGTGGCTCTTTATTTCACTTTATTTAATTTGCTTTTAAAACCAGACAAAAGGGAGAGATTTTTGTTATTCTTTATCTGTATTTTTTTTTAAAAGGCTGTAAAGCATTCATTCTACAGTGCCTAGTAACTAATAATTGTGTGCACTTCAATACATTAATAAAAAAAAATTGCCTAAAGAATTGATCATTCATTCACCTCAGAAATAATTACATACTGCTCTCCCCTGCACAAAATTATTTTTTTTAAGGAAAAAAGTATCGTATTGGTATTGGCAATACTGACCCTATATGTATTTGGTATCGGATCAATACTAAATTTTGCAGTATTGCCCACCACTAGAGTAACATATTGGAATCAGTCCACATCCTAACCAAATGCTCTACTCTTCTCCACAATGGTAACCCACTGTAATTTAAATGGTTCTAATAATTGCAATGTAATTGAACATTAAACACAATTATACACTGTAAAGTCTTCCCCTTTCCTCATTTTCTAAAAAACACATAAAATAACACTTTCAATATTTATTCTGTCTTAATTCAGCTATATGCAAAGCATGCTGGGAACTAACGAGCACCGACCAGTTTCAGTTAATGCAACACAAATCATTCATGTAATCCAACACAAATGGATTAAGTAAACTTTAATTTTACATATTTAAGCAGATTGAACACAATCAAATTAAGTTTGGACAAAATGTAGCCTACAGCAATTGTGTTGCTTAAGCTCATTTGAAGCAATTTGAACAAGCAGACAAAATATTTATTTTTCATTGAAATATATTTAAAGCATTCCAGAACAGACTTTCCGAAATACTCACAGAAATTCATTAGTTAGCCTTTTAGATTAACTTTATATTTTCTCAGAGGCCATGCACCTTGCTACTTTCTTCACACTCCATCTTCATCCAATACATTGGAAATTGTCACATCCAGGTTTTTTTTATCGCAAAATGAAACCCTTTACATTAGTTTAATGATTGATGGAAAATTATACAGGTTAAGTTATTAAACGCAATACAACAGTGTTTTGGTGGTAAAAGAAATATAGGTGTGTTACTTTAACAAAACGTATTTGGGTAAAAAGAACAGTGTCACAAAACCATTTTTTTGAGTGGATAACAAAATTTTTGGGGTGAACTATGCCTTTAAAACCACACAAATTTAATGAAATTGACCATTTCCAGCAACCGGAACTCCTTTCATTAACATGTCTATTAAATGTAATGAATTAGGATGTTACTCACTATTCTCTTTTTAAAATGCCCTTTAAAATCACACAGACTGAAGAATAACGCATCTGTGTTAGGAATCTTTCAGTTTATAAGGAGCCTTTTTTAGAAAATTATTAGAAGATATTATTACAAATTATCTTTAAGAAAAGTAGTGCCTTGCAAACCCCCATTGATCAATACAAAGGCGACAGTAGTAAGAAAAAAAATATTTAAGTAGAAGTGGAAGAAACCTTGGGAGTAACAAGACTCACCTGGGTAAGCTCTCCTCCTCCTCAACCTGGCACTTATTTATGAACAAATAAACTTAATAAACACCATAAAACCTATGGTGCCAACAACTGTGAGCGGTTTAAAAAAAACATTTTGATCAAGAATTTCAAACTGAGTACAGTATCTGCCATTAATTCACATGCAAGCCAGGAAATAACCAGGTAAATATTGACACATTTTCCTTGCACAATGGAAGCTCACACAGACCTATTGTGCTGCTGTTTTTGACCTTCTGTAACTGAATCAATAATAATCTGATCATTCACCTGATTAGATTGAGGTGATCTTCACGGCAGGCTTTAATCTGTGCAGTTGTGATCTCCCTCACGTAAAATGTACACCGCAAACTGATGTTCGATCTAACCACCACATTATAGTGCGGTATCGGCTGCGCAAAAGCTGAAAGCCACCATTAGGGATAAAGTGGATATTCATTTGTGCCACCATGCAGTGGACACGAAGGCCATATTTGTTGGCCTTCAGTATAACAAATATGTGTGTTGCCATGGTGATCCCCACTTTGTCTCTTCCTTTCTATCTGGCTGATTAACACATTCAAGGTCATTTCTAATCAACATGGTGGAATGTATCAAATATTCCATTCATACACATTGATGTACCGGTACATTTCAGTACCTTCCACAGTTTCCAAACACCTTTTATATAAATACAATGCTGAGTTTCAAATTCCAAGCAATAAAATGTTTTTGCATATTAAAAACTTCTTATTATAATTTACGCTGAAATCATCACCAGCCCCCAATGCTTTGGGGACAAATAAGCGAAAAGACAAACCAAGAGTGAGTGCCTTTGTATGGCTTGGTTTTCCTTTTTTTCTTTTTAATCCAGAGTCTCCTGACTGTCTAATATCTGACACACGTGCGACTCTGAGAAGCATCTTAATGAGTCGTGAGTGTGAACAGGGATTTTTACAGAAACCACATTTACATATCACTACAGAAACACCAATATATTCCTCCAAAGACTTCTCAAATGCTACGGTAAAACATCAGCTTACACACCAACTGTAAAACTGTTATATTAACTGCTTCATAGAAGTGTGAGGCATTTTTCAGTTTTCAATTTAAACCCTGAATTACAGTATTAGAAATAACTAAGATATTGCTCAAGACCCGAATGGAGAGCTTTTGCATAACATTAAAACATTTTCAATAACACTAAGCTGAATTAAAATCATAAATGCATTTTTAGTTGAATTGTTGTAGTTCACAATAGTTCATACTTCATTAATTTTCATACTTCAGCTGAGTTTTATCTGCCAGACTGAAATGTGCACATTGTATATGAGCATGTGTTACATATGTAACATGTAGTGTATAGTGTAACACTAGCAGGACAAGGCAGTGAAAAGGCCTGCATCTGTGAACTTATAGGAGAAAGCCTCTTCTTGTTTCTACACCTGCAAAATGTGATTTGACAACAGATCCCTTCCTTGACATGTCACAGTATTATATGCTAGTGTTTATTTCCACTGCATCAAAAGTCAATGCAGGGATGGAGAGAGATTGGGAAATCTCCTCGAGGTTTTGCTAACATACACATGAAAATACACATTAACACTCTCTCTTTGTCAAAGGTGATGTTTTGATGAAAAACTAGCATGCAGTTGTATAACGTTTATAAAGGACCCCTACTGCGTCACCAAATCACTTCTGGGAGAGGCGAGGTCTGGGACTCTAACAAGTTTCAAAGAGGAGGTTGAGCATTCTGTTGAGGAGGCATTCAGTGACTCTACAAGAGACGATGCCCTGGGAGGAAATCATGGACTTATTAACATCGACCCACCTACCACATCCCTCGGCAGAGAGTATGCATCATGGAAAAAGATTCAAGAGGTATTCAAGCATGCAAGATCATGCTTGGATATATTAACACCTCTATCCAGAAGGGCGGTGTAGAAGGGTTCTCCGGGTGCTTGGAGCATACAGGGGTCCTCGGCCAACTCATCCAAGAAGCAAAGGAGAAGAAAGGCAGCCAAACAGTTGTCTGGCTTGACTTTGCAAATGCATATGGGTCTATTCCCCATAACTTGATCCAAGTTGCTTTGGACTACTACCACATCCCACATAACATCCATGGCATGATCACCAGATACCTGAGAGACATCAAGATACAATTCCAATCCGCCAAGTATACAACAAAATGGCAGCCAGTGGAGAAGAGAATAGTGACAGGATGCACAATCTCTCCCATCTTGTTCATCATGAGAATCTGCAGCGAGTACAAAGTCAAGACGGCCGAAGACCACAGCAGGATGTCAACAGCCAGCAATCAGGGCATTCATGGATGACCTTACCATGATAACACCAACTCATGTGCAGGCAAGATGGGTCCTGGCAGAACTGGATCGCATTGCCAATTGGGCAAAGATGGTCTTCAAGCCCAAGAAATCAAAGAGCCTGGTGATCCAAAAGGGCAAAACAACTGGAAGGTTCAAGCTACTTGTTCAAGGGGAAGTGATCCCGAACATCCAATGGAACCCAATTAGATGCCTTGGAAAGTGGTATGATGATTCCCTGTCAGACAGGAACAGCATCTCCAGCACCGGAAAACAAGTTGAAGAATGGCTGAAGAAGATGGACAAGTCTGGCATGCCTGGTAAATACCTGGATCTACCAACATGGCCTGCTCCAGAGACTCAAGTGGCTTCTCACTGTATATGAGGTGCTTCTATCAACTGTTGAATAAATGGAGAGGAAGTTCAACAAGCACCTTAGAAGATGTCTGGGAATACCCCCGAGGTTTACTTTCTTGGTGCTCTACATACAGTAAGGTCGGGCCAGCTCCAGCTTCCTCTGTCATCAGTGGTGGAGGAGTTTAAAGTCGCCAAATGCAGACTGTCCCTGACATATAGGGACTCTCAAGAGCAACTCACCAGGGAAGCAGGAGTCAGAACAAGATCTGGCCGTAAGTGGGCCAGACACAATGTTCTCTCATGACCAAGGATATCATCGGAAACCCTTGCAATGGAAGACAGGGTCTAGGAACAGGACATTTCCAGCAGTGGTCAAAGTCCAGCCCTAGGGAGAAGAGAACCATGATCCAGGATGAAGTCAGAAACCGTGAGGAAGAAGGGAGAAGAGCAAAATCCATCGAGCTCGCAACTCAAGGTGCCTGGACGAGGTGGAACCTCCCCAAGAGAACAATCACATGGAGTGAAATGTGGCAGCTGGAGCCCTTTCGTATATCCTCTCTACTCCGAGCAGTATATGACACCTTACCAACCCCAGTCAATTTGTACAGGTGGGGGTGTAGGGAGGACTCACTGTGCAGGTTGTGTGGTGGGAAAGGAACAATGGTGCACATCCTGTCAGGGTGTAAGATCGCATTGACACAGAGGAGACACAGGTGGCACCATGACAAGGTGTTGGCAGTGCTCACAGATATTCTGGAGCAAGAAAGGAGAAAGAAACAACCAGCAAAAGCAAGACCACTGCTGAGCACCATCGCTTTTGTGAAAGAGGGCCAAAGATCTGTCGTCCATAGCCAAGCCAGGCACAATCTCCAGCAGTCAGCCCAGGGATGGGAAATGGAGGTCGATAATGGGAGAAAACTCCACTTCCCCGAGGTGGTACTGTGCACAACTCTAAGGCCTGAAATCATCATGTGGTCTCCAGAGGGAAAGAAGATCATCCTGGTGGAGTTGACGGTGCCGTGGGAGGAGGGCAGTGAGGAAGCTGCAGAGAGGAGAAAAGACAAATACCAGCAACTTGTCCAAGACAGCCGGGGTGGACAACATGGCTGATGACGGTGGAAGTCTGATGTTGAGGGTTCCCAGCTCAATCTGTGTCAAATCTATTGACAAAGGTTGGATTGAGAGGCCACTTGAGGAAAGCACCCGTTCGTAACCTGGGAGAAGCGTCAGAGAGAGCCTCCTGTTGGCTCTGGCACAAGAGAGAGGACACAAGCTGGAAGCCTGGAGGAGAGGGGCAGTGACCTGGTCAGTCGCTGCTGACCGGCCAACTGGGTTGTGGTTAAGGGTCGAAACACCCAGTGAAGGTTGGGGACCACCTGACGACCTCTCTTCCAGGCAAAGCCTTCATCCATTAGAAATGGGTGTATGTTAGCATTGCAGATGTATTATACAATGGTTGAACTATCCATTGAACTACCTGCCATTGCCAAGCTCCCATTATACAATGAACATTTGCATTTACATGACCTACCTAGTTAGGCCTAAATTAAGGTGAAATGACTGAAAGTAAATAAGCAGACAAGGTATACAAGCCTCTCACTAAAATTATTCTATGAAAACAAGCATGCAGGCATGCTTACTTTTCTTCATAAAAAACATTTACAAAAACATTTACAGTCAATGATAAAAACATACAAAAAGACACACACATTTATGTTTAATGGGGACTTTCCATAGACAGGATTTTTATGCTGTACACACTGTATATTCTTTCCCCCTACTAAACCTTACTTCTTTACTTCTTCAAAAAACACAACTTAGTATAATTTATTAGCTGTTTACCTCATGGGGACCAAAAAATGTCCCCACAAGGTCAGATTTCTGGTCTTGCCAACCTTGTTGATATTTTGTCCCTATGTGTGTGTGTTTTGCCCTATTTTGTCCCTTTACCAGGACACCCCCCCATCCACCCCCCCCCCCCCCCCCCCCCATTTTAAGAAATGGCATGTCTATTTTGTCTCGGCGGAGCTGAGATGAGAACAAATTGGAACACGGCCGTATTCTTGTTCAGCTGCTTAATCTCGTTGTCAGTCGACCATGATCGCGCACCGCTCGCGTATGTGCATCTAGGTGACACGGATAAATGTACGAAGCAATATATAATGAATGTTCCTGGGAGATCCGTAGTTGCGCGGGATGTGGAAGTGCGCACAAGTTCCAGGAATGTACAAAAAGTGCCCTGGGCTTGAATGACAAGGTAAGGAAAATAAGACTAAATCAAAATTAAATAACCAAGACTAGGTTGACCATGTGATTTTTCTCAGGACATATTTTGAGCATTTTACTTCAGACACCGGATTATCAGCAAACTGCCAAGAGAACTGCGAGCTGGCTACTCAAAATAAATCTATTCAATCTATTCAGTCAGCATATTTATATTTCATCTGTGTGAATTACAGAAATATAAGACTTGCTAGACCTACTTTTAGCTACCAAGCAACCTTTCCACAAGGATAGATTGATTTTATTTTTGTGACTTGTGCATACCTTGATGTGAAATGACGGAGTGTAGGCTTTGCGTGTTTGTGTGTGTGTGTGTGTGTGTTTTCTAGTAGTAAAGAGAGAGAATTGGAGAAGGAAGTTTGTGTGAGGTGGACCTGGTCACCACAGACCCAAATCTTCTCAGCTGTTGCTACTGCCATATGGTGCACTGTCTCTTCATGTGGCACATTATGTTTGGCACATTGTATGGGTCACTATATCATAACAAGGTAATAAAATGTGTAATCAAGTGATGATTAACAGTAATGTAAAGCCCCTTTCACACAGAGATTCCTGAAAATACATGGATAAAGTGACCGGGGATTTGACCCGGGTTCGTTTGACTTTGGTTCATTCACACTGCCAGTGATTTTCCGTAATCAGAGAGTGCGTTCACATACACAACCCGTAAAAATCCCGTAAAGACACGTGACATCGATGTGACATGTAATGTCTCAGCAGCGTCTATAGTTTGGCTATGAGCTGCGATTTCTCTCTCGAGAAACCACGCTTGTGCATTTTTTCTCTGATTCGATCATAAACCAGCGCATTACGTACCGTTTCACGCTGGCGAACGATCCCGGCTTCAGCGCCATCATTACAACACGGCATTGATTACGGCTTTTGTTCACACAGCGCGCGTTCCGGGACTCAATGCGGCAATGTTACTAGGTCCCTAACCCTGCATAGATCCGGCATCAATCCCGGGTCGTTTTTGCGTTCACACAGAAGGTGTTCTGGCAATTTCCCGGGATCAACGCGCTGTGTGAAAGGGGCTTAAATAATACTCAACTTTAATACTCAATTTCTCCATTTCTTTGCATAAAAGTCTCCAGAAAGTGCCATTTAATGGATTATTTTTCAAAAAAAAATCCCGGGAGAATTCCTAGGGAGAGCGCCCCCACATAATTAATCCCAATTTAACCCCTGCACACACACACACACACACACACACACACACACACACACACACACACACACACACACACACACACACACACACACACACACACACACACACACACACACACACACACACACACACACACACACACACACACTCCTGACTGTCATAGATGGCTTTCTGCTCCTCCCAGCATTATCTGTTGAAGTGGTGTTTAGAGAATTCGACTGCTAATGGTTGCATCCATGCATAAACACCCTGAAATAATTCCTGGACCAATTTATTCACCAACTCAGTCATATGTACCGTTTGACAGGATCTGCCTCTTGCTAATTTGAGAATAACGTAGCCAACAGCAGTGGCACATTCATACACAACCTTCCCACTACCTGCCCCTTATGCCATCATAATGGTAAGAGAGTCAGACTTATAACCTGAAGGTTGTGGGTTCGATTCTCAATACCGGCAGGGAATTACTGAGGTGCCCTTGATGCCCTAAATACAGAGAACAAATTCTGAGTATGGGGTAGCAACTTACCATACTTGTCCTTCACCTCATAATACTCCATCTAGAACAGGTTCCAAACCTTTCTTCCAGCATTTTAGAGTTAATCATAGTACCACTTTTTCCCTCAAACCCATCCTTCAAAATACTTACAAAGTACAACTGACCTTCCCCAATCATCAACAATTTCCTGATGATTGTGTCTAATTGTGAATGGTGCGTCTGATGGTGAAGAAGCCTGGAGAATCTCCACTGCTCAGAAAAATTCAACTCTGACCCATCTGATAGCAATAATTACAGGCCAGTCTCTCTCAGTCTCTATTCATGTCATGGGCTCTGAAACATGTTAATTCTAGTAAATGTCAACCTTCCTAACCTAAAGCAACCTGCTTTTCTTGTTTTCTTTTCTTTTTTAAATGACCTAGTATCATACACAAAAGATCAGATTTTTCTCATTATAAAATAATTACCTAGTTCTGGCATGGAACTCTAGATGGTGCAGGCTGATAGGTCGAACTCATTTTGTAGCGATCACGTCATTATCTACATAGCGCAGCTGATTGGTTGTTGTTGCTTCAGTGGCCAATGAGCTGTGGCTCAATATTCAAACAAATACTGGTAGTGTTGCTGGTAGCAGTATGCAGTGAGCTTTCAGAAACTCTGCACCTTCCCCAGCTCAACCTGTATAGATCTGCTACGGGGGTTAAATCATGTATGTTACATGTTAAGCAGCAACAGCATGTCTCTATTCCGCCAAGAGCAAATACATTAACAGTGCCTTATCCATATTTATATATTATATTTATTTATATATTTTATGATTAATTTATATATATATATATATATATATATATATATATATATATATATATATATATATATATATATATATATATAAATTAACTTAATGTTAAAAATGAGTTAGTATGTACTGATTAATAAAAGCTGTAAAAAATATTGTTCATTCTTAATTCATGCTTATGTTAACAAATTGAAGTGTTAGTACCTGAGCCTGGTTAGTAACTTCTGGGAAAACCAGGTTGCTGCTGGAAGAGGTGTTTGTGCAGGGGGTGCTCACCCTGTGGTCTGTGTGGGTCCTGACGCCCCAGTATAGTGATGGGGACACTATACTGTCAAAGAGCACCGTCCTTCGGATGAGACGTCATTAAAAATCCCAGGATGTCTTTCGAAAGGGTAGGGGTGTGGCCAAATTTTCCCAGTGGCCTCTGTCCATCATGGCCTCCTAATCATCCCCATATATATATATACTATTTGGCTTCATCACTCTGTCACCTCTCCACCAGTAAGCTGGTGTGTGGTGGGCGTTCTGGCGCAATATGGTTGCCGTCGCATCATCCAGATGGATGCTGCACACTGGTGGTGGTTGAGGAGATTCCCACTTCTATGTAAAGCGCTTTGAGTGCAGAGAAAAGCACTATATAAATGTAATGAATAATTATTATAATTATTACAGCAAGAAAATTATCTTGAGGCAGACAAAATGCATCGTTGGTTTTGGGTGACGACAGATGGTTCTTTTTAAAGCTCTCCTTCCATTCACCTCTCTACACCTGGACGTCTCCCACACTTCCCACCAACTGCTAGGCAAAGATTGACTTAACGATAGGCCTGTGTTGCTGACATAGTGTGTCAGGGATTTAGTCACTATGGAAACCCCTATCATAGCTGACGTGGGGTAGCAGAGTCACCGTCGCTATGACTACCGGGCCAGCTGACATACAGGTGGTCAGAGGGCGGGTGATATCACCAGGTGTTGTGTGCCCCCCCATGACCTCTGGCAGTGATAGAAGGAGGAAAAAAGCTCAGGCTTTTCCTTTTGCCTTTTATGAGCTATGTATAACTCTTTCACGTATTCCGGTCCTATTCCTCTCCCTATTTCCCGTTCCCTTTTAGTTTTCATCCTTTGTATGTAGCCCTGTGTTTTTTCATCCCTTAAACACCCTTCCCCTCTCTCTCTCTCTGCCTCTCTTTCTTTCTCTGCCTTTTAATCAAGGAAGGAGCTATAAAGAGGTTCATCTTTTAACAGGGAGAAAGATATGATATACTGGCCAGCAAATGAGTTCATTAAAACATTAATCAACACATTTATCAACTATCAACTAAAAAAAAAAGAAGAAGAAATCTTCCCTTTCCCTTCTTCCAGCTCGAACTTTTTTGTCTCTCTCACCCTGCTCTCTACCAGACTTCACACATATCTGATATATATTTCTCTGAAATAACACTCTAATGTAGTGGTTCTCAACCTTTTTTGGGCCAGCTCCCCGCTACCCATTATCTAGGTCCATTATCCCCCCCACTACCATTCGGGGTCAGTAGAATTCTTTTTTAAAATAAACTGAAGGTAATACTTTCATTTAGCAAGGATGCAATATATTGATTCACGTGTAATATTTTGATTTACAAAGTTTAAGGGCCATATTTACCAACAGCTTGCGCCAGCGAAAACCATATTTTTGTGTTAAAAAACTACAGTCGGGATTTACTAAAGACACACAGTGAAAAAATAGCAAGTTATTTTTGCAGTTGACCTTATTGCATTTGCATTTGTTTGAGTTTCAGACGAAAAATGTATGGGAGGAGAGTATTTTAATGAATCATGCAATGTAATTTACTAAGGTTTGCGCTGGTCAATTTAATGGTATTTGTGCCGTAGTTCTTAAACCAGACTCTAATTTGCGTGAATGACGGGATGTTGGGCAGATATTGTGTTTTGCGGTAGGTGGTATGCCATACGGAACCGTTGCCACTGAAACTGCATATTAACGCACCAGTGGGGCTCGACAGCCTTAGTCAAACGGGTTGGCGCGTATGGTTGGGTTGCGGGGAGATTGAGGTTAGGTCTCAGCAGCACTGTTGGTTTATTTGTAGAGGTTGTATAGTATTTACAGTCATTACGTTCCTCTGTATATTGCGTGAATGACGGGTGGTTGGGCAGATATTGTGATTTGCGGTAGGTGGTATGCCATACGGAACCGTTGCCACTGAAACTGCATATTAACGCACCAGTGGGGCTCGACAGCCTTAGTCAAACGGGTTGGCGCGTATGGTTGGGTTGCGGAGAGATTGTGAGATTGTGGTTAGGTCTCAGCAGCACTGTTGGTTTATTTGTAGAGGTTGTATAGTATTTACAGTCATTACGTTCCTGTGTATATTGCGTGAATGACGGGTGGTTGGGCAGATATTGTGTTTTGCGGTAGGTGGTATGCCATACGGAACCGTTGCCACTGAAACTGCATATTAACGCACCAGTGGGGCTCGACAGCCTTAGTCAAACGGGTTGGCGCGTATGGTTGGGTTGCGGAGAGATTGTGAGATTGTGGTTAGGTCTCAGCAGCAAGAGGGAAGTAGAGGTCAGTAAGCTGGGCTGAGTTGAGTGGGGGACGGAGGGGGGTGACTCTGGGACGCCAGAGTCACTGTCGAGCCCTCTTGAGGTGTCGTGGGCTAGTCGACGAAACACTGAGGACGGAAGGTGCCCACTTGAAGACCCTAGAGATGTTCCCTACTCCGCTCAATCCAGAGGGTTGTTATGGGGGGACCGCACTGTGGTTGCAGCCGTTGTGTGTGCTGACGCGCAAATACACTATTAACACCAGACAGAAGGAGATTCACGTCACCAGATGGAAAGAAGCGTAAATGGATGGAGAACCATAGGTTACTGTAAAGCTACGTCTTAGTTGGTGCTTATCTTGGCGAAAGCCGAGTACAAATCAGCATGAAGTTTTAACATCTACTCTCGTGTAATGGAAATCATGAAGATCTGGATACGTCCAGTGACTGCGGTGAATAGTGCTGCTGGCAACAAGGGAAAGACCTTGTGACAGCCTGGAGAGACAGCAGACAGGAGGAAAGAGACCCCAATGGGGCTGGTAAGGGTTAGCTACCCTTGTCGGCAGTATCCAGCTCTGTGTTTACAGGATGCTGGAGACACCCGCCCAAGGCAAATTAAAGAGGAAAATACCCCTAGAGTCTGCGAGAGCAGGGGCGGAAGATGACTCAATGGTGGACAACATGGTTAACGACTTTGGAATGGAAACGGATATGAGTATGGAGAGTACTTCACAAAAGACTAGTTCAGGTTCAGCAGTTAGCAAAGCCATTGAACTCCAAGCTTGTGTCTGTGGCTGGAGCAAGGCGACAACGGTCAGGGGTTTGAAGATTCATCAAGGGAAAATGAAATGCTTGAGGGAGAAGGGAGAAGGGCCTCGCATTGATCAGTACTTCTTACGGAGTCAGTCAAGTCAGTCGAATGAAATCCAGCGACAGGAAGCAAACCACAGTTCGCAGGATATCAGCACCCCTGTCATAGAGGAGATGAGGGTTTGCACAGTTAGTGATGAACACATTGATTCTTGTGAACCCGGTCAGACTAACCAGCATAAGAGAGAAAAGAACCTCAACGGGCATAGGCCTGGAGTTAGATGGCCAAGAGCTAGTGAGAAAACTGCATGGGACACGGTAAACACAGATCTATGCTTTGCATTGGAAAGATTAACTGGTACAGTTGAAAAGAAGCTGGATAAATTTGGGGACATCATTTACGCATATGGAAGTGAGAGGTTTGGTGTGGAAAAAAGGAAGGAAAAAGTACAAACTACTCCTGGATTGTCTAGACGGCAGCAGAAAATTGAAGGGTTAGTTAGAGAAAGGAGACAGCTGAGGAAGCAATGGAAAAGAGCGGAACAAAGTCAGAAGGAGGGACTCAATCTCTTACAAAGGGCCATAAAAGATAAGCTTGCAACATTACGCAGAGCTGAGCGCCTACGGAAACGCTACAAAAAGAAGGAACGTGCGAGGGCTAATTTCTATAAAGATCCATTCAAATTCATAAAGAAGTTATTCACCAGTGAGAAGAATGGCACTTTAAAAGCATCTAGGGTTGAGCTAGAGAGATATTTGGAGGAAACGCATACAGATGCAAAAAGGCATGACCCGTCAGACATCCCACCTGTCAATCCACCAGAATACCAAATGGAGGTCTGTGCACCTAAGTGGAAAGAGATAGAGCAGGTTGTGAGAAAGGCAAGGGCTTCATCATCTCCAGGGCCTAATGGAGTTCCGTACAGAGTGTACAAGAGTGCTTCAGGAGTTCTAAGGATTCCGTGGAAATTGATAAAAGTGGCTTGGGAAAAGCAGGTTGTACCTAGATCATGGCGCCGAGTAGGGGGAGTCTTTATACCCAAAGAAAAAGATGCTACAAGCATCAGTCAGTTTCGCCCTATTTCACTATTAAACGTCGAAGGCAAAAGTTTCTTCAGCATTATTGCTCAGAGATTGTCAACCTACCTATTAAAGAATGGCTTCATTGACACTTTAGTTCAAAAAGCGGGCATTCCAGGATTCTCAGGATGCTTAGAACATATCAGTGTTATCTGGCAACGAATACAATCAGCTAAAAAGGAGAGGAAGGAGCTCCACGTGACATTCCTGGATTTGGCTAATGCATATGGTTCAGTGCCACATGAGCTTCTTTGGGCATCATTTGATTTTTTTCAGGGTACCGATGTCGATAACAAATTTAGTGAAAGCCTATTTTGGAGATTTGCAATTTAGTTTCTCAACTCCAGAATTCAGCACTACATGGCAATGCTTAGAGGTTGGAATAATGGCAGGATGCACCATTTCTCCACTGGCTTTTACCATGGCAATGGAAGTAATCATTAGGGCATCAAAATGGGTAGTAGGAGGAGAGCGCTTGGCTTCTGGGATGCGACTATCACCAATCAGAGCATACATGGACGACATGACAACCATGACTACAACGGTAGCCTGCACTAATCGGTTATTGGGGAAGTTAACAGATAATATTGAATGGGCACGAATGCAATTTAAGCCCTCTAAATCAAGGAGCATCTCAATAGTTAAAGGCAAGGTAGTAGATAAAATATTCTTCATTAATGGTGAGGCAATACCAACAGTTTCTCAGAAGCCAGTGAAGAGTCTAGGGAGATGGTACGATGGGGATCTAAAGGACACAGTTGGAGGTGGAGAAGTTAGACGACAAGCAGTGGAAGGGTTGAAGAGCATAAACAGCTGTGGTCTACCAGGCAAACTAAAACTCTGGTGCTTTCAGTTTGGTCTACTGCCAAGGTTGCTGTGGCCACTGACTGTGTACGAGGTTTCTTTGACAACAGTGGATAAGCTGGAAGCGTTAATAAGTTCATACATCAGGAAATGGTTGGGAGTTCCACGCTGCCTCAGCAGAGTGGGACTTTATAGTAAAGGAGTATTGCAGCTGCCAGTCTCTGCTTTAACCGAGGAGTTTAAGTGTGCCAAGGTCAGACTGGAAATGACTTTAGCAGAGTCACGCGACAAATGTGTAAGGGAGGCAGCCCCTGTGGTAAAAACTGGTAGAAAGTGGTCAGCAAAGAAATCTGTAGTAGAGGCAAAGGCTGACCTTCAAATTGGGGATATCGTGGGACAGGTACAGCATGGAAGAGGGGGTTTTGGGCTCAGTTTAGCTCCTCCTAAATGGCACAAGGCAGGCCCAGCTCAAAGGAGGAAGCTGGTAGTCAACGAGGTGCGAAAGCAGGAGGAGAGGATGAGATGTATAAAGGCCATTTCCCAGGCCAAGCAGGGAGAGTGGATGAGATGGGAGAGTGTGGAACAACGAAAAATGGGCTGGCAAGACCTTTGGTCAATGGAAGAGAGTAGGATCAGTTTCCTTATTAGGTCAACATATGATGTTCTCCCATCACCGCAGAACCTAAACCTCTGGGTAGGAGAGGATCCCTCTTGTCCTTTGTGTTCATCACCTGCCACCTTAAGGCACATTTTGACAGGATGTAAGGTGGCTCTTAGCCAAGGTCGGTTTACTTGGCGCCATGACCAAGTATTGCGATGTTTGGCTTTAGCATTGGAAGGCAAGCGTAGTATGACCAATAAGTTGCCGCCTGTTCTAGCAAAACATTACACGCAGAAGACAATATTCCTCCGCCCAGGCGAGCAACCACCAAGAAAACGTGCTAACACCAATTCTCGCCCAGGACAACTGGAAGCTGCTAGGGACTGGAAGATGCTGGCTGATCTTGATCAACGGCTTATTTTTCCACCTGAGATTGCCACCACTAACCTACGACCAGATATTGTTTTGTGGTCTGGATCAGCACGCATTGTTCAACTGATAGAGTTAACAGTGCCATGGGAGGATGCGGTAGATGAGGCATATGAGAGGAAGAAATTGCGGTATGCTCATCTGGCCACTGAAGCAGAACAGCGAGGATGGAGAGTCCAGGTTTATCCAGTGGAAGTGGGTTGTCGAGGTTTTGTGGCACACTCTACAACCCGGTTCCTCAGAGACGTCGGATTCAGTGGTCAAGAGTTGCGTCGCACAGTAAAGAACTTATCTGAAGCAGCAGAAAGAAGCAGCAACTGGCTGTGGTTGAGACGGAAAGATTCTAGCTGGCTGAGTACAGGCCGCCATGCTACGGTTTCGTAGAATTCTTGAAAACTTGAAGGGTGTTGGTTTATTTGTATAGGTTGGATAGTATTTACAGTCATTACGTTCCTGTGTATATTGGGTGAATGACGGGATGTTGGGCAGATATTGTGTTTTGCGGTAGGTGGTATGCCATACGGAACCGTTGCCACTGAAACTGCATATTAACGCACCAGTGGGGCTCGACAGCCTCAGTCAAACGGGTTGGCGCGTATGGTTGGGTTGCGGAGAGATTGTGAGATTGTGGTTAGGTCTCAGCAGCACTGTTGGTTTATTTGTAGAGGTTGTATAGTATTTACAGTCATTACGTTCCTCTGTATATTGCGTGAATGACGGGTGGTTGGGCAGATATTGTGATTTGCGGTAGGTTGTATGCCATACGGAACCGTTGCCACTGAAACTGCATATTAACGCACCAGTGGGGCTCGACAGCCTTAGTCAAACGGGTTGGCGCGTATGGTTGGGTTGCGGAGAGATTGTGAGATTGTGGTTAGGTCTCAGCAGCACTGTTGGTTTATTTGTAGAGGTTGGATAGTATTTACAGTCATTACGTCCCTGTGTATATTGCGTGAATGACGGGTGGTTGGGCAGATATTGTGTTTTGCGGTAGGTGGTATGCCATACGGAACCGTTGCCACTGAAACTGCATATTAATGCACCAGTGGGGCTCGACAGCCTTAGTCAAACGGGTTGGCGCGTATGGTTGGGTTGCGGAGAGATTGTGAGATTGTGGTTAGGTCTCAGCAGCAAGAGGGAAGTAGAGGTCAGTAAGCTGGGCTGAGTTGAGTGGGGGACGGAGGGGGGTGACTCTGGGACGCCAGAGTCACTGTCGAGCCCTCTTGAGGTGTCGTGGGCTAGTCGACGAAACACTGAGGACGGAAGGTGCCCACTTGAAGACCCTAGAGATGTTCCCTACTCCGCTCAATCCAGAGGGTTGTTATGGGGGGACCGCACTGTGGTTGCAGCCGTTGTGTGTGCTGATGCGGAAATACACTATTAGCACCAGACAGAAGGAGATTCACGTCACCAGATGGAAAGAAGCGTAAATGGATGGAGAAGCATAGGTTACTGTAAAGCTACGTCTTAGTTGGTGCTTATCTTGGCGAAAGCCGAGTACAAATCAGCATGAAGTTTTAACTTCTACTCTCGTGTAATGGAAATCATGTGCTGCTCTCGTGCTGCATAATCCTGTTTAGAAATATCCATAGTGGAACCAATTGAAAAGCCATTTCAGTTGGTTCTTCCTTAACTGGAACTCTATACTATGATTTTTACCTTTACATATTTGGTTAATGTTTTTAATTGGATTTCAGTTAAAATATTCATATTTATGAATGTTTATGAAGAATATATTGAATCCCTAGTTTAGTGCTGTCCTAATTTACTTTAAGTAATGAGTCCATTCCGTTTTAAATCTTTCTTTTTTGGATGTTATTAAGTGTGTGGTGCCTTAAGATATGCTCTCTGTCACATTTTGTAAATGTGCAAAATGTGCAATAACATTTTTTAAAAGACAGTAAAGATATTTATAATAGCCTACTAAACATATCTAGGAATTCACATTTCTATTTCATATTTCTATTTAAATCTTTATGTTAGATTAAAAAAAAATCATAATAAAAAAACCACCACACATTCCACATTTCTAGCAGCACAACCACGTTTAGCTAATAGGCCTAAGAAGAAGAAAAGCACCAAATCAGCATATTAGCATGAGTTCTGAAGGATCATGAGACTGAAGATTGGACAGGAAACAGGAAGAAAAAATACTTTTAAAATACATTAAAATAGAAACAGTTTGTTGTAATTGTAGTGATATTGCACAATATTATTGTTTTTACTGACTTTTGATCAGTCGTGGTGAGCATAAGATACTTCTTTCAAAAACATTAAAAAAAACCTTACCAACCCCAAACTTTTGATCTGTGGTGTATATTATATTTATAATATATATTCTGATGTATATTATTATTTCTATTATTCAACTATATAATTTAAAAAGAATGCCACATAACAGATTTGATTTGACTGGACAGTTAAAACATTAGTTTCCCAAGGATCAAAAAAAGCATCTGAATAGAAATTAAATTTATGAGTGTTAAACATATTCAAATTTTGGCATTTACACTTCAGATTATCACAAACGGCCTCAAAGCATTCATATACATTTTTCAAACCGGAAAACAAGAAAAACAAAAAAAGCATATTGTGTTGTATTGTGTCTGAATGCAAGACTCTCTAAGTTGTTTTCACTGGAATTTCGGCAACTGCACTACAGAAAGCAAATAGTCATTGTTATGGAAATGATACACCATCGATTTTAGTCGCATTGGTGTAAACCGGCAGGTTACTCTTCTGTCAACAAAAAAAGAGAACGGTGCGTCACATCACGTCAATAGCACCTATTATGATCAGTGATTCTGTCTACACTGGATGTGCGCCAAGTCATCGACAGTAAACAGATGCTACGTACGAAGTCTGAGGCACTTGATGCGCCCCCTTCCACTACGGAAAAATGCATTTGGAACGTTCGCTTCAATGTGTCCAAGAATCTTAGGGTGTAGTCACTGTGTTAGAATGTTGTAGACAATTTTCTTTTACAAGTAGATAAAAAGAGTTTATCTTGTAAATCTTTGGCATATTCGTGCCTTAAACAAATGCCCTCCAAAAACACCCGCTTCTGTTGAGAAACGTTAAATGCCTCCTTGTCTCCTTTGTATCGGTTTAGTGCAATCATAAAAAAAACCTACAACCTAGGTACAAATACCAAAACAACAGAGCTCTACATGCAGGAGCTATATATGACATTCAGAAATCACATAAAAAAATCATGCCTTCATTTTAAATGTTGCATGTGCCCACATGGAGGCATGACCTGTGGAAGGCCTATCGATTCTCTCCTTATCTCTCTGACATTTACTTACCTCAGACTACATCTACCACAGTCACATCCATGATCCACCACTGGCATATCAGACCTCTAGCTAAGCATTCTGTCATTACTTTAGCAGACGGATACAGAGAGAGATTTCAGTCATGTGTGAGGTAATAGGAGTCCTATGACTTGATTGGCCCCAATGGGAAGGCTTTTCCTTTCCTTTCCTTTCCTTTCCTTTCCTTTCCTTTCCTTTCCTTTCCTTTCCTTTCCTTTCCCCAGATCCGTTGTGCAACTTTATGATCTTCTTTATCCTTTTTTCTCTCCTGCTACATGTACATTTATATTTTTCTCCTTATGTTTTTTATAACCTGTGTCAGTCCACCTACTCACACACACCCTTCTGCCCGGTGAAACTCACACTGACATATGCACGTCTCTGCATGGCTTTTTATATTATTTTATTCAGCGCTATCTGATCACATTTTCACACAGCTCAGATAATTCTTCTTTCCCTTCCTGCTGAGAGACTTGCGCCCCCGCCAACCCCTGCAGAGCAGTCGTGATTAAGGCTAATTACCAACAAAACGGGCCAACATGACAAACTTTAGACAGCGGCCCTGCACCCATACAGCATGGGGAAAATGACTGTTAGTGTGTGAGCAGAAAGAATGAAATTCTTCAGTGCGCTGTAATGAGAGATCTGGGTTCAAATGGTTACTAACACTTCACTACAAACATCCTTGTTGTTAAAATTTTATTAAAAAAAGTGTCCATTTGGATGTCAAACACGAGCTGCAGCTTAATCTCATTGTTAATTACTATTCATTTCTATAAACAACATGATATGTTTTCAGCCGGCGCTGCAAAATTATGCACTCATGAACAGTTTGCAAACAAATTCTCAAATAAGCTCACACCAGTAAAACATAAACGCCTTTTAATGACCCTGTCAATTTCAAATAATAATGTCGATGACAGTCTTTTTTACTACTTAGTTGCAGTGAATGAAAAGATAATAGATGAGTTGGAAGAAGAGCAGCTTGTTTTGAGATGTATTCTCCTCTTTGCTTGTTTGTGGCACACATACTGAGGTCTTATGGTCACATTTTCTATCGGAAAGCTCATTTAGACCAGGTTCATAAAGGCTGCCGGCACATCAATACCCTACTTGATTACATTCTCACCTCCGCTGAGAGGCCTCGATGAATATGTATCAATGTGGATGCACACGCACCCTCCCCTTTCATCACATCCGTCCACCGCCCCTCAAAACCTTCTTCACTTAATTTCTTTATGAATATTAAAGGCTGCATTATGTCAGCTCACAGACTGACAGCACTTGAGCTAATCCTGTTATTGTCTTAGCGTGATGGCTGCATCTCTTGCTTAATGTGTCAAAAACATGCATCCCTTTATTTATTCTCTCTCCCCCCCCCCCCCCCCCCCTCTTTCTATTGTTGTGTTTGTCTTTTGTTGGCATGGAGACAACCCTAAGTGGATCAGAAAACAATTTGTGGAGGTGGGAGGATGGGTTATCAAAGTGCTGCTTTCAATAGGAATATGCTTGACGTTAATTCTTGGCAAACAATCAATGTCTGAGTTTTCATGTAATGGGAGCGTCGGAAAAAAGCACAGGGAAGAAGACTTGAAAATTAAAAACATCTATCTCAGTGATTGTCCAAAGTCACACAAAAAAAGAGAAAACGCTCACGTTTGATGCCACATGCATGCAATTATTCAGAAATTCAACAACAGTTTTTAAAACATTTTCCAAGAAAGTATGTTAAAATTGCTTCATGCAAATCACTATCATGTGCTGTTAATAATTATAATACAACATTCTACTGTTTTAACATACAAAACTGTCAGTTATGCTACTTAATGTTGCAAAATGGTATTTGTTATATTCTTTTCATTTCTTATCATAAACACATGGCTTGTAGCACACAGTTTTACCATTTACCGCACTGTTATTTACCTAGCTTGTTTCCTAGTCTAGCTTTAATAAAATTAAAAGGTAGCTACTTAATGATTTCATGTCTCACACAACACTGACCTACAGACCAGTGTTGTAATTTTTTAAAGGGGCATTCGGCAACTCTAGCTATTTCTTCGCTGATTTTCACTTTTGTTGTCGCATGTTTTCTCAACGAGCTCCTTCTACAGCTTTGAGACGTATATTTCAAATTCAAATTCAAATTTATTTGTATAGCGCTTTTCACAATACACATTGTCTCAAAGCAGCTTTACAGAAAGTGCATTTCGGAAATGTACATATAAAAATACAGTTAGTTAATCATGTATTACTTTATGGCATAACATATCGCCGGCTTTGAGTCGTCTCTTCACAGGTGTCGAGTCGTCTCTTCACAGGCGTTGGGGCATCTGAAGTCTCCGTGAAGGGCTGGATACAAACTGGAGCTTGTTTCCACTGTACTGAAACATATTTCACAACAATGTCGTAAAAAAACTCACCTCCTCCCCCTTTCTACCACTGCTCATGTGCATTTGTTATTATCGGAGCCGGCCAACTTTATCGTGTGGAGCTATGTCTACCGAGGTGGGTAATACATCATACACATTGAGGGCGGCATGTGTGTTTATGTCGAATTGCCGTAAAGCAGTTTGTGTTTCTCGCTCGTTCTCGCTTCTCACGAGACTTCCTATTTCCAACTTACAGGGACGTTAGTGCTCATGTTGCAAGGTTGGATTTCCGCCTGGGAACGCTGGGTGGAGCGCGGAAAGTCACCATTGTCACCAGAACAGGTTATTAAACCATCCAAATGATTTCTAAACGGTTTTATTAAGTTGAAATAGTTGCCGAATGCCCCCTTTAAAGATAAAAATTGAAGATAAAGCAAAAGCAATCCCGTAGTAAATGTTTGATCATTTACAAACACAAGGATTCTCTTTAACATTCTCTGAAAAATCTGAGTTTGTGACAAATTGTCAGTTTGCATCAAAATTATTAAAACATTGACCATAATACAGTAAAATTGTAGTTCAACCATCTTCAGCTGAAAGATCATGGTTGTTGAACAAAAACAGTTCAGCAGCCAGAAGAGTCCTAAACAGATTGATAATTTAATTTCTGGAAAAATTATGTTTTTATATATCATGTGAAATATGTATTGATTTTATGCAACAAAAAAGTTTCATCACTGACATTGGCTTGATAAATGTTAATTCATTGAAATTACAGCATGATATAATCGTAAATATGTCTAGTCTTCATAATGCTTTCTGGCAGTGGTCTAACGGGCAATGTTGCACCAATGCAGTTGTTAAGCAGAATGAGCCGCAATAGATCTACTACCAAAACAACACAGACTTAAGGGCAGGTGGTCAGTGGGTATGAGATCAAATATACCAGCATAAGAACAGCCTCATTTGCTCATTGTTCCCTTCAATTCTGAGAACAATGTAAGGATATCCTCTTTGATTATTATCCTAAATAAAAGCAAAACAAGTTTTACCATTTTCAATCTAAGATATTAAACAACTCATTTGGTATATCCCGGTATGGTATTGTTTATGTTATAACTGGTTTTATGTTTCGTGCAGAACAGCACTTTTAATAATTTAAGTATCCAGTGAAATTGCCAAATGTCTGCCTGTTAGGCAATAGTCTCTAAACATCTCTGTCCATGTATTTGATTGAGATAACTAATAACCATCTGTCCCTCTACCCTCTCTCTCTCTCTCTCTCTCTCTCTCTCTCTCTCTCTGCTGTATGGCCGTTTTGATTGACAAAGTATATTTGGCATGTTGCCTCTGCAACAGACAGCGGATTGAAAAAGTGACAGAGAGAGCCGCTTAGCTCTATTTAATGGGAATAACAGACAAATACATTCATACATACTCAAAAACACGCACACACATGCATATAATAATCACAAAAGGTTTTAGGATGTTCTTTCAAGGACAATTAAGGAATTACTATTAAAATTGGGTCAGAAAATAAATGACTGATCTAATAATTCACAGGAATTGAAGACTACCAAAAATGAAAAAAAAAAACAATTGTATATATATATATATATAGTAACCATTTAGTACCACAAGAGATTTTGCTTCAGAAGCCGTTTGCAAAAATCTTATAGTGAACCAACTGCAATGATAACAGGACTTCAATCCTGGTATTGAACCTTTCATGTGGAAGGTAAGGCTTTTTCTATTAGTTGACTGCTAGTCATTAGTGCTATGAGTTCCCTTTCGAGAGGTCTCTCCTATTGCGTAATGCTTACGCTATGGGAAAAACTCCTTTTCTCGAGAAATATTGAAGTCTTTATGTAAAACGCATTGCAGCTGCACAGCATTCAGCAATGAGCGAGGCAGCTCGGTCATTGGCTGTGCTGCGGCAACTTGCACGAACCAATGACGGGGCGACTCTGAACCCGCTTCCAATGAGCGTGCTTCGCGTCCACGCGCGTCAGAGCCCGCCAAGATGGGCGTGGCCAAGGGCTATATATTGGGCGCCCCGTCGTCTGAGTTCTTTAGATTTAATCTCCTTCAGCAAAGAACCTTCTCTTCGCTGATCCTCCGGATTTATTGGAGTCTTTCGCCGCCGCCGCCGTCGACAAGCCTACAGCAGGACTGCTTCGAGGACGCCGGCGCCTTCAGCCGCCTTCGATCGCCCTTCTGCTAAGCCATCCGGCGCGCATCATCACCATATCCTTTTCAAAGCTTTCAGTGTTCGCCCCCGCGACACTTTTTCTAAAAGAGCAATTTTTCAAGGCGTCAAATGCCTTCTTGCGCTTCGTGTCGAGGCCCTCTTCAAGCCGGGGATCGTCACATCATTTGCGCCCGCTGCCTGGGACCGGACCACGCAGAGGCTGCCCTTACTCGAGGCGGATGTCCCGAGTGTGACGCCCTGGGCCTCACCGAGCTGCGCGCTCGCTTCGCCGTTTTCACCGCGAAAGAGCCCACCTCTTTCGTGCTGCCATCTCCTCTGGTCGAGCCGCGAAAG
Organism: Siphateles boraxobius; assembly: GCF_051911475.1. Taxonomy (NCBI): domain Eukaryota; kingdom Metazoa; phylum Chordata; class Actinopteri; order Cypriniformes; family Leuciscidae; genus Siphateles; species Siphateles boraxobius. Next base: position 29,977,141 of record NW_027508734.1, on the reverse strand, counting down.
AAAAAACGCCGCTCACAGAGGCTGCCGGAGCACGCGGTTTGCAGTGATGTCACGCCGGGCCAATCCCCGCGTGCTTCACCGCCACCCGAAGACTCCCCGCCGCCAGTCCAGTTCACACAGGCGGACCAGCACCCCTCCAGCGGAGCGATGGGGCTCGTCTCGTTTGGCGCGTCAGGGGATGACGAAGATAAGGATGACAGTTTTTCCTGTGATGCTGCATCCGACGACTGGCCGGGCTCGTCCTTCGACCCCGCGCCCTCGACATTAGCGGGCACGAGCGCGGGCTCCAGCATGGACTCAGAGATCGTCCGCATTCTCTCCAAGGCCGTGGAAGACCTCGGGCTCGATTGGTCTTCCCCGGAAGAACCCACCCGCAGCCGACTGGACGAGTGGTTCCTGCAGGGGCGCCGACAGGCCCCTCGACAAAGACCCTCCCCCTTCTTCCCGGAAGTTCACGACGAACTCACGAAGTCGTGGAAAGCCCCGCACTCCGCTCGCCTGAAGCCTTCTTTTTCTTTGTCGCTCTCCTCCGTGGACGGCGCGAAAGAAAGAGGCTATGAGGGGACTCCACCCCTCGAGGAGGCTGTGGCCAATCATCTGTGTCCACCCTCCAACGCTGGATGGAAAGCTAAAGCTTCTCATCCCTCGAAGCCTTGCCGGTCCACTTCAGCTCTCGCCGGTCGCGCATACGCCGCCGCCGGCCAAGCTGCATCAGCGCTTCACTCTATGGCTGTCCTCCAGGTGTTTCAAGCCAAACTTCTCCGCAGTATGGACGAGTCTGGACCCGAGCCTGAGGCATTTAAGGACCTACGCAACGCCACTGACATAGCGCTGCGAGCCACAAAAGCCACCGCCCAATCCATCGGCCGTGCTATGGCTAACCTGACTGTCCTTGAGCGCCATCTGTGGCTGACGCTAACAGATATGAAGGATGCAGATAAGGCGTCTTTCCTCGACGCGCCTATCTCCCAAGACGGCCTGTTTGGACCAGCGGTGAAGGAGTTCGCCGAGCGCTTCACCGAAGCCCGTAAGGACTCACAGGCTATGCGTCACTTCCTGCCCAAGCGATCTAGCTCATCGCAGAGCCGCCAACGGCCGCCTCAACAGCAGCGAGCTAAGACGGCGCCCCCCGTTTCTCAGCCCAAACCTGAAACGGATTTTCGACGCCGCTCGCGCTCTGCCAACAGGAAGCAACCGCCCGAGCGACGGGGACCTCGGCCCAGGATTGTGCTGAACCCAGAGCCTCGTAAGTCCTCCTAGCTACAGGGAGGAAAAGGGAGAGCGCGTGTCTCGCGAGAGCCGGACCGCTCTCTCCAAAACGTCTAAAGCATTACCCAGTCCCCTTACAGGCGGCTGGAAATGTCTATACAGCAGCCAATGTGCCAGCAACACAGCTCGCCCACCTGCAAACAAACACACAGAAATCACATAAAGAGCTATTTTCTGCCTGTGTCATTAAAGGGTCACGTGTCCACACCAAAGTGCGCATGCCCACATATCAAAACTGTCAACGCAGTGCCAAATGTTTTCCCAGCTCAGGCTGGACGCCCCATAAATGTAGATTGTGTGCCAACTGTTACGTAAGCACCACTACACACAAGCACTGTTCCCACAGTTATAAACACTTCCCCAGTAAAAGCGGGAAAGTTGTATAAGAGTAGCGCGTGTGCCCGCTGTTATGCACGCACCCCAACTCACAAACACTGTTTATATGGCCAAAAACCTCCCGCCACGAGCGGGAAGTTTTATGAAAGTGGCGCGCGTGCCTACCACAGTCTATGCACCCCCACCCATAAGCACTATACACACAGTGTTAAACATTTCCCCATCTCACTCTGTGAGCATTACAGCGAGCGTGCCTGTAATCTCACACGCACCCCTGCACTCGGCATTCAGCAGAGCTGCTCAGCGCGCGTCCGCGCCGCTGAGAGCTGTAAGCTCGGTGTTAACACAGAACGATTCGCTGGCGGGAGCCATACGTCACTGCGACACGCCCCCGGCCAACATTCAGCCCATATCTGTGCGAGCGAAAGCTTGGGAAAATATCCCCGACATGCCGAAATGGGTTTTGAACATAATAAAACACGGTTACTCGCTTCAATTCGCTCGCAGACAGCCCCGCTTCACAGCAGTGGTAGAGACGAAAGTGAGAAAAGATGTTTCACATGTTCTACGCACCGAGATGCTCAAACTGATAGAGAAAGGCGCTATAGAAACAGTCCCCCCCTCTATGAGCGAGGCAGGTTTTTACAGCCGCTATTTTCTCGTCCCGAAAAAGGACGGCGGTCTCCGCCCCATTCTAGATCTCAGACATCTGAACAAAGCTTTAATGATTCGTTCGTTCAGAATGATAACTACCAAGCATCCTCGCGCAAGTTCGCCCGAGGGATTGGTTTCTGTCAGTGGATCTGAAAGACGCTTACTTTCACATTCCAATAGCGCCTCATCACAGGCCATTTCTGAGATTCGCTTTCGAGGGACAGTCATACCAGTACACAGTACTACCATTCGGCCTGTCACTGGCACCCCGTACATTTACGAAATGTATGGATGCAGCACTTTCCCCCCTGAGACAGCGGGGAGTGCGAATACTAAATTATCTCGACGATTGGCTAATACTAGCACAATCTGAGAGCCAGTTAGTGACACACAGGTCTTGGATTATCAGTCATCTAGAGTGCCTAGGTCTAAAAATCAATTTTGCAAAGAGCATGCTATCCCCCAGCCAGAATGTTTCTTTCCTGGGAATAGTGCTAGACTCAGTGCAGATGACGGCGCGCCTCTCATCAGAGCGCGCCCCCGTCAAGTGGTTTCAGAGGATGCTCGGTCTCATGGCCTCAGCATCAGCTGTACTCCAGCTAGGATTGTTGCACATGCGTCCTCTCCAACGCTGGCTCAAAAGCCGTGTCCCCACCCACGCGTGGCGCTCGGGCCACTTTTTAATCAGAGCAAATCACGGCTGCATAAAAGCCCTGACGCCCTGGAAAGCTGTCGACTGGTATCAGTCCGGCGTGAGTTTGGGTGTAAACACAAGGAGAAAGATGATCACGACAGATGCCTCCAAAATAGGTTGGGGGGCCCTTTACGAGGGCAGGCCTGTCTCCGGCTTGTGGTCAAACCCGGAGAAGCGCCTACATATAAACTGTCTGGAATTGAAAGCGGTCGCTTTGGCTCTCAGAGCCCTGCTCCCGTACCTGAGGGACGAGCACGTCCTAGTCCGAACGGACAACATGACGGTAGTCTCGCATATAAATCGTCAGGGTGGACTCAGATCGAGATCCCTGCACTCGATGGCCAGGGAGCTCCTCCTATGGTCCCAGCGCAACCTGCGCTCGCTGAGAGCAGCGCATGTGCCAGGTGTTCTGAACCAGGGAGCGGACATGCTGTCCAGAGACAAAGTTCTCCCAGGAGAATGGTCTCTCCACCCCCTGACGATTCAGTGGTTATGGCAAACCTTTGGCAGAGCAGAGGTCGACTTCTTTGCCTCCAAGGAAAATACGCACTGCCCTCTCTTCTTTTCAAAGAGCACGGACGCGCTCGCCCAAGTCTGGCCGAGCCGCCCGCTGTATGCCTTCCCTCCGGTTGCGATGCTACCTCAGGTCATCAGTCGGATCAGGGAGGAGAAATGTGCAGTGCTCCTGGTAGCCCCACTCTGGAAAAACCAGACGTGGTTTCCAGAACTGATGCAGATGATACAATCTGCCCCATGGCCGATTCCACTGAGGCTAGATCTCCTCAGGCAGGCCAACGGGACGATCCTCCATCCCCGCCCCGATCTGTGGGCCCTCCATGCGTGGCCCCTCAACGGATTCCCGGGAACCTCCCCAGTGGAGTGTTGAGAACCATCACTGAGGCGCGAGCGCCCTCTACGAGGCGCTTATATGCCCAGAAATGGAAGGTGTTCAGTGACTGGTGCAAGTCCAGGAACCTGAATCCTGAGACATGCGAAGTACCGAGTGTGCTCGTTTTCTTACAAGAGCTATTGGAGGCAGGCCGCACCCCCTCCACGCTCAAAGTATATGTGGCTGCCATAGCGGCATCACATGAACCGGTCGAAGGACGCACACTAGGGAAAAACTACCTAGTTGTTCGTTTCCTGAGGGGCGCCAGGAGGATAAATCCCCCACGCCCCCCCTCGGTGCCGATTTGGGACCTGGCCACGGTCCTGGACGCACTTAAGCGTGCCCCGTTCGAACCCCTCCGAACTGTGCACCTTAAACAGCTCTCGCTCAAAACTGCTCTCTTGCTGGCTCTCGCCTCGGTCAAGAGAGTGGGCGACCTGCACGCGCTGTCATCAAGCGCTACCTGCCTGGAGTTTGGACGTAACGACAACAGGGTTGTCATCAGGCCAAGACACGGGTATATTCCTAAAGTGCTCTCTACTCCTTTCAGAGCACAGGTGATATCTTTGGCCGCGCTATCGTCCCCAGCAGACGAAAGAGACGCTAATTTACTCTGCCCGGCAGGGCACTCAGAGTATATTTGGAACGTTCTGCCCTGTTCAGACAGACAGAGCAGTTGTTCGTATGCTTTGGCGGCCGCACTAAGGGTCTGGCTGTGTCAAAGCAAAGAATATCGCGCTGGATAGTTGATGCTATAGCGCTGGCTTATGAAGCCAAGGGCCTTCAGTGCCCCTTGGGCATCAGAGCTCACTCTACGAGAGGCATGGCCTCCTCGTGGGCGTGGTCGAGTGGGATACCCATTCAAGATATTTGTGCGGCTGCAGGCTGGGCCTCACCGTCCACATTTATCAGGTTTTATAACCTACAGGTCCCCTCATTGCACTCTAACATACTGTCGGTCTAACTATGCATAGGCTGGGGTGTGTACATGCTGAGCATTGTCTCCTCCCTCATAGAATCACATCTTTGCATCTGATGTGGAGGATTTTTCATACATGACAGTACATAAAAATGTGCTTGTGGGTGTCTTTGGACGCCCTTTGGGCCGTTCCACGTTGTCCCTTTATAAAGCCCGCCTTCGGCTGGCTCGTTGGATAATTACTTCGCTCAAAAGCTCAGGCACCGGCCTCCGGCTTAATAGAAGCGAAGTCAGCACGCACGGCGTTTTACATGGCGTTCCCATAGCGTAAGCATTACGCAATAGGAGAGACCTCTCGAAAGGGAACGACTCGGTTACTAACGTAACCTCGGTTCCCTGAGAGGAGGGAAAGAGTATTGCGTAATCTGCCGTGCTTGTGCTTGGTCAATTTGCTTCAGTCGATTGAACCTAAAGAACTCAGACGACGGGGCGCCCAATATATAGCCCTTGGCCACGCCCATCTTGGCGGGCTCTGACGCGCGTGGACGCGAAGCACGCTCATTGGAAGCGGGTTCAGAGTCGCCCCGTCATTGGTTCGTGCAAGTTGCCGCAGCACAGCCAATGACCGAGCTGCCTCGCTCATTGCTGTATGCTGTGCAGCTGCAATGCGTTTTACATAAAGACTTCAATATTTCTCGAGAAAAGGAGTTTTTCCCATAGCGTAAGCATTACGCAATACTCGTTCCCTCCTCTCAGGGAACCGAGGTTACGTCAGTAACCGAGTCGTTTTGTTGTATTTGGCTTTTGATGGGCTTTACACCTTTGAAATAATGTGTCATTCTAAAGCCCGGGAAAACAGAACCCTAGGTTATCTTGTTTCAAGATACCTAATGTTAAAGTGAAGAAGAGACTGTCACCATTTGACATTTTCCCCCTCTGACACTGAAACTTCTGTTAATATACAACACGTGGTGTTTCAATCATGACAACTGTGTTTGGCATGGTAATAGATAATGTTGATATGTTTGGTCTTTGTTCTAGATCTGGAACACTGCTGCTGATTATTGCTTAAGATGGACTTGCTACTAAAAAAACATACGTAACACCCTGTTAGAAAAGACATGCTGCTGCTGTACAATTTAGTGTACATTAATTACCCGTAGCACATCTATACGAAGCTGGGGAAGGTGGAGGGTTTCTGAAAGCGCACTGCACTGCTAATACAGCAAATGCTGACCAAGCTCATTGGCTACTGATACAGCAGGAACCAATTAGCTGTGCCCTATAGAGAATGATGTGATTGAAAGCAGATTGTGTTAAGGACCTATCAGCCAGCACCATCTAAAGTTTTGTGACAGAATTTTGAATTTCTGTGACTGCCCAAAGCATGTAAATATAAACAACATGATTGGTTGTCTGTTTGCTAAGTATCTAGCTGTAACATTCTAACAACACATTGTTTAAAGGGATAGTACCCAAAAATGAAAATTCTGTCATCATTTACTGACCATCAATATGTTCCAAACCTGTATAAATTTATTTTTTCTGCTAAATGGAAATGTATTGAAGTGGAAGTCAATGGCTACCGTCAACTGTTTGGTTACCCACATTCTTCAAAATACCTTCTTTTGTGTTCAGCAGAAGAAAGGAATTCATAAAAACTTGAGGGTGAGTAAATTATGACCGAATTAAAATTTTGGGGTGAACTATCCCTTTAACACTGCACACGTTTGGCACAGCAATGTGAAGTTGCGGTGCAAAACCTGCTCCAGAGTTTCATAACCATAGATAAAAAAATAAAAAAAAGCTCCCGGGTTTAGAACAACGATACCTCGGCGTTAAGCGCAGTGTGAAAAGCCCTAAATTGTACTTGGCCGCCACAAATGTTCAACTAGCACTGCAAAAGACATTTACAGCATAAGCAGAAGACATAAAACAGCATAAGGTCTCAGATCCACAATTTGAACTTAATGCTGGTGGTGCTAGTGCTAATCTAAGACATTTCATTCTAGAGTTCGATATAAACACCATCTATAAAAGAATGCTAAGTTAAGGGACAGATTGTGTGTATAAAATACATTCAATAAGGGGTTGCACTCTGGGAAAGGAGGATGTCATCATTGGTGAGGGAGGAATAGGGGAGAGAAAGCAGACTCCTTTCCTCTGACTTACATCACTCAGACCAGCCTCAAGAATCTGCAGACCACTCTCCTTCTCCAGCTGTCCTTTCTGCTCAACTGTTAAAGAGAAAAAAGAGGGACTGAGAGAGAGCATATCAGAGGGTATAGCAAGTCATCAGTGTTGAGGTGAAGATGTGGGTGACAGGAGTGTTTGGGCTCATCTGAATGAGTATTGGGGTGCCTGCTGCACGTACAAAAATTACTTTATATATGCCAGAATTTTTTTTTTAAATCGGAATATTAAAATATATATGAATCAATATAAAGCCATTTGAACCAGAATATATTTTAAACATAAATATCCGCAAGCAACAGTCAACGGGGTCAGAGGATGTGGAAAAAATGGCAAGAGGGTGTGTGCAATGTTTTTCAGGATTATTAGCAGTGAGAAATTATTTTAGTATGTTTGGGAACTTTAGTATGCATCTTCTGGGAAACCAACACAGTCAAAAAGTACACCAAGAAAACAACAGATGTCAGTCTGAAACCTGCAAGTACAAACATTTAACCTACGTGAATCTGGGACCAGTAGGGAAAAAGAGCATTGTGTGGATGCTCATTTGCTGGTAACAATTTGTTCGCTACTAAGCAGTCTTGCAGAGGATCAGGGATACTTTTGTTTGATTAAGTCTCAAAATACTAAAATCAACTAATATCAATTACATGTTGTGACATGTTTTTAGTTTTCAACACATATATGAGGTTATCCATTGTTTTGGCATTTTAAGAGCCACATCTGCTCTGACATGACAGAAAAAGTAAAGCATGATGCGTTAAAAATCAGCCCTTTTGACATTTTGCTGTCAGTAATGTTAGTTTGCTTACAGCCCCAACCAAGCAATTCATGTGATACTTAAAGGGACAGTTCACTCAACAATGAAAATTCTGTCATTATTTACTCACCCTTAATTGTTCCATACCTGTATGAATTTCTATATTCTGCTGAACATAAAATATTTTTTTTTGAAGAAAGTCAGTAACCAAAGAGTTGATGTGCCCCATTGACTTCCATAGTATGGAACTAAAAAACAAAAAAATACTTCTGCTTTGTGTTCAGCAGAATAAATAAATTCATACAGGTTTGGAACAACTTGTGTCACGTATAGATTCCAAAGATGATGATGATGAAGTCAAGTTAAGAGTTTCAAAATAGTAATAAGGTTTATTAATAGAAGCAATTACTCGAGGCAGAGTGCATAGGAAACACCAACAATTTCGGACAAAGACAGTAAGGAAATGAGGAACTTAAATACTCAGTGATATTGAACTCAATAATGATCAGCTGTGATAATAAAATTAATATCTATAGTAGTAGATGACTGGAGAAAAAACTAGAGCAAAGGAAACATAATCGTGACAACCTGCGGATGAGTAAATGATGACTTCATTTTCAATTTTGGGTAAACTATCCCTTTAACTACTTGACATTTTTGTTCATCTGCAACTGTTTTCTGTCTCTCCTCAACACAACCGAAACCAAACAATCATCAATTTAAACCAACTAAAATCAAAACTCTAAAGTGAAGTTGTGAACCTCAGTGGTACAGCGACGTTGCCTCTCAATAGTTTGAATTAAATGGACAGTGAATGCATACAATAAACTGTTGTAAATATTCTTCTATTCCTTTTCTATATATTTAAATTATTACTCTGAAACTTTTCCAAGTTAATAATTGGAAAGAAATCTATTGTAGATACATACATAAAGAATACCCTCTTTTTCAGTGCTCTTTATGTTTACCAAAAAACAACAACAACAACAACAACACAACAAAAAACACTAAACAATTTACAGTTTTTCAGCAACAAATATGCCATCATACATGTTCATTACAAAAGGTGGGAATGATCTCGGCCAGTTACTGATTTAACTGTGTGAACAATTAACCTGCCATATTCTATAATCAATAAAGGAAAATTGCAAAACATGAGCGTGAGGGCATGAACACTAAATATGTGGATTTGAACATATCTTACGATGATGGAATCAAATGAAATGCATTAGTTAAAAAAAGATGAAACACTTTCTGCTTGCCTTGATTCTCAGGCAAGTTGCTCTTTTCAAGCACAGCTTTGATAGTGCATTTAGAGAGAGAGAGAGTGAATTAAAAGGCTTTTTACAGATTACACAGAAGGGAAAATAATTATACAGTGTGAAATTATAATTGACTTTGTTTACTTTGCCGGAGCAGAAACGACAGAGGGAGGGGGCGGGGTTAAGAGGCAGCACTGAGATAGGGAAGAGAGAGAGAGAGAGAGAGAGACAGATATATAAGAAAAACAGGCCGTCAAACCTGCAGGAAGATAAGGCAAGAAAAGTGTGAAAATAAATGGCAAAGAAAGGAAGCCAATGCAAAGAAGTTGGACAGAAAAGAGAAATGGGGTGGATGGAGGGGGACGTTCAGTTGAGTTCTGAAGAAACCGAACAAAATGAGTTAAGTAAAAAAAAAAAGAGAGAGAAAGAGTTCTTTAAGTGCCCCCAGATGACGGCTATGCTAATGACACCAGCTGAGTTGGTCTCCAGTGCTAGTCTTGTCTGCTTGAGACTTTTTAATTAGGATTTGAATCTATCAAAGCCCGTTTCTCTCACCATACACTCTTAATGCTACATTCCATATGATTAAGCACGATGTCTCATTGAGTGCTTCATCTCTCTTTACCTCACGTGCTTGTCATAGCACTAAAGCCTGGTCTCTATAAACAGGTGTATGTGTGTGACAGAACGACAATGAGGGAGTGTGTGAACTAAAGTGTCTATCAGCTGCTGTGGTTGAGAGAAAATGAAAGACACTTTTTTTAGTGTCTGGGTCTCAAATACAGCTGAGCTATTCTGCACCACATCATCACTTCTCGAGACAGAGATCATCCAAGCTCAGTGAACATCTATTACTGCCATATATATACTGTTTTGTTGTATAGGCACGTAAATAGAGGTCGCAAATTTACTCTCCGCTTTTTGTACATGGTCATTTTTGTCAGCTGAACATTTGTTTTGTTTTTGTAACAAGACTAAAAACAATGTGATGTGATAAAAAAAAAATTGTGCTATCTTAAATCGTTCAAATATACTGTACGTTAAAATGCAATTCATACAATGGCTTGGTATAATTTTTTATTATTTAAATGTGCATTATATGTCCAAATCAGAGTCAAGTGATGCAACCAAAATTCAGAAAATGAAACCATAAAACAGGAAATGATCTCATAAAGAAGACCCATGCAAACCCTCACAACTGTGTCAAGGTCATAGTCTATTACAATATCACATAGGGTGATCATCTTTATGGCAAGAAAAGCAGGTTCAGACTTGAAAATATCATGTGATGACTTCAAAAACAATGATCTTAAACAGAAATGAGTGATATAAAAAAATAACCTTAAAAATTAGTCATTAAATGGAAACTTTATCACAAAATCAACATGAACACAAACAGTATATTCCTAAGTGATTTTTAAAAATATATTTTAAAATATATTTAAAAAATATTGATTTTTGAAAATAATATTTTCTTTATTGAGGCCAATATTATGTTCTTGACCCATACTTGTTATTGAAGAACCTGGATGATGTTAAATAACTGAATGTGATCAAGCTAAGGGTACATTTACACGACCACAATGTACTAAAAACTGAAAAGTTTTTCCTTTGCATTTTTTCACATGGCAGCGTTGTCAAAACGATCCCAGTTCACACGGATCCGCAAAAAAGAGCTAAAAATGCTGTATTAAGTATGCCAGGCCAGTAGTTGGTGATGTCACTTTGTAAAGAAACACTACGAGCCTAAAGACTGAACACATAGTACGTACACACATTTTCACAAATTTTAGTTTACACGGAGACGATAACAGTATCGTTTTCAAAAACTTGCAATTTGGATCCCGTTTGTATTTACAAGCCCCCAAAACACCATTGTCGTGTAAATGAAGGTCCAAAAAGCATAAAAAGTTTTCTGTTTTTAGTTGAATATGGTCATCCATCACCCTAAATCACCCACATTTCAATGTGACACCTAGGATGTAGACTACATTCACATATGGTAAACAAACACAAATACTGTGCCACTAATATTCACACATCATTTCTTGATGTGATTTTCTCTGTAGAGCACCTAATAAATGCTAAATGAGAGCAAATGCAACCACGTAAGCAAACATGCCTTCTCACATCACATATCCACACATGAGGGACTAAATCTCACTCTCCCCTGCGCTGAGCTTTGACCCACTCTAGCGAATGAAACTGCACCCAGGTTAACCTTGTGTCACAGCCAATCCCCAGAACCCCTCAGAGTCTCCATTTATTAGAGCTCAGAGGGCTGTGGAGGCCTTCTCCATCCAGTTTGCACTCAGGCCTGTCTGTAGCCACTTTAAATGTAAATGAAAAGGCTGAGGACAGAGTCAGGGAGCCTGAGCGTTTCTCAGTGGAAAGGGACTGCGAGAGGGTAAGATGCCCTGCTTTTGAAAAAATGCATTATGAAGGTTTGTGTTTTGTTGCATTTAGGACTGTATGCTGTATTTGGATGCGGTTCAAAGGTAATGAAAGATAAACAGAGAAAAGATCTGTCCACAGATGATGAGAGAAGATAGCAGCCAAAAAATTGGCGGTGGTCTCACAAAGTTTCCATGGGGTGCGGGTGCACATATCAAGGTCTTTAAAATTAAACATATTTCCTTCAGATTTCATATCTGACATTCATCATATAACAAATAAAAATATAGTAAATGGCACAAGTCTACAACATGGATTTCAGAGAACTATATGAATTACAATCTACACACACACACACAAATTCTGGTAGCTGTTCGTTTCTGATTTTATTCAGTAAAAAATGATCTTGACTTTCCAAATTATTCAAGACAGCCAATGAAAACATGTGTCAGGATTGATTTTCAAGTTGTTTTTCAACTGGCTTTAATTGGCTATTGTACCAGTCACTTCGGTTTTATTTCAGATATGCATTTCTTAATGTTCCAGCTGTTCCAGCATCTCCATCGTACTAATAGACTGCATTTTTGAAAGTCCTCTTAAGACTTCAATAGCCAATTTAAATGCATTTAAAATTAATCTGAAATGTTTAGTTGGAAGTAAAAAAAAACTTATCAAAGACACACACAGAGCAACAAAATAACCCTAATCTATTGTGAAAGTTTGGCTTACTCAATCTCTCTGTCATAAGACCAGTGTGAATGTTTACAGTACATGTTTACGTCTCAATAAATTTAAACTTTTAACCTGAAAAAGGTCTGAGACTGATACCATTTGCATGATGGCAAGTAGGGTTCTAAAACTTGGTTGTAAATGTACCTAAACAATTTATATCAAAAGATTCATTAGACAGGGAACAAGGACAACTTGTTCGATTGGCTCTGAATCAAGCTTAATTTGCTTGTGGGTTGTGGACCAGGGGATTTTATTTAAACCACACTACTCATCAAGTGTTACATCTCTCTCTTAAGCTCACTATGCTTATCTTGCGAGAGTCAAGATGTCTGAAGGACTTTGGGAAATTGTGGCCCACTTTAAACAGAAAATCAAGCATGACAGTAAAATGTAAACAGAACCATATGACCAGAAAAATTGGTGACTTGGAACAATAATTTGTTACTGTGTTGTAAAGACTGTGAAAATACTTACAGTGTGGCTTTGTTAAAAAAAAACTTTGGTCACTTTAGTGACATTGTATAATTTTACTTGAACAAGTTGCAGTATGAGCACATTTATAGTTGTGCATGTTATTGATACTGATCACAAATACATACTTTTAATGCTATAATTTTATCATGCAACCATATTTTTTTACAATACATTTTGCAACATGGATTTTATTTGTTTATCATCATCCTATATTGAGCTGAGGCGAGTGTGTATCTATTTCATTTTATTGAGGAGAGGAAGAGTGACTGAGAAATTGCGTATAAAAGTGAGGGCCATCCCATCATGCCTTCCCCCAATCTGTTTGCAAAAACTTAATACCATTTCAGGATGACAGAAAAAAGCATTTTCCAGAAAGCGCTCATGGATCTTTTAATATCACATCTTCATCTCAACACCCACGTTCCTCTGTTCACCTATTCACCCAATCAATCCATCCCTCTCCATGGTGATGACAAGTGCCTGCCTGACGTGGCTATAACCGTTATCGAGCAATCACTCCAGAATTAGAGCAGACATCATGACAGATGCCAAACCCACCACATATGAAGCATGTCTATACGTATCTATCACTGAGAATGAGAGAAAGACAAAAAAAGAGAGACAGAGAGTGAACACGATAGAGAGAGAGAGAGAGAGAGAGAGAGAGAGAGAGAGAGAGAAAGAGAGAGAGAGAGAGAAAGAGAGAGAGAGAGAGAGAGAGAGAGAGAGAGAGAGAGAGAGAGAGAGAGAGAGAGAGAGAGAGAGAGAGGATGTATGAAGATATAGCTTGTTTTTAGCAAGGCAGGCAGAAAATGTTTAGCAAATTCAATACAATTAGTAGACAAAGTTTTGTTAATTCAGCCTTTTGATGCCTTTTGATGCAGATGCCGAAAGTAAGTAGTGCAGGATGGAGTAGATCACAATCCTTGTATGAGCTTGTACGTGGAAATGCATAATATCATAAATAATTCAGTGGCAGTAACATCTGGTTGACACTCTAACATCGTAGGTGGCGATATTGCACTTTAACAGTGGTTGCCAAAAAAAAAAGACGCAGTGTGTAGCTACTACTGCCTCACAAAACCATGTTGGAGGCGCTGATAGACAAAAGCGAAACACTACCTGCAAATGGAAAACCGTTGTTGAAGTTTTCTTGGATTCTGTAAAATAAGACGGGGTGTTAGGCACCCCAGTCTGCAGGAAGTTCCAGTCAAAAGTAAGTTATTTTTGTAAGTTTTTTTACAGTTATGGTTACAAACCTTCTCCCTATACTCATATTTTGAGTGTAAATCACTGGCCAAAAAAAGAGAAAACACAAAATAAACAAAGTTAAAGATTCATTTGATTGATTAATCTGATTACATTACAGACCGAGGATCATGATATGAATACGGATCCTCTAGACCCAAATCGATGTGTTTACAGTCACTCCTTCCTAATTCAAAGCTTTAGTTCAACATGAAATGACGGACTTGCCTCATTTGTATCATGGTCACAAGACTTCTTGTTGTCTCAGGAGGAAAAACAAGCACAAATTCAAACCGCTTTCTCCCCCTACTCATTTTAGAAAGAGAGCAATCATCTTTCTTCCTGCAGTAATGTGTCCAATCCTTGTATATTTCAATGGTAATATGACATTGTCCTGGTTTGCCTTTGATAAGCCTATAATATAGAATCAAAGCAAGAAACCTTTTGCTCGGAGTCCACCAATGAATATTTGAGAGAAAATGAGATGTGATAGTGGAAGTAAGCAAAAGAGTGAAACCTTGAAAGAGAAAGAGAGAGGGGGAGACGAAAAGACAGAGAGAGAAGGAAAGACGGAGATAGGTGCTGAATGAAGATGGAAGGGTAGAAAGAGGGACGAAGAGACAGAGATTAAAGGGCAGAGAAATAATAAGATGAAGCGACTGTGACAGATGAGAGGTGCAGCAACAAAGAGCTGGTGTTTGAGCAAGCAGCTGAGCAGTTAGCAACAAGCCACGCAGACTGTGTCTAGCATCTCACTGCCACGTCTCAGCCTGCAGATCTGAGCGGTTTGCTCTGGGGAAAAAAAAATCGAACAACAGCCTCACCCAGAGAAATGTCAGAAAAATAAGAGTCAGTTATTTGATATGGTTAATGCAGCAGTGATCTGGTCATATGCAGTCAGAGTTAGATGCAGGTAAGTGATCACATATGTAATGGCTAGAACTGCAGGAACTGCCACACTTTAGAATCAATGTTGTTCAAAAGATCATGGCCACATTAATGGTGTTCAACTCTGAAGGTCAAGAGCAGCGAGCAGGTCCAGATCAGAATTTGGGATAAGCAAAACAAGGAAACTGCCAGTTACAAACCAGTCAACCAAATACACAATCACTAAAGAAACTGTGAAGGATATTGAATCCAAATGTTGAGTGATGATAATGGTTACATCCAATGTGTCCACTTGATTACTTATTTTCCTCTGAAATTGTGCGTAAGTGGAATTAGTAGCCATGTTTACTTGCTTTTTATTTATAAAACTCCCACTCAAAAAAACAAAAAACAAAATGGCTTGTTCAGTGAACCTGATTAAATTATTCTTATTAAACTTTTCAACAAAATTGTTAGTACAATAAGAATACCTGCTATAGTGCATGTTAGAATGCTAAAGACAAGTCTGGTTAAAATGACAACTTTTTTATTAAACTTAAGGTGCCACCAACCCCCAATTTTGTCTTTTTTCTTTTATATGATCTTGTTTCATTCTTATTGTACCGGTCTAAACTAAGTCTGTGGAAAAGTATGCCATAGTTCTTTTTATTTTTGAGTGTAGGCCAAAGGAATTTGCAAGACAAACAGAATCATCCTTGAATTACTGGTTGAACTAAAATGAATTAACATCGTCATGATGACAGTTTTTTTTTCATTAGACATGAAGGGTAATGTAGTTATCAATAAACATTTGTGACAGAGTCTGGTTTTAATACACACTATTTTAATAAACATAACAAATATTTCAAATAAACACAAATGGTATTTTCAGCCAGGAGATGATGTTCAAGATGTGGCACAGGAGACTCAGCTGATCATAATCTGACAAATACAAACCAATGATTTTCTGAGGCACAGATTTTAGAAAACTAAACTGAAAAAATGTTTAGTTTTGAAAGAAAGAAAGAAAGAAAGAAAGAAAGAAAGACTCAGTGAAACATTATGCTGTTTACAGCTGAATCAGTGCAGCATGAGAGTGTTCTACATTTGAACTGCTGACACTTATTTCCAGTGTACTAATGGTTGTCAGGATCTGTTTATTAACAACCAAATGCCCGTGCAGAAAATCTTTGAAATCTATTTCACGCATCGTCCAACCGGATTATTTATTAGCTTTTCCTCTTTCTTATCATCAGTCGTGATCAATACCTGATTGGTCTAGCAGGGAGGTGAGGTAAGGATGCATTTCCTGATTGGCCTAAAAATTGCCTAGCAACCACTGAAATAGAATAAAATCATTCTCGCTCACACTTAATGACTCTAGAGCCGACGGCTGTATTCAGATCCTTGGATTTGTGTGTTCATTGTCATGTGATTTTGTATCAGATAAGGCTGTTGTTAGATATGGTGCATTTCACACATCTCCATTTGTTACCATCCAAAGTCAGCAGTCTATCATACACATACACACAAATATGACCATGCATCCACCCACTTTCCAGCACACAAACTGATACACACAATGATCCCACTTGACTTCACGTCAGACTTTTCATGTTCAAACTCTAGATGACATTTAAATAGAGAAACTGTAAAAACAAAGATAAGACTGACACATTGCAAAGAGCTTGAACATACTCTCTCCGTCTGTCTCTCTGTTACACACACATTGATTAATAGGTTGTGACTTCTGTAATACTGTGTATATAGGCATGTCAAATGAGAGGAGATGGTGATGCTAATCTTTCACACTGATTTAAGCAGCTGGCACCCCAGAGAGGTTTTTCCCCCCTCCCTTTTAACTGAATGAAATACTACTCCAGCTAGATTCAAATAACTTACAATTGTGCTTTCCATTTATAGTTAATCACCAAAAGCATTTATTTAGAGACTGAGGTATGTTGATAGGATCTCTGAAAGCATCCAAACAAAAACATGAAGCACAATGTAATTTTTTATGAAATGAATTCCCTTTCAAGATCTCTTAGTTTAGCATAACTTTACACTTTATACATTTTTTTAAATAAATAATATTAAAACGAGTGGTAAAACCTGTATATAATTTGCATAATATTCTAATCCACTAGTACCTTTTAGTCATCCTGCAGCGCTAATGCTACAATTACCAATCTGAATGATTAGGAACATTTAATGACTTATCTGTACACAGTGGGGTTCAAAACTTAGTGGAGGAGTTTGTCTTGCGGAGCATGTGGATCCTAGATGCAACCTCTAGAAATGAGAAAATGTGGCAAAAATAAGTTATATTTATTTATTTAGTTAAAGGGGTGATGAAGTGAGAAATCAAATTTTCCTTGAGCTTTTGACATACAGGAGGTCTTCATACTATAAGAATATCCTGTAAGTTTCAGAACTGAAAACTTCCTTGTTAGTCCAATAAAAGTTTTTATTGACACCAGGCTCAGCGAACGACAGGTTTTTCAAAGTGGGGATCTATGACGTCAAAGAGGATAAAACCCCTCCTCTGCAAAAGAAGATCAACGCCTACTTCAACACGGCCTGTTAAGCCCCGCCCACCGACTCGCGCATTACATGCTATAACATAGGCCTACGACAAGGTAATTTTGCTAAACTGGATCGAGCTACCAAGCAATAAACATTTACGAAATATTGTGCAGTACCTGGTTGTGGAAGAACCAAAATTCGGATTCCAATATTAGGAATGCGTGGTTAAGCTTTATTAAATCAACAGAAATCAGTCACAATTTCCAACACAGGCTCTGCAAACAGACTTTCACGACACGGTTCTGCCAGCAACGCCACAAACATGTAAGTAACCATGTTTATTTTAATGCCTGATCTGTGTGCAGTGATTTCTGATGCTTAATTATTCAAGTTCAGTATTATCTTTCTCTCAAAATCATTCAATACTGTTTATGCATCAGTGACTAAACGATCAACTTCACATCGTTTCTCTTAAGATGAAATATTAAAACTGTGATTAAGTTATAGAAAAAAAGCGACCGAAGAACGCTCCCTTTCCAATCGCCCAAGCTGTCAGTCAATCAATCACACAGCGCGAAAATCTCGTTATGAAATCAATGATGCTGTTACTCTGTACAACGAAGCTCTACCTGTATTTACGTCGTGTTTGCATTGTTATTTGGTGAAAAAGCATTCGTGAGTGTGCAAAAACTGCGTTGCAATGATGAGATCTTTATTCACCCGATCACCAGACTGTATGTCATCTGCTCAGCTCATCACTGCAACCTTTCATGTGATGGAATAGATTTAAATATAATGCTTTAAACAATACATTTAAAGATTTGTTAATCTTCTCGATAGCTGTAATAGTAAAAACGTAGTAGTTTCCGAGAGTTTCACATGTAATACTAGCTATTTTATATGCAAACATGTCAGCCAATCACAGCAGTGGGCGTTTACACTGAAGTCTCACAGCAGACACGCCCCTTCAAACAGAGCGTTCAAATCAGAGGCTAAAATCAGCCTAGGAAAAATGCCTTTTATTTCTTAATTATGACAATGTTTGATGTAAAAATCATACTAACATTGTAAGGGCACCCCAGGCAACTTTATAAAATAATAAAATAATCCAGTTCATGACCCCTTTAAATCTGTTTTTTTATTTTTAAAAACATCACTTTATATGCCTTATCTGTACTGAACCAACAGCACCCATTAAAGTTCCACCAAAAACAAATGAGAAATGAATCAAGATTTTTGTTCCACAATGAAGATCATGTTCTCCAGCATGATTCACGATCCAAAGTTTTTGCACATACTTGTGGAGTTTGTCAGCTCGAGTGCTGCTGACATTAAATTAAATGGGGAGGGGGACCAACCAAATACATTCTCAAATTCATAACAATAATAATACATTTAAAGTAATTAATTCATTTAACCATCCCTTTGAACAACTGCACTTGATGCAAGCAAATTCACAATACCAAAAATAACATTTTGTAAATAATATCAATTTTGATATTAAGTTAAAATCAACTCTTTTGTGAAAAATAATCACTTTCATCAGAGGAAATATATCACTGAGAAACAATCAAAGCAGATTAATTTAATTCGATGGCTTCTCTGTCCCAAAGCCAAGTGTATGCACATCCAGGAAGTGAGATCTGGCAAGCTGGTCGCCAGCTGCAGCTTTTTTCCTGGGGGAGCCCTGAGACACAGCGGGAGGATGTCCATTTTGGCTAAAAGTAAGGCAGTAGGAGGTATGGGGTGTGAATATGCTTTCACATGCTTAGATCCTGAGTTCTGTCCAGACAGATAAGCAGCTTTCCTGGCACTGAATCTCAGAAATAAACAGTGCATGGAACTTTTTATTCAATAAATATTGATGCAGCAAACATGTTATTTAAATAAATGATTCATCTGATTGAACTGATGCTAGCTGGGAATTGATAGGGCAATAATGACACAACTATCTAGTATATGGTCTTGACAGCTGCCTTAAGGGTAGTTGATCATTCTGCCATCCTCATGTGGAGCAACATTTCACAAAACTTTTTTTGTGTGTGTTCTGCAGTCAGGTAAGGAACAATAATTTTCTTTTTGAGTTTGAGTAAATGATGATATAAGTTAGTTGATATAAGTTTTTCTGTGAACTATGCCTTTAACTAATGAACACCTATTGGTCACTATAGTTTGTCTGCTGTCTTCAAACATATAAATTGTGCATCCATATGTACTGTACCAAAGGGTTCAGAATAATGTCTTTTACATAAAAAGAAAAGAGAAGCATCTACAAGAAAGACCAACATGTATAACACAAACTATTTCAAAGCAAACAAAGACTACCTGCTATAAGCATCAGCGACTTGGCACCAGTCGCCAAGCTACCAAAAGCTTCATTACCTACCCCTGCAGCTGGTTCATCCTCACACGACTTCAAACGCATGATCCATGGCCCTCTGGCCAGAGAGAGAATGAGAGAGAAACTGGTGAGGCAAACAGACTACACGGCAAGGTCACCTCATTACAACCCATTTGTTCCAGCTGTCATTAAAAATCACACACAGCGTCACTCAAAGCAGCAACGAGAGAGGAGGGGAAAAAAGAGAGTGGTGTAGTTGAAAATGACACCTATCAGATATACAACATAACACCCACCCAGCCACACACACATACGCACACATCACAAATTGCATTAATCACTGAATCCTTTCATGACCTTGTGGTTCACAAACACATCCCACCTCTGCCTCCATAACACACGCCTCCCTCCATTTTGGCCTTGCACTCTCATCTCCTCTCAGCTGCTACTTTTTAATAATGAGCAACTGTAATATTGGGAGAAGACATTTTAATAATATGTTATCATATACGGCACAGTGATAAGTCTAGCTAGAGGGAGGGAGAGAGAGACAGCTTTGGAGAGCTCTGCATGGTTAGTCATTAGTTGGACTGAAGTTTGAAAATGGCCGCCCCAGAGCTTAATTTCCCCTTTTGTTTCTCAGGAGAGATAAAAGCTCAATGGCAACCCACAGCATTGCAGAGCAGATGTGATAGTTTTATTAATAAAGAAAGTCCTGTTTAAAACAAAGAACTTCTAAAGCTGAACTCTCTCTGGTTTTTAATATGCCGAGAAAGGAAAGGAAGACAATTGAGTTTGGAAACCCCGGCTGTGCTTGGGAAGTACTGTTGAAATATCACTCACTCTACTTTACAAAAACTCAATTGACATCACACAAAAAAAATTCTATCAAATTTGGTTAACTACAAAAGCAAAATGTAATGGTTTAATATTGATATTTTATTTATTAACCTAGTAATAGGTTGCATTTAAATGTTTTGAGATAAACTTAAAGCTAAATTCAAACAAAATTACATCAATTAGCAGATAGTAGGAGTAAATAGTTTAATTAGTGTTTATTTAAATAATTAATAGTTTTATTCAGTGGGTATGCTAAATTATTTAAATATCCAATAAGGATATTGGTTCAAAATCAAATGTTCTGCATAAACAAACCAATTTCAATTCAGTTTAGTTCTTGTGGCACAGAAATGAAAGCATTTATATAGTAACATTAACACCTGTATTTAGTCACAACAACTAAACAATCATTCCCTGAGACTCATTTTATTTACAGCTAAAGTCACATTGACTGAGCTCTCAAATAGATCTGACAGCACAGCAAGTTAAAACTCCATTTATAAAAGTTGCACAAGAACATAACACACATATTGCATATTTTACTTATACATTCATCACCTTTCACTGTCTGTGCATCAAGTGCTCAGAAGTTTGTTTAAAGGTTCAAAGAGTCAAGAACAAGTAAGGTTCAAAAAGTGTGTATATATATATATATATATATACATATATATATACACATATACCTATATATATATATATATATTATGCCTGATGAAGAGAGGATGATTCACGTCGTCAAGATGCGAAGACTTAAAATGACCTCTTATACAGACTGTGGGTGGCTGAGAGTTTATTCAGGGTTTACAATAAACATATGCACTTAAAGCTTAAGTACAGTATAAGCACATGCTTAAACAGATGTAAAAGATAGTGAAAATGGATCTTTTAAAGGGTATGATTAATGTTAGTCTCAGGAGCAGTCGAAACGTTGAATTGAAGAATGAAAAAAAATAAAATAAATAAATAAAATAAACGCACCAAATATTTCTAATAAGGGATTGAAATTGGCAGAGGGTTCGATCACTGCTGATCAATATGGATATGATTAGACAGCTATATGACTGAGAGGATAACTTCTGTTTTGTGTCAGATTAATTTAATTTTATGCAGCATTTAATCTGATCATTCACTGCAAAAAGCAGACTTCCCTTTGCATTAACTTAATTTATCCATTCATCCATGGGAAAATATGTTTTCTTGTTTTAGGTGTAAAAAAATCTTTCAGAAAACAAGACATTATAAATCTTGATTAATGTTTAGATATCTGTACTGGAAAAAAAATACTGAAGAAGACTTTTTGCAGTGTTTAGTGATGCAACATTTTACAAGTCATTAATGAAATAATGAAAAAAATGAAAAACATTCTTTATCATTGGTTATAGTGTGGATGAATCGTGTGATTTTATAAATCCAGATTACATCAGAAGAGATTCAATAATTTAAAGAGCAGCTTCCACTCTTAATTTCTACTTGGGAATTGTATAAAATAAATATATAGTTATATTAAATAGTTCTATTTCAAGTTTCCAGTATTTTCTATTAGAAAAATGTCTGTGGAAAGTCTCATGTCACAAAAAACTGGCTAGCTCAAACACTATAAACTTGGCCTGTATGATCTGCTTTACTAGTACATCAATGTTAATAAAACTTACTAAAAATGAAATAATGAAAAATAAATAAATACAATAAATTTACTATTTTTTGTACTGTTAATAACAATAAAGCTTTCTTTCAGTGCACATAGCAGTGGTGACATTGGCAAGTGTCTCATGGAATGTGTAATGAATGTGGCTAGTGTTCTGTCTGGATGAGGGCTGCTGGGGTTGGCAGGGCAGAACTGCCAACATCAGGCCTTGCAATACTGCCAGAGAGCAGAGAGACCACATGGAGCAACTGCAGGAGCTTTGCACAGTCTAGCAAAGGCAAACTATACCCCAGCAAATACAAACACGCACACAATGGGAAACAACGGTAAACACACAAACAGCCAGCTGCAAACAGCACCCTCATCTATAAATCCTTGTACTGGCATCTATGGCACAACTTTGCTACACACACCTCGATTGTGGAAACTGTTTATAGCTACCCTCAGAGCCAACTAATTTTCATTTAATAGAAGAGAATGGGCAGGATATTCTTCAAAAATTCAAAGTCATTCGGTTTTGGAATGACATAAGGGTGAGTAAATCTGCCCCACAAAGGCAAAAGACCTTAACTCGCTAGAGTGTGGAACTGAGAAAAATGACTTTAAAGATTTTTAGTTGTCCCGCCAAATTAATTATAGGTACAGTAGGACTGGAAATATGGCAATTAGATGTTTTAGTAATGAAAATTATCTACAAAAAAAAGTCTTGAGCTCAAACTTGACTTTTGAACACTATTTTAAAGTTACTGTACTCTGCCTTTGTATTGTTAGCAAAAAGTGAGAAGTCATACCAAGGCAAAAGGCAGTAACTTCCACATTATCAATATTTGGTTGCTGATCACCATTAACAAAATCATAGTAACACCAGTATAAAATCTAGTGATCATGGCATTTATTTTGTATGATTTACAATTATTTATAGCCATCTACTTATTGCTATCCTGTGCTTTGGTTGCATTCTGGTGGCATTATTAATACATTCTCATCATCATCATCATCATCATCATCATCATCATCATCTTCTTCCACTTATCCGGGGCCGGGTCACGGGGGCAGCAGTCTAAGCAGAGATGCCGAGACTTCCCCTCTCCCCAGACACTTCCTCCAGCTCTTCCGGGGGAATACGCGTTCTCAGGCCAGCCAGGAGACATAATCCCTCCAGCATGTCCTAGGTCTTTCCCGGGGTCTACCCCCGGTGGGACGTGCCCAGAACACCTTTCCAGGAAGGTGTCCAGGAGGCATCCAGAACAGATGCCCGAGCCACCTCAGCTGGCCCCTCTCGATGTGGAGGAGCAGCGGCTCTACTCTGAGATCCTCCCGAGTAACAGAGTTCCTCACCCTATCTCTAAGGGATCGCCCAGCCACCCTGCGGAGAAAGCTCATTTCGGCCGCCTGTATCCAGGAACTTGTCCTTTCGATCATGACCCACAGCTCATGACCATAGGTGAGAGTAGGAACGTAGATTGACCGGTAAATTGAGAGCTTCGCATTGCAGCTGAGCTCCTTCTTCACCACGACAGACCGGTACATCGACCGCATTACTGCAGAAGCTGCACCGATCCGTCTGTCAATCTCCCGTTCCATCCTTCCCTCACTCGTGAACAAGACTCCAAGATACTTGAACTCCTCCACTTGAAGCAGGAACTCTCCACGGAACCTCGGTGACTTCTGCTTGGGTGATGGACGAATCTACCTCCGAGCCCTCAGCCTCTGCTTCCTCAATGGAAGACGTGTCGGTGGAATTGAGGAGATCCTCAAAGTATTCCTTCCACCGTCTGAGGACATCCCCAGTTGAGGGCAACAGCTGCCCACCTTCACTGTAAACAGTGTTGGTAGGGCACTGCTTCCCTCTCCTGTGGCGCCGGAAGGTTTGACAGAATCTCTTCAAGGCCAACTGGCAGTCCTTCTCCATGGCCTCACCGAACTCTTCCCAGGCCCGATTTTTTGCCTCCACAACCACCTGGGCTGCAGCCTGCTTGGCCTGCCAGTACCCATCATTTTCCTCAGGAGTTCCATAAGCCAGCCAGGCCCGATAGGACTCCTTCTTCAGCTTGACGGCATCCCTTACTTCCAGTGTCCACCACCGGGTTCGGGGATTGCTGCCTCGACAGACACCGGAGACCTTACGGCCTAAGCTCCGAGCGGCCGCGTCGACAATGGAGGTGGAGAACATGGTCCACTCGGACTCAATATCTCCAGACTCCCTCGGGATCCGGTCGAAGCTCCGCCGGAGGTGGAAGTTGAAGATCTCTCTGATTCGGCCAAACGTTCCCAACAGACTGGTCTGCAGAGTCTGTCCAGTTTCCTCCCCCGCCATCAGATCCAACTCACCACCAGGTGGTGATCAGTTGACAGCTCCACCCCTCTCTTCACCCAAGTGTCCAAGACTTACGGCCGGAGGTCGGATGAAACGATCACAAAGTCGATCATCGACCTCCGGCCTAGGGAGTCCCCAGTCAGAACACTGTCCAGCACCCCTCCCAGAGACTGCAAGAGGGCCGGGTACTCTGCACTGCCGTTCGGCCCGTAGGCACAAACGACCGTGAGAGACCTGTCCCCGACCTGAAAGCGCAGGGAAGCGACGATCTCGTTCACCGGGGTGAACTCCAACACATGGCGGCTGAGCTGGGGGGCTTTAAGCAAACCCAAACCAGCCCGCAATCTCTCGCCATGGGGAACTCCAGAGTGGTAAAGAGTCCAGCCTCTCTCAAGGAGTGTGGTTCCAGAGCCCAAGCCGTGCGTGGAGGTGATCCCGACTATCACTAGTCGGTACCTCTCAACCTCACGCACAATCTCAGGCTCCTTCTCCGCCAGCGAGGTGACGTTCAACGTCCCTAAAGCTATTTTCCATGTCCAGGGATCGGGACCACCGCCTTCGACTGCCACCCGATCCACTTTGCTAGGGCCCCTATTAATACATTAGACATGACAAAATACCAATACCAAATACAAATACCAAAATATCTCCGAAACGGTAAAGAGTATCTTCAAGTGGTACCGAGTAGCATAAGACTTGCTAAGCTAAGTTCAAAATGATCACGATAAAACAGATCCTCGCACACATTTTACCCGGGGACTGGTTTATAGCTGTGGATCTGAAAGATGCATATACTTTCACAGTCAGATAGCCCCTTTATCACAAGCGCTTACCAAGATTCGTGTTAGAAGGTGCACGCTCCTCGTACGTTCACGAAAAGTAGCCTACGAAGTACGAACCCAGTGCCTTCCCCCTTGAGACTAGCGCGTTCTGGACTACCTAGACGACTAATGCATTTATAGGACAACCTTCTGTGTTCTGCGTCTTTTTAGTATGCGGTAGTTTCAGCTGTCTGCCTTATTATTGTGCTTGTGCACTTCGCTCGTCCCGTGGATTTATTCCGGACGCTTCATTATTATCAATCCCTGGGATATATTAGTCCCGCATTGGCTCGACAATGTTCAGGACGGTGCTGAAGGCGCCGGCGAAGTTTTGGCACTCTGCTAGCTAGATGCATGATTGTTTCAACCAGGTCCCGTACCCGAACTGGGTGAGGTGAGGCTTTAGTTCCCTTGTTGTATTCACCTGCTACGGCTTGTGTAACATTTTTCTGTCAACTCTTCATATATCCTTCGCGATTGATATCGCACGTTTGTCGATAGATCGGGTTCAGACCATACTAAATGTTCTGACCACATTTGTGCAGGACAAAGCTCTGAGGACATCAGAAGTTACAGGGACTGATGGCAGCTGTACAAAGTAAAAAGTACAAGACTATCCCTATAAAAGACTATTCTACTGTTATTGAGAGCATTAAAGCATAAAAAAGCATAAAGAAAACGTGTCCTTTAGCTGTGAGGCATAAAAAAAAATGGAAAACTTAAGCATTGAAAAATTTACAATTTTATGTAAATTATTTCATGTTGGAGATTTTCTGTCAAATACAAGTCAATTCAAGGTAAATGGATGTTCACTTTTTTCAAATGATTTTATAAAATCAGTGACATTGTCTTTCAAAATTAATTTTAAAACTTAACTCAACTACAACACTACAACAGAACAATATTTATATACTTTTAGGTAAGGAAACAAATGTATACTGAGCTGTGCATCCAGCACCCAGTAAACACATTTACACTTGAAAAAACAGGAAAAGGATAGTGCATGTGGTATGAGAAAATATGCAAGATTTGCATTATGCAAGGATGATATTCAGGAGGCTTTTTTGACAGTGGAGGACAAAGACCAATAGCATCAGAAGCGTTCTCACCTCTGTGAGTTCTGTGAGCCATCCATCAGATCAAGAAAGAGATACAGAAAGAGATGGACAGAGAGAAATAGACAAAAAGATAGTGAGACAGCCAGGAGAAAGAAAAGACAGAGAGGTGCATACGTGGAGAGAAAGATAGCAAAGGGTTTGTGAGCATAATCTCAGGACAAGAGAAAATGTATACATGTAGCTGAGTATGTGTGTGTGCTATAAGTATGTGTGTACATGAGAAATCGGTGTGGAAAAGGTAATTCTTCGGCTGTTTACACCTTCAGGTGATAATGTGACACCTCCTCGGCCGAAGCAATGGATGGAAAGAGCGCCAGAGAGCGAGAAAGGGAAAGAGAGAGGGATGTGTCCCCGGTGTGTTGACAGGAAAAGAGAGGTGTTGTGTGAAGTAGAAAAATATCCAGAGGGCCACTCTCTCCACAGCACCCTTCAGGCAGGTAATTAGTGCAGCGCTGGTGTAAGGCTACGAATATGAACGCCACCATCACAGTGTTGTGACAGAATTTATACCTTTTCATTAACTGTTGTCTGACTGTATAGCAAATAGCACTTTCCTTTAAACAGACTGGATAATTGAGGTTGAACTGCTTTATTAATCAACCGTTTTTTAGCTTTTATGCACACTCTTCCAGGAGAGTTTAAGCACATCTTCAAGAGTACCTATAAACATGGCCGTGATCTTTAAAAAAAGCAAATTTTAATACATAAAGGAATAGTCTGGGTTCATTACAATACAAGTTCACCTAAAATTAATTCTCTCACCCGTTACTCACTGTAACTTGTGCATCATTATTGGTTAATGACCCATTAATCTACCGTTCATTTTCGGAACAGATATTTTTTATAAAACTTGAGAGATTTCCATTCCCCCATTGAAAGTTGATTCTACCACAAAGAAAAAGATTCAACAAGTTCATAAAGGCATTGTTTTAAATTATCAAAATCAACAACATGAATGTTAGACCCTATACCAACTAAGCTACTGAAAGATATGTTTCCAGAAGTCATAGATCCTCTTCATTTCTTCATCACTGACATTAGGATACATACCAAAAACTTTCAAGCTGGCTGTTGAATTTAACCTCTCATTAAAAACTTGATCCTAGAAAATTAGTTCATTACAGACTGATCTCAAATCTCCACACCCTTTTCTGTTAAAAATAATAGAAAAAGCAGTATCCTCACAATTGTCTTCTTCTTTAGGAATATCCCGCAGATTTCTAAATCTGCGTCAGATTTACACAGTATCATAGTACAGAGACTGCTCTCATTAGGGTAACAAATGATTTGCTCTTATCATCTGATCATGGTTGTATCTCTTTATTAGTGTTTCTGTTCCTCAGTGCTGCATTTGATGATATAGACCACAACATTCTTTTGAATTGACTCGAAAATGATGTTGGTATTGGTGGAATTGCACGGGCTCCGTTCAAATCATACTTATCTGACAGTTATCAATTTGAAGCAGTAAATGAAAAAGCATCATATCGGTTTACAAGTTCAGTATGGAGTACCGCAAGGCTCAGTACTCGGACCATTGCTTTTCAACCTATATATATGCTACACTTAGGCGATATCATTAGAAAGCATGGCGATGCTTCAATTGATAAAACTAACGGAAATCATGTAAGCACAATACACAAGTTGTAACAAATAATTGATGTAAGTGCTTTTATAAAATTATATACTTCATATTATCTGAAAATTGCCCCATTTACTTCCATTATAAGCTCAACCGCACTTGCTTGATGAGTGAGAACAAAATGATGAGATACTGGATGTTTTTTTTTTTTTTAATTGTTTTAATTGATTAAAAAGTTTATTAAAAAGTTTTAATTGTTGGACCCCAAAAAAACCAGAACACTCTCTTACACTTGATGGCTGCTCAGTATAGTATTCATCCTCAGTTAGGAACCTGGGTGTGTTCTTTGATAGCAATCTTTCACTTGAAAGCCACATTTCTAGTATTTGTAAAAAACAAAATTTTCCCCCATAAAAAATGAATAAATTATGACATTCTCTAAATGACAAAAGTAGAAAAGTTAGTTAATATGTTAATGACCTCAAGGCTAGATTATTGTAGTGCTCTAACTGGGTGGTTGCCCTGCAAGCTTAATAAACAAACTTCAGCTGGTCCAAAATGCAGCAGCTAGAGTTCTTACTAGAACCAGGAAGTATGACCATATTAGGGTATGACCGCATTTGCTTAATGCATGAGAACAAATGGATAAGACACAACATCCAATGTCTCATCCATTTGTTCTCACGCATCAAGCAAGTGCGGTTGAGCTTATAATGGAAGGAAATTGGGCCATTTTCAGAAAATCTGAAGTATATAATTGTATAAAAGAACTAAAATCAATCGTTAGTTACCAGTTGTGTATTATTAGAGTTAAATTGTTATTGAGATATTTATGGTAATTTAGGTTTTAGGAATGAAGTTGTTTTTTGGATATAACATTACACAGAAAAGGTTAGCAAGCATTTTTTTAACACTAAAACAATGTTAAAGTTGTTTGTCTTGTGGCTATACTTTTAAAAACAATGAGTATTTTAACATTTACCATTACCATTGTTAGTGCCCCACTAGTAACCCAGCAACAATTTTTGCTTTTTTAAAGAAAAAGTGGAACAAGTGGAAATTATTTTTTGCAGTAAACAACATTGTGCCACAAACTGTGTTGATTGAACTTACCTTGTTCTGAACCTGGAATAGTACTCAACGTGCATCTTCAAGAGTAAATACAAACACTGTTGTGAATTTAATCATTAGAAAAAACTAATTAGAATATCTGAGGGATATCTTTGCTACTTTTCACAATATGGAGGTGACAGATGCGGCACCATGACATGTCTCACTCAGAGCAGGTTTATAATAACATTCTCTCGATGCATTCCCCATAGCCAAGAGCCCCCACGCAAACCTCTAAGAGCGATGAATATATGAATTCTGCACCGCTCGGCCTACGCTACTCAATCAGAAGCGGATATTGGAGTTAAATTGAAAGAGTCCGTCCTCTTGGAGCTAAGGCTCAGATATGGCAGACTTATCACCATGAGAGTGCCTGGATGGGGGAGCAGGGGATAGCTTACTTTGGAAGCACAGTGGTACCCTGGTGCACGCTGGCTAGTGACCCATGGCAGTGAGCCTGTATCGATTTAAAGAGCGAGATAGAGAGGCCAACCAAGAGGAGCGATATTCCTCTTAGGAGTGATACATAATTCATTCCAGGCATTATCTTCTTCCCTCACTTTTCTTTCTGTGTCTTTTTCTTCCTCCTCTCTCAGTTTTTCTTGTATTGAAGGGTGTACACCAAGGTACTTTCAATTTTAGTGAGGGATTAGGGGTTGGCATTTTAGGACACATCCCAATAGAAACTTTGATCTTCATCAGGATATAAATGATGGCAGACATCGAATGGCTGAATGAATCGCAGTGTTAAAGAGTAACCTCTATATTACCCAAAGCTTTAAATCAAGCAATCCTGTTACCTTAAAGGCAGAGACTGGGACGATGATGCTGAGGACAAAGGGAAGTTTTATCTAGAACATAAGGATCATCATTGTGGCCCGTAAGTGGAATATAAAAGGGGAATATGGAATAGTGGAATATTATAAAATATTTAAAAAAATTCTCCTTGGATATGATACAAATATTTTTGCAGTGACTTTCTAAAAAATTGCATACAGCACGATAATAAAAAAAAGGAAAGAGAGAAAGAAGTCCGTTGGGTCGGATTGCTTTCACACCTCAAACGAACCGCCCCAGAGTTTGCCGGTTTGCAATCGGTCCGAGAACACCTCGTTCAGGCGATCTCGGAGCGATTGTTTTGGTGTGGTGTTTTGGATTGCCGTGTTCATATATGCCTAAACTAACCAAACCAAGGGAGAAAATGCACCAGGTTCCAAAACAAATGCTCAGGGGTGAAAGCACCCTAGACAATTTTAAAGGCATACTATGCAGGAATTCTGCTTTTGTCAAACAGCGACCCCTAGAGTCGCTGTGGAATACTTGCACTGTCGTAAATGCCCCCCACCCCACCCCACTGGTACCTGTTCGGTAGGAAATAGAAGCGTCGGGCATGCAACAGGCACAGATAGACTCGGAAGATATTGACCAGGTAATGTTTCACGATTTCATACAAATATTAGGCTACTGCATAGTCTACTGAACTACTGATGATGGTAAAAGGATAATAATAACTATGTCAAGTGTTAGACTACTTTATAATAATAAAGTAGCCTACCGCGTTTGCTGGCTTATAACGTTTTTACATGATTGCTGCTAAATCAGTAAATAGCCTATAGTCTAGGACTACTGTATAATTTCATTTGTGTTTTTTGATTGTAATGTAAACATTACAAAATGCCAGATGACATCAATAAAGTTAAATGTACGTCGCATTATTTCATAACATTCGCCGTTGTGATGTCATTAGACATGATTATTGCAATTTATCATAATAGTTTGCAAATTGTGCTCGTTTATACTTTTTACAACCTTCTAGGCTTAACTTTATTTGTGTCCTGATAACTTTGTGAGATAATGACAACTGTTCTCATGATAATATCATGATAAATTATTGGACTGGTCTAATTATCAACAATGGATGAATGAACAGAATCGTAAAAAATGACATACTACAAGCAAGCGCAACAACATACAATATAGAACGCAAACAAGTTTACAAATAAGATATTTACATCGTCTGAAATGCGCGCTAGTGTCTGCGTGCTTCATATGTTGTTGTTGTGTGTGACGTAGTTGCCGTAAAGCAAGTCGTGATTCTCACGAGATTTGTCGGGGGCGCTCCTCTCAAACTTACATAGCCGGTTTTTCCAGCGACGACCCCCCCAAGCTTTACTACCAGGATGATTCGTCCTACTATGAGTTTATTTACCACTGAAATTACTTTGAAGCTGTTATATTAAGGTGCAATTGTTACATAGTGTGCCTTTAAGCAGGACCCTTAATCAGATATGAACAAATAAAGCTACTTACAGTAACAGTGAAATAAACCTGTCTCTTTGAAAATGTCACATTAGAAGGCCTTTTTTATGTACTGCAGTTGATATTACATATTAGTAGGGTTGGATTTAGATTCCACTTATCGATTCATGTGTGCGCATATTAATGTAATGTTGCAGGTTAACCACCACTGTCGATTAATGGGTACATAAATCACTCAAGATATGTATATCATTTTTAAAATGTCTCAAAAATGGTCTTAAAGACCATTTTTTTACGTTTTTGGTATCAACGCTTTTTTTTTTACGCAATTCGGTGATGACGTCACGTTGGGGAGAAGTGGAGGAAGGGTAGCTTCAGCCTAGTATTAGAACTATGGCGATTGACTGGGATTAGGAAGAGGTGGCAAGAGCCAACATGTATGATTTTTATTCATTTATTTATTCGTATAATTTCGAACCTGCCAGACGTGAGAGGGCAAATGAGGAATTGCCAAAAACTGATGGCCGTCAAAGCCAATAAAATGCATGATCCGAGGAGAATGAGTGGAGAGTTGGTGAAGTGTCCTGGTGAGTTGCTATCATTTAGCAGGGGCTGGGGTGTTCGTGCACTTGCGCGTGTCGAGGACTGAAGCGCCTCTGCAAAACAATCTCATGAAAGTGCGTATCTATACCACAAATGTTATTTCTCGTCCCAATTATATGCCAAAAATGGTTTTAGCGTACATATGCTACGCACTGAAAACCCCTTGGGTAGGATTAGGGCGGGAAGTGCGTGCGTATTACACGCCATAAAGTGCGTATCATATGCACACGAAAACTGCGTAGCATATGCATGCAAAAACTATTTTTAGCATATAAATGGCACGAGAAATAACATTCGTTGTATAGATACGCACTTTCATGAGATCGGGCGGAATGCGCGGCGCTGTGCTTTGAAACCCATTAATTTCAAGGACTTCCAAAGAAACATAACAGCTACAAGTGTATGCACTATGAAAGCATTATATACATGATTCACCCTATTATACTTTATCGACACAAATTGATAAGTCAAACAGCAAACTGTCAGGATACAGGCAAGGAGACAGAGGTAAGTGAATCCAAACGCAGTTTTATTTAATGTGAAACAAGTGCAAAGGTGAGTTTTCAAAGTTCAGGTGAAGATTTGGTGATGATCACTACGTGCAGGGCAGATTACAGGTGAGCAGGTCCTCCTTAGGTTAGTTGATGTCAGGCAGTCACAGTTCATTAATACTTGTCTTTTCTCTTCAGAAGCAGCCACGAGCGAGTAGAACTCAGCGTAAACACAGGAAGCTCAGGTGAATACCAGGTCTCGGGAAATACGGATTCAGACAGGATTTCTGGAGACAGCGGAACAAGGATACAGAGGTTAGTATTTCAAGGGTGAGTATACTTTACTTAGCGGACACTGAATGATTCAGAGACTTCGGGAGACAATGGGTATTGTCTGTTCCTTTTGGAGGCTTGACAAAGACTGAAATCACAGTGAGTGTTTTATTGAGCTGGTTGATGAGGTAATTGATGATGAACAGGTGTGTGTGGTTAATATTCTGGAGAGAGTGATCTTTGATTGGTGGACTGAAACGAGTTTGATTGATCCCTGACATTACCCCCCCCTCCAGAGTCCGCGCCAGCGGACCCAGGACCCAGACGTCGTGGGGTCTACCTCGAGGTCGTGGAGCAGGCCTTTCAGGATGTTGTTCATGGAATTCAGTGAGTAGCATGGGGTCGAGGATGTCCTTACGAGGTACCCAACACCTCTCCTCTGGTCCATAATTCTCCCAGTCTACCAGATATTCGAGTTGACCACCTCGGCATCGGGAGTCCAAGATCTCCCTTACAGTATAGATGGATTCAGCTTCAATGGGGAGTACTTGGGGATTGTCAACATGAACCAGGTCTGTACAGGGAACAGGAACAGGTGGATGATGGGATTTCAGAAGAGAGACGTGAAATGAGGGGTGGATGCGATACTGGGCCGGCATACGGAGCTGGTAGGTAACTGGCGAAATTTGTCTTACGAAGGGAAATGGACCAATATATCTTGGACTTGCGACAAGCTAGTCTTAAACGAATGTCTCTGGTCGAAAGCCAAACCAGTTGTCCAGGCTGATATTCGGGAGCGTTACGACGATGAACGTCTGCAAAGTGTTGTTGACGGTTTAGAGCTTGTTGGAGATGATGATGAGCTTGGTTCCATACCCTCTTACTGTCTTGGAACCAGGTGTTGACTGCAGGGACTTCTGATGGTTCACCGGACCATGGGAACAATGGTGGTTGGTAACTCAGTACACATTGGAACGGCGTCAGATTAGTGGAGGTTTGTCGAAGGGATTTTTGAGCATACTCTGCCCACACGAGATATCGGCTCCAGAGATGTTGATTAGAATGGCAGAAGGTACGAAGGAAACGACTGACATCTTGGATCTTCCTTTCGGCCTGACCATTCGCCTGTGGGTGTAACCCTGAAGTTAGACTCACTGTTACATTCATTAATGCAAAGAACGCTCGCCACACCTTGGAGATAAATTGCGGTCCACTGTCCGACACAATATCCTCCGGGATGCCGAAATTCGGGAAGACATGCTCCATCAGTAATTCTGCGGTTACAAATGCTGTGGGTAAGTTTTTCAGGGGAATTATTTTGCAAGCTTTAGAAAAGCGATCAATGGCTACCAGGATGCATGTATTCTCATCTGAGGGAGGAAGGTCAGTTACAAAGTCGAGTCCAATGTGCGACCAGGGTCGTTGCGGAACAGGTAAGGGCAAGAGTTTCCCAGTGGGTAAGTGACGGGGGTTCCTGTTCATGGCACAAAGAATGCATCCCTGGATAAAGGTCTTGATATCCTGTAACATGCCGGATCACCAGTAGCGAGTCTGGAGAGTGGAACAGGTTTTGTTTATTCCAGGATGACCAGTACCAACAGATGAATGTGCTGAGGAGATTAGAGAGGTACGAAACTCTTCGGGTATGTAAATCTTTCCAGCTAGACAATCTAGAGGACTGGGTTGGTGTTGGGACAATTCAAACAGTTGTTCATTTAAGTCCCACTGAATGGGATTGACAAACATCTTTTCAGGTAGGATATTCTCAGGTTCTTCGTGGTGAATTTCGGGGGCATGAAGACGAGACAAGGCATCCGCTCGGACGTTCTTGGAAACAGGGTGATAGGAGATCTGAAAATGGAAGCAAGCAAAAAAGAGTGCACATCTGGCCTGCCGTGGATTGAGTCTCTTTGCTTCTTTCAGGTACTGAAGATTCTTGTGGTCTGTGAGAACCAGAAATGGATGTTTGGCTCCTTCTAACCAGTGTCTCCACTCTTCAAGAGCAAGCTTAACCGCCAGGAGTTCTCGATTGCCAATATCGTAGTTTACCTCTGCAGGAGATAACTTGTGAGAGAAGAATGCGCACGGCAGAGGTTTGGGTGATGAAGCCGAATACTGTGACAACACAGCTCCTACTCCTGTAGTAGAAGCATCAACTTCAACAATGAAAATTTCGTCAGGATTCGGATGCTGGAGTAATGGAGCTGTCGTAAGCGCTGTCTTGAGAGACTGAAAAGCGTGTTCAGCGTCAGTGGTCCAGAGTAGTGACTTTGGTTTCTCGAAGTTGCTCAAGAGAAGAGGGAACCAACGGGAGCGGGTAACTGAACTTCACGGTTATCTGGTTTAAGGCTCTATAGTCTATACATGGACGTAGACCCCCATCTTTCTTAGGGACAAAGAAAAAACTGGCAGCAGCAGGTGAAGTGGAGGAGCGAATATAACCCTGTTTCAAAGCCTCTCCAATGTACTGTTGCATGGCTTCTTGTTCAGGGATAGACAGGGAGTAGATTCGTCCCTTGGGGATGGATTAGATTGATGGCGCAATCCCAGGATCGATGAGGTGGTAACTTGGCAGCCTCAACTGGATTTAACACAGAATATTGAGAGTAGGATGAAGGGATGGACACCGACAGGTTTTCTATGGGGCTTTCAATGGAAGTTGAGTTCACTGGGATGGCGTCGGGTAAGTTAGCAATGGACGAGACCGAGAGTTCAACATTCGTGGAAGAGCACAAACAACCCCATTTCAATATCTTGCAAGATTTCCAGTTGATGTTGGGTTGATGTCGTTTAAGCCATGGACAGCCAAGGATAATATCAGTCTGGCTATTCTCGAGTACGAATGTTTCAAACAGTTCATGGTGTGTGTCTTCAATACAGAGTAGAATAGGTTTAATCTGAGACGTGACGTACCCCTGATTGATGGTTTCACCAGTCACTGCATGGATGGAGTACGGTTTGGTGGTGGTGGATTTCTGCAGTTGGAGCTTCTGACAGAGCTGTCCGGAGAGGAAATCTCCTGCCGACCCGGAGTCCACAATGGCTGTAGCAGAGACATGGAAATTTGTGGATTTTAGGATCACTGATACCGTTAACGGAGCTGATACCGAGTCGGACGTAAAGACAGAACTCACAAGCATTCTAGGGGGTCGTGTAGGGCACGAATGAAGAAAATGTCCTCCCATTCCACAATACAAGCATAACTTTAACTCTCGACGTCGAGAACGTTCAGCTTGAGACAGTCGGTAGGTATCCACCTGCATCTTCTCTACAACCGCTTCGGAGGAACATTCAGCGGTATACTGAGGTGGTAAAAAGGTGGGTCGCTGAGCTTCGCGATAGCAGCCTTGAGATCTTTTTTGCACATGGAGAGCTTGCTGTATGAATTTCTCAACTCCCAGGCTGTCATCATAAATCCAGAGTTGAAGGCGAAGCGCAGGATTTAAACCACGTCGGTAAACGGAGATGAGCGCCTTTTCGTTCCACCCACTTGCGGAGGCTAGAGTGCGGAACTCCAGTGAATGGATTTCAAGGACTTTGCGCGCAGATCAATGGCCTCCAACGTTTATATTTTTTCTACGAATCTTTGAGTTAACATGTACTAAACATGATTGGAATTTGCACCGCAGCTCCACCACACCTTGATGCTCATGTCAAGAATAGCATGTATAGTTATCTTTGAAGTGAATTAGGTTTAAATCGCCGCCATGCATGAATAAAATATATTTTTGCTATTTTACACATAATACTTTACGATGATCACAATACACAAAACTGAAATTGCACGTCAAAATAAAACAGTCAATATTTTTTGAGACCCCCCAAAATTTCACGAATCATGTTTTCAGGGGAGCCCATGTCTTATTAAGGGGAGCCGAGCTCCCCCTAGCTCCCCCGTAGTTCGCACCCTGCCGGTAACCTTTGTCATAGTACTGGTAAACTCAAATAAAAGGCATCATGTTAGCTATATGGGCGTTTCTAAGCGTTTATCTCTTCCTCCGGTGAAAATGTTGTTGCAAACGTAGCCGCCACGTGTCTGTCACTGTGTTTGGCAGGTGCTTGTGTGGGCGGTATAGAGAGAGATAGGCAGACAGCCAGATAGCATAACGTTAGCATAGATAGATAGCAGCTAGATAGATAAATAGATAGAAATATATAGTAGGTAGATTGACAACGTAGAGTTGGTCGCACGTCAGAGGCGCCCAAGCCATTGGATGTGCAGTTGCCGCATATACTAGCCTATCTATCTATATCTATATATCTGTCTGTTTATCTATATATCTAGTCTATCTATCTATCTATATCTATGTATTTATCTATTTATCTATAATCTGCGCTATCTGAATACTCTCGTCTACTACTCGTCTCTCTAGTCACTCTCAATGCTCTCAAGGCGGGCTTTGGTAAATTCTCTCCCCAAGGTGAAGTAATGCAATGCATTGTGGGGGAAAGGAGAATCGTTGGTAACCGATGTAAGATAGTACCTACTTTTTCGTATTATATTCCGTTTTGTGATACCCAACAACATAAAATACAATGGATAACAGTTTAAATGTTTATTACCAACAAGCAAATTGCACAAATTCGTTGAAAAATTAACCCTGCAACATGACCTTTAAGTGAACATAAAGAGTTGAGAAAGAAAACAAACATGTAAAAGTATATGGGATCCTGCGTTAAGTCTTAAAGTGACAGCAGCCTAATAATCCTGCTGCAGTCTGTCTCATTGTCACGAACATTCAGTTATTTTGATCTTAGTTTCATTTTCAAGGAATTTTAGTTTGTAAATGTCAGTCACATGTGTTCCTTTGTTCAGTTTTCCCTTGTGAAAAATTTTAAACAGGATGAAGTTGTCCAAATGTTTCTTAATTTTTTTTTAAATATACTTTTTTTTCAGTTGTGTTTGAGTCCCTTAATTGTCCTCAGTGTGAAAAGATGGATCTCAAAATCATACATTCATTGCTGGAAAGGGTTCAAATATGCAAAAGATGCTGGAAAACGGAAGAATTTTCAGGACCTGGAGGATTTTTCTGAAGAACATTGGGCAGTTTAACTGCTCAGGACAAACAAGGGACTCAAGAACAGCCATCACAAAACAAACAAAAAACAGTTTACCGGTAACGTCCAGGTAATGACACAGTATTAAGAATCAAGGATACCTAAACTTTTGAACGGGGTCATTTTTATAAATTCAGTTATTTATTTATTAATTTTTTGTCTTCTGGACTATATGTAAACATTTTTTATATAAAATATCTTATTTGAGACAGTACTAAATAAAAAATAACAAACATTTTGTATCATCCCTCTTATTTTGTTAAAATTATTCCACATTTTCTGCAAGGGGTTCACAAATTTTCATGCAGCACTGTATATTAGTTAGTCCAGTTGTTTTTGGTGTGGTGTAATTTTTGTTCATAGAAATCAGCTGCAACAAATCGTTTTGCCAAAAGACACAGAATAAATATGTTTGATATAAATGAATAAATGTTTTCAGCTTACTGGAATCGAAACTGGGAATCGATGACCACAATTAAAAACATATTTTTTTGTTTAAGAAATACACAGGCCTTATAATCCTGTCATCCTTTCTATTTTCCTTATTTGAGGTCAAATAAGTGAACGAGGTCAAACTTTCAGATGCATTGCCAATTTGCCACTACACACAAGACAAAAGCTCGAGGAGCCTTGTGACAATAAGCCTGATGAGTTGATTTGCAGACAAAAAAAGGCATAGTGGGAAATACAGGCTTAAAAAGCAGACAGAAGACGCTATGACAGCTGAGTTAATGAGAAACCAAAGAATAAACTGGGAATCTGATCAAATGCTTTTCACATCAACACAATGGATGTGAAATCTGTATGAACAGACAATGTCATTGAAATGGCATTTTTCTCAGTCGAAGATCATTTCAGTTGTCATTCTGTCAATTGCCTTGAAAATTAAACTAGTAAGTTTTTCTTCACAGTTTGTGTTTTTTCTGCTTCTGTGGTAGCAGATAGGTCATAAGCTAACTTGTTTCTAATGAAAATACTGAGGAAAAAAATCTAACAAAGAGACATATTCATGAATTTCTTTTTTAGTGCAGCTGCATAATGAAATAAGTAAAGACTGGTTGAAGCCGTGTGCTAATCCAACTCCCAACAAGTCCTTTAGAAGAGGAAATGTATTAATTATACTCAAAGAGGAGCTACAAAAGCAAAATGGGGGCTTTGAACACAGAGGGCCCTAAATGTCACTCGCTTGCTTTGAAGTGAAGGGTGCCTGTCTTTGTTTTTCCTCCCTCTCTCTCTCTCTCTCTATCTATCTGTGTGTGTGTTCACAAAACACAAGTGAGTGAGACAGAACAATACTGCTTTTAAGAGGGCATCTTGGACACACACTTTTCCATTATACAAAAAGAAAATATATACACATGTACAGACACAAACAAACAGTCTTGAATAGATAGTAGGAGCTTGGCCATGAATACAATGCAATAGGGCTGCAACAACTAATCGATAAAATCGATTATAATCGATTATGAAAATCGTTGTCAACGAATGTCATTATCGATTAGTTGGTTTGCTTACGTCACGGGGAGCGTTTACTGGTACGCACACACACGCAAGGTCTCTCTCCCCGAGCGCGCGCGCTACACGGTTTGGAGCAGTCTCTTCTGTCTCGCATGCGCGCTCTTGCTTGCGCGCTCTAGATTTCGGGAGTTTGAACTAATTCGCGGGCATCAGGGAGCCGCAATCAATATGCGGGAGACTCCCGGGACTTCCGGGATGTCTGTATTTTGTCTCGAGCATCAGGTTGTGCAATCAGTTCGATCCCAACGTAAGTGATGGATTAAAATAGCGCTACCGCAGAAATAGGTTAAATTAAAACGGTGTTTACAAAGTGAAGCATTAAATACAAAGGCAGTTAATAACAGCAGCAGTAAAATATTGTTTTTTAGTCACTGTACTCAGTGGTTTTCAGCGAATGCTTGTGCACTAATGCATAATTTCTCCTGTCCTTTACTCAAGCCTGTTAGCTTGCTGGGTAACATTACCTCCATTCCTTTCTCTTTTTATAGCATTTGTCTACTAAGTTTTAATTGTTTTTCAAACGCGATCTACTGCGGCTCTACATTCACACAATTGTTTTCAGTCTTTCTATATTTATTTAATCAATTTATCCTTATATTATATTATTTTCTATATTATATATATAATATATTATA
The DNA here is from genome assembly GCF_051911475.1 of Siphateles boraxobius. Taxonomy (NCBI): domain Eukaryota; kingdom Metazoa; phylum Chordata; class Actinopteri; order Cypriniformes; family Leuciscidae; genus Siphateles; species Siphateles boraxobius. The sequence continues at coordinate 29,937,313 of NW_027508734.1, read as the reverse complement.
TTCTTTATCCTTATATTCCTTATATATAATTAATTTTAAATAAAAATTAAATGAATTATATATTTTAGATGTTTTTAGTTTGTTTTTAGTTCAGATATTCACATCTGAACAACATGTCTGTGTAAATTTGTTTTAACAAAAGTTTTGTTAAAACATAATATGTTGGATATCATTTTTTAAACAATAATCATGTTTGTCAACTTGCCATCAGCAATTATCATTAAAAACAATGCAAATATTGATATTAGTAAAACTCAATGTGTGGCTTTTGCACTTTTTAAAGTAAACTTTTACACATAAATACCCTGATTTACGGTTTTATTTAGTTATAATAAAAAAAATAATCTAATTTAATTTCTATCCGATTAATCGATTAATCGAAAAATAATCGTCCGATTAATCGATTATCAAAATAATCGTTAGTTGCAGCCCTACAATCCAATATTATTTTTATGTAGCTGTATAAACCAGAGCGCTGCTCTGTAGCGACCCGGGCGAGTGCTGTTGTTGGTTTTAAGTGTTTTAGTGTTTTGTTTTTAAGTAGCGTCTTAAGTGTTTTTTATGCATGTGACTACATGCTGGACCTGACAATTGGAGCTGACAACTGCAAGTAAAGTGCAAGTTTCTCTGAACTACGATAGTCGGTAGCCCCAAACAATGGCTCCGGGCCTCCACCTCATACTTCTAGTCCTGATTTTTATCAGCGAACATTTAATTTCCTGTTCTGCGATAACCGTGATGTGGGAACATGAACTAAATCGAGTTTACTCGAGAGAAATTTTGCTGTCCCTCCGACCACTGCAATCAACATTACCGGAAAACCTGCCGGCAGCCATCCGGGCAATACATAGTACACGGACTAAATGCAAGCGAGGAAGACGGGGAGGCATCAGGGAACGTGTCCGTCGGCGGACCAACAAACCACCGCTGCCGTCTATAATCCTCAGCAATGTGCGATCACTGATACCTAAGATGGATGAGCTCCGTATCAACCAAAGGAGCAGTTTCGAGTACCGGGAATCTAACCTTATGGTGTTCTCCGAGACGTGGCTTCACCAAGGAGTCCCGGATTCTCTGCTCAACTTGGGTGGCTATTCGCTGGTGCGAGCCGACCGCTCTAATGCGTCCGGGAAAAAGAATGGAGGAGGAATCTGCATGTACGTGAGTGAAAAATGGTGTAAACAATACACAGTGAGAGAAACTATATGCAGCCCAGATGTCGAACTGCTTTGCGTGTCTATGAGACCTCATTACTTGCCTAGGGAGTTTGGTAATATTATTATTGTCGCTGTTTATGTTCCACCCAGCGCCAACGCAGGCAGAGCCGCCGCGCGCATAACGGAGTGCGCACATGAACAGTTGCAGCGCTCCCCTGTGTCGCCTATTTTTCTCTTGGGTGACTATAATCACTGCAAATTGGAGAGTGCGCTGCCAGGTTTTCAACAATATGTAAAATGCGACACGAGAAATAACAGAATATTAGATAAATGTTACGGAAATATAAAGGGGGCATATTCAGTTAAGACAAAACCCCCCCTCTCCAATTCAGATCATAATACATTACATTTAATTCCGTCCTATAAATCTGTATTCAAGTCAAGTAAACCTGAACATAAATCTGTTTATGTGTGGTCAGATGATGCAATTGAATCACTAAAGGGGTGCTTCATGTGTACAGATTGGTCTATTTTCCATTCACTAGAGCTTGATGAGGCTACTAGTACTATAACAGACTACATAGGATTTTGTGTTGACAATGTGGTGGCCAAGAAGGACATACTAGTGTACCCTAATAACAAATCGTATATTACAAAAGAAATTAAAGACTGTATAAATAGGAAAAAGCAAGCTTTTAGAAGTAAAGACAGAGTGGGATTGTCAATGATTCAAAAAGAACTCAAACAACTCCTCACTAATGCAAGGGATAAACACAGGCAAACGATGGAACAAAACATCCAAACACTAAGTACTAAAAAACTGTGGGACACAATGAAATCAGTGACTAACATGAAACCTGCAAAACAAAAAATTATCACACTGGATGACCTACATAAATCAAATGAGTTGAATGACTTCTTTCTGCGATTCGATTCTCAAAATTTCGCTCAAGAATGTGACAGTGTTTTGCAGTCCCTGCCAGCCACTGATACCTGTTATCTGGAAGTGGATCCATCTAGCATCCAACGACTTTTCACCAAAGTGCACACGGGCAAGGCCACAGGCCCTGATGGCCTCCCAGCCTTTTTGCTCAAAAGATATGCAGAAGAACTAACCATGGCATGGTGCCCTATTTTCCAACAGTCGTTGAATACTCATACTGTCCCAGCTCTGTGGAAGAGATCAACTATAATCCCACTGCCTAAAAAATCAGGCGCTTCAGAGAATAATGACTTTCGTCCAATAGCTTTAACCTCAAATGTAATGAAATGTTTTGAAAAATTTGTTGTGTCGATACTTATGAAAGATGTTGAGTCAAAATTGGATGTGTACCAGTTCGCCTATAAGCAAGGACGTAGCACTGATGACGCAATCCTTTGTATCTCGCACTTTATTTCTAAGCACCTTGAAAACATAGAAGCTTATGCTAGAATCTTGTTTGTCGATTTTAGTTCAGCTTTTAATACAGTGCAAACTCACGTGCTTTTAAATAAGCTTAAAAACATGAATGTCAATACTATCTTAATTAAATGGTTTTATTCTTTTTTAACTGACAGGGCACAGCAAGTGAAGGTTAATGAGACACTATCAGAGATTAAATACTGTAACACAGGAGTTCCTCAGGGTTGTGTTGTTTCACCAATACTCTTCACATTGTACACAAATGATTGCAGGAATGTACACTCTAATAACCATATAATGAAATTTGCTGACGATACCGCGATCCTAAGCCTTTTGTACAAGAAAACGGACTCTTCTATGTATCAAAACGAAATAGACACATTTGTTAAATGGTGTGACACCAACCAACTAATTTTAAATATCCAAAAAACAAAGGAGATGGTCTTCGACCCGAGGCAAGTTACAGACCACAAGCCAGTGGTCATTAAAATCCAGGAAGTAACTCAGGTGTCCTCATACAAATATTTAGGTGTCCATATAGACTGTCTTCTTTGTTGGAATACACATGTTGATAACCTGTGTAACAAACTACAGCAGAGGCTATATTTTTTAAGGCGCCTAAGGTTGTGTGGTGTGAGCAGTCGTATCATGATGATCTTCTATCATGCCATCTTAGAGAGTGTCATCCGATTTGGAATTACTGCATGGTTTGGCAACCTATCAGTTAAGGTGAAAAATAAGCTTGCTAACATGCACAAAATAGCCATGAAAGTTATAGGGAGGAGAGAATATGAGCCTATACAGAGCCTGTATGATCAGGCAGTTATAAAACAGGCTATGAAAATTAAGTCAGACCCTCAACATCCCCTCTTTCCTGAATATGAAACCTTGCCATCGGGAAGAAGACTCCGTGTACCAAAATGCAAAAGTAATCGCTTAAAATTATCATTCGTGCCAGTCTCTATTAAGCTGCTGAACGATGTGAAATAAAACTGTGTGAGCACTTCAGCACTTTACCTGTGATCTCAGTGCAATAGGGCAATGTGCAATATATATACTAGCACCTTAGCATATGAACTTTACAAAAACTTCAATACAATGGAGTAATTTCCAACAACCATACTAGCGCTTAAGCACTTGCACTTTAATCCATGGAATTGTGTTGTCAATTATGTCTCTTTTTCTTTTGTCTATATTTGGTTCTGTTTGTAATTTGTGATGTTTTGTATGATGTTCATTTTATGAAACAACTCTGCACTGCGCCCAAGCAAAATTTCCCCTCGGGGACAATAAAGTTAACTCAACTCAACTCAACCTCACAATAAGCACTGAGAAACAAATGGCTGCCAAATCTATGAATTCTGTATGTAAACATTTAAAAGAATATTACTAGAAACTATATATGGTAGGCCTACTTGAATATTTTTTTTAAATTGTTTAAAAAAAAAAGGTAAATTGTTTCTTGAATATTGATTTTTCCCAAGTGAGAATTGATTGGGGTGCTAATAATATCCAGCACAATTGTGGTGTGTTAATAATATCCAGCGTGACAATGCAATGTTAAATCACAGGTATATACTACTGATAAGTACAAACCAGCAAAGCCAAACCACCTTGAAAGCCTATGACTTCCTGAATTTGTCAAGCAAGAGAACCAAATAAGGCTCTGTGCAATTACAATCAGCATTCACATTGACCAATCAAATCTTTCCACTACTTGTTCCCATCAAGGGCCTGCCATCTGAGGGCATCCAGGAGATGCAAAGAAGGGGAGAAAGAAGAAAACAAAGCTGTAGAGGCCAGTGATAGACGAGGAGAGAGGAGAAAGATGGAGAAGAGGAAGAATGTGTTGTTTAGCGTAGAGAGCTGCAGTGTGAGGAAGACTAAAACATTCTGTCAGCATGTAGAAGACCTCCTGTGGCTGTAATAGATCAGATCGCCCTCCTCCTGACAGACTACCTCTAAGAAACCAGCTGACTATGTTTTTTAAAGTGAAGAGTGGAGTCTTTGAATATGGGCAAAGCTTTGCATGCAAATTATATAGTTTTTAATTCTAAATAATCATACCTATTTGGTATGGATCTAAGAATTTGTTTCTCAATTCCAAGAACACCAAGATTTGCGTTCTAGCGGAGACCGGTCTTCCCAGGCTACCTTGAAAGAACAACCTCAGAAGGACGCAAGGACACAGAACGCATCCTTGTGAGCATTTAAATCTCTGCAATCTTGTTGCTCAACTGACCGTCCAAGCATATTCTAAGCATAGACTGTAAACAAAAATGGACGTAGTGTCTGTGACATCTCCCGTAGGTTTCTGAAGAGCAGTGTTGAAGCCAAAAGTGGGTGGAGCCAGCCGTCGCCATCTTGGCAGCGCATCACCGCACGTCACTCTCGGATTAATCAAAATGGGCAAAGAGGCGGGACGTGGGTGGAGCTGGGGTGCCTGGTTGCTGAAACCACGGCCACCTAGCTCGACGTGATCAAGTTTGCTCAGGCTTAGGAGCTAATGCTATATGCTACTGGCCTCATGCTAAAGTGACTGCTGACTTGAAGAAGTAAAGCCAATAGTTAAAGTTCATGTTTTTGCCCTTTGAAATACTATAATAGTTAAAAGACATAGCTAAAAGTGAGACTATATGTATTGTGATGCTGTATTCGCTCCGTGCACAATATGCCGACCGTTGACGTTCGAACTTGAGTGTGTGGGACAGTACTTCCATTGAAAACTTTGCGGGAGACAGCGAGAGCGAGAGACAACAGCGACCGAGTTCCATTACCAGAGAGATAATTTTTCCCAATGAGTGTTTTTAGGATTCAAGAGAGGCGACTTGCCTTTCAGAGGGTGACAGCCTCAGCACTGCATTGTTGTGTGCCGTTATGTACCGGCTGATTGGATGCAGAAGATCCAACTTCAACCCGACCAAAAACACCCGGGTCTGTAGTCGGCATTACTTTATTTGATGACATTATTATTGCTAACGGTTTGTATTTTAGTATGTAATTTAAATGCATATAATTTTCAGTGTATTACACTGTGCGTTTCTATGCTTTCTATTACTGCTAGGGGTGCACAGTTAATCGAATTTCTAATTGCGATTACGGATGCCACGATTACGTAATCGTTCAAAACCGCGATTACAAAAGAAAATCCACTCTGCGTGTGTGTGTTTAGAGCATAATTATCTTATGAGAGGTGAATCACTACTACTTCAGAAAACCCAGCACAATATGACATACCAGGCAGTGACGTAAGTGTACGCTGAAATAAAAAGTCTTTCACCTCAGAAAAACGGACTTTACTGTCCTGTCAGCCGTTATACTGTGCTCGTAGCGCGCACTCTTCAATTGCACGCGCAAATGCGGCGGCGCACACTGTGTATCGCCTCATTGTATAAAGTGCAAAAGAAACTACGAGCATGCAACGTCGTTACAATGTAAATGATTAAGTCACAAAATAAAAGTAAAATACCAATAAATCACGTGTTAGCTGAGAAGGATTTGCATGCAGGTATGATTTTCATTCTATTCACCAGGAGCTGTTTAATTAACAGTTCTTGTTAGTATTGTGTATTTACCATGGTAACTGTCGTTTCCATAACCCAAAAATGCAACTTTATTTTCAGTTTGTGTTATTTTTTATATTATTAAATGGCTGTGGTGGCTCATATCAACATTGTATTAACAAAAACTAGTTTGGGACTGCTATTTAATTGCTTTAGCATAGTCCTAATGTATTTCTAGTCTTTACCGTGAGTCATTCTTACAATTTATGTGTATGTTAAGTAAAGGGCAAGTTATGTTTATGACAAGTACAAATTTAAATTAATATACATTAAGTTTTAAGTTCTGACATGGCTGTCTGTAACTACATGCATAAAATAACCAAACTGAAAGGCAAGAATATTTTGAACTACTAGCTGTGCCACATTTAAAGGGAACACAGTTAATTCTCACATTGATGTGATTACAATTTTTGTGTAAACATGTATTATAATATGCCTATATATATTCAATGTAAATTGTGATAATCGTAATTAATAATCGCAATTACAATTTCAAGGGAATAATCAGCAATTATGATTTTTGTCATAATCGTGCAGCTCTAATTACTGCATTTATTTTGCGCAAGTGAGATGAGTAAAGAGCATCTGTTTCATAGATCATTATCTGTCTGGTGTTTATAAGTATCACAACCAGTATTTTACTACATGTAAAATATACACAAACTTAGCTATATTAAATTGTTTGTGTTTAAAATTAAAATTAATCACAATATTTTTTATTAGGGGCCAAGAACCGAAGGTGCGGAGGCACCTATTGTGTCTGTTCCGGTTCTTATTATTATTTTTATTCTTCCTTCTTCTTCTTCCAACTGGGCGTCTACGGCAGCCCATAGAACCGCTTGTGGGAAAGTTGTGAACACTGATGGCACACTGATTAAGGACAGTCTGAAAAGTCAATAGAGCAAATTTGGCATCTCAAAATCAATCCCTCTAGCTCCACCAACTGTCCAAAGTTTCCCTCATGGTTATGCTAATAACTTTTGAACCATAATGGCTGGAATCACAATTCTCTGTTGTATTATTCCTTGGCTCAAGCCGATTCGATTGCACCCTATGACGTCATTTCCATCATGATAATTTGTGACTGATCAGGGAAAGTAGAGACACATGTCGGTTCTGGGACATTTTGAGTTATTCATAGATTCTGAAAGTGTAGTCTCCAAGCTTTCCAACGATGTGTAACACATGAAAATCTGATAATATTTGGAGAAGTTGTGGCCATTTGAAGGTAGGCTGTCAAAAAAGCTAAAAGGTTAGATAACAGCCTCTAAAGATTGTGCAGTTCTCACCTCTCTCTGCTGCCAGGAGTGACAACAGGCCTCATTTACATCTCATTTAGATAAGCCGTACCCCCTGTAAAGCTCCCCCTGTGCTTTACAGCTTTTTTTCTTTCCTGAGCTAGCAAATAACAATAGGTAGGCATGGTAAGGTCTAAACATGGACTAAACATGAGTAACGTGTACGTGTTCTTAGAATGAACACAAAACGACAAACTTTGATGTTTATGGAAACTCACCCCCAGGACCGGCGAATGCACTTCTGCCGCTCTAGGCGAAAAACAATTGTGCTGCCCCTCGATTTGCAACGTATACCAGCAACAACACACAAAGACCAATATGCCATATAACGCAAAACCAGCAACAACACACAAAGACCAATATGCCATACATATAACGCAAAACCAGCAACAACACACAAAGACCAATAAGCCATATAGGCCTACATAGTGTATAAGGCAAATAGTGCGCAACGCGCGTGTGCCCAAAATGTCAACAATATTAAAGTTTATGCAGGAGGCAAATGCCTACTGGCATTTTTCTTTAAGCAGTGATGACAGGAATTTTCCAAATAATCACATTCCACCTCCTAAAATTACTGTTGCAAATCTCTTTACACCACTTTCTTATGTGCGTAAAACACACACAAATGAAATGTCCGCAAGCACATTATATCATCAGCGGGTTCAGCATCTTAAATAACGACTAAAGAGCTTAACTTACGTTTCAGAAGCGCGCACGGCGGGCCTTCATCGCAGCAAAGGTCTTAACTGCATCCTCTATTTCGAATCTCTGTGCCAGTTCATATTCTATGGAGATTGTTGCCAATCCATTAAGTCTGTTCCCTGTTCACAAAACGTTCCCCATTCAAAGCAATCGGGACGTCACATATGAAACAGCCATCCACCGCTGTCAGCGAGTCGCCGTATTCAAGCACCGAGGGCGCGCGCGCCGCGCCCATACCTCCGGTTCAGTTTCCCGAGCCCACGAAGTGCGGCGATCGGAACCTGGAGGCCATTCTGCTCCTAGCTGCACATGTAAAAGCATGGGAAGCGATTCCAGGGAAATCAGAATGCAAAGGGGCCATAGGTACCTCCTTCTCTGAGCGAGTCAGGTTTTACAGCCGGTTCTATGGCCCCTTTGCACAACAGTTTCGCTATTTCAGCGCGGCTTGTCGAAGAAGTACTTCAAAACATTTTCGGTGTAACTGCCACGGTTCAGCTTGTCTGCGACAATCTTTGCGGCGTCCATCTTCATTGCATTTTGATATCAGGTAGAGCCGGCCAGAGCGCATAATAAGTAGCCACGCTGTTCACTTGGAGGGCAGGGGCAAAAGCCGGCTTATCCAGTGTTGCCAGATCTCGCGAGACAAATAAGCAACCAGGCCCGTGAAAACATGCCCAAAACAAGCAACTTTTTCTCATAGACAGTAAAAGAGCTTTTTCTACAGAGCCCCCCTAGGTTTCGGGAAGAGAAAAATAAATAAACTGTGTGCACGGTTTTACAATCCGTGGGGACGGATAGTTTTGAACTGTGGGTACAGATTGTCAATTTACATCCATGTGGACAGATTGGTAAACTGTGCCCAGTTTTGTAAAACTGGCAACACGGTACAGTTTATTTTTCTTCTGTAATGAAGCTTGGCTGTCCATCTAGTGAAAAATGTTGATACTGTGGCCAAATAAAATCTAACTGAAAGCTAATTTTTTGAGGTATCAACCTAAAATTTGGAACACAACTTCTTCATATTTTATATAAAATATAAATAATTATATTTTTACATTGTTCATTTTCATAAACTCAAACTTGTATAACTTTTTTTCTGTTTCACTTTCATAATACTTCACTTCAACAATAATCTGGCAAATGTCTTCTTTAAAACAAGACCAACCATAGGTCTATATTCCAAAGCATTCTTGAAATAACCATTTAAGTTTGAATAGTGATTTTCATGTCTATGCGAAAAAAGGGGGAGTGGCAGTTAAAGGGTTAATCAATTCAAAACACATCAAATCAAATCCAATTTTGGCCAACGTGTGTTGTTTTTAAACGTGCTATATAAATAAATGTGATTTGATTTGAAATGACATATAAAAATATCTGCTTGACAATGAGCTGAGAACAAGCCCAAATAAGCAACTACACTTTAGATACAAGCCCAAAAAAAAACGCGACCCTCGACTACCAATATTTGTAAGCGACTTTACAGAAAAACAAGCCCAAAGTCGCTTAAAATAAGCGGACTTGGCAACACTGGGCTTATCCAGTATGGAAATACACACAGACAATGTTCCCTTCATGTAGCCTGTATTCTGCAGAAAAATACTGTAATTCACCAAAAGGGTTTTTTCATGTTCAAAATGGTTGTAGTATGTTCAGTGACTAGACTGGCTTACTACAGGTGAAATTGCCCCAATAACTCCCTTCATGTAGCCTATTTAGTAAACAATTCAAATCACATCAAATCAAATCCAACTTTGGCCAACGTGTGTTGTTTTTAAACGTGCTATATAAATAAATGTGATTTGATTTGAAATAACATATAAAAAATATCTGCTTGACAATGAGCTGAGAACAAGCCCAAATAAGCAACTACACTTTAGATACAAGCCCAAAAAAAAAACGCGACCCGCGACTACCAATATTTGTAAGCGACTTTACAGAAAAACAAGCCCAAAGTCGCTTATAATAAGCGGACTTGGCAACACTGGGGTTATCCAGTATGGAAATACACACAGACAATGACACGCCACGCCCCTACTGCATGCTAGAATCTCCGAAAACAAGCCAATTTCAACCTCAAAATGTACGCTTTTAAATATATCAATACTGTTATCTCAAACATGGAGAGGCTTCTTCATGATCTCAAATAACAGATTCTGCAAAAAAGCGGAAATCACCAATTTTGAAAAAAAACCCCGCTTCTTTCTCATTTTGCTAGTGAGTTGTGCTGCCGACTTGTGTCTCTATTTTCTGTGATCGGTCACATTTGTCCGCCATTTTTAATTATCCGAAAAAGCTACTTTTTCGAACTCCTCCTAGGCCGTTGCTCCGATTCTCACCAAAATTGAACCAGATCATCTCCAGACCATGCTGACAAAAAGTTATGGATTTCATAAAAACGCAAGTCGTATCGAATACCACGCAAATTAATTTCTGAGTGCTGGCAAAAACAGATATAAGGCTGTATCTCCGCAGCTTTTTATCGTATTCAGACCAAACTTGGTATATGTCATCACAAGCATGACCTGAGGCTACATGTTGCTTTTCGGCACAGCGCCACCTATTGGTCCGGAGATACATAAAATGGCTATTTTTGCTTATAACTTCTGAACGGTTTGTCCAAAAATCATAAAAGTGGTTTCGTTAGATTCAAGGCATCATGTCGAGTCGAGCGATATCCAATTTTTCCAGATCTGCCATTTTGGCTGTCGGACATTTTGAATTATGTGCTAAAATGCTGTATTTTCTGAACGCATGAAACGAATTGTTACGAAACTCGGTATGGGTCATCAGTACGATGCCCTGAAGGAGCCTGAGAAGTTTTGAAACAGCGCCACCTAGTGGTAAATTTTATTTTTCAAATGCTTATAACTCTGGGTGTGGTTGACTTATTTTCACGGGAGTCATCTCGTTAGGTTTATGAATCCTTGCCAAGTCCACAGATACCAAACATGCTAGGTTTTGCCATACGGTTTGTGTAGCGTTGTGATTTAGCGCTTAAAAAACATTTGCTGATATCTTCGAAACCGTTAGTCTGATCAAGACTAAACTACCGTCAGAATGTTTGGAACCATAGTTGGTTAACTAATTACCAATGTCCAAAAGCCAAAATATTGATAGTAAGGGTAGTAAAATTCAGTAAAATTCATGTGTCAGTCATTTTTGACATGTTTTTTCATATAAATGTCTATAACCCCAAAGCGAATTGAGATATTTTCACCAAATTTGGCACACACATGTATGGCCTCATTCTGAGGACACATGAAAAAAATTGTGGGATTTTGCCTCTTGGTGGCGCTATAATAGAACAAAACGTGAAATTCCCATTGACTTCAATACAGTTTTGTTATGTAAAATGCTATACTTAACAAATGCATTGCTGTAACATTATGAAGCCAGCACCATCCCCTGAAGGTACTCAAAAGATTTTGAGACAGCACCACCTTTTGGTCAAAAGTTATAATTAAATATACGAAAATGCTAATAACTTTTGAATGAATTTGCCTATTGTAATGACTCTGGTCTTAATTGATTCCTTGGGTTATGCCGAAAACAAAGATAACAATTTTGCCAAAGTCAGCCAAACTTTCTGTCCGCCATCTTGATTTTCACTAAATACCTACTTTTTCAAACTCCTCCTAGACCGTTTGTCCGATTTTCACCAAAATCGAATCGTATCTTCTCCAGACCGTGCCGGCTAAAAGTTGGATGGATTTCATGTTGATAGACTAAACCGTTTTCGTATACCGCAGCATCAAAGTTGAGGCATGCTGCCAAAATGACTATTCAGGCTTTATCTCAGCAATGCCTTGACATTTTGAAACCAAACTTTGTATGTGTCATTGTCACCTCACTCTGACCACATCACATCGACTTCATAACTGCGCCACCTATAGGTCGAAAGTGATAAACCATTAAATCATCTTATAAGTTACTTTATATATGATTTTTCAGCCATTTTCCCAAAATCCTCTTAAAATGTCTTTAACTGCTCCTTGCTGCAGTTGGTCTGAAACACCCAGCCATGTCGGCATGTCTTGCCGTCTTCTTTTGCGCTTGGCCCCGTAATGGCTACTTGCATCTATATTTGTTTTTATTGTATTGTTTTTATCTATAAAGATAATTGATGCAAAGAAAGCATGTATGTAAAATATGTGATGATAATATTGATTGAGCAATTGATGTAAGTAAGTGAAAATATATGCGCAGAATTGAGAAAATAGTATTTATGGTGATAAATTGTAGCCTATCACAGGGCAAACGTGTGAATGTTCACAGGGTATTATTCAGCATGAGTCCAAGACAATCTTCTGTTCGTGAACAGCTGTATTTCATTCATTAATCTGAATATGCATCCGTGCATTTAATTGCCATTTGCTCGTGTGATAGTAATATAGATCTTAGTAATATTTTAAGTGATATAATTGATTCTATAAACAACTATAAGAGATCATTTTCGACTTTCTCTGGCTCCCTGCACAGAACGTAAAGCGAAACCGGAAGTGTCTATCCGCACACTCGCTGATCGGAAATCCAACATGGCGGCCACGTGCAACTAGCCTATTACTCTGTATTAACTTACAATATTGCTGTGAGCTTGTGATTCATGCACAAACATGTCAGTCCATTTCTGTATTTATACTCGCGTCGCGGGGCGGAGTGTGAGATGCATTTCACGCACGCCAATGTGCATTGGCTCATTTTGATAGTACTCGAAGATGACAGGCTCCCTAAGCGTGATCCCAATCAGTCGACACTTTGACTACGTCGAACATGAGCGACTGAAAGGGAACAAGTATGACTTAAACACATGCCTGTTCCTTGTTTCATATTAAAATAGTCTCTGTTTATCTATAGTAGTGTTTGATAACCTTTCTGTCATTAAGTGCCATTTTTATTCATTTTATTCACTTACTCTGTGTCACAGTTATGTTTCTGTCTGAGTCTGGTTGTCACTAGTCACATGTTTTCCTTTGTTCTGTTTTCCCGCCACTCTTCTGTTTCCATGGTTACTGTCATTTAGTTAATCTGCATCACCTGTGTTTAGTTAATTATCATCATCATCATCATCATCTGTTTCACCTGTTTGTATTTAGTTCCCTCCTGTTCAATCAGTCTTGTCCGTTCTCCATTAAATCTAGTTTGTGTGAACCTTCTGTCCGTCTGTACCTGTTTGTGTTATATTTTGTAAGTAAATGCTTTACCCTGGAACTTCTGACTCCTCTGCTCCTTCTGCCTGCACCACACCGTGACACTCTGCAGTGGTGGATGCTGGACTCAGTTTCCCACCACAGCATGAATGAATAACTTTTTTGTGCATCATGGGGTGATCAATTCATGTGAAACTCTTTCCTTAATGAATTTGAGTGTCACAATCATTACATTTTGAGAACAGATCATTAAAAATGTATGCTGGGTTGAATATATGTATCCACTGCATGATAATACAGAAGGATTACTGCAAGAGGTAATTTGTCATAAAAATGCGGGGGAATTCAATATTTATAAAAAACACACACACAATTAAATACATTTAATATTATTAATCTTTCTCATTCTTATTTGTGTGGTGGCATGAGTAGCAAAGGTTGCAGACAGCTGATTTATGGCTTGTTTCCACTTTGCGGTACGGTACAGTACGGTATGCAATTACTTCTGTTTCCACTGTCAAAAGTTGTGAATGGTACCAAAATGCCGAACCGTACCGTACAACTTTTTCGGTACCCTTCTGTTGGGGAACCTAACCTGGTATGCTACCTAAAGGGTACAAGGACTCACTGCAGAATGTTGATTGGTTGACAGAGGATCGTCACTTGTGCGTGCTACAAGGGGAATGACAACATAAGAAGCACCATTTTTCAATATACCGTTATTGTGTCACAAAATGTAGTTTTACATTCTTTTAAGGCATTTTGTAGTTTTTCAGGCGAGAATGTAGTTGTATAAATCTCAAATCTGTGGTTTATTTATAAAGATTTATGAAAATTTGAGCCAGGTTGTGAGATACATCCCAGGTGATCTTTCAGCGGGCTCTCGACGATCATGTATCCCGCCTGGAACAGCCTTTCCTCGGCTAGTTGTTCTGACATTTTCCGCTGACTCTGACGTCTCTGTAGTGGTTAAACATAAGATATAATTAGTCTTGTGTAGACCTATCGGGCGATCTTTGGTCTCATGAATCTATATTTTTTCTGCCAATCGTTTTGGCTGAGGGCTAAGTGAAGTTTCATAACTTTATATATTTAGGCTATTTAACTTTACCATTTTAAAGTTAGACTAAAGCGCTGACTTTGTATGTTTGACTCAATTGTTTGCTTTATTTCTTATTGTATAGCTTCTTCTACCTTTTACTTATACTTTTATAATAGCTATTATTGATAAAACTGAAATTTAACAAAAAGAGACTGGGTTGAGTTTTGTCATTTTTAATTTTATTTCACTGTAATGTTGTTTACTGTAACGTGTCGTTTAGTACAAATGCACATATTGCCTGGACCATTGTCATGATACAACCAGACACAGGTAGATCCAAACGCAGCGTGAGTTTATTAGAGGGTAGTCAGACAGGCAAGGGTCACAGACAGCAAACACAGCATAGGAGACAAGGCAATACTCAGAGTCCGATAACCAGGCGGGAAGACAGAGGCAGGCAGCAGACAAGACGGAATCCAGGAAACAGGCGATGGGTCAGATACACAGACAGGACTAGACTAGGAAAAGCTTGGTGATGTCCACAACAGTAAAACAAGACTTAGCAATGAGTGATAGTTAGAGTGGAGTATAAATGAGTGAGGAGCTGTGTGAGAAACTCGATGCAGGTGTGAGAGTGATCAGTGGAAACAGGTGAGTGTGAAATCAGTTCAGGGTGTGTGCATGATCAGTCCCAGGGAAGGCAGTGCAGGGGTGGAGCACCCTCTAGTGACACTCGAGGGCAATCCAGCCGAACATCGTCACATAACCCCCCCTTTAAGGAGCGGCTTCCAGACGCTCCAAAGAATATCCAGGTGGGGGGCAGAGTGAAGACGATCCTGGGGGAGGGACGGAGAGCGTGGGCGATCCTGGGGGAGGGACGGAGAGCGTGGGCGATCCTGGGGGAGGGCCGCAGAGCGTGGGCGACCAGGGCGGAGCAGGACGTGATGGTGGCCAGGGCGGAGCAGGATGAGCCAAAGGCCAGGGTTGAACGGGATGGACCAATGGCCAGGGTCGGGCCCCCTCAGGCCTCCCTGGGTGTGAAGACCTCACGGGCAGCCACGGCAGAGACGACCCCTCAGGAGACCACGGTGGCACGCCCCTCATTGTCCCTTCGTGGCCTCTACTGCCCCCCTCCAAAAAATACTTGGGGGAACCTACGGGGACATAGACTGGAACTGGAGGCTTCGGGGGTTCGGCTGCAGGCTTCACTAAAGGTTTCGGAGGTTCGGCTGCAGGCGGCTCTGGCAGTTCGGTAGCAGACTCTGGTTCAGCTAGGCAGACGTGAAACTCAAGCTTGTCATGGCTGACGTGAAGCTCTGGGTCATCAAGGCTGACGTGAAGCTATGGCTCGTCGAGGCTGACGTGAAGCTCTGGTTCGTCTAGGCTGACGTGAAGCTCTGGTTCGTCTAGGCTGACGTGAAGCTCTGGTTCGTCTAGGCTGACGTGAAGGGCAGGTTCGTCAAGGCAGACGTGAAGGGCAGGTTCGTCAAGGCAGACGTTAAACTCAGGTTCGTCAAGGCTGATGCGAAGCTCAGGTTCGTCGAGGCTGACGTGAAGCTCAGGTTCGTCCATCTTATGACAAGGACCTGTTGAATGTGACTTAATTTTTTAGTGACTGAACAATTCATTTCAGACACTTCTCTTATGGTGGGCTCCTGAAGTTTTTTTATGCTGATGTGAGCTTTAGGGCATATCAATACCCTACAGCTAAAAAAAGTGAATTGGTGTCAAATCTACTTTTTTCACACAGAAAATTGTAGTTTTTTTTTTTTTTTTTTTTTTTTTACAAATAATTACAAATAATTGGCACATTTAATTTTGAAGTAGAAAGACTAAAATAGTATTTTTTTTTCTGTGAAACTAAATATTCATATTTTGACCAAAAGTCATACTACTTTTGACCAAAAGTAGCACTTATTGTCACTAAAAATCCAACAATGCACAATTTTTGGGGGGATTTTACAAAATTAATAAAAACAGTTATGTCTTAATGGATTGTAAACAGATTGGACAAAACATTAAAACGGATCTGTGCATCAGTGTGAATGCACCTTACTAGATCTGCTGCTATCTATTATGTAATTTATAATAATCAAACTAAAATAGAGAAAATAATCAAAAAGAAAATCTCTCACAGCCCTTGATAATAAAGACACTATTTTAATGCTTGTGCTTCTTTTTTCTGCTTTATTACTGACTATTTGCTTGTATGTTTTGAATCTACATTTACTTGAAAATTAAAACATAGACTATATGTACTTAAAGGGATAGTTCACCCAAAAATAAAATTTCTGTCATATTTACTGACCCTAAAGTTGTTCCAAACCGATTGATTTCCACAGTATGAAAAATAAAATAAAAAAATACCATGGAGGTCAATGGGGCCAATCAACTGTTTGGCTACATACATTCTTTAAAATATCTTCTTTTGTGTTCAGCCGAAAAATAAATTCATACAGGTTTAAAACAACTTGAAGGTGAGTAAATGATGACAGAATTATCATTTTTGGGTGAACTATCCCTTTAATGATATAAGTATTTTAAAGGAGTTAAACAGTTAAAAAGAAGTGTCCAATAGCCTTTTTTTTCTTAATTTGTAACAGCTAATGTAATTTTGGTATTACGATAACAACCTCTAGCCTGTACTGATAAAAAATATCGGAAATATGCGGACATGACGCATTGAAAATTGTTTGGTAACCAAATAATTACCCTTTAAATGTACCCTTTATTATGAGGTCAGTGAGGATTCAAACCTCTAAAACAAAGAATAATAATTAATAAAGTAAAAATTAAAAAAAAGTGCAAGGCCAAAATTAATGGCCTTTGTCAAGGCCGTCCGTTGTTCAAGTTGCTGTATGTTAAAGGGATAGTTCACTCAAAAATGAAAATTAGCCCATGATTTACTCACCCTCAATTCCTCCTTGGTGTATATGACATAATTCTTTCAGATGAATACAATCTGAGTAATTAAAAAATATCCTGGCTCTTTCCTAATGGCAGTGAATGGCTGTATATTTTTTGAAGTCCATAAAAGTGCATCCATCCATAATAAAAATGAACAAAAAGTTAATATAGGCCTTCCGAAGTGAAGCGATGCGTTCGTGTGAGAAAAATATCCATATTCAAAACTTTATCGACTAAAATAAATAGCTTCTGGCTGTAACGTACGGACAGAGGCGGTCGGATCCATGTGCAGAACTTTATTATAACTGGAACATAAGCAGAAATGAACCAGGCACACAAATAAACAAGGGAAATCCAATAATTTGTGGTGTTAACAGGCGTAGGTCGAGGTAGGCAGCACAGGTTCGCAAACAGTCCAGGATACAGGCAAAGGTCGAGAGTCCAGGGAAACACGGAGAAACAGGACAGGGAATAAAGCTCAGAAATGCACGCTTACAGTGTAACAAGACTTCGCAAAGGACAGAGGAGAAACACAGGTTTAAATCAAGAACTCAATAACCAATAATGAAACACAGCTGAACATAATAACATAACGAGTCCATGGGGAAAAACATAACACAATGAGAGAGTGCCCTCCAGTGGCTCTTGACGGCACTACAGCTGCCGATCGTCACATAACCCCCCCTCTAAGGAGCGGCTTCCAGACGCTCCTAAGAGCTCCGGGGCGAGGTCAACGGGGGCTAGGTTGGAGGGGCAGGCCCATGCAGGGGAACGGACCCTGGACATAGACAAGGCGGGCCTGGGCCGTGGAGCGTGGGCGGGCCTGACTGAACAGGCGGCCAGGGCGGAGCAAGACGAGGCGGAGGCCAGGGCGGAGCAGGACGAGGCGAAGGCCAGGGCGGAGCAAGACGAGACAAAGGCCAGGGCGGAGCAAGACGAGGCGGAGGCCAGGGCGGAGCAAGACGAGACGAAGGCCAGGGCGGAGCAGGACGAGACGAAGGCCAGGGCGGAGCAGGATGAGGCGAAGGCCAGGGTGGTGAAGCCCCTGCAGACGGCCAGGGTGGTGAAGCCCCTGCAGACGACCATGGCGGCGCAGCCCTCATGGTCTCCTCATCGGACCCTTGGCCCCCCCCCAAAAAATACTTGGGGAAATCCACGGGTTTAGGAAAGGCCTCCCGGAGCTTAAAGTGCGCAGGCAGGGCGAGGCGCAGAGGCGGGGCCGGCAGGGCGAGGAGTCTGGTTATGCTCACCGGAGCCTGGCTAGCCGAACGAGTCCTCCTTCTCTTCCTGCGACGGCGAGTCACTGGGCTAGATACCCTCACTTGGCTAGATTCACTCGCTTGGTTTGATTCAGCACTGGACGCACTTGACTCGGCACTGGACGCACTTGACTCGGCACTGGACGCACTTGACGCACTTGACTCGGCACTGGACGCACTTGACGCACTTGACTCGGCACTGGACGGCACTGGACGCACTTGACGCACTTGACTCGGCACTGGACGGCACTGGACGCACTTGACGCACTTGACTCGGCACTGGACGGCACTGGACGCACTTGACGCACTTGACTCGGCACTTGATTCACTTGACTCGGCACTTGATTCACTTGACTCGGCACTTGATTCACTTGACTCGGCACTTGATTCACTTGACTCGGCACTTGATTCACTTGACTCGGCACTTGATTCACTTGACTCGGCACTTGATTCACTTGACTCAGCACTTGACTCACTTGACTCGGCTCTTGACTCACTTGACTCGGCTCTTGACTCACTTGACTCGGCTCTTGACTCACTTGACTCACTCGATTCGGCTCTTGACACACTTGACTCGGCACTTGACTCACTTGATTCGGGTCTTAACATACTTGACTCACTTGACTCTTTCGAGTCGGCTGACACGCGCTCAAACTCAAGTTCGGCCGGCGAAACCACATCTGTCTCTGGAATAGCACGTTTAACAGGGCCAGTGCGGAATACGGGCTCGAGGGGTCCGACACGATGTGTGGGTTTGGCAGGAACGATATGCTTAAAAGCTCCTCTGAGGGTCCTCAAGGGAGGATCAAACAGTTTGGCGAGCTGAGGCTTTAGCGGCATGCAGAATGAGTGAAAGAGGAATCCGCCGCATACAAACCTCCCCGGCGCAGAGACAAGAGCAGTTCCTCGGGATCCTCCTCTTCTGCGGGGAGTTCAAAAGCCCTTCTGAATAGGGCGATAAACACATCATAAGAAGGGAATGACATCCGACCTGGTTCCCAGAATATGCCTGCCCACTCCAGAGCCTTTCCAGTGAGCAGTGAGCAGATAAAGGAAATGCGGTCGTCATCCGATGTGTTAAACTGGGGCTGAAGATTCATAAATAAGCTGCACTGCTGAAGGAATCCTTCACACGCCACAGGAGAGCCATCAAACTTTTCGGGAAATGACAGACTGGGATAGTTAGATGCGGTACTAACACTGGATTGCGGTGGAACAGGTGCAGCGGTAGTTTGGGCTTGATTAGCCGTTGTGCTTGAGCTCTGCGTAGACCAGGATTGCACGGAGCTTGCTAGTTCCTCGAGGAGAGAAGTTAGTCTTGCCAGCTGAGAACGATGAGAGGCTAGCATGGAAGCTCGGGTCTTGACCACGGTGGATAGATGCTGTAAGTCTGCTGGATCCACGTTTGGCGAAGTCTTCTGTAAGTACGGACAGAGGCGGTCGGATCCATGTGCAGAACTTTATTATAACTGGAACATAAGCAGAAATGAACCAGGCACACAAATAAACAAGGGAAATCCAATAACTCGTGGTGTTAACAGGCGTAGGTCGAGGTAGGCAGCACAGGTTCGCAAACAGTCCAGGATACAGGCAAAGGTCGAGAGTCCAGGGAAACACGGAGAAACAGAACAGGGAATAACGCTCAGAAATGCCAAAACGCCGTCGCCGTGTAAACGAAAGGCACATCCGATAAAATATTTTTACCTTTTCACCCAGAATCGTTCTCGTGTAAACAGGGCCTAAATCAGGAACTCAATAACCAATAATGAAACACAGCTGAACATAATAACATAATGAGTCCATGGGGAAAAACATAACACAATGAGAGAGTGCCCTCCAGTGGCTCTCGAGGGCACTACAGCTGCCGATCGTCACACCGGCAGACGGCCGTACACATCGATTTACAGTGAAAGGTTAAACCTTGACCTTGAGGAGCTTGAGTTTGTTGCCCAGCCCTGTTTGTTTGAACCGCGAGAGGTGTCAAAGCTTACTCTACTACATCCTGTATCGCCAAGTGTCATACATCGCCAAGTGTTACTCTTTTGGCATAAGTCAACTTGTGTAGGCCGTGTGATGGATTTTTTAATGAATAAAATAGTAAACTGTACATTAAATTGTAGACGAGACCCATGTAGACTTATTTCAGGTGTGAAATAAGAAAAATCGACCACAGCTGTCTGCCGGAAGCTAGTTATTTTAGTCGATAATGTTTTAAATATGGATATTTTTCTCACAGGAACGCATCGCTTCACTTCAGAAGGCCTTTTTTAACCCCCCAAAGCATCATGGATGGATGCACTTTTATGTACTTTAAAAAATATACAGCCACTCACTGCCATTATAAAGCTTGGAAGAGCCAGGACATTTTTTTTTATATAAATCCGATTGTATTCGTCAGAAAGAAGAACGTCTTCATATACACCTAGGATGACTTGAGGGTGAGTAAATCATGGGCTAATTTTCATTTTTGGGTGAACTATCCCTTTAAGTTAGAGAAACAAAAAGTTATACCTTTGCATAGGTTTTCATGTTTAAAAAAACAACAACATACTGGTGTGTGTAACTGTGGAACCAGCTAATTAATACTGGGATGAAAAAGACTTGCAGTGGGACTAAAAATTACTGGGTGTGGAATGGATATGACAGTATGAAAATGTTTAATAATGTTAGATGTTACTAGTAGAATTGGTGACCAGTATTTTTTTCAGTTTTCAACAATTAGAACTATTGCAGAATGTAGTGTCTATTTTTTTGGCAAAAGGGAATATTGATAATTAGAGATTGAGCACATTGTCACATCAAATTTCCATCACCCTTTTCAAACAGCTTTATTCCACATACTGTATGATAATCACAAAAAACTCTATTGGTATGGATAGGGGCAATTATTCGGTAAAACATTTTTTTTGTGTTTGCTGAACACTGTGTATTTTCTCTCTCTCTCTCTCTCTCTCTCTCTCTCTCTCTCTCTCTCTCTCTCTCTCTCTCTCTCTCTCTCTCTCTCTCTCTCTCTCTCTCTCACTCTCTCTCACTCTCTCTGACAGCCTGTCTCATTTGTCACTTTCCTTAATCTCTCACACTTGCCAACACTTTCGTCTTCATCAAGCCTAAATCACTTGATATTATTCATGCTTGTTTTCCACAAATACCTCGCTGGGGGAATTAGCAAACAAAAACAGTGCCCATTCTCCAAATCCCCGTCTACGGGCAGAGCCTCCACCAATACACAAGAGCTCTGGCCGGCTGTCGAACTGGCTGCCACTGTTTTGAAGTTCCTCTCCACAAATCTATGTTGACACAGCGAGCGCTTACTGCCTTGTCACCTTGCCACAGATTGGGGACTGCCTAGTCTGGACTACAACTGTCTGAAGATATCAATGAGCTTGCATAAAACACATGATTTTGCCCTAGAAGTTGGTCCTGAAGTACCTGATACATGGTGTTCCCTTTCAGTCGCTCACGTTCAACGTAACATCAACGTGACAACGTAATTGGGATCCCCTTGAGAGACTGCATATTAGTAGTGGGAAGTTCTGATAATTTTACTGACTCGGATCTTTGAGTCTCGTTCAGCAAAATGAACGAATCTTTTTTCATTTTTTCAATCTTTTAGTCATTTCGTTCATTTCAGCATTAAAATGGCATGATAAATATCCCAACACATCTAGTACTTACGAAAATGTTGATTACATTTGTAAAAAGAATAAAAAATAAACTATAGGGTAGGCTAATGCAGCCAAAGCCAAATTATAAGAAACCTAAATGTTTTATTAATTGATTAGTTGTTGGGTCTTAAGTTCAGGCTATTGCAGACTGATTCTGTTGGTTCACCTCACCTCCTGATCCGAGACGTTCTTACCTTTGCAACTTCATATTTATCAAGTTAGTTCTCTTCTCGTGTCTCAAGACGTTAGTTGTCGACTCGCCAGTGTCTGACTCTGATCTGATACAGCAGGGCCGGAAAGAAAAATGATTATGATCTTTCGAGTTTCGAGTTCGGGTTCGGACAGGTCCGAGTCTTTCGTTCTTCCTGTCAGTCCCATGTAGGCTATGATGTCAGTACCAGAAAGAGAAATGATTAGTTCATCTGGTTCGGGTTCGGACGGGTCCGAGTCTTTCGTTCTTCCTGTCAGTCCCATATAGGCTATGCTGTCAGTACCGGAAAGAAAATTGATTAGTTCATTTTCTTCGAGTCTCGAGTTCGGGTTTTAAATCCTTCTTCTTTTGTCACGTGACCGCTGGTATCTCGCATCAAATACAACATTAGATTCGTGTTATTGACTGCGTCTGAATGTATATTATTTTATACTTAGGAATTAAAATACAAAATTATGTGCCATAAACATTATCTGAAATATAAAAGTTCCATCTGATAAGCCTATTTGTCCCTGTCTGTCTCTTTTCTAAATGTTTCTTGTGCATCTGTGGTGTGTTTTATTATAAATTATACATTAAGTATCCACTATTATATTATACATTAACTACTTGCTTATTTGTAAAAAGGTTGTGAATTAGTAGGCTATTCAATACGGTGACAAGTCACGTGACAGAAGAACGAAGTACTCAAACCCGAAGACTCGAAAAAAAAATGAACTAATCATTTCTCTTTCCGGTACTGACAGCATAGCCTATATGGTACTGACAGGAAGAACGAAAGCCTCGGACCCGGCCGAACCCGAACCATACGAACTATCATTTCTCTTTCCGGTACTGACAGCATAGCCTATATGGGACTGACAGGAAGAACGAAAGACTCGGACCCGGCCGAACCCGAACCAGACGAACTAATCATTTCTCTTTCCGGTACTGACAGCATAGCCTATATGGGACTGACAGGAAGAACGAAAGACTCTGACCCGTCCCGAACCCGAAGGCTCGAGAGAGATGAACTAATCATTTCTGTTTCCAGTACAGATTCAGAACCGCGGTCAACACAAAATGAACGAATCACTCTCTGAGACAACTCGGTAGTCCCGAGTCATATTAAAGATTCGTTCAAAATGAACGAATCGTTCATGAACGACACATCACTACTGCATATTGGCATGCGATAATTGCATCAGCTGCTCTGCTTGCAGCGCGAGCATATAACGAGATGCAGGGGCATCGCATATTGTCTTTCGCTTCGGAGCCGAGCGGTTTTACCGTTCCTGCTCTACAATCTTCTGACAGTGTTAAACATCAAAAGAAGAAAACGAGTCTGCTCTTCAGGAGAACGCCTCTTCAAGCTGGTGTTGGTGTTACAGCGCAGACAGCGCTGGCCGCAATCTCACAGAGTAGCGCGTGTCGTTCGGCGCTCTAGATGCGTGGTCGAGACTCAAGTACCTCAAACGAGGTGGAGTCCCCTTGCCTATGCCCCGATCTAGTTCTTCTTCTGGTGCTCCAGAAAAGGGCTACTTCTGCGTATAGCCAGAGTGACTGGAGGATTATAGTGAGGGGTTCCCCGCCCGGTAACCAATCCGTGTGGGCCCCTCACTCCTCTATCGCATCGCAAACATGTTGAGACTCTGTTTGTGGGTGGTTATATTCTCTTATGAGAACGTGACCACATCAGCAGTTATTCGTCTTGCCTTTTCATTAAGGTTAAGCGATCAGCGTGCTGTGTGCCGCCGAGTTGACGGCCACATTCACTGTCGCATGCCTGGCAGCTTCTGGATGGGATGCTGGTCATTCTCTTGATGGACCTAGCATTTCATTTTGGGCTCCAGGGGAGGATTAGACGTCGATCGTAGCATCAGAGAAAGGGGTTGTTACGCTCGGGAAATGAAGATGATGCTGAGCTCCCACTACAATAGTGTGCATGCTCATGCTGAATCAGTTTCAGACTGACAAACCATGCTTTCCCGGGTTACACTGGGGGCGCAGTGTGATGCATAATCGCCTTGCCCCACCCCCGTGCCTTCCCAGATGTGTGTGAAAAACTTTTTGCAGTATGGAAGCATTTTGGTGCCAATATGGCGAGCCAAATGTGCCAAAAGCTGCAGAAAGTTTTTCCTCTCTCACTACCCTCAATGTTGGGGCAGCAGTGCTACTGCAGACCGCCTCTTCCCCGAATTTGACAGCCACCTTGCAAAAAAAAATTATTTTTGGAAGGCCAAAACAGTCATACATGCATGAGGGTAGTTCTGAGTTAGGGTTGAGCTGCGCCTGGTGACTGACCGTGTTTAAAGTCACAGCGCTGGCCCTCTGCCAGATCATGTCCACCTTAGTGGTCCAGAAGCACCCCCTGGCTAAACCTTGCATAGGTGTGAGACATCGGCAAAGTTCACTTTCTCGATGCTCCCATCTTACGAGGTGGCCTTCTGTTGGAGACTGTGCCCAGCAAAAAAAACAACAACAAAAAAAAACCTCCGCCACAGCCAGCTCTACTGTGACGTTGAGCTTTCGCAGGAAGACGGCACCACCCATCTCAGCAGCCCGGCCGACCCAGAGGCAGCTGCTCTTTCCCAGAAGGAGGGCCGGGTGGAGAACTTTTGTTGAATCATTCTGTTCCGCCACTGGCGTCTCAGCCAGTGGTACCAAATTTTCAGCAAAAGCAGCTTTTCAATTTCTGGGTTCCAAGAGAGCGAGGTTGGCGGTGTGCGACGCTATGCCTTGCCACCCTCTGCCCCCTCTTGCGTCGCCAGTGGTAGCCTGATGTGCTCGAGGCCACGGCTATGCCGTCTCACTCATCCCCTACCGATTGGTGGAGTCAGGTTAGTGTTGCACACTCAGACCCCCCTTCGGGCCGCTATGCCGTCCGAGTCGGGTCCCTGCAATCCGCCACGCTGCCCCACCTCGGGTACGTCTGTCGTGCCGTTGGTCCCGCTTGTACAGTGTCTGGGGGCCTGGCTAGCCTTTCCCAGCCCATCTCACTGGCTCATCCGTACCATCAGACTCGGCTATGCGATTCAGTTCGCCCGGTGTCCCTCAGCCTTCACCAGGCAGAGATTGCAGTCCTACTGGCGAAGGACGCAATCAAGCCGGTCCCTCCAGCCGATATGAAGACCGGCTTCTCAGCCCGTACTTCACTGTACCCAATAAAAGCGGTGGGTTACGACCTATCTTGGACCTGCGTGTCCTGAACCGGTCCCTTCACAGGCTGCCGTTCAAGATGCTTACGCAGGAACGTATTTTCAAATTAATCGTTTAACCATTTTTAAATATTTAGTTTGTTAACTGTGAGACACAGAAGTCGTTTTCTCCTTTTTAACCATAAATTACACCAAAACATAAATTCACAAAAGACATCTATTTTATCTGCTTGATATAATCCAAATCTTTAGAATCCGTACGTTTGCAAGAAACAAATAGAAAATTCAGCCCTATATCCAGCGATCTTCATCTCCACTCTCAGCAGCGACCGCCAAACCTTGCGCTCGTTATGATGAATTCACATTCAGAAATTGCACCCTCAAGATTCGTTACGAGATGTTTTACAGCAGAGATATCAAATGCTCATTGGCTCTCACCTGCTTCGTCACAGATTGCGACATGCCGCGTTTCAGACGGAGTACATTTAAAATTGAGAAATGTGCGCCTTCACAGGGCGAAGTCGGATTAACATTTTATATAATTATTCTATGTTTAAATGTTGTAGATGTATCCATATTATATGTTTCAGCATTTGTCCAAACAAACAGAAAAGTATGTTTTGTGTCTTTGAAAATTACGTATTAATACCTACGTATTAACATTGAGACCAGGATGCTGATCCATAGGGCAGAAAAGTTCCAGGTTTGTTTCATAGCTCCACAGAACAGAATCCCAAAACTTCTGTGGCTTATTTATAAGATTTTGAGCAAATTGGAGACGCCTTTTCTTGTGCTTTTGGGTCAGTAGTTGTGTACGTCTTAAGAGTTCTGGCATGGTTCAGTACGTGCCCTTACTGTGCAAGCTGAAACCTCAGTACCTGTTGCCACCAAGTCTTGGTGTAGGTCTTTTGCAGTCACTCAAGGGCACTCAACCTGCCTTCTCAGAAATCTGGTTGCAGCCATTGATAGCATCCTTTTTCTGCCCCGTCCAGGAAGTGTAACCACTGTTCCTTTAACTTTGAACTTGCAAGCTATGCTTCCAACAGTGTCTCTAGGAACATTTAGTGCCTTTGCTATCTTTTTGTATCCTGTTCCTTGTTTGTGAAAGGCGAGGATATCTTCTCTTAACTTTTTTGGACCATTCTTTTGTCTTAGCCATATTTCTAACATGCAGTCAAACATGACACTCAACAAACCTAGCCAGTTCAGTTATTTATGTGTTCTAGCTCAAGCGCACCTGGTGCAACTAATGAAGCCCTTGATCAGTAGAATCAGGTGTGCTTGAGACAACACCTGTTTTGCAGAATTGTGCGGGGGTGGAATAATTTCATGAATTTAAAAAAAAAAGTCATAAAAAGTTGCATTTTCAGTTGAACTTGGGGAAACCACTTAAAACATTTCTTGTGATCTATTTAAATTACTTTTGTTTGAATAAGTCTGTAAATTTTGAAAATAAACAGGTTCTGCAATCTGGGGTTGGATAATTTCGATTACAATTGTAAAATAATTTTCGTATATAATAAATTACTTGTGTCTCAGAGAGCACAGACTAAATGCAAAGAACGCATTTTGGAGGAACAAGTCTGCTGTTTGGCAGTCGTGTAAGATAGTTCTGGAAGGTAATTATACCGAACCACTTTGATGACAGCATTTCAGAACGACTAAAACAGAACAACTATAACAGCATTTCAGATGCTGTAGAAAAAGATATGCCGTCCCATCATGCAGTCATAAGATTTTTTTTTATGTTCATCAAGGAATTTCTTCGGTAAATGTGTTTCTATCATAGTTTATGCACATTTTCTTATCAAATAAAAAATGTTTCCGACTCAAACGAGCACATATGTTTTTAAATGCACATTTTTAGAATTGATGCGCATCTTGGCGTTTCCATCCAGCAGTTTTTAATGCGATATCCCAAAATGCGCATAAAAAAAGTGGGCTAATGATTGACTGTCCAACAATGAAATTTGTCACGTCAATGACGTAAAGGCTGTAATGTGATTGGATGTCAAGGCAAACGTGATTCAAGTTGGCCATTATGCTTTCTTCAATGTTAGAGCCAAGTACCCTCATATCTCCCAATACTAAGACCATCTCTGCTGACAGACCTATTAGGCCCTGTCCCAAATGGCACACTTCATATGCACTTTCAGTGTTGTGGACTTACAATGGCTGCCAGGTACGCGTGTCCGTTAAGTCTGTGAGACCGTAGGGTGTCCCATTTGTCATTTTATGTCTCAGAAGGGTGCTCATGAGGGCCCCCTCTGCGGTTGATTTGTGCCCTCGATGCGCACTTTTGCCGAGCCCGCACTGATGCGAGCTCCGTAGCAGACTTCTTCCCAACTTCTTTTACAGTCAAAGCAGCGTTACGTCACGAAAGTGCGGACTCAGAGGAAAACCGCGAGTGCTTAGGGTGCCATTTATGGACAGGGCCTTAGAGTATGGACAGAGTTTTCATCTTTCATGGTTTTCTGTGTGGTCCGTTTCTCAATCAGCGCCACCTATTGTACAGGAGTGAATTGTGGTTTCATGTAGGCCAGAGACTATTAATTCAGGCTTAGTCTGAACAGACCTTTGGTCAACAATTTATTCTGCATTTGGTGTGAAAAGGCCTTGACACAGCAAATATCCAAGAGCTGATAAAATCTTTCTCTCCTTCACTTCACTTCTCAGTTTAAAAGCTGGATAAAGCCCCATGAATAAAACCCCCCGGGCCCTAATCGAGATGCCATACAGTATGCCCAGAGTACAGCACACCCTGACATTGCTGTAATCACCGACCAAATTTTACACTTTCAAACTCAGGATTTTTACTGTGCGAAAAGCCTAGACACATCCAAACGCACAGAGGACAGCATGCTACCTAATCAAAGGCTTCCATAATGTCTCAAAATCACTGCGAGTGTGATTACATGATAGCACAAAGCTATAGTCTAGAAACCGGCAACTCAGCCAGGCACTGGTTCAAATTAACCGGCTGATGGTGAAAAAAAAAAAAAACGCGAAAGCATCCGGTTGGGATTTTAGAGTGATAAACTGGCTCATATTTTCATCAGTAATCACTGGTTAGCAAACTAGATGGAAGGTTTTCTTTTATCTTCCATGTTTCTGTAATCTCAAACAAATACCCCAGTACTGATGTTGATAATTTGAAAATATAACGAAAAAAATTCTGTTCAACTGAACCCAAACCAAGTATACATAAGCTACCTTTCAAAACTTTGGGCTCAGTAATATATATTTTTTTTTAAATACAAGGATGTATTAAATTGATCAAAAGTGACCTTAAAGACATTTGCATTGTTACAAAGGATTTCTATTTTAAAAAATGCTGTTCTTTTGAACTTTCTATTCATAAAAGAATCCTGAAAAAATGTATCACAAAATATTAAGCAGCACAACCGTTTTTAACAACCTTGGTGAGAATGAGACTTCTTTAAACAGCATTAAAAAAATCTTACCGACCTAAAACTTTTGAATAGTAGTGTACATTCATAATATAATAACTGTAGCATATAGATTAACTGCACCAAAAATACCATTTTCTTCTTTCAAGAGCGAATGAAAGAGAGTAGGAGCCCGAAGGGGCGTTTGACTGACATGTGCCATCCAGGCAGAAGCTGAAACTGTGGCTTGCCCATTAAGGAGGAAAAGGCCCCCTACTGCTCTAACACAGATACATTCACATAAAAATGTAAAAACACAGATCCAAAAATTTGAACAGAGTCAATTTATTTGGAATAAATTATTTAATAAATGATGATGATTTTTATTTATTTCTAGCATATTTTGAAAACCTTATCACCCTCTGTTCCTCTCTGCCTTTCCACAGCCTGTTAAGGAAGAGGACATTTTTGATCACAGAACTAAGTGCGCTCAACCAAGGAGGGCAGTCAAGGATGAGAAGGAGAAAGGGGTGGGAGGCGAATGAGGGGAACAGAGACACACAGAGTGTGAGAAAGCAGGGGAGGAGGGAATTAGAGAAAGGGAAGATGAGAGATAGAGGGAAAATTAAGAAGGACAGGAATTAACTAAACTCAGAGAGGCAGCAGTGGGCCAAAATGAGGGTGTCATTCTACATCTGAGTTTTTGTTTTGAAGACAAATGTGTAATGTGCTTTCAAATGTGCAACAAAAATATGAACGTAAGCCAGTCAACACCAAACAACACTTTTGTGATTCAGTTCCTATTTAATGAGGACACGAAGAGACATTAAATTACTGCATCTCACAAACTGTACAAGCTCCCTTGTGCGTGATCATCAATTATGTTGACTTATATTAGTTGGCATGCCTTCTTGGTCTTTAAACACCAGAATGGTGTGTTCCCTTTCAGTCCATAACGTCGGACGTAGTCGACGCGACTGAAATGGGATCACGCTAGGGAGCCTATCATCTTCGAGTACTATTGAACGAGCCAATGTAATTGGCGTGCGTGATTCGCATCACACACTCCGCCCCCGCGGCGCGGGTATAAATACGGAAGTGGATGCACGCACTAGTTGCCTTTCGCTTCGGAGCCGATCATTTGATGTCTCTGAGAGTGCTGTTGTCTACAACGAGCGAGTGTGTCGGTGTTCTTCAGGAAGACTCTCCCAGTGCTGGTGTTCTACAGCGCGAGTGCAGCGGTGATCGCGAGCTTTGAGCTCTCAACTGCTGTTTTAACAGCAACAAATTTCTAAATGTTTGTGTGTGTTGATGGCTGGTTAGAGGGCGGAAAAGTGAGTGCTTCACTGTTTCAGTTCTCTGTTCAGTGTTGCCGCGGTCATTTCCCTGTGTGCTCCGGCACTGGTGACGGTCCTATTTTCTGAAAGAGCAACACGGGTGCGTTTGCGTCTTTTTCAAGATGTCATTCCGCACGTGCGTTTCTGGGTGCGGTCGTTCCCTGTCTCTCTCTGATGGTCACAACTGTTGTGTCACGTGTTTGGCTTACAGCACGCTGAGACAGCTTTTGTGGACAGCTCATGTTTTCACTGTGGGAACATGACTGTCGCAGTGTTGAGGGCGAGACTCGCCTTCGTTCGCGGAGAGCGAGTCCCCATTACCATGCCCCACCCTCGGGTGCTGTGTGGGATGGGTGACCGGAGGATAGTGTTGGATGTCCCGCCCGGTAACCATTCCCTGTGGGCTCCTCACTCCTCCCTTCCACTGCAACCACTGGAGCCTCCTGTGTTGTCTGCTGGTCCATCTGTAATGGGTGGGCCAGCGGTTTCACTCGGGGCTCCCCTGGAGGACAGGACGCCGATTGCAGCATCAGAGGGTGAGCTGACTTCTGGACATGATGACTCGGCTGCATTGTCTCCCTCCGGGAGTTCAATGTTGCCCGAGCCGGATCCAGAATTATCAGCTATGCTGAAACGGGCCGCCGAGGCTGCCGGGCTCGAGTGGAACCTCCACCGTGTCCCGTTCAGTCTCGGTTGGAATCTGGAGTTTGGTATCTTGGGGCGGGCCGCGCTGGTTCTCAGCTCGCCGCCCCAGTGCCTTTCTTTCCCGAAATGCATGGAGAGCTTATCAGGTGGTGAACAGCATCTTTCTCTGCCAGAAACTGCCTGAATAGCTTTTCCCCCTCATTACCCTTGATGGAGGAACGGTGAAGGGTTGCGAGGTGTCCCTCCATTGGAGCGGTCTGTCGACACAGGTGCACCTGTGTCCGGCGGCCGCTGCCTTTTGGGGGGATCCTCGTCTCCCCCCTAAGGCCTGTGAGTTTCGTCCGTTCCGACGGGCAGAGCTTACAAAGCCTGTGGGCAAGCCCCTTCCTCTTGCGTGCCATGGCGTTGCTGCAGGCTAGGGCACCCATGGCATGCACGAGGGTAATCCAGACCGTGCGCTCATAGGTGAGCACCGCACTGCATCCGACCTCACCCTCCGGGGTACGGGTGTCGTAGCGTGCGTGATCGGTCTGGCGATGTCCACCTTGGTGGTCCAGTAGCGCCTTCGTTGGCTCAGCCTGGTTGGTATGGCGGATGCGGACAAGGTTCGGTTCCTGGTCTCCCCAATTTCCCAGGTTGGGCTGGTCGGCGACGCGGTGGAGAACTGCATCAAACAGTTCTCTGCCGCTCAAGCGCAGACGGAGGTCATCCGGCACATCCTGCCCCGGTGGCCAGCTGCTGCCTCCAAAAACGCCGCCGGTGGCAGCTCCTCCGCCTGCTCGTCGCCGTGGGCGTTCTCCGGCCGCCGCTCCTGCTGGCCCTCCGCAGCAGCCTCCACCCAGGCCTCAGCAGGGAGCCGGCCGCAGTAGAGACGCCCAGCCCGCTCCAGGCGCTGCCAGGCCAGGTGGCAAGCGACAGCGAAAGCATTCCGGAGCGGGCCGCCCAGGAATGGATGAGATGCTCTTGGAGTGGCACGATCACTCCCTCCCCCCGGGTGAGGGCCGGGTGGAGCCTTTGTTTGTGTGTGTGTCTGTTCCGCCGCTGGCTCCCTAAAAAAAAAAAAAAAAAAAAGCGGAGCAAGCGGTACCCACACTTCAAGGAGAGAGCAATTTCATCTGTTCCTGGGTCCCAAGAGGGCCAGTCTGGCAGGTGTGACCCTGTATAGCCTTACACCCCTCAGCTCCCCCTTGGTCGCCAGCAGGCAGCTTGGTGCGTTCGAGGACCCGGTCATCCGCCTTCTCACGCGCCCCCTGCCGCTTGTGGAGACAGGTAAGTGTTGCACAGCACACTAACACCACTCTCTCTACTGTGCTGCCCCACCTCAGGCTCGGCTACCCCGCTCAAGTCAGTGATAGTCATCACATTAGGTGTTGAGCAGACGTGCTCCTGAAAATTCAGTGATATTCATCACACCGAGTGTTGAGCAGTGCTCCTGACTTGTGCGTGCTTATCTTATCCTGCTGGCGAAGGATTTGATATAGCCGCTCCTCCAGCCGGTACGAAGGCCAGTTGTAAACTCGTTCTTCGTGCTACTAGGTGGTGGGTCGTGACCATCTCTGCCCAAGATTGGTCTGCAGCTTTGACCTGAAAGACATGTGCTTCAGATCTCTACCTCCCGCACCGCAGGCCATCCTGTGTGTTGCGTCTAAGGGTGGAGTATCAGTACAGTGTCCTTCCCCTCGAGTGCTCCAGAGCCCGTTGGGTCTTCAGGTCAACTGGAAGAGAGTAATCTCGCCCACGGGCTGAGTATCTCTTTTCTAGTTTTGGAGAGGTACTCGGTCCAACATGTCTCTCCAATGAGAATGTGTTCAGCTGGTGTTGAAGTGAGAAAGGGTCCCACTGAAAGAACTTTCAGAGGCTCCTGGGGTATATGGTAGTCGCAGCCTTTGGCTCCCTCCATATGTGACCGCTTCAGCGCTAGCTTCACGATCGAGTCCCGAGGTGACCGTGGCAGAGCAGCTCACCCTGTGTGACTATAGTTCATCCCGGTCTGCTGCCAAACCCTCTTCAACAGAGCGGCCATGTACAAAGGGCGTGTTTTAACGGGGGCCTGGGCGACCCCCGACTACACGGGCATTCGTGCCTCGAGTTGTTAGACATTGCGACCGTTGCGCAAGCTTCCCTTGCATGTCACAAACTCACCCGTCACCTCCTCCTTGGAGTCAGACGCTTCTGAGGGCGCCTTATTCCACTCCTCCCGCTTACTCAATCGTGCCGCCATCGAGCCTCACGACAGTTATAGCCAGGGCAAGTGGAGACTCCATCCCCTGGGTCCGCTGGGTCATGACCATTCCGGGGCCGCTCAGTTGCCCCCCCGGTTTTATTTTTCCGCCAGTGTTTGGGTAAACCGAGCGGACTACCCTTGGACAAACACTGGGACTCAGCGGCCCCAGGGGCCCGCAGAAATGCGTTTAACCCCAGTGAGCCTTCTAAAAGTGACTGCGACTCAGGGTCGCCTTGCGCCTGCAAGTCAGTGAAATCATCACTCTTCATGTTGAGCAGATTTGCTCCTGAAACTCAGTGAAGTTCATCGCACTCTGGTGTTGAGCAGCAATGCTCCTGTAGCTCAGTGAGTCCATCACAGGTAGCTCAGTGAATTCATCACACGCAGTGCTGAGCAGAAATGCTCCTGGTGCTCAGTGAAGTTCCTCGCACTCAAGTGTTGAGCAGAAATGCTCCTGAAGCTCAGTGAGTTTATCACACTCAGGTGTTGAGCAGTAATGCTCCTGAAGCTCAGTGAACTTGTCACACTCAAGTGCTGAGCAGAAATGCTCCTGTCGCTCAGTGAGGTTCTTCGTACTCAAGTGTTGAGCAGAAATGCTCCTGAAGCTCGGTGAGTTTATCACACTCAGGTGTTGAGCAGGAATGCTCCTGAAGCTCAGTGAACTTGTCACACCCAAGTGCTGAGCAGAAAATGCTCCTGAAGCCCAGTGATCTTCACATGTTGTGTTGAGCAATGCTCCTGTCTTTTGCGCCCGTCACTTGCACCTACGTGCCATGTCAGGAGAGGAACAGGTCTTCATAGTTGCCCCTCATTGGCCCAACTAGACCTGGTTCCCTTCAACAGCCTTCCTGACTTCCCCTGGATTCGGGGACGGGGCACGATGGCACACGCGTTCTTCCCCCGGAGATTCCGGGCGGTCTTACATCCGAACGCGGAGGTTCAGGTGGCTATCACAAGAACATGTGTTAGTTACCATCACTTCTGCGAGCACCCCCTAGAATTGGGTAGCGTGCTTACGCCTTTAGAAGGGGAACCTAGTCGTTGAGTGCGTCTTCTCCCCTGAGGAGATCCTGAAAGCTTTCGATCACTTCAGTGCTCTCTTTCCTGCAAAATGGGTTGCAGTAGGCTGTTTTCCTAAATCACCCTCAAAATGATGTTGCCTCGGTGTTTAAACGACGCTCATCGTGTTGCAGAAGTATGCAGAAGCACGTTCTGATCGTCAGGTTCCTGAGGAGCAAGGTCTTGTAAATCCTTGTGTCCCTCTTTATCCTCTTGGGCCTTGTCCCTGGTGCGACTGCACTGCAGAGACCGCCCCTGAGCCACTGCAGGTAGTGAGTTAAAAATTCTGTTATATCAGTTCTCCTGCTCGCGTGGTCTCTACTAGAGGGTAGGGACTTGCTCGCTTTCGGTCAACGTATTGTGCCTGGAGTCTGGGCCGGCTAACTCTCACAAGCTGAGACCCCGGCTCGGATTGTGCCCAAGGTTCCTACCTCTCCCGTAATAGGAGCAGGTGGTGAGCCTGCAAGCGCTGCCCTGGAGGAGGCAGATCCAGCCCTGGCTTCTCTGTCCGATTCGCTTGGACGTGTACAGAATGCAAGTCATAGACCTCAGACCAGCTCTTCAAATATCTGTTGGAATTCAGCAGAGAGGGAAGGCTGTTTCCATGCAAAGTTGCACTTAGTGCTTGCCTTCATTTCGGCAAAGATCCGAGATGCAACATGTCCACTTAGGTGTTGAGCTCCTCTATGATGAGTGTAAAGTGCTCCGCCTGGGCGTTGACGATATACTTTGCTAAACAGATTCTAGAGTTGGGGGCTGGACGACACCTAGTTGAACCGCTGCTTCCCGTGGGCTCCCTTCTCATGAAGCCAGTTTCACCGTGAGCCCAGTTCAAGTGTCGGCTTGCTGCGCCATTCCCCTCCTATGGACTGGATACGTGCGCCTTTCTACTCCAGTTGAGTTCCCTTAAAATTGAACCCTGTTGAGTTCCTCCACACCCCTCCGACGTCGGACGTGCGGAACGTCTGGTGTTAGGCCTACCACTCGTAAGCAGTGTGGAACCTGTGTTAGGCTGGGTCCATATGTTGCGGTCCCTTCGGTGACCCCATATGTGTATTCTTCCACGATACGGCTCCCTGCGGTGAGCCCGTGTCTTCCCTCGGCAGAGTCTCTCTGCCGTCACTGTCCGGTGTGTCTCCCCCCGTCTTAGGCTGGAGCCACCCCAGTGACATTCCATATGTTAGACTGCCCGGTTTCCGCCCAGTTCATATGTGTATTCTCCACATTTCCTCCCTCGGGTTGGATGTGGCTTCCGCAGCGTCCCTTCCTTCCAACGTACGGGGAACGCTTTCCCAGTGGTCCTGTAGGAACAGCAGTGACTTCCCTGGCCTAAGCCCTGTCCTTCCCCGCCTTAAGTTTGCGGGGGCATCAGGAGGCTTTGGTTTAGGCACTGGAAGGTGGCAGCGTTAGTGGCGTGTTCAATGGTTGATCCCATTTCAGTCGCGTCGACTACGTCCGACGTTATCGACTGAAAGGGAACGTCCTGGTTGCGTATGCAACCCACCGTTCCCTGAAGGAGGGAACGGAGGACGTAGTCCCCTTGCCACTACCGCTGGACCACCGCTGACCCCGGGTTACTCTCGGCTCCTCAGCGAAAAGCAACTAGTGCGTGCATCCACTTCCGTATTTATACCCGTGCCGCGGGGGCGGAGTGTGTGATGCGAATCACGCACGCCAATTACATTGGCTCGTTCAATAGTACTCGAAGATGATAGGCTCCCTAGCGTGATCCCATTTCAGTCGCGTCGACTACGTCCTCCGTTCCCTCCTTCAGGGAACGGTGGGTTGCATACGCAACCAGGACGTTTTCTATAATGAGTAATAGTAGTATCAAAAATGTATATCAAAGAGGTCTATTACCACTCAGTTCACAAAAAAAAGTAAAAAAAATAAAAAAATAAAAAAGTAATGCAGGTTAAGTTGTAAAACACATGGTTTAAAACTTTCCACACATGCCAGCATGACAAAAAAAGTGCATTTACTAATTAACATATCAACACTATATGGAAAAAAGTATGCCAAGACATTACTGAAAATATCACTGAACATTTAACCATAGCAATAGTAAATTTCTTACTGAAATACATTTTTCTTCTCAGTTTTTAGTGTTTATATAAAATAAGACAAATCTGCTATTATTTAAATCTACAATCTGTTATTTAGCCATTTAGATAGTTTTTTTTATGTTGATGTTGATCTAACCAGCATAAAACACTAGCCATGTTTAAATTGATTAAAACTATGCTAGTCTATGAAGTTAGCAATATAATTCACAGTAACAATGTTTACAAATTGTATTGAAAACCATGAGAAAAAGGTGAATAAAGATTCAATGTCAGTCAATGTTCTGAAATTATTATGTTTATAACAATGCTGTATAGCTGTGTTTTGCGGTGTTTTATTATCAAATTCAAAAATGCCATTATTTTATATGAAAAAGTTGATAATTGTATTTTATTGTCACAATATTTAGTTTGTCTTGTATAGTTTATTGATAAGATCAGATAAAATTTTAAGCTGTCATATGGTCATGTTACAATGTGCCCCTCACAAGTGACAACATGCCCTACCTATGAGGCAAGTTGTCACATTTCACTTCCATTTTTTCGGGGTAAATCAAGAAAAAAAGTATACACTGTATTAATGAAACAAAACCCCATAATTGTACTAGATGTGCAAAATTATTGTGGGAAAATCTAAATACTTTGAACCCAAGTGGATTTACACAAAAGTCAAAATGTTTTCTGCTCTGCCAACTCACCCTCATGTGACTTACTTTCCCTTTCAGTCAGTCACACTTGACGTTACGTCAATACGACTGACGAAATGGGATCTCGCCTGAGAGCCCAATCACCTTTGAGTGTAACTAAACGAGGTGATGCACATTGGCGTGCGAGATTTGTATCGCGCACCCCATCCATCGAAGTGGGTATATGAGGAAGAACGCGTGCAATCGCACATTCAAGATTTCGCTTCGGAGCCGAGTGTTTGTTCTGCTCTACAATCATCAGGAGTGTGCTAAAAGGAAGAAGCTCATCTAGACAAGTGTTGGTGTGACGTCGCGTCAGCGGTGGTCCCTCTTAAAGAGACACATTTCCTGCTGTTTCTGCAGCTTCCTGAAAGAGAATTTCTGCACATTGCAGGCTGTGAAAAGGTCTTGCAAGTTGTGCTGCAACCATACCCTGAGCGCTTCAGCACTTAAAAGAGCAATTTGTCTAAAAGTACCCACTGTCGTAAGAACGCGGTGCTGCGGTCGAGACTCCATTACATCAAACGTGGTGGAGTCCCCTCCTTCGGTGGGGTACTTCGGTGAATACACAGGGTGACTGCAACTTCGGTGAATACACAGAGTGACCTGAGTATCACAGTGGGGGATTACCCGCTGAGCCAATCTCCGTGGGCCCCCCACTCCTCTAGTGCATCGCAAGCTGTGGAGTTTCCGGATGAGGTTGCTGCCTTCCATGGGGGACCTAGCGTTTCATTCTGGGCTCCTGTGGATTCAGCTGCATTGCCCCATTCAGGGAACGCTGCCCGAGTCTGACCCAGAGCTGACATGCTATGCTTTCCCGGGCCGCTGAGAGCATCGGGATCAAGAGGATGCCTCCACCGTGTCCTCAACGTTCAAGCCTGGATGATTGGTATCTCAGGGTGGCTCATGCTGATCAACAGAGTCCCACCCCAGTACCCTTCTTCCCGGAAGTGCATGAAGAAATTACCAGATCATGGAAGGCACCTTTTTCTGCCCGAAACGAGCTGGTGCTTGTTCCGCCCTCACTACCCTCAATGGTGGGTGGCCAAGGGGTACTTAGAGATCCCCCCCGGTGGAGCGTGCGGTTGTGATGCAATTGTCTCCAGAAAGCACAGCCGCATGATGGGGAAATCCACGTCTTCCATCCAAGGCCTGTAAGTTCTTGTCCGTGCTTATGGCCAAGGCTTACTGAGCAGTTGGACAGGCTGCCTCCGCCCTGCACGCCATGGCCCTGCTGCAAGTCTACCAGGCCAAGGCACTTAAACAGCTGCACGAGGGTAGCTCTGACCCGGGTTTGATGCAGGAACTAATCTGGCTGATATGAGGGAGACCGACAAATACAAATTTCTCAACTCCGAAATCTCCCAGGCTGGCCTCTTTCGGTGATGCGTAGAGAACTTCGCCAAGCAGTTCACGTAGGTGATCAGGCACATCCAGGCCCACAAAGCGTCAGAACAAGCGGAACTCCTGAGACATGCTACCCAGCGATGCAGGAGATTGCTCGTCAGGAGATGGTTACCACACCACTCCTTTCCCCAGAAGAAGGCCAGGCGGAGATTCCTTTGTTCAGTTTCTTCGTTGATGTCCATTAAACCATGTTTTTTGAAGCAACACATACATTAAATATATTATATTATTTTAGAGGGCTCTAAAAAGCATGAAAATCTTGAACACACTAAAAATGGAACATGCTTCCACTTATGCCGCACAATGCAAACCCTGAACTCCTAATATTCACAATCTACATTAAATGGTCTGTGACACTGACAATTACATAAATTGCTAAGTCAATCGAAATCCTTAAGGAAAATGCTATTGGACTGTCTGTCAAATGCTGATGAGATATGAATTATTGTACACTTGTGCTGAAAACTCATATAACCCTCATAAAACGCTCAAAGGATCAGTGAGAAGATACAGTCCAACACACACACACACACACACACACACACACACACACACACACACACACACACACACACACACACACACACACACACACACACACACACACACACACACACACACACACACACACACACACAGAAACACACAATAATCTCATTGCACACACACACACACACACGCTCACATATATTTCACATCCAATTGGTGGCAAAGAGTGAGTCAGGTATATGTAAGCCATTACTTTAGCTGGAGAGGCCAGGGTAATTATGGCTGGCATTTTGACAAGTGTTTGGTGGAGTGAAGGTCAACTGTGTCTGCGTGGGAGATCTATGCTAATCTGCCCAGCTGGAGCGCAGACGAGCAGCCCCTGCACCGCATCACTGCAATTACAGAGAGAGAAAGATAGAGCAAGAGAGAAAGGGATGAGTGGGTGAGGAAGTAAACACGGCAGAGATGTCAGAGATGTGGATGGATGTGAAGAAATGTCAGCAGGAAAATAAAGACAACATGAGATTGAGGGAGTACAAATCAGATGAAGTAACCAGACTCTTAAACAGACGGCGGTTGAGTTTAACTTCCTCAAAGCGAACCAAGGGGCAAGGGAGAGGAAGATAAAGAAAGGAATAAATGAGGCTGTAGCAAACTGTCACTCTGACCTAAAGTGAGAGCATGGACATTATTGTTCTAGAAGGTCATGACCTATGACATGAACAATAGCAATTCAGGTCACGATTCCTCTCACTCCTTTCTAACCTTTAGTATATTTTTCCTTTTGACACACTGATCACCTTTTCTCTGTTTTCTCTTTTATCTGTTTACATGAACTGAAATCCTCTCTTTCTTCAATTCTGCTGTGGTAGCAGGTGTAGATGGCCTTGACAGTGGCTCTGATTGTTTGCCCGACGGGACGTGACCATCAAGGATCCATGGTCCATCTGCCCTAACCTGTCCAGACTTGGACCCATCCAGGGTTCTCACAGCCTGGGTACACAACCGGGGTCAACCCCTTAGAGACCCCCAAGATCTCCCCTAGAGATCTGGGCTGACAAAGAATGGTTAACTCTCCACCCACTAGCCTGAGACACAACCTGATACCTCTCTCACTCACGCAGTGTAATGGCCGACATTGTCCTTGGTGTGTTTAAATGTGGATGTTTGTGTTTGTGTTGTGTGTGTTTGTGATATTATCTGAAGATACAGAAGTAATGCATTCATACAGTATATAATTCTGTAATAATCATTTAGACAGGCATATATTTTTGTCAATAATTCCACCAAAATTACATATTTAAAAGTTTTTTCCTGTGAAAATATTTTCTTCATGCCTTAAAATAGCTTGAATGTAACTCTACACCCTTGCTTCATTTAGAATTTGTGGACCCATGAATATGCATAATTGGTCCCCGCCTCCACTCAATCACACAAGCTCGGCCTACCTGATCTGTTCGTTTACAATTCAATGTATAAGAATGATAACGCATTTAGATATGATTAGCCTTCGGCTTGACTACGTTATCAAACAGCTAATAATGTGTTGCTAATGTTACACAAACCATTGTAACCCGTTCGTCATCATCTAAAAATCAGCATCCTTAAAAACACTTTGAACTTAGAACATCAGTGGAGAAAGCTGTATAGTTTGTCATAACATCGTAATATACACAGAGATGGCCACAAATACATCAAAAAGTATTTAATTACAAATTACAAATAGTTACTCATCAAATGTATTTAAATAAAATACAAAACACTGCTGTGAAAAATGAATTTAATTAAAATACAAGTAATTTGTAATTTGAAAATACAAAAAAACTTATTGGAGGTCCTATATGCATAGCTGTTTAATGTTTGCTCAACGCAAGGATTATCGTTTAGTGCAGAAGATGCGCTTTTAAAGGGATAGTTCACCCAAAAATGAAAATTCTGTCAGTATTTACTCACCCTCATGTTGTTACAACCCTGTAAGACTTTTGTTCATCTTCGGAACACAAATTAAGATATTTTTGATTAAATCTGAGAGCTGGATCACTCCTCCATAGGCTTCTGAAGGGATTGAAACTTGTTCCCCGAAAAGTTATTAAAGACATCGTTAAAATAGTCCAAGTGACTACAGTGGCTCAATCTTAAGTTTATCAAGCGACGAGAATACTTTTGTGCGCAAAAAAAACAAGATAACAACTTTATTTCAACTATTAATTTCCTTCTCTGTGGGCCTCTAGTCAGTTCACTAGTGTAATAGCACAGTGTTTCTGTGTTGTACGTCACACGCATCACACACATGACCAGCGTCGGCCAATAGTGAGCCTACGTGTGACGTAGCTCTACTCAATCACACTGCGTTAACTGACTAGAGGCCCACAGAGAAGGAAATGAATAGCCTCACAACCGCGTATAAACTTCAGCTCGATATTTGAGTCTGAAGTGTTAGTACACTCCCGACCACTTGATGGCGACAACCACTTTGCCGTACGGGAGCACAGTTGCTCTGCTCACGCTAGCCTTCTGAGAGACAGAGAACTAAGCGAAAAGACTACAACCAAATGTAAACAGCCCCCTTTTCCTTTTTCCGGTAGCACAGTAATATCAACGAGCAATGAGTCCTCCAACATAAATTAATGCGATTTTACAAAATGCCAAATAAAACACGACAGAAACTGTATTTCGCTACGCTACTTGTTTTGGAACATCAACGAACACCACTAACCACTCGATGAGTTGCACAGTTTTGAAAACGAACGTTAAGGGTTGTTTTAAGGACATGTTTGTGCATGCCGGTAGACAGACACTCTGAAGCGGGCAAAGGTGATTCTAAAAGAGTCAAAAAGTCGAGACAGGACCCATCGTCAAAATTTCTGTGTCCACCACTCTAGTTCATCCAAAACAAACTAGAAAACAGACTCAAAGTGTTAAATACCGAATTATCCTTTAACTGCGATCCATGCATTACTAGACAGTGCACGTCACTCTTTAGCTAGTAAGTCAATTCGCAAGTTCTAGCTATTCTGATAGCTAATCTTCTGTAGTATTCTTCCTATAATGACATTCAGTGAATAATATCTGATAGTATATGTTACAGATACTTTACCTTAAAGCAGTTTGAATGAGCACAAAAAAAGGTTCTTTATTCTGATCTTGGTCACGCGATGGAATGGATCCAACAAGAACATGTCACGTGATTTACTTGCATCTTGCCCAAAAATTGTGAGGCTATTTGGTAGTCCTATTAAGCCTGGTGATTAAAGTTATTGTATATGAAAATAAAATGACATAGGCCTATACAAAATACAGTCTCCCAGAGTATTTAAATACAATTACATTTGATTTTTTTTTTTGTTAGGGAAAATACAAATTACAAAATACTCAAAAGTAATTAAATACGTATTTCAAATACATGTAATTAAAATACTGCCCATCTCTGAATATACATCATATACATAATTCACCCGCTATACTGATAAATCCACCTGATTTTTCATATCAACAGAAAAATATACCGGGATAACCTGGCTTAGCATAGTTAATGATGCTAAAGCCCAACCCGCATGTAAGAAACACTGGCGAGAAACACTGAAAAGAAACACTGTCTTTTTTTACTGCAGTTATTAGGAGAAAATACTCAGTAATAGTGTTGACTTATGAATTTGCGCATGGTTTGTCTCAAAGCATATTAAAAACACCACATAGACATATAAACATAAAAACTTTATTTTCACTACAATGCGTCTTTAAACCTACTAGTTTTTAAAGCCAATAACTGGTATAATACCAATTTTAATCCACAATTTGTGAGAAAATTGTTCACATTAATACATTTCATCTAACAGTCGGGGGGGAAATAAGCATAATACTTCTCAAGAGCAATTTTAGAAGGGGACACAAATAATACAGCCAAAATTGTACTTGTCAGGATATATGTACAAAGAGGAAAGCCTTTATTACTATTATTAGTATAGCATGGGACCTTGCACAAAGTGATGGTTGTTTAAATATAAGTTAGGATCATAGGTTCACCACGCTGTCATATTATGATTATTAGATTATCTTGTGTCCTCCACATAGTATTTTAGGTTTCATCTGGGACAGAGGACATCTCTAACTTAGAGATTCAACTGCAGCAAGCCCACTGATCTGCCACTTAACATCATATTGAGCAAAACCCAACACAACGGTAGATCTATAATATTAGCCTAATATCAGTTCACAAAGGCTTATTGCTGTGTTAGTTGTAGTGGGTGACTTACGGTATTAAACAAGCTTTTAGTAACAAGTAATGTTATAATTGCTAATATAGTAGACTCATGGAAAACTACATCGGTTGTCATAATATTTTTTAACATCTATTCTAAAGAGAAAATAATCACTTCATTCAATGTTTAAAGTGAATAAAATAGCCTTGACAGCCTACTTACTGGAGTCCCACAACTACTGAAGAAGTTTGTTCTCTCCCAGCAGACTTGTGTGTGTAGGTGAGGTAAAGGGGGAAAGCAGGCAGTGGACCAAAGCACTGTGACTGTGAGGCAAGGGAGGGGGGACTCAAAATGTTTTGTAAACATAAAAAAAATTGTGTAAGTAGTAAAACAATACAAAAATTAAAATGGGGCAAAAAAAAAGAAGAAGCATTTTAAGTATATTTTATTATATTATTTACAATACACAGTGTGGTTTTTAACCCTCAGATTTTAACCCCTTAGCAAACAATTTAACTTATCTTGCAATCATTTAACAAATATAATTTATACATGTCTATGACCAAAATATAACCTTATCAAATATAACAAAGAATAAAGAAACTAACAGCCTTTGTGCCACAAGTTCAAAACATTCTTAAAGGTTCTGAGTTTTATTTTATTTGTGTTTAACAATAGGTAGGCTAACTAGATATAATGTGGGTTCCCATGATCATTTGGCTATAACTTATCAGCTTAAATATATTGGCATATTTTATTGAATCGATAATGTTAAAACCTCACATTTATCTGCCTATACTGATATGGTCGCCACATTGAACATCCCTAAATCTACAAAAGCGGAATATGTCTTAAATTAAAGTATGCCTGTGCTTTTTTTTTTTTTCATATATAGCAACTAAACTGAAACACTGAGATTGAAGAAAGAGTATCTCCAGAAGAGCTCATCCACTCTACAGAAACACTGCCTCACTCACACACACTAACACACCTCCCACACAAACATTC
Source organism: Siphateles boraxobius (assembly GCF_051911475.1). Taxonomy (NCBI): domain Eukaryota; kingdom Metazoa; phylum Chordata; class Actinopteri; order Cypriniformes; family Leuciscidae; genus Siphateles; species Siphateles boraxobius. The sequence goes on along the minus strand of NW_027508734.1, from coordinate 29,893,314 downwards.
CACTTTTAAGTGGATGAAGCACAATGCATTCTGTTTTATCAAAAAAGCCTTTGCTCCTCTATCACAGGAAAATCTACACTGTCGCACGTTCCCTTTCAGCATATGAATATAGATGAGACCATTTTGTCTTTTGATTGATATGCAGCATTATGAGTTTAATATCGTCTGATCAGAGCATCATAAATAATGCACCAGTGTACAACAGACTTTAATGAAATCTCATCCAAAAGACAAATGATGAAGCAGAATGCCCCTTCTTGAAAATGTAACTTGCCGTTCTCGAGAGAATTTTTTAGGATGTTATAACAAATGAACAGAATATATGTGTGTGTATATGATATTTATGAAAATGCAAGGTTGCAGTCATCCTGTTGGAACATCTATGCCCGTATACCACAATTAAAAAAAGAAGTCAAAATTCAACTAAACAAAACAATAAAAGTGACGTAATATTTAATTATAAAAAAAATGAATTAATGTAAAATACTAAATCAAATATCTACATAAACTGACACATTTTGACAATGTAGTTAATTTAATTAATAATGACAGACAAATCAAATAACCAGTCAAAGAGACACATCTGAAGTATACTATGTGATATATGAATCATGTTTCTATATTTTTAATTAGAAGGGATTTAATAACAACTAAACTATGAATTAAGATCGAATGATTTATCTCAACAAGTCTACAGGTTATGAAATTAACAATTAATGGAATTGTTAAATAACTCCATTAATGATGAGAATTACGTTACATAATAATAATAATAAAAAATTGAAAATGAATGAATGTTTTTTGAAAATATTCACCTCAAAAGGTGAGCAGGAGCAGAAGTGGGAGACAAGCAGAAATTAACTGTGACGGGCAGAGAGGAGGAAGAAAGCATGTTAGAAAGATAGAAAAGATAGAGTGATGAGATAAAGAGAGAGAGATGACACATTGTAAGATTATACTGTGCAGTTTAGGGTGCCATTTCATCAACACTAGTGATGAATCAATGGCCCGATAAATGATTGGAAGGACCCACACACACAGAGAGACAGAGAGACAGAGACAGAGAGAGAGAGAGAGAGAGAGAGAGAGAGAGAGAGAGAGAGAGAGAGAGAGAGAGAGAGAGAGAGAGAGAGAGAGAGAGAGAGAGAGAGAGAGAGAGAGAGAGAGAGAGAGAGTATGGGTTCATCTTTTGTTTTGAGACCAGGCAGGGATTACCATATCCAGTCTTTTGTCCAAAGCTTTCTTTCCAGATGAATAGAGTACAACAGCAAATTCCTCATTTCTAATGAATGCACCCCAGACCCCCCATAAAGCCCTTCAGTTAGTTGCTGTGTTGCTAGCAGTTTGAAAGACTTCAGTACAGCTTTGCATCAGAATATTAAATCCCTGCCATATACATAGACCCTACAGGATACAAACACCTATACTGCGACTCCTTCACTGGAAATAGTTTGGCAGGAAGTGATAATTTTTTGTCCCAGAAAATTAATGGCTACATGTTTGTGAAGCCATGGTTACCAAAATGAGTTGTCATGAACTGCTGTGACATACAGTGCATTTCAAAACAACTTTTGAGAGAGTGCGTGGCATCAAACAAATAAGAACAACACGTTACAATAACTACATGCTCTAAAGCATTTGCAAAATTTATTTATCAATATTGTGCATTTTCATATTAATATTTTCATATTCTTATATATTCATATTCTTAGGGCCGGCCCGTGGCATAGGCGGACTAGGCAAATGCTAGGGGCGCCACTCAATAGGGGTGAATTTTTTTTAAAAACTTTTTTTACTAATACTATTTTAAAAACAGTAATTCAAAATACTACAAAATAAAGCAAAAAAAAAAAAAAAAAGTTACCTGATTGTGACGGATGGCCAAATTTACATGACATATTTTAGATTAGCATTATAGTCTGCAATAGATACAGTGCCAAACGGAAGGGAAGATGATAAAAGGGGATAAATGAATGAACAGTTTATCTAATTGCATAGTAGTAAGATATATAATTTAATAGCAGTTATTTTTACCTTAAACTTTAAGCTAACAATTGTTCTGAGTTCTCCAGAGGCCCCAGACAGTGTGATTTGCAACAATCACGTCAGTGTTTTTAGACGCATTCACTATCACTTTTATTAATTAATGTTTTACTCTACAGTTGTGCAGTTTTGAGGGGGATATATGGCATTTTTTAATTTATTTGCCAAAATTATTAATGATATTTATATAGGCTACAGGTTTAATAAAATTAGCAATGTTTTATGTGAAATTAACATTAAAGAAGACATTTTGCAGTTTCATTTATGGTGAAAACATGAAACGTGATAGTTTAGTGGAAGATTGCTGCCATCAACTGCAAAACAAACACTTTTGCTAGCGCTCAATGAATAGTTTGTGCATGAATGACATGTGGACGATGACATCACTGTTTTATCCAGAGCGGCTATATATACTGAATAAAATTATAAACGCAACAAAACTGTAAAGCTTTAAATCTGCCTTGAAATATTCTATATTGTAAAAAGCTGTAGGCTAATGTGTGTGTGTGTGTATATATATATATACATACATACATATATAGGATAAATAATCATGAACACAATGACAGGGCGAAATGGGCTGTGATGCATGGGGCACCAGGTAAAATCTTGCCTAAGGCAGCAAATTGGCCAGGGCCGGCCCTGCTTATATATATTCTTATATTTTCACTCTATCTTCACATATTCATATATATTCTTCATTGGTTCAGTATACAATGTATCAGCATACACACGGATCCTGTGTGTATATATGTATAAATATATCAGCAAGATTTCTTTCTGACAAAATTGTAAAGGCCCACCTTTGGGGAAAATGGGTGAATGACTTATCTTGCATAGATAGTTCTGACTTTAATTTTTTTTTATTATAAATGATATACTCTTTGTATATGTATTTTGATATATTAATAATGTATGAGCAAATGCTTGATGATTAAACAACTATTTACTCAAAAATTGCAAATCCTCTATAAATAGGTATAGTATAAAGTGTTACCCAATAACAGAGTGTAATGTGGTTTATGACTGGCTAGAAAATTATTAATGCATGTTTGGTCTTATAAACCAATTGAGAATAAACTATAAAAAAGTTAATCTTATCTATAATTTTCATTAAGTACTGTGGTATTATAGTTGTATATATTTTTCTTCTTACACTATAAAATTCAGACGGACTGACTTTTTTGTCCCCAAAAGGGAAATACAGGAAGTTAAATATAAATTGACACATTTGTATGACATACAACAACAACAACAACAACAACAAAGACAAAACACAAGGGAGCTGCTGTCATAGACAGATGTGTGTGGCAGAACCGGAGGAATACAACTAGATAAGTGGAACATGTTCATTTCAGACACCCATGAAAACATTCTCCATTTTGCGTGTCTGAATGGAAGGGGCTTATATACTGTATAAAGGAAGACTCTTGCCTAACAGGCTGATCAAATGTTCTCTAATGTGCTCAGGTCAACAGTACATGTGGTTTTCAGTGTCATTTAGAGTGGTGCTACAAAAGACTGATGCCTTTCAGTGCTTCTTAAAATCAGACTGCTGAGCTAGTGGCCAATTATGCCACATATATTAAGGTTTTTGCACAATATTTAGCAAGATCCAAATTCAACTTATTCAAGCTACTTATAATAGAAGTTTCTAATATCCCTTGAAAATTTCAGTAAGCACTTGAGAAGTTAAATAAGCAAGATTTGGTTGTTTTAAATGTAAAAACACTGCTTCTGGAAAGATTTAGGCAAAGCAGAGATGTAAATCATGGACATATAAACATATATCAACAGTCCCAACCCAAACATAATCCTCAACAATCCACCATATTTTCCACTGATCACAAATACTGTGAAGTTGCTTAAATACCTAAGGAGTGTATGTGATGTCGAAGGCACAAAAAATTTGAATAAACGATTAGGTGCGAACAGCAGTGTGTATTCAGGAGTAATAAAGTGTGAGGAGAGATTCTCTCTGTTTAAATAAAGTAATAAATTGGTATTCAGGCACCAGGGTTTTCATAATTTATCTGCTGTGTGAGAGCTGCTGATCATGTTGACTTAACATTTTGTCTGACATTTGGGTCTGACGAGCACAGCCATTAACTCTCTCAACATGCTACAAGAGACTCTCAAAGGGAGGACAGACTAGAGATATACACACTTGCGCAGATGCACGTACACAAATAAAAGTCTAAATTCACACCAAAGCAATTGGACAAAACTGGAGCGCATTTCCAAAGATGCTGAAACATGCACAAACACATTTGCATTTTGCACACATACACCCAGAGTCAATCAGAACTGGGTCTAGAAGGACGAGATGTCAAAAGACTCCAGCAACCAGCCACAAGAAGGACAATACACACAAATAGACTTATGCATTATCTGTAGAACTCAAATGAATGCATTCACTACCGAGGTCAAAACACTGACAATCAAATAAATGAAAATAAACATTTTCATTAAATACACTTCAAGTACTGGCTTGTTGGCTGCATATGTCATTTTTTCAATGGGTGATAGTGAAAATTATTTGTAGCTGCAAGATATAAACAAAGAGTAATAAACAAAGAGCCCATAATGACTGTCAAACTGTAATAGAGTTTTAACACATACCAAGAGTGCTTTATTTTTTAAAACAACTGGGTATTTCAGGTCCAGTTTGCAAAGGTTCCTGTGAAATCTTTCCCTTGCGTATCTCTTGTCTTATCTCGTGCGTACAGTATCTGTCAGGAAGCACAGACAGACATGGGACAAATTCACATGGGTTTTCCCTAGTAGTAATTATGATGGATCAAGGGAATCCAGACCTTATGATGTCAGATTCCTTTTGTTTTTCCTTTCATTCTTTGCCCTTTCTTTTGTGCATTACAGATCAAATATGAAATCCTGAGTGTTAAATGTTAAAACAGTGACTGAAAACGGGATGCAGTACTGCAGTCTATTCTGTTCCAGTTTATAAATGCTGAATTCCTGACACCAATGATGAAAATTCAAACGGTACTGCAAAACAACTGTTTTAGAATTTCAAAATGTAGCATAATTAAATAATTAAGTCATAACTAAAAGGCATGGTCAGTATTTTACAGCATTGTGCTGCATTCAGAATTAAATTAAGAGGGCTATTCTATCAGGATGCAGTTCTGCAATTTAAATTAAAATGGGGGGAAAAAACAAAGAAATTCATAGAATATTACTGTAATAAGTGTACATTTTTAACCTAGAATAGATTTGTTCAAATAAAAACTTGCCATGTTGAGTTGAAAAATCCTTGTCTGAAAGTTTTGAAGTTTGAAAGTTTTATAAACCTCACAAACAGATCCATCTGTTTGAAAGTCAGCTATAGAAATTTAGTTTTAAATAACCAACACTACCATTCCAAAGTTTAGGGTCGATAAGATTTTTTTTGTTTTTGAAAGACGTCCAATTCTGCATTTATTTGATAAAAAATACAGTAACAACAACAAATTCCTGTGGGTGGACCAATACAATTACAATTTCCACTCAAATAAAAGGGTCAATTAATCAAATTTGGATTTTGCCCAATCCTGGTATTGGTCGCTTCCCTAAAAAATATATACACCATGATTCACAAAGGAAGATGCATCCCTGCTATTTTACTCATCCAAATGGTAACAATTTGCATAGCCCTTCCTAAATAAATACTGGTACAAAACACCAGCAGACAAAAAGACAAATGAAATGGATGACATCCTCACATCACACCCATTTTAAACTAAAACAATATAGTACATATACTGTTTATTATAAATATAACAGTGATTTCACAAGGCCTGGAGACATCAGAGTCCATATTCACTAAAAGTTAGAAATGTTGTATATGTTTTTGTTTGATTTCTTGCTTTTGCATGTGTGTGTGTGCACAAATTTATTATGTGAACTGTGTAAAATGGGGGTTTAAGCCTTGAAAATAACTAATGCTGCAATCAAGGTTGTGTCACTATGACAGGATCTTCCCCAATGCGTCAGGAGATGATCAGAATAGCAACTAGAACGCAGTAGTGGAACGAGTTGTGTGTGTACGTGTGTTTGTGCATGTGTGCATGTCTGTGTTTGTGCGTACCTGCCACTCTGGCTAGCTGGGACGTGCTGATGTTTCGAGCATTGGGGCGCACTCGAAAGGTTACTGCTGGACCCAGAACCCTGAGAGACACAGGAGACAGAGCGAGAATGAGACAATAAGGAGAAAACAATTAAGAAGAGAGAATTCAGTATGCAATGAGTGTGATGAACAAAACTGTTGCAGCTTTGAGTCATAAACATAATTCTGTTGCAGACACAGTCAACTGCAGTACCGCAACTGCACAGTTAAAACATCCGATCACAGGGGAATATTGCGTTTTGGTTCATTTTCTCATGACAGATCTGTGCCGTTAGCTTCCCTTTCTGCTTTTGACATAAATTGACAAGTTTTCACTCCATGAAATAAATCCTCACGGGAAACCTGATGTTCTTAGAGTTGTCTAAAATGTTTAGTAGATTAACTCATTCAGCAAACAGGTCCAAATGAAAGAAGTAAAAGAAATCATTCTTTTAAAAAAAATGCTTACAGGCTCAATGCATTGTAAATGATTCTCTTTGCAGCATTTGAATAGGTGATCCAGAAATGTTGTGCAAATGCACGATGGCATTTAGTACAAATAGCATTTGTGATTGAGCCAAACAGCTGTCTGTGTGAGATCCGAGCAGCACTCCTCATTCATTTATCTATTCTAACAGAGAATCCTGTTAAGTATAATATTTTTTATGGCAAATTGTTCCTTTAAAGAAAATGGAAATTATTTTTTTTAAATGCTGAGTATACTCAAAATTGACACAGTTTAAACAAACTGTCACACATCCACTCACAATTAAAAAACACAGACTCAGGCAAAGGAAGAGAAGGATCTGTTAACTGGCACGCCACCATGACATCAAAAAAGACCTGTAGATTAGCTACTATTCATCTCGACATATCTGTTTATCTGTTTTAGATGACTAAAGCAGTGAATATGATGGTTAGCTCATAAACATGCAGTTGTCCAACAATGGATCTTCCTGTTTCATGCTTCTGAGGCAGATGCATTTTTCTGGGATGCAGCTCTGAAGCTGCTCCCACTGCCGACCAGGGTGAGGTGAGGGTCACAAATAGAGAGAGAAAAAAATGTGAAGAGGGGAGAAAAAGAAAGAGGTGGAAGACTGGAGGAATGGATCTGTCACCGGAACAAAATCCCATTCACACGTCAGCAGGTGGCCAAAGGCAACCTCTCATCCTCAGCAGAATTAACACACACAGACACCCAGATATCTGCTGGAAATAATAGTGCATCTAGTTTTTTGTGTATCCTTTCATTCTCATTATATTTTAAATTATTGTAAACCATGGCTTAATGTTAACTTATCAAGACACATTTTCATTTAAAAAAAAATATATACATAGTGGGAATAACAGATGATATGAGAAACAGCATAGCAATAATCTAATTAAAAAAAAAAAACATCTTGGGGTAAAACATTAAAGAGAAACCTTTACCTTACTTTAGTTTTAAGAATAAATGTTTTAAGATGAACAGTATTTTGTTTGTTTTGAAAAAGGAAAACTGTATGGTTAAAAGAGCTAATAATTAGATATGTATAACGTAATGTATGGTTTTGGTGTGTGTGTGTGTGTGTGTGTGTGTGTGTGTGTGTGTGTGTGTGTGCGTGCGTGCGTGCGTGCGTGCGTGCGTGCGTGCGTGCGTGCGTGCGTGCGTGCGTGCGTGTGTGTGTGTGTGTGTGTGTGAGAGAGAGATTATATACAATTATTATTTGCGTTAGCTGTAACAGGTCTTCATTTTTGTTGTCTGTGTAATGTGACAAAAAACACCTTGCACATTTGCCTGCCAGTGTCCTCATACATACACTTTACCTTTTTGATATATACAAAAACATAATTCCCCCTTACAAATATACACAAGCACCCTGGGAACATTATCACTCCACTTGTATGTACTTTCCCTGCACCAATTTTCCCCCATATTTTGCATTCTTCTGTATACCGGAACACACACCTCTGTTTGGCTTCTTTTCCCAGAGAATCTGGACATTTCTGGATGAAAACACTGACTGTCAGAGCTAAATAAACACAATGGCCCAGACTCCCGGTTATAACACCATCAGTGCTGATAAGCTATCAGTAAAATGCCACCATCGTCCAGTACACAGAGGGAGGGAAGCTATAATGTAACTGTACTGTTTCTGCTCAGCTTCGTTTGCACTGTGGGGGACAGTGTGGGATGAAGATGATAGGTAGACAGTGTGTGGGGTTGGGGGGATGTAGAAGAATTCATAAACGAGTGAGACAACAGAAGAGAGGTAGAATTAGTGTAAATGAATGTGCGTCTGTTAGCGTTTCAATGTGTATAAGAGAACAAGACCATCTGATTGCAAATCCACGAATGTACGTATGTGTTTTTCTGTGCCCCCTACTGCCTGCACACAGTACAGCCCTTACGTCATGTCTGGAGTTCAGAGAGGTGCTACACTGACTCTTTATGTAACTGCAACACAACGCAAAGCGCAAACATGGCAGCACCGCCTTTGGGTGAACGAACATTCAGTGTGTGCTGAATTTTCGTGATCTTTAACTGCTTTTGATCATACAAGCAGCATCTTGCTTCTCCACCATGTAGTCTGCTTGTGCACTGCGGTTTTCTGCTAGTCATTTCTTTAGTCCAAAATAATAAAGACATTATGGCATAATGTTTTATATAAAAGTGCACATCATCCAGTACACCTTTCCATTATGTCTGAGAAAAGATGAAAAGCAGGAGCTGACAATAGATACATTAGCAGGTACCTGTGTAAATAGATATGAGCCACTATTCAAGAGAGAAAATTACTCAAACACACAGACACAGCTCACCTGGATAGTTGTCAACCACACACAAATTTTAGTGAGACCTGAAAGGCATTTCTTTAGCAAAATCTTATTTAGAATTTATTCTCGCCACTTACTAATAGGGAAACAGAGGAAATCAATGAGTCCCTTGGCTAATGACAAAAATCCATCTTTCATAAACAAACTGATATACACTGCCATTGAAAAGTTTGGGGTTAGATGTTTTAAAAAATATTTTATAATTTTAAAGGGGTGGTATAATGCCCTTTTCACAGGATGTAAAATGTATTTGATGTCCCAAGAGTGTGTATGTGAAGTTTTAGCTCAAAATACCCCACAGATATTTTTATATAACATGTTTAAGTTGTCACTTTTTGAGGGTGAGTAAACACGCACTGTTTTGTGTCTGTTCCTTTAAATGCAAATGAGCTGCTGCTCCCGGCACAGAGGGCGGAGCTTCAACAGCTTGTGTCATTTTACCTCACACAGACATGCACTGAAAATTTCAAAAACTTTTATCCTTTTATGTTCAAACTGGAGTAAGATTATGTCAACAGAGTCAATGATGGAGAGACTCAAAAAGAAGTGACAACCTGTAGAATGCAACAGGACATTTCTGAATGGTTAGTTGATGAATTTATGTAGCTGATGTGTAGTTATCTTCTAGTCATTGATTAGCATATTCTGTCTTTATAATCTATAAATCGTGTTCTGGGGGCGGGGTTTATGTAAATTCTAGCGTGGGTGATGAATGTCATCTAGTCCCTACCAGCCGTTTATTGTGGTCTTTAAAAAGCAATTTCTTTAAAAGTAAATATCTCCCTTTGCTTTGAACTTTGAGCATTGTAACTTTGTAGATGTTGTTTATGCTCAAACATCAACATTACACACTAACTAAAGTTAGAAAAGTGAAATCATAATCAACCACCCCTTTAAAATATTAATAATAATTACATTTATATACCGCTTTTCTGGGTACCAAAGCGCTTTACATGGAAGGGGGAATCTCCTCAACCACCACCAATGTGCAGCATCCACCTGGATGATGCGAGCGCAGCCATATTGCACCAGAACGCCCACCGCACACCAGCTAAGATTATGCACTCCAGCTAAAAATTATGTATAATAATCTTACATTATGAATGTATGTACTTTCACTTTTGAACAATTTATTGGATCCTTTGGAAAAAAATGTTAGTGATCTTTTTAACCATAGGGTAATTATAATCCACACAACTACTTTTGTGTGTACAGTACATAGTTTGTTTCAAGAAGAAAGCTAAACCTGAAAAATTCCCTTTGAGGACATCTGATACATCCGTATTGATAAAAAAAACAATATAGATATAAAGTTAATTATGTTTTCATTTAGGGTCATAATGTGGATTTGGGTTAGATTATTCCAATTAACTGTACATAAAACAATCTGTGTATGTGTATGTAATAGTAATTGCATTAATATTTGTATTTCCTTTATCCCCGTATATATAAAGCTCCAATTTATTAATTGTGTGTGTGAAATGTAACCACAATAAGTTCCTCACTAAGATACAGATGTGGCAGAAAGCATTTGTTGCATTCAAAACAATTAAGCAGAAAGCTGTCTTTAATCTGTGCACTCAGAGAACATTGGCTATCATCAGAAATGTGCTGTAATTTAACTGAAGTTTACCACTGCAGGCAGGTCAGAATAACACACACCTACACATACAGAGATGCATTCTCTCTTATTCTCACTCTGAACCATTTATATAAAGCTTGAACTTTTATGCACAGAATTAAGAACACACTCATAATCATTGAGCTGTCACTTGAAAATAAGTACTTAGCCCAAACTGTACTGCGAAATGGAAAAACAAAACAAAACCACAGGTTGAGTGTTCCATTAGTGCCATTAGTGTGTCAACCAGCATGAGACTGTCTTCAACAAGTATGTTTGTATGTGTGTACTTACGAGAGTTGTAGAAAATCTGTTACATGAAGGCTGACTCTTTCAGCTAAGAGCTCCATGAGGTTCAGCCCCTGATCAGTGGACAGGGAACTATGACCAAAAAAGACAAAAAGGAGAAGAGAAATAGAGAAAGAATAATTATCTAGATTTGTACATTCTCACAACAAAATGTGGTGATATTGTTTTGTGGGTGGTTGCCAGAACGTTTACAAAAATGTTCTGAGTAGTTTTTAGAATGTTGCCATGCAGTAGCTAGGTGGTTGCTTACGGGCAGAAACTCAAAAAAGCCCTTTCTTAAGTCTCTGTTATTCTGGACTGACTGAGGCCTCTCCTTTACTGTAAGTCTATAAGATGTTTTTTAACCTGTTTTACTGTTGGTCAGGTGAAATCAAAAGTCCAATCTTTTAAAACAGTTATACATTTCTACTTAAACAAGCTGCTTCATTTTATGTACTGTATGATTCATGTCCATAGCGTAGCTACGCTAATATTAAGAGCTATAACATAGGTTCTCAACCTTGGGATTGCAGAAATTAATAAAAATCTTCTAGGAATAACATGGCAAAATCTGCAAAGTTGAACAATTTACATTTAAAACAAAAAGCACTTAATATAAAATAGTTGTATTAAAATGTGTGGTCTTCAGGCAATACATGAGATAATTTAAACATTAACTATACAGATCTGGGTGCTGCTGGATGGATGGATACCATATACAATTCAATATTGAAACATTGAACACAGCACACAGGAGGAATACAGAGAGGAGAGAGTGCATAAAACACATAGGGAATAGGACACAGGTGGCTTGCATGCTTTGATAAATCACCTGTATTTTCCAGCAATAAGGCAAACAATAAGGTGTAAATGGAATCCCTGTGAAGTGTGATGTCTTTATGATATGGCCATGCCAGCCCAAGTTAAAAACACACACACACACTCACTCACACATCAGAAAACACACAAGCCTAAAGAATGATAAGGATCCAAATGGAAGCGTATTCACACACGTGTCGGGGTGAGAATTAGAACATGCTAGAGTTCAGCAGTATTCCTGTTGCCTTTTTACACCTACAACTCCCTTCTATTACACACTTACACACTTTTAAATCTACTTCTTGAGATTATGCATTTCAGGTACTTCAAGTTAAATGGCACTACAGTAATTGTGCCAAAAACCTGGAGTGTCTGTGAGATAAATCAAGTTATTGGAGATGCAGTGGCTGTGTATACCATCATCCTTCGATTTGAGGGATATACTGTACACAACCCACATACACACACACACACACACACACACACACACACACACACACACACACACACACACACACACACACACAACAACAATTTACACACTGACACCAGTATACATGAAGAGGACGGCTGAGGGAAACCAAACAAATTGCAGTATGGAATACAGTAACATAAACTGAGCATGGAAACATAAGAGTGAAATGTGACAATGAGTGAAAGGCTCCAATCTGCATAGAAATTACAGTTTAACTGATTTTAAGCAACACCATAACCATGTACCACAGATGACTCCTAATTAACATGGTTAAATCAATGTACTTAAAGTTTCTATAAAACATACAATAATAGTATCTGTTATGAAAATGTAGCCCAAACACATTGGCCACAGAACGCAATTTAAATGATTTTATATAACAATCCGTTTTTATGCAATATTTTCTATAACAAATGTAAAATATTTAAGCATACAGAAGGAATAAATGTGACAAAGAAATTGTTTTAGGGTGTTTCGGGGGTGGAACGTTTTACGGCTTAGCACAGACATTTGTGAATACGTAGGCTCTGATGAAATAGCGGAATATGATATACTGCAAAATCATAAAAAAATTAAATGCTACATCAGTGACGAGTGATTTTGTGAAGTAAAACTTTAAACATGACTAAGGCAAAAAACTAAAAATGTCACACAAAACTGTAGACCTATAGTATAGTATATTACATGTTTGAATTTTTATATAAAAATATTCAGTACATATACACTACCATTCAGAAGTTTTTGGCCAGTAATATTTTTAAGAAATTGAAACTTTTATTCAACAAGACCGTATTAAATTGAAGAAAAGGGACATTAAATACATTGACAATAGCTATGTTTGTATTGATATCTTTTGTTTTCAACAGAATTAATTCATTCCGATTAATGAATCTGAACTTAGAGCTTACATGAACACTTCATAAAGTGATTGGGTTGATTTACGTGTTTATGCGTCACAATCTTCAAACAGGTTTTTTGACATGCACACACTGGACAAATATACAGAGTTTCCCGCTGTTTGCGCATACTAACCATTCTGCAACACTGCTTCTTTTCTTTGTTTTAAAAAGCAGACTTAATATTTATCTATTTCGGGTCCTGATTAGGATACGACAAGCATATGAGCCATTGTGCCATACTGCCTATATTTATCAATCAGTAAAAACCCCATGCCCGCACCCAAATCAGGCGTCTGTGGAGGAGAATCTGAAACAAGGAGTGTTGGGACGTTGTCCTGCTCCACTCCACAGACGATTAGTGGAAGGATTTTAGTATTACACGACAGTCATTTATGACACTTCATTGAACAACAACAACAGCTCGTTCCAAGCATCATACAGTACATCATTAAACCATCTCTACTTCATTGCACATGCGCAGTTCTTTCCAGTTTCGATTTTCAATCCGATCAAGTGTTTCCATATCCTCTCAAGCGGATTAGAAAAGGTTTAAATCAACCCCTTACAATCCAAATTAAATTTTAATTGGATTTGGCCAATTCCTTTCAATTGACATGGTTAAATATGACCTTTTTATTCTGACTGTGCTACTAGTATGATTACAATTGGATTATTAGGGTCCATGTAAACGCAGCTACTGTTAGAAAAAGGTTTCTATTATGGCTGGTTATTGACACAATTTCAATTCCCAAGCTTGTGATTCAATTTGATTCTGATTTTGATTTAAATCGATTGAATATCGATTAATTTTGATATATCTCAGGATCAGTACATGGCAAAACTAATGCTTTAAATTATACAGTCACTTGGTACCACATTACTATAATATTAAAGGTTAAAATTAACAGAGTTGTATATGATCACTTAGTGGCCGTTTGCACAACACTGTTTTTAACTAAAAACGGAAATCTTTGGCCATTCGTTTACACGACAATCGCTTTTTGGCGGTCTGAAAACACAAACTTTTGAAAACGGGTTTCAAAGAGCAAGTTTTTATGTGATAATAATTATGTTTAAACTCCACTTAATTTTTTGGAAATATAAACATTTAAATGGGGGCTCTCATAAAAATTTGACAGATTTATTCAAACATACATTAAATATTCATGAACATTAAAATATATAATGATAATTTAATATAGTTCATATATTTAGCATAATGCTTCTCGCTTCTCGAGTTAATTTTTCTAGCTGACTAATGAGTTTATGGTTGAAACACTGATTGAGCAATTACATGAGACATGATACGGATTTCAGTAAGTTACTTTCAACATACAAGTTCATTTATGTTTATTTCATGCTATAACTAGTAGTAAAGCAGAAGAGATGATCAGTTCATGTATCAATTGAACTGAGGTACTGCAGAATTCTGTCATGTCACATTAAAGAGCGCTAAAGGTATAATTGTTTGAATTACGCAATAAAATTGACAGAATTGGGAGAGATTTTGTTTCATATCAGAAATAACAAAGGACAAAGCTTATTCCAATTAACTGGATGGGAGGGTGATACAAAGTTATGTTCATTCGTCAACTGAAAACACCATAGACTAAAAGATCGATTCTTGGGGTTTAAGAATATATATCGGTTCATAAAAATAAAAATCGAATAAAATCGAGAAATCCCATCCCTAATTTCAATTAAATGCTTTCTATTCATCAAAGAATCGTCGGAAAAAAAAAACATTTATCATGGTTTTTACCAAAATATCAAGCAGCACAACTATTTTCAACATTGATCATTTGAAATGTTACTTGAGCATCAAATAATGTGAAACTCAAGACTGGAGTAATGGCTGCTGAAAATTCAGCTTTGCATCACAGGGATAAATTACATTTTAAAATATATTGAAACAGAAAACCGTTATACTAAACTGTAATTATATTTCACAATATTACTGTTTTTACTATATTTTTGGTGAAATAAATGCAGCCTTGGTGAGCAGAAAAAACTTCTTTCAAAAGCATACAGTAGATCCATGTATCCTACATGAGTGCAACCATCTTGTTACGTCTATGAAAGTGTTTCTATTCTTACTTACTCTTCAGTAATAATGTAGCCAAAGTCTCCGTCATGTGGACTTAAATATGCTGTAATATCCAACTCCACTCTCACACCTTTCTTTTCCACCTCCTCTTTCTCCACATAATTTTTTTGAGGCACTTTTCCTGGTTGAACCTCAGCTTTTACTTTTGGAGAGTCAACAGAACCGTGCATCCACTGTTCTACCTCAGCGTCCATCATTGGCTCTATATCCAAAGTGTCAGGTTCCATTTTCTTTCTCATCAGGTCCAGGTCTGTTTGCGTTGTCCGGCTCTGGACGTTCTCCAAACTAGCTCTCAACGGGCTTCCAGTGTTTGGCTGGTTGATGTATCCCAGAAAAGGCTCTTCTGCTTGGGGAGGACGAGCAGATCCATGGCCAGAGTTATGATCCAGAAACTCAAGCAGCTGGCTGATAAAACCTTTGTCCTGGAAACAGAAAATTACATGGGAATTCTATTCACTTCATCACTGAGATATATCATAGTCAAATGGATCTTTACATAAACAAATTACCTTGTCATCAGATTTAAGGCCAGTTTCTTCCGTTTGAATTTCTGTGAACATCATTTTAAATTATGGTAAAGATCATGGTTCTTGATTGATAAAAATTTTCAAAATGTAAGCGCTGTAACTGGGGTTTTAAAGCATGTGTAACAAGGACCTAATCAAATATTTATCTTTGTTAAGGGATTACTACCTTTATGTGTGGTGCCATCTTCTAGTTTCTCCACCTGATGTGACTCTTGACTGGGTTCCCTCTTCACCTCCACTTCATCCTGTGTGACTTCTCTACCTTTGACTCCTTCCACTCCATCAACCACCTGCAGGGCCTGAGTAATGGCCTTGGAGAGCTGGTCCAGGTCTTTTGGGGTTAAAGTATCCACATTGACGCTCTGACGGCCGAGCTGGTTAACCACTCCGTCAATGAACTTCTCTAATAGAAAAAGTTAAGATAGAAAAACTATCTAATAAATTTTTTGCAAGTGTACAAAAATCCTCCTGTAGCATCTGACATAAAACATATTTGGAGTCAGACTGTGTTTCTCATCTCTACCTCTTTCAGAGTCTCTTTAAGATTAAGGTATATTTGAATAATTGTGCTTTTTTTAAGTTTTGGGAAAGAAATGATCATAATGATATCAATGTTTCTTCAGTCCTTCAATCACAGTCACTTCATATCCAGAATATGGATGATTATAATGCAAAAACGTATCCCTGGCAACATACTATAATATGACCCTGATTCTCCTTGTTAACATAAAATTCAATTAAAGTTCAATTAAACATAATTTGAGAATTTAATTTCCTTGTTCATTTTTTTCCCTGGCTTTTTAAAAAATATATATAGAGAGAAGAAGCTCACCATCTACTGAATTAAGTGCCTCCTTGTAAGCTGGGCTGTTTGCTGAGGATTTGAAAAACAATTTTTCGATTTGGGGCTTTGGAGGTTGCTTGGAAGCTACTGGCAGTTTTTCTATTTTGGCAGCAGGAGTGCGCTGAAGGCTGAAGTAATGCAGCTTTCCCTGTGTTTGACCTTTACCGGGATCTTGTGCTCTCATGGGCCCAGCTTGATACCGCTGAAGCTCAGCAAGAGGGACTCCAGTACGATCCTGTTCAAACCCAGTGAAGAATGATTGACCTTGGGGAGGCTGTTCCACAATGGCCTGGAGATCAGGTCGGCCTTGTAGGAAGGAGATGTGGGGTGAAGGTGGCTTCTCTTTGAGCTGAATAAAACCCTTATGATTATGGGGTCCATTTCCCTTGTACTGGGGGGTAAAATGAAAATATGTAAATTAATTTAAAAAACAAACAAACATCATATTGTGAATTTTACAAAACATTTTGTCCTCTTTCCAAAATGATAATATGCATATGGTACCAATTTTTCAAGGAAATGTTGTAGTCAAAAAAATCATTATCAAAGGCTGATCAAAGACAATAATGTTTAAAGGGCATGGAAATACAATCCATGAGTGTCAGCCTCCCTCTTTTTGCTCTGCATATTGTTCTGCTCTATTTAAGAGATTATATAAAACAATTATATTCTTCCGACCCCAGCAGAATGGAAGGCCAAACTGACTTTAGAACAGCAGGGTGGGCTTCGATGAATAAACCACCATATACACACACGCTGGCTCCAAAAGCACTGCAGGATACTAATGTTCAATAGTGCAGTGAACTTTTCAACTCGCACAACATCAATAACAACTGCTTGGTGATGTTGTATGGGTACCAAGAAGTTTCTACCTCACATTAAATGTCCTTAGTAGCTATGAGCTTGTCTGCCAGTAGTCTAAAGAAGTGCAGATCACTTTGAAAACAACCTATCCACGTATGCATGGTAGTTTATGTCCAATTGTTTACAGTCCAAAGCTGAAGTTAAGACCTTTCAGAAATCAGTTCACTTTTAAGGACTACTTCCATAAAGTCAATTTGCATCCTTATATTTCAAGTGATATGCAAGTATACAGCTTGTATACTTATTCATATATATTATTGTTAGAGATTTACCTTCCAAACCACTTGCTGCCCTTGAGGACTCTGTTTGAAGGAGGCAACATCAGAAGGCAGGAAACCTTGAAGGTACCTTTGCAGTGCCCTGCTCACTTCTTCTTTCTGAGCCTTTAGCTTCCTGTTGCCATTGAGAATGTTTAAAATACAGTTCAAAATAAACAGATTTCAGAAGAAAAAAAGTGCCTAGAATACAAACCTGTCCATATAGGATTAACACTTTAATATAAGGTTCAATTTTTCAACATTAAATAATGCATTAGCTATTAATTAACAATACTTTTGCACTATTTATTAATTTTGATTAAGGTTTATTTGTAAATATACTATTATATTTTGACATTTTAAGTAGTATAAATCAACATTAGTTAATGAATTATGAACGAACAATAACTACAAAAAAGTTTCCATAAACATATTATTGTCACGGAGACGTAACACAACAGAGGATTTAGGAGCTCACCTGGAATTGCCATTGAAACGAGAAAAGGTGTTTGTAAATCCTCCAAGAGGAACCTTGGGTAGTTGTGAGAGCTCTTTTGAAATGGCCTCCTGAGTTGTGTCATCCAGCCAAGTATATCCTATAATAAAAGGGACAGAGAGAACCATATAGTAGTATATACTAACACATTGAATCATTAAAAAAGACCCAACAAGAGAAACTATTTTAAGTCACCATCATGGTTAAAACACAGTGCTGCTCATTCTACCCACCAGCAGAACGTTAAATAACTTGCTGCTGATATTCAAAGTATTCACGTTAATTAGTCCATATCTTTTCTTGCAGACTAAAGACAGTAATCTAAAGAATTTGTGTAGGTACCTCATGAGAGCACTTCACTCATTCATCTGAATTTACCATTTATAAAAAAAAAATCACACATTCTAAGAAATGTTAAACTTCTGGTCAACATCAAATCAAATTCTGCATCTCACCAAGAACAAATGACCAGGAATGAAACCAGGCTGCATTAGGCCAGGATCAATATTCTACCATCTCACAACCCACTGTCTTCAACTCAATAAAAATACTAACACTTCTGAATTCCAGGGAGGAGAAAGATAAATAGAAAAACACAGAACTAACGCGTTAAATCCCATCTTGTGCATTCTAAAGACGTGTTCATTTAGCTTTCATGCAAATGTCACCCAATCAGACATACTTGAGATTGTTCACCACACTAAGGGACACAGGTATGCTGTGATTGAATGGATGGATGGAAGGAATGCCATTAACCAGCCACAGATGCGTATCTCCTAAGGAGTATCTCCTTAAGCCCCTATAGATGTGACATCTTTAGCCTTCTACTAGCCTCCGACACTTAGTCCTGTTAATCTGTTTTCTTGGATACCTGATGTGTGGGGTTGAGAAGGGGGGACTGAACAATGTAAATCATTTATTTACATATAACTCTAAAAAAGGCAAAAGTCAGAGCCTTGCAGTGGGGGCTCAGCTCAGCTGGCTTTCAGTTAAATATCATCTGCCACCATCTGTGGATTCTATACATCACCGCATAGCATGCTGGATGAAGAAGAGAGAATGTCACATTAGAGATGCTGTGCCTTTTTGAGGATTCGAGATTACATGTTTAATAATATAACACTGAAACATATATTTTTAAAAAATATATATTTCTTATCTAAATTCCCAAAGAAAGTGTTTGCTAAGTAAGTTCAATAACCAATAATAACATGGATGAAACATAAAAAGTGTATCATGACAATGCTTAAATTTAAAGCATACAGTGTTAACAAAAATGAGAAAATATAATAAAAGGGGTACAAGCTAACCAGCGGTGCATTTCCCAAAAGCATCGTTAGCCAACTATGGTCGCAAGTTCCGTCGTTATCAGCACAGGTCAACGAGTCGGTGTTTCCCGAAACCATCGTTCCAACGAACATTCGCAAACAGCATTGCAAAGTTGCTCTCGACCTGTGGTTAGGAGCGTAGTTTCTTGTTTGCATGACATGTGGACTTAATAAATCCTTATTGTGTGCCTAAGCAATCTGACATTCAGTACAATTTATATCTTTTATTTAGAATACATACAAATGTCATTTACGTCTTTTAGTTTGTCAAGAGATTTAAAGCACCTTTTTTGAAGAGTGTGCATGTGCGAACGTGCGCTAGTAGCCTACGTAAGAACCAGCCTATGATTGAATCGGGAATTAAGCTAAATAACTGAGAAAAATAAGGGATAGTCTTTAGATGCTATGTCCGTAATTTTTAGCAAAACATCTAGCATTAATTCGATCTCAAACAGATTAATTAAACTTTATGAGTTATTACTCCGCCACCAGCGTGACATCTTTAACCAACGCTGTTGAACTACAAATTTGCGACAGTACGGTTTCGGAAAACAGTCGTGACTAGCTAGTTGATTTCTTCAACGATGCATCATACTGTGGTAGTTAAGCAGCGAGTTACGTCGTAGTACGGGAAACGCACCCCAGAGTGTCTAAGTCACGTCGTGAATCCATTCATTCCATAAAACTAAATCGCAAACTATGAATAACTAAAGCATAAAGAGAGTACTTTGTTATCTATTCATTTAAACCTGTATCAACATTTTAAATGTTTGAATATTTGGTTCAATTTGGTTTTAATTTTGACAACTAACATGTTATTTTTGCCGATTAAAAATGCCATTTTAGTCAAAACTGACTAAAAATAATTAATATGACTGTAAAACGGTTTGTTGATAAGGGAAGGAGGCAGGGAACCAGCAAACCTTAAACATAACTCAATAATAAAATAAACATAAAGAAGAAAAATAAAGTAAAGCTATATAAAGCTCATACAGTGATGTGAATAAGTTAGGACACCCATGCTAAAGTTGCCTAAAAAGAGGAATAAAAAATAATCTTTTGGAAATTGATCTTAATGCCTTAATTAGAAAAATGAGGAAAAATCCAATCTTTAAGGACACCAATTTTCTTTGTGAATGAATAATGTATCATAAATAAATAAATGTTCTTCCTTAAAATACAGGGTGCATAAGTCAGGACACCCCTATGTTAAATTCCCATAGAGCCAGGCAGATTTGTATTTTTAAAGGCCAGTTATTTCATGGATCCAGGATAATATGCATCCTGATAAAGTTCCCATGGCCTTTGGAATTAAAATATCCCCACATCATCACATTCCCTTCATCATACCTAGAGATTGGCATGGGGTACTTTCCATAAGATCATCTTTCAATGCAAATCAAACCAGCTATTAGGCTAACTGAAATAAAACCATGCCAATCTCTAGATATGGTGAAGGGTGTGTGATGATGTGGGGATATTTTAATTCCAAAGGCCAAGGGAACTTTATCAGAATGCATATTATCCTGGATCCATGAAATAACTGTCCTTAAAAAATAAAAATCTGCCTGGCTCTATGGGAATTTAACATAGGGGTGTCCTGACTTATGCACCCTGTATTTTAAGGAAGAACATTTATTTATTTATGATACATTATTCATTCACAAAGAAAATTGGTGTCTTCCTCATTTTTTTAATTAAAGCATTAATATCAATTTCCAAAATATGTTTTTTTATTCCTCTTTTAGGCAACTTTAGCATGGGTGTCCTAACTTATTCACATCACTGTATAAGCTCCAACATAAAGTATAGGCCTGGTCCTCTCTCGTCCTTCACTGTCGTCACTCCTCCTTTTATCCTTCAGGAGCTCCTCTGTGGGGCCTCTGGTTTGGGGTGCAGGTGACGCTCATTAGTAGAGGTGTGCACGAATATTTTAATATTCGATCTGTAATTATTATTCGAAAAATAAAAATACTGTTTGAATTTTACTACGTTGTTTTGCTGGCAGTAAATGCTATAAATCCATAACAAATCCCAAACACCAAAACTTGCAGATATAATTAAATTTACTGGGTGGCGCTGTGGAGCATGTATAACTAGTTTATAGTTTTTGACCATACTGTATAATGTCGTTGTCTGCGTTGTCACGAAGTTTGGAATTACTTGGAGGGAAATGATCTTACAAAATGGAATTACGTTACTTTTAAAACTGAGTTATCAACACCACAATGAGAAATCACATGAAATCCAAACACCAGTCGAATGAGGAAAGACAGCTGTTCATCACTGCATTCACGCCTGCAGGTAAGCGCAGCTGTAACCCGAGTGATCCGAGATGATGACACAGTTGGTAGTCAACCAGGGGTGCGTTTCCCGAACAATGATGTAACTCGCTGCTTAACTACCATAGTACGATGCATTATTGAAGAAAAAAACTAGCTAGTCACGACTGTTTCCCAAAAACATATTGTCGCAAATTTGTAGTTCAACCACGTTGGTTAATGATGTCACGCAGGTGCTGGAGTAATAACTTCTTTTAATTAATCTGTTTGAGATCAAATTAATGCTAGATGTTTTGCTTTAAATTACAGACATGGTATCTGAGGGCTATTTCTCATTTTTTCTCAGTTATTTTGCTTTATTTCCAGATTCAATCATAGGCTCGTACTTTCTTAGCTACTAGAGCTCATTCGCACATGCACACTCTTCAAAGACGACGCTTTAAATCTCTAGACAAACTAAAATACGTAAATTACATTTGTATGTATTCTACATAAAAGATATAGATTGTACTGAATGTCAGCTTGCTTATTTGACTTAAGATAAGGATTTATTGACTCCACATGTTAGACCTATCACTTCTGCCACTAAAAATTGCTTTATTAATAATCTTCATTATCAGTTTCATCATCTCAGCATCCCAGATATCTTAGAAGAACTCGATATTGCGACAAAAGAAGATCAAAGAAAATAGTCCAACGCCGTGGTACAACGAGCACACTCAGGCCCTAAAGAGAGCAGCCAGAAAAATGAAGAGAAACTGGAAAAAAACAAAACTAGAGGTATTTTGCATTTCATGGATGGAGAGCTTGATTGCATACAGAGAGGCCTTAAAAACTCCTAGATCTGCTTATTTTTCAACCCTATTAGAAGAAAATAAACTAAACCCTAGGTATTTATTCGAAACAGTTGCTAAACTGACGAAAAAAAAAGTTTCAAGACCATGAGTTTGCAAGCAGCACAACAGTAATGACTTTATGACCTTCTACACTTATAATTTATAATACCAGGAAAAAATTATAACTATGCAAACGTCTACTACAGTACCGCATCAGACAGTGCATTGTAGTCTCACTGACGAAAAATCCGATTCATTCATTGCTATAGGAGAGGAAGAATATTCTAAACTCGTTAAATCATCTAAATCGACAACATGTATGTTAGACCCTATCCACTTTATTCTTTATTTATTTGGGCTATACATGTGTTGTTGTTGGTTGTTTTAACAATTCAAAGAAGATAAAAAAAAACTTTTTAGAAACTGAGTGCTTTGAGCATAAGATAAAAAGGAGAGAATGCCCATGTCCGGTTCCGAATCAGCTAATATCCAAATGCCAGAGATTAGACGTTTTTGGTTAGCTGCGCTAAAACTGAAGCATCCACCGAAACATGTGTATGTCTGTTCACACCATTTTGTTGACAAATGCCTAATACGTTACCAGTAGGGATGGGCATTTCAAGCAAAAATAATATTCGAAGATCGCTGGGTATTATTCAATTATTATTTGAAAATCGCACCCCTCCATCACATGCACGCACACATGCAGGTATAGGCTACACACCAGAGCATGTGAGCAAATCGGAGCGGTGTGACGCTTAAATATACAGTGATGTGAATAAGTTAGGACACCCATGCTAAAGTTGCCTAAAAAGAGGAATAAAAAATAATCTTTTGGAAATTGATCTTAATGCCTTAATTAGAAAAATGAGGAAAAATCCAATCTTTAAGGACACCAATTTTCTTTGTGTATGAATAATGTATCATAAATAAATAAATGTTCTTCCTTAAAATAGAGGGTGCATAAGTCAGGACACCCCTATGTTAAATTCCCATAGAGCCAGGCAGATTTGTATTTTTAAAGGCCAGTTATTTCATGGATCCAGGATAATATGCATCCTGATAAAGTTCCCTTGGCCTTTGGAATTAAAATATCCCCACATCATCACATTCCCTTCACCATATCTAGAGATTGGCATGGGGTACTTTCCATAAGATCATCTTTCAATGCAAATCAAACCAGCTATTAGGCTAACTGAAATAAGACCATGCCAATCTCTAGGTATGGTGAAGGGTGTGTGATGATGTGGGGATATTTTAATTCCAAAGACCAAGGGAACTTTATCAGGATACATATTATCCTGGATCCATGAAATAACTGGCCTTTAAAAATAAAAATCTGCCCTGCTCTATGGGAATTTAACATAGGGGTGTCCTGACTTATGCACCCTGTATTTTAAGGAAGAACATTTATTTATTTATGATACATTATTCATTCACAAAGAAAATTGGTGTCTTTAAAGGTTGGATTTATCCTCATTTTTTTAATTAAAGCATTAAGATCAATTTCCAAAAGATAATTTTTTATTCCTCTTTTTAGGCAACTTTAGCATGGGTGTCCTAACTTATTCACATCACTGTAAGTAAAAAAAAAACTAAACATACGTTTTATATTTATGTTTCACAATGTAATGTTTTTTTTTAATTTCATCTATGTTGATTATATGAAAAGGGAACCGCATGAGATGAGTCAGATAGGATCAAGATGCCCATACATGATCAGAAAACATTTGGAATGGGTCAGACATGATTTTGACCACTTAAGTTTTGTTTTTGTAGAAAGCCTTTCTTTAAAGTTAATTTCTTTTAGTATAAATTGTATCTTCATTTTAATCAATGTTTCATCAACAAATTACCTGGAATAATAAATAAGAAGCAAATATAGTAGACAATATAATCAGGTCACGGAGGTGCTGGCGCGTGAACTGGAGCACGTCTCATTAATCAACCGGAACTCAGCGTATAAGATTTGCCTCAAAGACCTGAGAAGTATATATAGGCCTATAGAAAGCTTAAAATGTCTACTTTTAAACAAAATAATAAAAAACGAACAGAAATGGGCTGCTCTCTGCTTAATTCGTCTGAAGTGTGCATTTCTCTCTATGGGAGCGTTCACTACTGCGAAGATGGCGAGTCTGCATCGTCAAATTTATCTTTGCAGTCGACACCGACAGAAAACAGTAGTTTATTAATAAACAATTCATGTTTCATTCATGCATAATCATTACTTTTGCCGGTTTTTGTGGCAAGCTTATGCGTGCGTTCAGATGCGGAATAGGCAATATATTAGGCTACGACAACGCTCATTATGGTTTAGCATTCTCTCCCATATAGTATAACATCCAACCCAACTTCAGTCATGCACGGGCAGCCCTACTTTTTTCACATATTTTCTAACCAGCATATCACTGCCGGCATTCTGAGCGAGCGGCGCTTAATCTTCATAAAGCTTCGAACCGGAAAAGGACAACCGGCTTCCGGTTCAAACCCGCTATGAATCATGGGTAACTTCGCTAACCAGGAAAAAGGTGGATACCGACTAAACTATTGAAAGAAATGCTTCCAGAGGTCATAGATCTTGCTGATAATGACAGAACTTGTGACCATAGTTGGGTAACAATGCTTTTGGGAAATGCAGCACAGAATTTCCGCCTATTTGATATAGAATCAAAAGTTAAAAATAGAGACGACAACAATATAGCTGTCACGGGTAGGTTCAGGGAAGACAGAAGATGAGGGTCGATTCCAAACTTAACTTAATGATAAGGCACGGGAGACAGGCAAACAGATGCAACAGCGTGTAAACACGTAACATGGAGCGTATCACACAAACAATACCGGACAAGGAACAGAAGACAGGCAGGAACTTAAATACACAATGATGATGACATTAACGACAGGTGGCTGTGAGGAAGGTGATTAGTGTCCATGGGAACAGATTGTGGCGGGAAACACAGACAGGGAAACACATGTGAGAAAATCCAAAACAAACCGAAAGTGACTGAGCCTATTGGTGACATAACGCCCCCCTCCGGCAATGCGCGTCCTCGCGCCGTAACGCAATGACGGAAGGAGGACCGGAGGAGGTTCTGGCGGTGGATGAGGTGAAGGTGAAGTGCGGGAGAGAGGCTGGAGTGGCAGGATGGTGAAGGGATGACGACGATTCACTGACAGCACAGATGGAGATGGCCAGGTGGCACAGAACCATAGCCGTCCAATACCGGCAGCCCACGACCGAGTATAGGGAGGGAAGAGACCAGGTGGTAAAGCGGCTGACGCCAGCTGGGAGATGACCGACGGAGACTCGGCGGCACGATCCATCGGCGCAGACAGAGAGCCGGTGGACTCCAATGACGTCGCTGCACAGGGAGACCGAGGCGACATCGCGGTGACAAACGGCAGAGGTGGAGCCAGAGTACCGGAGAGCAGAGGTGGAGTCGGACTGAGGGAGGACAGAGGTGATGCCGAGGGGAATGAGGAGCCCGCTGTAGCCGAAGGGGTGGAGGGACAGAGCTTAGCGGACGGACCGTAAGTCCTTGGCGGAGTCAGAGTGATGCCTGACCAAGGAGGAGCCGGCGGGGCGAGGGAACTCGATGTAGCCATCAGCCGAGGGTCTCTGGTGGAGCCGCGGGTGGGAGGATCCAAGACGGAGCCGCGGGTGGGAGGATCCAAGACGGAGCCGGCAGGTCGACAGGCTGAAATGGAGCGCAGAGGACCGAGGCTGGAGGCGGAGCCACGAGATCCTCATGCCCGGGTGCTGCGGATGGCGGGCTGACCTGCGACTCAACGTCAGGGGTCTCCCCAGTGACGATGCAGGGATGCGAACAGCCAGCAGCGGTGGGGCTGGAGGACTGGCTGGGCTTAGATGTTAAGTGGTATTTGACAGGTTGATGACAGGGCAGATACAGTCACTGGAAAGGTCTGAAGATGATGAAGATGCAGATGACGGGTGGGATAGGGTGGGAAACTGTGTTCCTTCAGAAAAATGTATCAGCCAGACCTCGTGTTCCGTCGATTGGGTTCCCTCGTCTACAGATGTCGTGGGCCCACACCCCTGGTCAGACTCCTGTTGGAGCTCCTCCTCTGGGGCGAGGGTCAGCTCTGTCCTCTTTATCTCTGGCTGGCACGTCGCGGCGGGTGGTAGCTCTCCGTCTGGGGGGGCACGCACGAGTTCTCCGCGGTCGAGGGTGGTAATCTGGGCTCTGGGTCTGGCTGTGTGCTGGATCGGGGTGCGACGCTCACCAGCCACCTGATGACTCCAGTTCAGGTTAGAGGTGTCTGAGAGGTCGATATGCTGATGGAAGTTAGCCCCGATCCAGAACAGGTTTTTCAGGGTTTCTTCATCGAGGGGGCTAGTGACTGCAAAAACGTCTCTGGTAAATGATAAAAAGATTAAATCTATATTATCCATTTTAGTTGGTCCGGTATTCTGTCACGGGTAGGTTCAGGGAAGACAGAAGATGAGGGTCGATTCCAAACTTTCTTTAATGATAAAGCACGGAAGACAGGCAAACAGATGCGACAGCGAGTAAACACGTAACATGGAGCGTATCACACAAACAATACCGGACAAGGAACAGAAGACAAGCAGGAACTTAAATACACAATGATGATGACATTAACGACAGGCAGCTGTGTGGGAGGTGATTATTGTCCATGGGAACAGACTGTGGCGCGAAACACAGACAGGGAAACACGTGTGAGAAAATCCAAAACAAACTGAAAGTGACTGAGCCTATTGATGACAATAGCCTATATTTCATATTGTAGACATGGGTGGACAAGAGAAGCCTATTACTCAGGGGAACAGCGCGATAACAAACAAACAAACAAAACATACACCAAAAGACCATCATAGGCCTATCTCGCAGAAAATAAATTAGGAGCAATAACGCTGATTATTTTTACTATTGTATTGGGAATGAGACGAATGAAGAGCGCTTCTCTCTCATGTGAGCGAAAACACTGATTGCTGGACAACCGAACTTCTGGGCTTTCTAGTAAATTTGTGGTCGAGTGGTATAACTTAGGTTTCCCTTTGTCAGTCACTATGACGTACGTCTTACTGACAAAATGGGGATATCGCTTGAGAGACCAATCTACTTCGAGTGTAAACTAAACGAGCCAATGCACATTGGCATGTGATAATTGCACCAGCTGCTGTGCATCGCAGCGCGAGCAAATAATGAGCAGCAGGTGCGTCGCATCTTTGTCTTTTCGCTTCGGAGCCAGACGGTGAATGCTGTTCCTGCTCTGCAATCTTATCTGAGATTGTTTTAACAGTATCTTCCCGTATACTTACCCCCAGTGCCCAGTAGCGCGAAGGACCCGTTCTTAGTGTCGGCTTGCAATGCCACTCCCGCCCTGCTGGGCCGGATACTTATGTACTTACTTTCCCTCGACAGAGTCCGCTCTGTCGTCTCTGCTGGTGTTCTTTCCCCCCTATAACTAGGCTGGAACCACCCCAGAGACTGCCATATGTTGTACTACCCTGCTCGGCTAGTCTATATGTGTAACCGTCACAGTGCCTCCCTCCGGGGTAGGATGTGGCTTCCGCAGCGTCCTCTTCTCCAAGCGCAAGCTTTCCCAGCATTATCCAATAAGTCACACTGAGT
This sequence comes from Siphateles boraxobius, assembly GCF_051911475.1. Taxonomy (NCBI): domain Eukaryota; kingdom Metazoa; phylum Chordata; class Actinopteri; order Cypriniformes; family Leuciscidae; genus Siphateles; species Siphateles boraxobius. Next base: position 29,865,088 of record NW_027508734.1, on the reverse strand, counting down.
GGGTCTTGCAGAACAGCAGTGACTGACCTTCTCTGCTTAGAGCTTCTACTTTCTGCACAACACTGCGGTCAAGACAGGAGACTCAAGCGGAGCGCTGGAAAGGCCAGCAACAGTGGCGTGTTGGTAGATATCCCCATTACGTCAGTCAATTACGTACGCCATAGTGACTGACGAAGGGGAACGTCACCTCATACATAACCGAGACGTTTCAATAGTTTAGATGACACTGGTTCAAATCCCGAACAAACATGGGCTACTGTAATTTTTTTTTTATTATTAATGGAGAGAGTTTTTTCTAGTTCTAAAACTCTGTTACACTATATAGTTTTTTTGTTTTTTGCTTATAGTTACAAAATAAAATGACTATGCATTTCCATTTTACACTATCTACTATGCAGTCTAACTACTTTACACAAAAATTATCCAACAGAATGACTGAATTTAGATTTGTATAATAATTCCAATTGTAATTTCAAAAGCAGTTCTGTTAAAACAGCAAGAAAAAAACTGTATATGGGGTTCCCTATGCAGAAAGAGTTTTTAAAAATATGGTTGTAAGACGGGGATTTCCATTTGGTCTAAATATCCCTGCAAAAATAATTTGCTGAATTATTAGCCCCCCCCCCAAACCATTCTATAAATGTTATTTAGTTTAATAGCAGCACGAAATACCCACTGTGGTTCGAGATTTATTTGAATAAATAAAAATAAACGCCCTCTGCTTAATTCACTGTAGTGAAGGTTCAGTGTTGGTGTGATGGAAGAACATAAACCTTGTTCAAGTTCAGAGAACACTCTTTCCACAATTTAAAAATATCACTCTTTCCACTATTTAAAATATCACTCTTTCCACTATATCAGGCAACACTCTTTCCACTTTCAGCGCTCAGCTCGCGTGTCGTGCACGAGTACCAGTCCTTCTCTCTCCGCTCTCTTGCACCAGCCGGCTTTTATGCGGTCTCCCCACGCCAATTACTGCAATCAGAGACAGGTGTTCGTCATTTTGCACTTGACCTACTTACTCACCGCTCGGCTCCGTCGTTGCTCTCGCACTACAGACTTCGGTGAACCCAGCCCCCCTCACCACATACCCCCACCGGCCGACTCAGGCCGGGGAGCCGTCCGGCCTGCAGCCTCCCCCTCTCCCCCCTCCTCCTGGAGAGGAAGTCAGCCACAACCATCTGTGCACCCGGCCTGTGGATCACCTTGAACTTAAAAGGCTGTAAGGCTAGATACCAACGGGTGATTCGCGCGTTGGTATCCTTCATGCGGTGGAGCCACTGCAGGGGAGCGTGGTCCGAACAGAGGGTGAACTCTCAACCCAGGAGGTAGTAGCGGAGGGTGAGAACGGCCCACTTGATGGCTAAAGCTTCCTTTTCAATGGTGCTGTACATAGTCTCTCTCTTCGAGAGCTTCCGACTAATGTACAGCACCGGCCGCTCTTCACCCTCTATCTCCTGGGACAAGACTGCGCCCAGCCCTCTGTCCGACGCGTCAGTCTGTAGCGAAAAAGGGAGAGAAAAGTTAGGAGCCTGTAAGAGCGGTCCGCCACATAGAGCAGCCTTTATCTGAGTAAAGGCCTGCTGAAACTGCTCCGTCCACTGGACCGTATCTGGTGCTTCCTTTTTAGTCAGATCAGTCAGCGGGCTAGCAAGGTCCAAATAATTAGGCAGAAACCTTCTGTAATATCCAGCTAGCCCCAGGAACTGTCTAACCTCCTTTTTGGTCTTAGGTCTCGGACAGGTCGCAACTGCTGCGGTCTTATCAATTTGGGGACGCACCTGTCCATGACCCAAGTGGAAGCCCAGATACTTAACTTCCACGCGCCCAATTGCACACTTCTTTGGGTTGGCCGTGAGCCCCGCCCCTCGCAGCGTCCTGAGGACAGCTCGCAAATGCTACATATGCCGCTGCCAGTCGTTACTATAGATGATAATATCATCCAAGTAAGCAGCGGCATATGCAGTATGCGGCCGGAGAATTCTGTCCATCAGGCGCTGGAAGGTTGCGGGAGCCCCGAACAAGCCGAAAGGAAGAGTAACAAATTGGTGTAATCCAAACGGCGTCGTGAAAGCCGTTTTTCTTTAGATATTGGAGATAAGGGGATCTGCCAATACCCTTTTGTCAAATCCAGTGTCGAATAAAATCGAGCAGTACCGAGCCGATCAAGTAATTCGTCAACCATTGCATTGGATACGCATCGAATTTCGACACAGCATTCACCTTGCGATAATCCACACAGAACCGGACGGAGCCGTCGGTTTTAGGCACTAAAACTATCGGGCTTGCCCAGTCACTGTTGGATTCTTCTATTACCCCCATATCCAGCATAGCTTCTAATTCATCCTGAACTATTTTCTTTTTATGTTCAGGTAAACGATACGGCCGGCTGCATACTATTACGCCCGGTTCGGTCTCAACGTGGTGCTGAATGAGATTTGTCCGACCAGGTAGGGGCGAGAACACATCAGCAAATTCTGCTTGTAAATTATGTATGTCAGTGATTTGGGACGGCGAGAGGTGGTCTCCACCAAATGCCAGAGCGAGAGATTGGGGTTTTGAACTCGCTTCTGGACCGAGATCCTCCTCCCCACTTACCACCGTCGCCAGCATCACTGACTCTGCCTCATTCCATTTTTTAAGGAGGTTGAGGTGGTAAATTTGATGTGCCCCGTCCCTATCTGATCGTAGAACCTCATAGTTGAGGTCCCCGACTCGCCGTGTGACCACAAACGGCCCTTGCCACTTCGCGAGTAATTTGGAGCTGGATGTGGGGAGCAATACAAGTACTTTATCTCCCGGTGCAAATTTGCGTAGTCTAGCCACCCTGTTGTACAGCCGACTTTGCTTGTCCTGAGCCTTTAACAAATTCTCCATAGAGAGCTGCCCCAAAGTGTGGAGTTTTGTTCTCAGGTCCAAGACATACTGAATTTAGTTTTTGCTATTCGAAGGTCCGTCCTCCCAAACCTCTCAAAGCATGTCCAGCACCCCGCGGGGCTGACGCCCATAGAGAAGCTCGAAGGGAGAAAACCCCGTGGAGGCTTGGGGGACCTCGCGTAGAGCGAACAAGAGGGGTTCTAGCCACTTATCCCAATTTTTGGCATCTTCCCGCACGAACTTAGTAATCATGGATTTTAACGTGCGATTAAAACGTTCCACCAAGCCGTCTGTTTGTGGGTGATAGACGCTGGTGCGGATCGATTTAATGCCCAATAATTCGTTCAGTTCGCGAATAGTGCGTGACATGAACGCCGTGCCTTGATCGGTGAGAATCTCTTTCGGGATTCCCACCCGGGAGATTAATTGAAAGAGGGCACTCGCCACGCTTTTAGCGGAAATATTGCGAAGCGGCACTGCTTCTGGGTATCGCGTTGCATAATCCACCAGGACTAATGCAAAGCGATAACCCCGTGCAGATCGTTCTAATGGCCCGATGAGGTCCATTCCAATTCTCTCGAAGGGGACCTCCATTAAGGGAAGAGGGCACAAAGGTGCTTTTGGGTTGGCCGGTGGATTCACCAACTGACATTCGCGACAAGACGCGCACCACTTGCGCACATTCTCGTGAATGCCCGGCCAGAAAAATCGGGTCATTAAACGATTTAGTGTAGCTGCCTGCCCTAAATGCCCAGCGATCGGATTACAGTGAGCCGCCTAGAAAAGCATTTCCCGGCGGCTCTTCGGAACTAATAACTGAGTTGTATCTTGCTTTGACTGGGTGTCCTGGGTCACCCGATACAACTTATCTTTTATGATGGCAAAATAAGGATATGAGGGCGGTCGGTCGGTGTGGAGGGGCTGTCCGTCGATTGTACGGACCTGGTCAAACGCATTTTTAAGCGTCTCATCTCGGGACTGTTCCAGAGGAAAGTCATTACGCTCTGAAAGAATCCTTCTTTCAACCGCGTTTCCGAACCTCTGGGACAGGTACCGAGGGCCCCGGCACAGCCTCTCCAACCTGAGCGACCGCTCCCCTCTCCTGCTTCCTTTTTGTCCCAGAAGCACCCGCACACAAATGTCCCAATAGTGTTTTAAACCCCGGCCAATTGGTCCCCAAAATTAATGGGTGCCGGATGTGTTGGCTAACGGCCACCTCCACACTATGCTTTTGGCCCCGAAATTGGATAATGACTGGCATTAAAGGGTAATCCATCACCTCCCCGTGCACACACCGAACCTTAACCGTGCGGCTCTTATCCAATGCCTCTGGTTGTATCAGATTTTGATGGATGGAGGTTTGGTTACAACCTGAATCCACCAAAGCCTGATAGGTACCCCCTTAATACTCACTGGTATTTGGTACAACCCAGCTTGATCGGGGGCAGCCTGCGGTGTGTCGGGGACCCTAACCAGTGTCCCCACCTCCATCACGGGGCACCGGTCGATAAAATGTCCAGGGTCCCCGCAACGCCAACAGGCTGGCCCAGTCCTTCCTGCCGCCCCAATGGCGGGAAGTGGGTCAAGCGATTGGCGTGGGGAGAGCGTGGGTGTAGGAGGTGCAGTGGCGGAGGCTGTTCCCCTGGACGGCGCTCTGGGTGCGGGAACAGGCTCAGCCGTAGGTCCGGTCCTCCAGCGGGGCGCCGGCCTGGGTAGGAATCCTCCACGGGACCTGGGTGCAGGGACAGGGCGAGAACAGAGAGAGAGAGAGAAGCTTCTGGTAGGGGTTCGCCGTGCCACCATCTGGTCCTCCGCCAACTGGATGGCCTGGTTCAGCGACGTCGGGCGGTGGCACTGGACCCACTGCGCGGTCTTCCGGGGGAGCCGCGCCACGAACTGCTCCAGTACCACGTGATCTATAACTCCCTCGAAGCGCGTCCGTCGGCCATCAACCACTTGCGGTACGCGTCCCGGAGCTGCTGCGCAAAGGCGAAGGGTCAGCCAGATTCCCAGAGCTCCAGTGACCGGAACCGCTGTCTGCTCTGCTCCGGGGTCCGGCCGACCCGCTGCAAGATGGCGCGTTTGAGGTCTTCATAGACCAGGAGGTTCTGGACTGGTAACTGTTGTGCGGCGATCTGGGCTTCTCCGGTCAGCAGCGGGATCAGCCGCATCGGCCAGTCCGCGGGCGGCCAGCCCCAGGCCTCGGCCGACCTCTCGAACAATTCGATGAAGGCCTCGGGATCGTCTCGTGTGCCCATTTTATGGAGGTGCATGGGCAGGGCCGAGGCTGGAGCTGGCGATGATGGTGTGGCCCGAACCTCCCGGTACATCCAGCTCCGGAACTGCTCACGGTCCTCCTGCTGGGCCCGGAGGAGTGTCTCGAACCAGCGCTCCTGTTGCTCCTCCATGGCCCGCAGTGCCGGATGTTGTTGCTGGTGGAGTCCCGCGAGCGCATGGAATATGTCCACAAGTGGAGACGGGGACTGTCTGGCGGCGGCCTCTTCTTCCATCCCGGGTTTCGGCACCAGTGTAGTGAAGGTTCAGTGTTGGTGTGATGGAAGAAGACAGGGGTAGGCGTGGCTGGGACTCGTACACTTTTATTTGGTCCAAAAAAAAAAAAGAAATGCACTGTGCGCGCTCTAACATAAACCTTGTTCAAGTTTAGAGAACACTCTTTCCACTATATAAAAATATCACTCTTTCCACTATTTAAAATATCACTCTTTCCACTATATCAGGCAACATTCTTTCCACTTTCAGCGCTCAGCTCACGTGTCGTGCACGAGTACCCAGTCCTTCTCTCTCCGCTCTCTTGCACCAGCCGGCTTTTATGCTGTCTCCCCACGCCAATTACTGCAGTCAGAGACAGGTGTTCGTCATTTTGCACTTGACCTACTTACTCACCGCTCGGCTCCGTCGTTGCTCTCGCACTACAGACTTCGCTGAACCACGCCCCCCTCGCCACATTCACATTTGACAATTCACACTTTATTGAAAATCTTTTTCATGACAACAATGAACACGAGTTTAAAGTTTGTATTTCGTTTTGCTTGGAAAAAGCTTGCCTAAACCGAAATAGCGTGTTAATTCTTCAATTTGCCTATTGAAATAATGACATATTTAGTTAATAAAGTTTTTTATGACAGAAATATTAGCCTATTACATGTAGCCTAAATGATTTAATTCCTTCATTATCAACACTTTAATAATGCTATTGTCTAGAATAGCGAGTTAAGTCTGACCCTCGTCTCCTCTCAGAGCCTGTGGTTTGGAGGGGCAGTTCAGTGGCTTTATCGTGGGGTGCAGGACAATAAATGTGTTAATCACCCCTCTTTCACACGGAGAGTGTCGAATAGCCAGCCTGATGATACAGAGCAGTCGAAGGCAAAATTCCTTTCAGGATAAATCTCTCGATGAGTCCAAATAGGCCCTATCTTAATTAAATTATAAATATTGTAGCTTATGTATTTAAAGGTTTTTCATACAATAAAGTCAATTTAAGTGTTCAATCCAGTTGTTTCAACTGGTTTTGTAGAGTTTTAGAATGTTTGAGCAGTGTGTATGATTGTCAACAATCTGACCTCATCTAAACATGAACTGTTGACGAAACGCGTTTCATGTCAACTAGAAACGAATGCTAGTGAGCAGCAGATACAGAGCTCTTTTATTCGCGATCAACCTCGTTTTATTGTAAGGTGAATTAAAAAAGGCACTCTTTTTCTTTGAAGCAACAAAGGCTAACTAATTTGTTACAGTTGTTTTTTTGTATTTGGTGTGGATGTCACGCAGCGAAATATCCATTATTATCAGCTGTATGATGTGTTTCTACCCTGAAACATTTAATTTCAATAGAGACCCGGCGCGCACAGTGAGGGAGACAAAAGAAATTTGCTAAAAAGAGATACAACGCGTCCGTGAGAGAGGGGCAAAGATAAACGCATGTTCTTAATTTATGTTTCTTTGTAGGCTACTATTTTTAATTTACTAGTTTTAATTGTACACAACAAAGCTGCACTTCTTTGTCAATACAAATTTAAAATGTTGCAAGAAAAAGATTCTGTATTTCTCATTTTGCATCACAAAGGGAAACGCTAAACTTGACTTGTTTTAAATAAATAAACTGTCCAGACTCTTTATTTAAACCTTGGAATGTGTGATGGAGATTTAAACTGAATTAATTTTTGTGTTCTTTTACATTTTCATTGTTTTTTTATATTGAAAGCAATACTATTTAGTTAGTCTGTTATTTTTTGTAGCCAAGTTCAGTTGGCTCAAATCTAGGCCTGCTAACAAATTAAAATAACACGAAGAATAAGACACATAACCTTTACATGCATTGCCTTTCTAGCTATAGAAAAATTGGGCACACAATGTTAACGTTTAGCCTACTTTGCTAAAATTTGATGCAATAATAGAAGCCTACATTTGTTTCAGTTCTAAATTTGTACTGTAATTTTAGTATTGGGATTATGAATTCGTTTAACTACAATGTTTCACTTGAATTTATCTGCTGGCCAGTTCTCAACGAGCCGCGTCAGATTACTTAATAGAGAGAATAAACTGACACTTTTCAAATTCTGTAATTTGTAGCGCCTCTTAGCGGTAAAAGGCAGCAAATACACACCCCCAATATTAAAAGTATTATCCTGGTTGAGTACCAACTGTATCAGATAGCAAAATTATTTGAAACATCCGCTTCCTTTAAGTTTCGTTGAGGGAAATAGATTTAAGAACAGAAAACACAAAGTGCTGTTAGAAACTTCGCTTAGCACACCGTTATCTGTGTCTCTGCAATGTCTGTTAGCGCAGCGCATTTTCTCACCCGAGCATGTGGTTATCATTGTTTTTAACATGAGCATGTGAAACAATATATACACGATAACATTATGCTGACTCGATTGTATATGTACGTTCTGTACGATAACTGGCACAGTCTGCTTTATTAGTATTTCCCCCTGTTCGCGCTGCTTGAGCTAAAATGATTTTGTTCTTTATATTTCTTTGTTTAGTTTAATGTTTTTACCTAAAAGAAAACCTTAAAGCTACAATATGTATTTTTTTTCGCCGCTAGGGTCGCTAACATCTTACAATAACAAAAGCGTAGGTTGATGACGCATAAACGGATTATTATGGCACTTGTCATCAAGCTGATGGATCTAATGTTTATGGATGAGTGAATACATTGATGTTTTTAACATGACTCTGGTATGAAGCAGGTAACGACTGCTAATGAGAGACAGATATCAGCGACACACGTGAGTCCCACGGATATAAAGGAATAAGGACATTTCATTCTCAAACTACTTGCAAGTGCTGAATTAATACTCACACAGGTCAGTTTATTAGACGAATAAAACTTGTGAGGTAATGCAGCGCTTTTTCACTTGGTCTACACTATCACACTAAACTGCATTTGAGTGTGTTGAAAGTTATAATGTTATTCTATGTGTTAGTTTGTCTGAATGAGACTAGCAGTAAGCTAGATCAACATTAGAATAACATACTGATCATATTCTAATATTTTTATCATATTGAGCTATATAACATTGATTAGTTTTGTGTAAATTTGCTCACCTGAGCAAAAAAACTGCATAAATATTAAGTGAACAGCATAAGAGAAATAGCAAGCACAAGGACAGCTAAGCATTTATGTTTTACACCAGAATTTACCCTCTATGGAAACACACACACTTACAACGTTGTTACCTTCCTGTCACCCACAAGCATTGCACCGTTTTGCCTCAGCAAAGGTCCACCTCATTAGGTCTTGGATGGAGCCTGATACAATGTGCTATTACTAATTAGCAGCCCGGCCATTGATGTTTCTCCTATCAAAAATAAATAAATTTGTCTGTGGGGTGTTGTTCTAGACATCTACTGCTTTTCTTTTCTTTTTTCTATTTTATGAAGAGAACACCATGATCTTCAAATATTCAGCAACAGACATGCCATCCATTCTTTGTTTTGACTGCCTTTGGTTGTGCAGGTCAATACACAAATGAGTGCACAAGTTAATTTGGAACCATCTTCCAATTAGTGAAGCTGACAAACATTCATTTAATTCAGTTCATCATGCTTGCCTAATTTATTGTGATAGTATAATAGCATAAATTAGACAAGGGGGCAGTTGGGCTTTTCCTGGATTATATGGGATTTCCTTAGTATCTTCATGATCTAATTAATTGAACTCAGGTGGCACATTTCACAAATACTGTACACAATATTATTCCATTACTTTTTACACAGTATAGGCACAAATCTAATATTTTTTGTAGTGAGATTAAGTAGATATGTTTTATAAATTATTATATAACAAGAAAAAAGTTTTGCATGAACAGTATCTTATTTTAAATAGCTTAAATGATGGTCCCCACCCATCTACAAACTGTGATTTATAGTCTTAATTCACTGTAGCAACAAATGTTTAAACATTTTAATCACCAAACACATTTTGTGTACAACCCTGTTATTGCATGCTTCTTTCCCATTCTTAAAAAAAGTAACAAAACCATTAACAATTACAGAACAATGGTTAATTAACAGATTTTAGTATTTGCCAATGTTGGCTAAATCCGGTCTCCATTAAGCCCTGAAAGCTTTATTAGTAGCATCTTATCCTGACAACCTGATCTAATATTCCCTATTCAATTATGACTAAAGGTAATCTAAACTTCTTTTGCCTCCTACACACAACAACACAGCCCGATCTACTGCAACAGTCATCATCATTGCCCAGAAAATGGCAAAAACAGAAAACACTGCAGCAATGTAAGCTAGTCAAACATCTGTTTACAACAACATTTAGAAATTCCTCAAGAGCGGGCTTCTGGACAGATTAAGACTGCCTTTCTGTCTTAAGTGAAGCACATGCAAAATGATGTGAACTTTGCTGCAAAGCAACAGATACCGAACGATAATTATAGGCCTATTTAATAATAATCTGATATTCATAAGCCCTCTATGTAAAAGGGAACAGCCGAGAGCTCTGTAGAAACTGTTGACATTTACTGTACTGAAAACCACTTCTGCCGAATTAAAATAATAATAATAATAATAATAATAATAATAATAATAAAATTTTCTCAAACTAAATGCAAGTAATTGCTATAAATTGTGAATTGTATTGGCAGGTTTGTTTGATAAAATGTTTTAAAGACAGATACATAAAAATATGCACAAGGACACATGCAGCAAAAATTCCACAAATTACCAACAATTTGTTATTTGAAATGACAATGTAATGGTCCCTGTTTTGCAATATTAGTTTTTACCAGCCCTTCTGACAGTTAACTTTAAGGTGTGCAATGAAGAAATCTAAGTACAATATAGGACTCGTTACTTGGTATGTTGAATGTTGGAGGGCTTACATACTGGCTAACAGGTACCAAATCAAATGTGTTTTTCATAGCCTGATCTGTCAGATATAGTGCTTCTCTCACGCTATCAAATAAACACCCCATATAAATACATTTGTAGCACACCCAAGATTGCTTGGCAGAGTATAGCATTTTCCCAGCATGCATTGTGGCTGTTGAAATCTAATTTGTTGCCTTATTATTTCTGTTGTATTGTACTGTACTGTAATTTATTTGTGTTCTCCTGTTTTATTTGTGTTTGTTTTCATGTTATTTGTTATGACACTTGCGAGTTTTATAACAATGTTTTCGTTCTACTGCTAGTTACCACCATAATTTCACAGAATGTACTAGTTCATTAGTCGCCTTGTCATGTCTTGCATTTTCAGTTCAAGCTTTAAAGTTAAATATGAGATTAAAATTTGAAATAAATGATGTTAAAATACTGAGCTACGAATAACTGTATTTGTTATGAAACTACAGGTCACAAATCACAGTATAATATATGTAAAGCAAATAAATTCCCAAGGGCTGTTCGAACATCTCACTTGCACACAAACAACCACACAAGTGTTATGGATAGTTTTAGCAGAGGCTAAGTGTTATACGTCAAAAATGTAGTGCACCAATGTGACTAATGCATTTTTTCCTCTATTCCGTGCTCTCCTTCTCTCTGTCTTTCTCGCTCTTGCTCCCCAATGTCCCATGTCTCAGTAGGCTATGGGAGTAAGTAGCTCTAATGCACATGTCAAGGTGAATCAGTTTGCTTCGCTGAGCTTCTATCTGAACATGGAGTTTCTTCCTGGATGATGGTAGGGCCAGAGGTCACTGGTAAGCCTGAAGGGCCATGTTACACATCTATACACATCTCATGGCAGCAGTGTCTGTTCATACACCCCGTGTTGTGTTACCTGAAACCCTCCCACCAGAACCCACATAACATATACTTATGAACAAATCTGTATATTTACAGTACACCTATTCTGGAGAAAAAACAGTCACTAATTTAAGAATGTAACAGATGTCATGTCAAATCAAAATGTATGAGGAAAAAAGAGCATCTGTATGTAGTTAGTATATTATCTAGTGTGGAACAGAACAGGGATCTTGAGACATGTTTTTCAAAGTTCAATTATTCCAACACTGCATCTTAAAAATGTGGCGTTCATGGCATAAGACGTGACAAAATAACCAAAGATGCCTGTCTGCATATTAACTTTTTTTTTTTTTTTTAATAGCACAGACTGAACACAATAACACATCCTAAGTCTACCTTGGACAGCCTGCAAAATAGATGTATGGATTGTAGGCCAGTTATACGCCAACAGACATGTAATATATCCCTTCAAAATATTGTTTTTCTGCTATAATGTAGGCTAATACTTTTGAATTACACTTCTGTTAAATGTCTGCAGTCCATACGATTTTTTGTCACGCTCACCAAGACTGCATTTATTTAATCAAAAATACAGTAAAAACAGAAATATTTTAAAATATTATTACAATTTAAAATAACTGTTCCCTTTCAGTCGATAACGTCGGACGTAGTCGACGTCGACTGAATGGGGATCACGCCAGGGAGCCTATCATCTTCGAGTACTATTGAACGAGCCAATGTAATTGGCGTGCATGATTCGCATCACACACTCCGCCCCCGCGGCGCGGGTATAAATACGGAAGTGGATGCACGCACTAGTTGCCTTTTGCTTCGGAGCCGATCGTTTGATGTCTCTGAGAGTGCTGTTGTTTACAACGAGCGAGTGTGTCGGTGTTCTTCAGGAAGACACTCCAAGTGCTGGTGTTCTACAGCGCGAGTGCAGCGGTGATCGAGAGCTTTGAGCTCTCAACTGCTGTTTTAACAACAACAAATTCTAAATGTTTGCCTTCGTCTGCGAAGCGCGAGTCCCCATTACCATGCCCCACCCCCGGGTGCCGTGTGGGATGTGTGATCGGAGGATAGAGATGGATGTCTCGCCCGGTAACCATTCCCTGTGGGCTCCTCACTCCTCCATCACACCGCAGCCGATGGAATTCCTGTTGAGCATGCTGTTCCCTCTGTAATGGACTGATCAGCTTTTTCAATGGGGGTTCCCCCTGAGGATAAGATGTCGATAGCAGCATCAAAGGGTGAGCTGGCCTCTGGAAAGGACAACTTGGCTGTGTTATCTCCCTCTGGGAGTGTGACATTGACCAAGCCAGATCCAGAAATGTCAGCTATGATGAAACGGGCCGCCGAGGCTGCCGGGCTCGAGTGGAACTTCCACCGTGTCCCGTTCAGTCTCGGTCGGAATCTGGAGTTTGGTATCTCGGGGCAGGCCGCGCTGGTTATCAGCTCGCCGCCCCAGTGCCTTTCTTTCGGCCGTTGCCTTTTGGGGGGATCCTCGTCTCCCCCTAAGGCCTATGAGTTTTCGTCCGTTCCGACGGGCAGATGTTACAAAGCCTGTGGGCAAGCCGCTTCCTCTTGCGTGCCATGGCGTTGCTTCAGGTCTGTCAGGCCAGGGCACTCATGCACATGCACGAGGGTAATCCAGACTGTGCGCTCATAGGTGAGCACCGCACTGTAGCGTGCGCGATCAGTCTGGCGATGTCCACCTTAGTGGTCCAGGAGAGCCATCGTTGGCCCAGCCTGGTTGATATGGCGGATGCGGACAAGGTTCGGTTCCTGGTCTCCCCAATTTCCCAGGTTGGGCTGTTCGGCGACGCGGCGGAGAACTGCATCCAACAGTTCTCTGCCGCTCAAGCGCAGACAGAGGTCATCCGGCACATCCTTCCCCGGCAGCCAGCTGCTGCCTCCACCCGCCGCTGGTGGCAGCTCCTCCGCCTGCTCGTCGCCGAGGGCGTTCCCCGGCCGCTCCTGCTGGGCCTCCGCAGCAGCCTCCACCCAGGCCTCAGCATGGAGCCGGCCGCAGTAGAGACGCCCAGCCTGCACCAGACGCTGCCAAACCAGGTGACAAGCGACAGCGAAAGCATTCCGTAGCGGGCCGCACAGGGATGGATGAGATGCTCTTGGAGTTGGCACGATCACTCCCTCCCTCGGGTGAGGGCCGGGTGGAGTCTTTGTTTGTGTGTGTGTGTCTGTTCTGCCGCTGGCTCCCCAAAAAAAAAAAAGCGGAGCAAGCGGTACCCACACTACAAAGAGAGAGCAAATTCATCTGTTCCTGGGTCCCAAGAGGGCCAGTCTGGCGGGTGTGACCCTGTATAGCCTTACACCCCTCAGCTCCCCCTTGGTCGCCAGCAGGCAGCTTGGTGCGTTCGAGGATCCGGTCATCCGCCTTCTCACGCGCCCCCTGCCGCTAGTGGAGACAGGTAAGTGTTGCACAGCACACTAACACCACTCTCTCTACTTTGCTGCCCCACCTCAGTCCCGGCTATCCCGCTCAAGTCAGTGATAATCATCACATTAGGTGTTGAGCATACGTGCTCCTGAAATATCCAGTGATATTCATCACACCGAGTGTTGAGCAGTGCTCCTGACTTGTGCATGCTTATTTTATCCCGCTGGCGAAGGATTTGATGTAGCCGGTACGAAGGCCAGTTTTAAACTCGTTCTTGATGCTACTAGGTGGTGGGTCCTGACCATCTTGGCCCAAGATTGGTCTGCAGCTCCGACCTGAAAGACATGTGGTTCAGATCTCTACCTTCCGCACTGCAGGCCATCCTGTGTGTTGCGTGTGAGGGTTGAAGTATCAGTACAGAGTCCTTCCCTTCGAGTGCTCCAGAGCCCGTTGGGTCTTCAGGTCAACTGGGAGAGAGTAATCTCGCCCACGGGCTGAGTATCTCTTTTTCAGTTTTGGAGATGGACTCGGTCTAACACGTCTCTCCAATGACAGTGTGTTCAGCTGGTGTTTGAAGTGAGAAAGGGTCCCACTGAAAGAACTTTCAGAGGCTCCTGGGGTATATGGTAAGATGCAGCCATTGGCTTCCTCCATATATGACCGCTTCAGCGCTAGCTTCATGATCGTGTCCCGAGGTGACCGTGGCAGAGCAGCTCACCCTGTGTGACTATAGTCATCCCGGTCTGCTACCAAACCCTCTTCAATTGAGGGGCCATTTCTAAAGGGCGTGTTTTAACGGGGGCCTGGGCTACCCTTGACTACACAGGCATTCATGCTTCGAGTTGTTAGACATTGCGACCGTTGCGCAAGCTTCCCTTGCATGTCACAACTCACCCGTCACCTCCTCGGAGTGAGAAGCTTCTGAGGACGCTTTGTTCCACTAAAGGTTCTTCCCTTAACTCAATCGTGCCGCCAACAAGCCTCACGACAGTTACAGCCAGGGTGAGTCGAGTCTCCATCCCCTGGGGCCCAGCTGAGTCATGACCACTCCGGGGCCGCTCAGTTGCCTCTCCGGTTTCGTCTCCCTGCCAGTTATTTCTGTCCGAGCGGACAACCCTTGGACAGACACTGGCTCTCAGCTGCCCCGGGGGCCCGCAGAAATGCGTTTCCCCAGTGAGCCTTCTAAAAGCGACTACGACTCATGGTCCCTTGGCGCCTGCTCAAGTCAGTGAATTCATCACACTTCATGTTGTGAAGAAATGCTCCTGAAAATCAATGAAGTTCCTCGCACTCAGGTGTTGAGCAGCAATACTCCTGTAGCTCAGTGAATTCATCGCACTCAGGTGTTGAGCAAAAGTGGTCCGGAAGCTCAGTGAATTCTTTCACACCCAGTGTTGAGCAGAAATGCTCCTCTAGCTCAGTGAAGTTCTTCCCACTCAAGTATTGAGCAGAAATGCTCCTGTAACTCAGTGAATTTATCACACGCAAGTGTTGAGCAGAAATGCTCCTAAAGTTCAGTGAATTTATCACACTCAAGTGCTGACCCGAAATGCTCCTGAAGCTCAGTGATCTTCACATGTTGTGTTGAGCAGTGCTCCTGTCTTTTTGCGCCCGTCGCTTGCACCTATGTTGCCAAGTCAGGAGGGAGCAGGTCTTCATAGTTGCCCCTTATTGGCCCAACCAGACCTGGTTACCATCGACAGCCTTCCTGACTTCCCCTGAACACTTTATCAGGGACGGGGCACAATGGCACCCGGAGGTTCAGGTGGCTATTACAGGGACATGTGATAATTACCATCACTTCTGCGAGCACCCCCTAGAAAAGGGTAGCGTGCTTACGCCTTTAGAAGTGGAACCTAGTCGTTGAGTGTGTCTTCTCTTCAGAGGAGATCCTGAAAGCTTTCGATCATTTCAGTGCTCTCTTTCCTGCAAGATGGGTTGGAGTAGGCTGTTTTCCTTCATCCTCAAAATGATGTTGCCTCGGTGTTAAACAACGCTCATCATGATGCAGAAGCATGGAGAAGCACGTTCTGATCGTCAGGTTCCTGAGAAACAAGGTAATGTAAATCCTTGCGTCCCTCTTTATCCTCTTGGGCCTTATCTCTGGTGCAACTGCACTGCAGAGACCTCCCCTAAGACACTGCACAGTGAGTTAAAAATTCATTTTATATCAGTTCTCCTGCTCGCATGGTCTCTACTAGAGGGTAGGGACTTGCTCGCTTTCGGTCAACGTATTGTGCCTGGAGTTTGGGCCGGCTAACTCTCACAAGCTGAGACACCGGCTTAGTTTGTGCCCAAGGTTCCTATCTCTCCCGTAATAGGAGCAGGTGGTGAGCCTGCAAGCACTGCCCCGGAGGAGGCAGATCCAGCCCTGACTTTCTCTGTCCGTTCGATTATAGCGTTAGACGTGTACAGAACGCAAGCTATAGACCTCAGACCAGCTCTTATCTGTTAGGAATTCAGCAGAGAGGGAAGGCTGTTTCCAAGCAAAGTTGGCCACTTAGTGCCTACTTTCATTTCGGTAAAAGATTCCGAGATACAACATGTCCACTTAGGTGTTGAGCTCCTCTATGATGAGTGTAAAGTGCTCTGCCTGGGCGTTGACGATATGCTTTGCTAAACAGATTCTAGAGTTGGGGGCTGGACGACACCTAGTGAACCGCCCACGACACCGTGGGCTCCCTTCTCATGAAGCCAGTTTCACCGTGAGCCCGGTTCATGTGTCGGCTTGCTGCGCCATTCCCCTCATATGGACTGGATACGTGCGCCTTTCTACTTCAGTTGAGTTCCCTTAAAGCTGAACCCTGTTGAGTTACTCCACGCCCCTCCGACGTCGGACGTGCGGAACGTCCGGTGTTAGGCCTACCACTTGTAAGCAGTGTGGAACCTGTGTTAGGCTGGGCCCATATGTTGCTGTCCCTACGGCGACCCCATATGTGTATTCTTCCACGATACGGCTCCCTACCGCGAGCCCGTGTCTTCCCTCAGCAGAGTCTCTCTGCCGTCACTGTCCGGTGAGTCTCCCCCCGTCTTAGGCTGGAGCCACCCCAGTAACATTCCATATGTTGTACTGCCCGGTCATCCGCCCAGTTCATATGTGTATTCTCCACATTACCTCCCTTCGGGTAGGATGTGGCTTCCGCAGCGTCCCTTCCTTCCAATGTACAGGAACGCTTTCCCAGTGGTCCTGTAGGAACAGCAGTGACTTCCCTGACCTAAGCCCTGTCCTTGGCCACCTTAAAAATTGCGGGGGCATCAGGAGGCTTTTGTCTAGGCACAGGAATGTGGCAGCTTTAGTGGCGTTTTCAAAGGTTATCCCCATTCAGTTGACGTCGACTACGTCCGACGTTATCGACTGAAAGGGAACGTCCTGGTTGCGTATGCAACCCACCGTTCCCTGAAGGAGGGAACGGAGGACGTAGTCCTCTTGCCACTACCGCTGGACCACCGCTGACTCTGGGTTACGCTCGGCTCCTCAGCGAAAAAGCAACTAGTGCGTGCATCCAAATCCATATTTATACCCGCGCCGTGGGGGCGGAGTGTGTGATGCGAATCACGCACGCCAATTACATTGGTTCGTTCAAAAGTACTCGAAGATGATAGGCTCCCTGGCGTGATCCCCATTCAGTCGACGTCGACTACGTCCTCCGTTCCCTCCTTCAGGGACGGTGGGTTGCATGCGAAACCAGGACGTTCTCTATTTTAATATATTTTTTAAATGCAATTTATTCCTGTGCTGGCAAAGCTGAATTTCAGCATAATTTCTCCAGTCTTTAGTGTCACATGATTCTTCAGAAATCATTCTAATGTGCTGATTTGCTGCCCAAGAAACCTTTCTTATTATTATCAATGTTGAAAACAGTTGTGCTGCTTAATGTTTTTGTGGAAACATGATACATTTTTTCAGAATTCCTGAATGTATAGAAATGTCAAAAGTACAGCATTTATTGATCAATTTAATGCATTCTTGCTGAATTAAAAGTACTTTTGGAAGAAAAAAACTTACATCCAAACTTTTAAGTGGTATATTCATTCATCTGGACGTTTTTTTTTTTAGCAAATAAGCAAATAATTGTGATTCATAAAATTAATTAAATCAAATTTTACTGAAAGTTGATTGTCAGACCTAGTATTATAATAAAATAATGCCGGTTTTGAGCCTCTAAACAGCATGAGAAACATTATACTTTATGTAACTCGGACATGCAACTGAGTTATTTTTTTTTAAAAGAAAAATAACTTTAAATATTTCAGAGAATCATTTCTGAGGTATTTCAGCTGTCCACTATGTGTGACTGCACTGAAGAGTTCAGCCATTAAATCCGTCTTAATTCCCTCTCTTTCTCACTCTCCCTTCCAGCTGCTCCTACCAAACTGTCTGTCTATCACCTCCTATCTGTCCCTCTCTATTCATTAATAGCTGTCTACTCCAGGAGACATCTGTAACTTCCCATTATCTGTAGACACACTGACCACGGTTGAAGATCAAAGAGATGGCACAACGCATTACAAGCAGGCTATAATGTTCAAATCCAGGAGCCGGGAAATCTGAAGAACCCCTAAAGACAATGGCATGAAATATGGGGCAGCTCACAGCAGGGAGGGCTGTCAGTTGCCGTAATGGACCCGTATGACAAAGAGAGAGCATTCTTGCCATCCGGTCAATGGCATCGATCTAATGACATTGTGCAGGGTGTGCAGCGGTGGCACCACATATTGCACGATTTCTACAGCTACTCTAAACGCGTGATGAAGAGAATTGTGAGTTGATGGCATTGACGTTCTCAACATCTATCTGCCTATCTACATCTCTCCTTTGAGGAGGAACGTTAAAGGATGTTGGTCTGCGAAAGGGTTCTGTAAGGATGACAGAGTACAATGTGATGGTTGCTAGGGGAATGTGATCAGTTATCTCAAACACACAAAACATGTCTACTAAATTATCTCATAGATACACATACAAATGCACACGGATCAGAGAACAAGATAACTGCAAACATTTAATGGTTCACACATTTGTCATCTGTCTGCTGAATTGGGCACAAATTCATAGACGGACGCACAAAAACACAAAACATGCACACAACACACAGCCGTTCATTCACACACAAACGCACAACGAGGAACATCTAAAGACGTCTGAGATCTTGCAACAAATCACCTCGCAAAGCGCTCTAAAATTAAAAAAAAAACACTGCAACACAGCCCGTCAATCAAAAGCCAAGGTTTCAGACACCATCTGCATCCAAAAAGAAAAGAGAGAGAGAGAGAGAGAGAGAGAGGAAGCTGAACACAGCCTCTCATCCTCCTGATCCCCCTCTCTTTATTTGGCTTGGGTAATTGGAGTCGGCCATCTCTCTGGCTCTCTAATATTCATTACCATGTTGGTAATTTACCCAAAGACGGTTGCGTACCTTCCACGCTTTTCAACTCTCATTTATGGCTGTTTGAAAAGATCAAGCTGGGAGCAAGCCTGTGCAGCCTATTAACAGCTCAGATCCTTCACCGAGACAGACAGGATGGAGCATGCTGCCCCCAAATGGCTATGCTGGAAACTGACAACAATAAATCCTGTTTTCTGATTGGCGTCATGAAAAGCTGCTTTGAATAAACACTGCACTAAAAAAAGCTCTTATTTACATTCCACCAAATCATCCTAATGTTGTTCCAAACCTGTAAGACTTTTTTTACTTCTGCAGCACATAAAAATATATTTTGAAGAATGGTTTAAAAAAATATTTTATTCAGTCAACCCATGTTGTTTTTGGACCCCAAAGTTCTTCAAAATATCTTCTTTTGTGTCATACAGGTCTGAAAGACATGAGAGTGAGCAAATGATGACAGGATTTTCATCTTTTAGGTGAGCTATCCATTTTATTAAGTCCTCTTACCTTGGAGTTCAACAGATCTATTTCATATAAAATGTTTTGTAAATCATATTATTATAGTTAAATGAATGTGTCTGATCCCATAAAACCATTGTTTGTACTCTCTGAATTGAATTTGAATGCTCTGAATTAAAATTACAAATGATTGACTGAAAGTCTAGGCCTGGTTTCACAGACAGGGTTTAGATTAAGCCAGGATTAAACCTTAGCTCAATTAGGACATTTAAGTAGCTTTTATAAACTGCCTTAGAAAAAGTCTCCGGAGTCTGAAAACCAGTCAGTATCTGGTGTAACCACCATTTGCCTCACGCAGTGCAACACATCTTCTTCGCATAGAGTTGATCAGGTTGTTGATTGTGGCCTGTGAAATGTTGGTCCATTCCTTCCTCTTCAATGGCTGTGCGAAGTTGCTGGATATTGGCAGGAACTTGGAACACGCTGTTGTATACACCGATCCAGAGTATCCCAAACATGCTCAATGGGTGACATGTCCGTTGAGTATGCTGGCCATGCAAGAACTGGGATGTTTTCAACTTCCAGGATTCCAACATTCCAACGTGCACAGGGTGGGAAATTCGCAACCCCCTACCAGCCAATGGCAGGTACTTTTTCAAAGTGGCGGGTAACTTTGCCTTGTATACCAGCCACAGTGGCAGGTAGATTGTAAAACATATTTTTATTGGTTACTATTTAAAATATTCCTTTGGACGGTTTGGACAAAGTAACGTCTTTGCTGTTGCTAAGTAACAATAATGCACTTTTGTCGAGTACACATTGACCGTGACACATATAGCTGAGCTGAGGTACAGACGAAAGGAAAATTAAAAAAATGTGGCGGCATATACCCGGTGTTAAGAGGCCCGCCGCGGAGTCAGCAGTAGCTATGAATGTACAAACTGTTGAGGGCGAAGTAAATAAAAAGAGAAGGTACTTTTCGAACAAGTGGCGCATTGACGACGAAGGGAAAACGAGGGAATGGTTAGCCTACCTTCGCGTCAAACAGTCAAACCTATGCGTCGTCCGAAAATGCAAACAATTCGTTCGTTAGAGGAACAACTAACCTTAAAAAAGATTCAATAAAAGAGCATGAGTCATCCAAGTCTCATAACAAGTGCATTGCCGTACAGCTGGTGAAGATGGGACCCCAGGAGCAAAGTGTGGCAATAAAGGCTATCTGCTCTATGCAATCCACGCAGTTGGACCGAATGAGAATTCTATTCAGAAACACAATGACTCTGAAGAAGACTAAAGTGACTTTTTTCACATCACTTTTTATTGATTTATTATGTATTAATTTTGTAATCATAATTAAAAAAAATGTATTGAAGCAATTCAAAATATGCTAGTGCACTTTCTTTTATAAATTTGAATTCCGGAAAAAGTGGCTGGTAAAAAATATAAGTGGCTGGTAAAATTGGGCATCCACCAGCCACTGTGGTTGGTGGGCAAAAAAGTTATTTTCCCACCCTGAAAATGCACCTGTGTTCGTTATCCATAACATACGCCTGCCCATACCATAACCCCACCGCCACCATGGGCCACTCCATCCACAACATTGACATCAGCAAACCACTCCCCACACAACGCTGTCTGCCATCTGCCCTGTACAGTGAAAACCAGGATTCATCCGTGAAGAGAACACCTCTCCAAAGTGCCAGATGCCATCGAATGTGAGCATTTGCCCACTCAAGTCGGTTTACGACGACGAACTGCAGTCAGGTCAAGACCCAGATGAGGATGACGAGCATGCAGATGAGCTTCCCTGAGACGGTTTCTGACAGTTTGTGCAGAAATTCTTTGGTTATGCAAACCGATTGTTGCAGCAGCTGTCCGGTAGGCTGGTGAAGATGCTGGATATGGAGGTCCTGGGCTGGTGTGGTTACACGGGGTCTGCGGTTGTGAGGCCGGTCGGATGTACTGCCAAATTCTCTGAAACGCCATTGGAGACGGCTTATGGTAGAGAAATGAACATTCAATTAATGGGCAACAGCTCTGGTGGACATCCCTGCAGTCAGCATGACAATTGCACACTCCCTCAAAACTTGCGACATCTGTGGCATTGTGCTGTGTGATAAAACGGCACATTTTAAGGTGGCCTTTTATTGTGGCCAGCCTAAGGCACACCTGTGTAATAATCATGCTGTCTAATCAGCATCTTGATATCACACCTGTGAGGTGGATGGATTATGGTGGTGGCTCACTAACACAGATTTAGACAGATTTGTGAACAATATTTGAGAGAAATAGGCCTTTTGTGTACATAGAAAAAGACTTAGATCTTTAAGTTCAGCTCATGAAAAATAGGGGCAAAAACAAAAGTGTTGTGTTTAGAATTTTTTTCAGTATATATAATGTATAGTTTGGCTATGAATTGAAAGTGCTTAAGAGGAAATAGTTTGTAATGAACTGATTTAGATAAACAGTTGAGAGTGAACACACACACACGCACACACACGCACGCACGCACGCACGCACGCACGCACGCACGCACACACACACACACACACACACACACACACACACACAAAACACTCACTGATTAGCCCATTGAGCATCAAAATCACTTCAATGTTACTAGTAAACTTTTCACTTAAAATGTTTGTGATGAAACCACATTCTGAAAGCTGCAACACATTCAACACTTCTAACACAGTAAGTACCCAGAGTTTGGTGTGTAAGCGCAAATGTCTTAGGTAAGATCTATATATCAGAGGTCTGTTCAAACAATATCTTCAGCTTGAACAGATTAAGACTCACATCTCTGCAGAAGTTCTCCCCTATCAGCGATAGTACATTCAGTCCAGCCCTGCAAACACATTGTATTATCGAGAAACCTTTTTGTCACGAAAGCCATCAGATGTCCAATTCCAAGCCCCTGAGCAGTGGATGAGTGCTCAGTCTCATCCTTTCATCCCACTCTCTTTCATCTGTCCATGTGACAGACAGCAACATCGTGCCACAAAAAATGAGTGCACGTTTGGCTGTGTGTCAGCTTTGACTTGAGTTGACGAGCTCTGGAACTGATTGTGACATGGTTCTGCCAAGGATAAAACGTATTAGCTAAGAACATTGACGAAACCAGAAAATGCTGTCAGTGAAGTTTTGAAGATTTTCATGATTTTGGCCAGCATTTAGTCATGTCAACAAGATGCACAGAAATCAAGGTCGATATAGCTAAAGTAGCCAGTGATAACATTTACATGATTTATTTAGCTGACACTTGTATCCAACGCAACTTAATGCTACTGATCAATGTTACAACATATTAGCAAGATAGTATCATAGATGTTCTGTAATAAAAAGCTTCAATATTGGCTAGAAAGATACCAACTAGTACAAAGATGTAGCTGGCACGAAACTATAGTGAACAAGTAAATATTTGTGTTTTTTGTGTGTGTTTTTTTACTACTTTAAAGCATACTATAGTTCAAAAGTATGAGTTTTGTTAATTTTTTTTTATGTTTCTCTTATGCTCCCCAAGGCTGCATTTATTTGATCAAAATTTTGGTCAGTAAAAACAGTAAAGTTGATTTAACACCGCATATGTAAATCAACTACTATTTCCATGATGCATTGTAAACTGCGTCATCACATCAGCAACCACAGACTCCGCATTGACCCATCTGCTATATTAGACCAAGCAAGACAGCTCTAAAAACACGCAAGTTTCCTGGAGAGCCGCGGATTTTAAAAAACACAACCATGTTTTATTTCTCAACCGATTTTAATGGTTGACGTGGAAAACATAAATGTTTCTTCTCCAAACACTTATAGGCTGTATAAACTATTCTATGGAGATTATATAGATTATTCAGTGTTAAGGAATTGTGAAAACACTTGTCAAGCATTGATGGTTTTTGCTACAAAACCATCTATACCAGAATCTACCACTTACATCTCTGTGAAATATCATTACAATTTAAAATAGCTCTTTTCTATTTGAAAACATTTTAAAATGTGATTTATTTCTGTGATGTCAAGGCTGAATTAGTATACTACTCTAGTATTCAGTGTCACATGATCCTTCAGAAATCAGTCTAATATGCTGATTTGATGCTCAAGAAACATTTCTTATTATTTTTAATGTTGTGCTGCTTAATATTTTTGTACAAATTGTGATAAAATGTTTTCCAGAATCTTTGGTGAATAGAAAGTTCAAAAGAACTGCATTAATTTGAAATAGAAATCTTCTGTAACAACTCTTTGTCACTTTTGATCAATTTAATAACGCATAACTTCTCATAACTGAATAAATGTTTTAATTTTTATAGAAAAAAAAATATCTTATTGGCCCCAAACTTTTCAATGGTAGTCTAAGTATTTAGAAGAGATAAACCTATGTTTTCATGTACTTCACGGTTTTGTTACAGTAGATAAAAGGGCAAAAGGTAAATAATTGGCAGTAAATAAACAGGTGAACTGAGATGAAAAGTCAACAAGCTAATGTCAGATCTAAAAAATGTTAACAGACTAAAAGCCAAGTTACTGACAGCCGATAAGAACTGAATAATTAAAAAGTCAGGGAAGCTGGTAAACAATGAGATGTGTAATTAGAAAACAGACAATGGACTTGTGAATACATAAACAATTTCAACAGTGAAACGTATCTTACACTGTGGAAAAAGAAAACAATTAAATGAGATACGTGATAAATAAGCACACAAGAGTGCTGGTAGAAAGGTTAACAAAAAACACCAGTTAAAGAAAGAGAAGTGATACCTCTGTGGGCCAGCCTTTGAAGAACATTCCTCAAACGCTGCACTGCTGCTGGAGTCACGTCGTAAGTGTAGGGAACTGACCCAAAATAACTCTGACATCCACCAAACAGCCGATCTGCAAAATAAACACACCTTTTACAACCACATCACATACATTAATCACCATCTATTATAATAAAGAAAATAAACAAATTCTCTTTATTGTATTTTTACTATTATACCTCAAGGTATCAACCATACAGTATGTATACAAACCACCCTGATAAAAGACATCATGTTGTGCAAATATCAAATAATCAGGTATGACAATCATAATAAATGATTTGCTCGCAAAATAAATATGCAAGAAACCATAATAGTCTGATTTATTTAATGCAGTGTTGTTCCTCTAGATTGTGATAGTGACCATTATAACAGATAACCTGCCCATCCATGTTAGGCTTGGAGGGAAAAGCACAACTGTTTGTGTCTACTGGCCATCAGTTTATTTTTTAAGGCTGAAGTTTCTGCTTGGAGTCATAACAGCCACTGGGGTTTAGGGCATTTTCTTTCTTTCTTTCTTTTTTTTACACTTTCAAGATAAGCACACAGGCCATCAGGAAACGCACCTATATAGAGAGACACACACACACATTATCTGGCCCCTTGTTTATCTCCCCATCACCAGGGACCCAGTGCCACTCAATAGTCAGTTGCTAGGCAACCCAAACCATGGCTCAGATTGGCTTCATAATTCAATGGCTATCTGGGCGAACAGAGAGGATGCAGGGTAAAGCCGTGGTCCTCACGAAGAATACTAATGACCACAAGTGTTCCTTTATCATGTAAGAGCAGTTTTTATATGTTTAACTGTGCCATGACGTGATGAGCTCTGTAGGATAGTCAATACAATCTGCCTTATTGTTTTATTGCAAATAATTCCACCATTGTAAATTCCAGACTGGCTCACATAGTATATTCTGAGATTCAAGTAGGTCTTTAGTAGAATGATATTTGTCTAATATGTGAACATGTGCATGTTAGAACACAGTAGGGAAGAGTGAGCGAGAATAAAAGCAACAAAAAAATAATTCAGTACAATGAGAGGAACCAATCAAGAGAATAAGAATTTAAAATGAGACAACAAATTAAGCTTTAGTCTTCAAAAGCAGCTTCAGTTTACACAGGCAAAACATCCTACTCTGCCTCCTTTTGACTTGAAACCTGCCATGTCCAAACTTTTTACATACACACCAGACACATGGCATAAGCACCAGCGAACGGACCTTTTCACTGCCTCGGTGTCGGTTTCCATAGCAACCTCCCTCACTGTCGGTTGCCTTTTTTTTTCCTAGCCGTCTCCGGGAATAATCACACTCTAATTACAGTCATTGCACTCAAATATAGTCTCGGCTGCGCTTTCTTCTATCCCACGATTCCTCGAGCTCTACACTGTACAACCATAAAACAGAGCCTTAGGGAAATAGAGTGAGTGGTTATATAAAATCTATCAGGCAATTTGAATTATCAAACATGATACATTTGCTTCCCACTTGGTGGTAAATAATATGCTTCTAGAACTCTGCACTTTGTCACTCATTTGCAAAATGCTCTTTATACTGCTTAATAACAGCTGTGAGACCCCTGGCAGGTCCATCGTCACGAAAATCCTAGACCGCTCTATGATCACTATTGTGGCCATTATGTCCTTTGAAAGATCAGAGGTGAAGTGCAAATGAAAAATATAGATTGACATTTCACAACATTTGACCTTATTCAGAGAAGGTTTGGATCACTCAATCTTCCTCTGTCATTTGATCAAATATCTGGCCACACAGAGACAAATGTCTGGCCACACTGACCTTATACACAATCAAATAAATCATATTAAAATCATCAGCATTTCTAAAACTGCTTAGTATGTTACTGAAAATGACTGTTAAATATTTAAAAGAAACAAATGATAATGTAAAATAAAACAAAGCTTGTGATAATGTGACAGTGTCACACTTATATCATATTATATGATGAAAAATTATATTTCTCTCTCTCATAGTGTTAAACATCACAGCACGTAATTCAAAACAAAAACCTTAATGTGCTGTAATTCATGTGATCTACCACAAGGAGGAGACTTAACAAGCAAACAGTTCACAGTAAAGCCATCCTATTGGAAAATATGAGCTGTAAATACTGTCTACATCCATTATTAAAGATGATGGCTCAAATTATATTAATATATATAATATAATGATATATACAGTTGATAATATAATGTATAATATATATAATATAATGTATAATATATATAATAGTGCCTTAAATGGTAAAAAATATTTGCGCTACAAACCAATGTGTTTATATTTATGACAATACGTTAAAATAATATGGTAAGAAATACCAGTTTGCAATATCAAGCAGCATTGAGCTGTTTTTGTACAGCTAAAAATAAGGTGGATACATACATACATAGCACAACCCTGTGTTAATGATAAGAATAGACGCAGCTGTAATTCAAATTTTAAACAGCTTAAATCTGTCAATTTTGCCAATAAACCTGATTTGCAATGAACAAATCAAACAAAAGGAATTGAAATAGCTCAACACAGCAAATGTTTCAAGTGGTTTCCCCAAATTAGACTGAAAATGCAACTTTTAATGACTTCTGTTGTTTCCAAATATTTCAACACCCTGAAGACAATCCATCAGGCACACCTGAGGCAACTAATCAAGGGCTTTATTAGTTGCACCAGGTTTGCTTGAGGTAGAACACATGAAATATCTGAACTGGATAGGTTTATTGAGTGTCACGATTGACTGCATGTTAGAAATATGGCTAAGTCAAAAGAATGGTCCAAAAAGTTAAGAGAAGATATCATCGCCTTTCACAAAAAGGGAACAGGATAAAAAAGATAGCGAAGGCACTAAATGTTCCTACAGACACATGAAAGCATAATTTGTAAGTTCAAAAATGAAAGGAACAGTGGTCACACTTCCTAGATGGGGGAGAAAAATAAAGCTATGAACAGCTGCAACCAGATTGCTGAAGGCAGGTTCAGTGACTGCAAAAGACCTGCAGCAAGACTTGGTGGCAACAGACACTGAGGTTTCAGCTTGCACAGTAAGGCACGTACTAATTGCATTCAGTTTCCATGTCAGAACTCCACTACTGACCTAAAGGCACAAGAAAAGTCAGCTCCAATTTGTCAAGTTTTGGGATTCTGTTCTGTGGAGCGATGAAACAAAACTGAAACTTTTCTACCCTATGGATCAACGGTATATCTGGAGGAAGAAGAATGAAGCATATGCTGAAAAGAACATTCTGCCTACAGTTAAGCATGGTGGGGCTCGATGATACACTGGGGCTGCTTTGCATCCTCTGGGACTGAAACCTGCAGTGTGTGGAAGGTAAGATTCGTTGACGTATCAGGAAATCCTAGGAGAAAATGACATGCCGTCAGTGAAGAAGCTGAAGCTTGGGTGTCATTGGACCTTCCAACGGGACAATCCCAAACATACCTCAAACAAAAGAAGTCCTGGATGACTCTACAGTGGCATCACAGACATCTGACTTGAACCCTATTGAAAATCTCTGGTGGGATTTAAATGCGGTTGCAACACGCAAACCCAGGAATATTATTGAACTGGTGGTCAATGCTCATGAGGAATGGGCTAAGATTACTCAGAAACGCTCCCATAAGCTGGTGTCGGGTTATACATCTCGTTTGCAGCAGGTCATAACAGCAAAAGGTGTTCTACTAAATACTAAAGATGTTTGCCATGAAGGGGTTAAATAATTTTGTATAAAAAATATAATTTGGGAAAACCACTTGAAACAATTGTTGTGTTGAGCTATTTTTTCAATAATTTTTGTTTGATTTGTTCATTGCAAACAGCTGAAAGTCTGTAAATTTTGCCAATAAAGCTGATTTGCAATTATTCAATATTGAATAATTTTGATTATAACTGTATACTATAATAAAAAGTGATTTTTCAAAGAACTATTTTAATTGATTTTCAATTGTTTTTTGTTGTTTAACGTATCATTATAACTCGAACTGAAAGGGATTCAAAATAAATGATTTCAATTGCATTCTAAAAATAGTTCAGCAAAACACATTTCTTACTAAGACAAGAGGTCAGTTGTTGATATTGGCATCACACTAACTAGTGGATCTGGGATACCACCAAATGAAACAGAGAACTATTTGGGCAATTGACTACAAACGTAACTGAACAGACTGAACAAGAAAGCAGACGGCATTTTAAATCATCTCTGAAACTACTGAACTGAAACAAACTGGAGGAAAAATGCAAATGCATAGTAAAAAACTTATATTGTACTATGTCACACTTCTGTGCACATACATAAATGATATCTAGATATGTAGTCTGCCAGTGCATTTGGCAAAGACAGAACAGAGAAAAGTGAGACATTAAACTGCTGTCTCATATCTAAGATTTTCTCTCTTTTTTTTTGAGACAGTGGCATTAAAAGTAAATTGTCGACACCAGACTTGCTAAAAGGCTTTCTTTTTTCATATCTTCCTTTTCCCCATGAGTGCACCGATTATAAAGCACTTTTTTGGAAAGAGACAGGACAATGTTACAGCACAAAGTGTGTTTAACCTTGTTTTTGCCTTTCCAGTCAGTTGAGGTCATTGGATCTGCTTTACTCAGACATCTTTAATGGAGTAAAATATAAAACTACTGAAATGTCTCCTGTCCTCTACTCAAGTTGTGATTCTTAGCCCATCACATTAAACCCATATTCAACCGAGCTGCCGTCACAATATGCGTGAGGATCTGAAATTAATTGCTGTAATATAGCCAAAGATTCACAAATAACAATAACTCATGACTTCCTCCTCGACGGTTGTTCCAATAAGAGAGCAGGTCGTGAGGATGCAAAAGGAGCTCTTGGGAGTGAGGCAGTGAAGCATGTCTCCCATTGACAATGCTGAGGCAATTATTCTAATCGATGAAACAAGTGAAACACGATGTTGCAACCAAATCGATAGTAATTCTGATTTTTTCCCCTGAATTCCTTTTCCCTGTCTGCTGGTCAATCGAGGTGTAGTGTATAAGTCATGAGACGGGCAGATAATGACAGAACAGGAGGTTGCGGTTGTGTGTGAGAGACAACAGCCACAATGAACAACAGAGAGCTTGAAAATTATTCAAATAGAAAAGTCAGCTGTTCAAAGATGTTAACACCATTACTATAATGAGTCTCAGACAGACCACACGGATCGCCAGAGAAAATCGATTTCACCGCGCAGAGTGATACTAATGAAGATAAAGAACAGCCGGTGCCACAGTAGAGGAGTCCATTTTTGCAGCATTAAGAACCACAAATTCAGTAGATTATCAGGATTTGTTGAGGCCTTCATTCATTGAGGCAATTAGTTTATTTGCAGATCTCACTGAAAGTTAAGCCAATACAACATGGTTACTAAGACATTATGTACCTTATCGGCAATGCAATATTATAGTGTCCGATGGAGTCTTTGATGGCAGATGTCAATGCTGATATCAGGGTGGTCGATGGTTGATATACTGTAAAGCCGACATAAATTATATCACACCATTTCTTTAAAGATAAACAGCATGCTGCATGAAATTTATATATATTTACATAATATTTTAAATAAATCAAATGACTGCTACAATATTTGAAAAATTTATATAAAGATATGACAACAGATCAATGTTTGTCTCACCAGGAAAGCAAACTCCTATGAAGGAGCACTAAATATATTTAAGTGGTGCTGGTGTTATTTGTGTATGAAGTGTTTTTTTAGTGTTATTCTAGATGAAAGCCAAAATTACTCAAGCTAAGACAGAACGTACAAAATATAGCATATTAACTAACTACAGGTTCCTTCTAACGATCAGATCCAAAGGTCTTTTGCCTTTTACTAATTAGAAATACATCTCTGTTCTTCAAACTGGTATAATAACCATAATGATTCCCAACATTTCATTCCACCATCATCACAGCATGGAATACAATATGCGGTTTCATTTTTTCAGTCAGTTTTTCCTTTTCTGTTTCTTATGTTATCCCATTTCTTCATGCTTAACTGAACATTTGTCAATTTTAAAATAGATATGGCACTTTATGAGGATTTTAGTTCACACAACAGAGTGAGAGCTTAGGTTAC
The DNA here is from genome assembly GCF_051911475.1 of Siphateles boraxobius. Lineage (NCBI taxonomy): Eukaryota > Metazoa > Chordata > Actinopteri > Cypriniformes > Leuciscidae > Siphateles > Siphateles boraxobius. Next base: position 29,834,829 of record NW_027508734.1, on the reverse strand, counting down.
AATACAGTAAGCCAATAATAGCAAAATAAGTATTTCATAAAAAAACTAAAAACAAGCCTGGCTTCTTGTTTCCAATAGAACACAGTTCATATTTCAATTACTAAAATGTTAAACCATGAATTTTGCATGTTTTGTACTAAGAGAAAATAAACATGAAAACATTAACTGTTCATACATTTGAGGAGAAATTTCAAACCATTTCAAAATCGTATTTTTCAGAATTTAATAATTTTCATGCAACATGAACTGGACACACAAAAAATTTAAGTTAGAATCACAGTCATTTTTCAAATTTGGAACTTTTACATGATCATCATAAACATCAAAACGACTACGAACTTTTTTTCAATGAGTTTAGTCTAGTATTGATTTTTTATGATCAAAAACTTAATGAAAATAGCATTGGAAGATTTTTCAGGATCTTATAATATCTCATCCTTCAGCAATTATGCTTCCAACACAACATACACTGGTCTAATGGTAGGAAGCAAGGTTTTAAAGATAAACTTCAGAGTACAGAGCATGTCAAGCGGTTTGGCAATAGTCTGTCAGTCTGTGAAAATACACATTCATACTGTTCCTGTCCAAACAGAAAAGGTTAGATTGTCTAAGCAGATAATGACTTGCATCCTAATCTTGAAAATACAGAGTGTCCTGTATAGGCTTATAGTTACAGTCTGCTAGACATTTTTTATCTTTTTTGAATGATCAATTGTCTCTGGGAAGAGTCGTCTATTAGGTCAAGGGACTAATTGGCAGCTTTTCTGCAAATTTATATAGTTTCTGAAAACCCTGGGCAACCATGGTCAAACAATCAGTCGCTTACCCTTTACAGAGACAGGTTTAGTCCTCAAACACACTGGAAATACGAATTGTGTTTTACCACACTGTATGTGTCTAATTTTACTTTAGCCTTTTAAACTTTACATCTTAATGTAATGCCCCTTGATAATGACGCATTTTCAAGAACTAGACTCTTCTTTATGGATGATCTCAATCTTTATATATATATATATATATATATATATATATATATATATATAGTTATATATATATATAGTTATATATATATATATATATATATATATATAGTTATATATATATAGTTATATATAGTTATAAATATAGCTGCGAGCAGCGATGACGGGCCCAAGCCGGTGGCATGGGCCCGTATATTTGACAACTGAACCAAGTTAACCATATACTGCCTATAAAATTTTTAAATATGGAGTTTTTATATTTTTTTAACATATGATACAGTTATGCAACCTCACATGACGAGTGCTCTTTCCTGAATACTATCACGATTGAAACTGTGACATTGACTTGATACAACAGTTCAATAAACAGTTACAATTAAGTCACTTACAATTTAGATACAATATTGGCTGTTTTTGTTCTGTTTCAGCATCGAAAATAGTTAAACTAAGATCAAAGAAGAACCATCGCGCATCTCACCGCAATGTGTTCTCTCATTACTGAATGATTCAGATTTTTGAACGAATCTGTTGACTCAAAGATTCAATGATCAATCCATAAACATCTGTCTCATTAATGATGACTCAGTCTTTTGAACGAATCGACACCTTTATTCACACCTGAAAGGCCAATGACACATGATGACGTGGGCGGGGCTACCTGCCCACAGCATATAAATGCAATCGTATGCGTCATTCCCGTTGTTCAGTCCAGCTCTTCACCGGGATCCCGACTGCGCGGGGCCCAGAGGTGTTGTACCTCGTTTCCCTCCCTCTGGGAACAGTAGTTATATGCATAACTCAACGTTCCCATTCAGTCGGTCAACTCGGTACAACACATTACTATGGGACCTATATTCACGCCCCGCCAAGTCGCTGAACTAAACGTAAGGGACCAACACAGCCACATGACCCTTTTTCAAAAGAGCGTTGGCCCCTGGTTAAAGGATCCCTGCGGTGAGCGTGGCCTGAGTTACGCACTGAGATCTTGCCGGTACACCAGACAAACGTGTGCACAGAGGACAACCGCACAAAATTCTTAAACCAAACCCATGACATTTCCATGCCCTAGAGTGCTCACACACCCCTTCAGGCAGAACCAACTCTTTATCTGCTATAGACAGCTTTCTACAATTCCATGTGCAAAGACATCGCTTAGATAGCGGCTTCTCACTAGCCGAGTTGGAAACATGACAAAAGGCTGGTCAGACAAGCGTTTAGCCTGTATCTGCTCAATGTACATGCGTATAACTCACACAGGGCACAAAGCAAGTCTCCTGTCTTCTTCTGAGTCAGAGGTTTTACAGGGCAGGCAGCTCGAACGAGAGCGCACTCCCGACATGACTTTAGGCATAGACGTCGAGTTCGGACACAACATCACCAAACGCAAATCAGGTGCAAAAGGTATGCACCAATAGCGCATGGAGATTACCAATGACAGGGCAGCATCCTTATATTTAAGGATTCTAAAGGCTCAAACGGAGATTAACATATAGCCTCCAGATCTACCATTAGGACATGATGATACTATTACATTTGGTAACAAGCCTAAAAACGCAGACCTTAAAGCCCGAAGTATACTTCGGCTATCCGCGTTATGCACACCATCTGCATGACGTAATTTACGTCAGGAGGGTCTACTGTGCGTGTACAACACTGCGCACGTGACTTGCTCGCTTGGGAAAAAAGTTCACCAGCAAGTGTGCACGTTGGATGTGTTTTTCTATGCTCACGGCAGCCAAAGTAGTGAAAGGCTTGCACACTCAACTGTGCACAAGATGTAGTGAATATGGAAAATGGAAACAAAGTTCCCTAGCATGTTTCACATGCGCAAAACATGTATTTCTGTCCTTATGGCCAAAAGAGTACAGTATACCCTGAAAAGCTTGCGCTCCAAACTTTGCGTGAGAGGGAACGGAAGTCTGGAGTTCCATGACCGTCCGCGGACTGTCCATGTGATGTAATTATCACCATCAGGAGAGTCTGCGGATTTCTGCGCACTCCGTCCATGTGCAGCCCAATTTTTGTGACTGAGGAGGGTGTACGCACAACAGTGCATGTGTGAGTGACACGAATGAAGAATTTATATAGCGTGTTTCTTATGTAGGCTACTGCCGTACAACCAAAGCACTTCACAATCATGTCAAAGGTCTCTCCTCAACCAACGCCAGTATGCAGCATCCACTTAGATGATGCGGCGGGAGCCCCAGTAAAACAGCGCCATTGTGCTTACCACACACCAGCTATAGGTAGGAGAGAGAGTACTTGAAAACCAAAGTACTTGAAACCAAATACACTAGATAGTGCACATCCGCAGAAAATGTTCTTCTACCCACGCGTCCAAAGGAGTATACTTTGAAAAGCTCACGCTCTCAAAATGTAGTATACCCAGGTCCTGTAGTAGAAATTTTAATAGTCATTGATCCCAAACAGGTATCATAAGAGAAAGAACCTATTCAATGTATAAAAGTATATGTGTGTACGTGCTTGTGCGTGACGTTTCAGGAACATATGGGACAGGACCTCTGACCTTAGGGACGGTCTGTTTGGCCATTTTATTTCAGTACCAGTTTGTGTCTTTTAGTAGAAACTGAACAGCAGTAAGGACCTTATCTGGGTGGGTGAAAGGTACAGCGGGTGAGGAGGAACCTTGAAAACAGTATAAAGGCTGTCTCATATCTTCCTTGGGTGTCACTCTCTTGGACAGCGTAACTTCTGTGTACTAGACTGAACCTATTCTTGCAAGAATAAATACTTTCCTTTTTATTAATTTGACTCTGAGTGTCTCTTACATGATGATTTTTAACAGAATTTTTGCCACAACAATTTGGTGTTAGAACAGTGGGATTCCTTGGAAGTGCCTTCTGGACCTGAGAGCGGACGGTGATTGATCATCCTGAACTGAGCAGTTCCAGCTATACCTCCTAAGCTTTAGAGAGAGGGGCCGACCGCTATCAGGGCCAGGAAAAAAACTCCACTGGAATTGAATGAAAGCGAACCCGTGGCAACCCAAAACATCTCTGGTAAGAGACGGCTAAAATATTTTCTTTTGGGCTAAAATATTTTCCTTTTGGTATAAGAATGAGTAAACTATACTGGCTGAGACTGTTTTCAATGGTGCAAGATCAAGAGATTTAAGGCATAGACTGAGACTGATTTCTAAACTGAGGCTGAGTCAAGAAATTTTGACCGAGGATTGAGCTCTCGCAAAAGTGGGAAATTGAGACCTACGAACAGGTCAAGAGGTTTTGCCACACCAAAGGTTAATTAAGGCTAACTGAAATACTGATTTTGGGTGAACCACAATTAACGACCCCTGGCCGATTTTAGGTTAAAAATCGGATCTGTCGGAGACGTCTGACAGATTATTAGACGCGTGTCGAATTGGTAAATCCACAGAGAAACGGAAACAGCCAGTATGGGGAAATCTCAAAACAAGCTTGGCAAATTTTATATACCGGTTTTCTGTCAAATGCTGAAAGAATTACGGGGAGAAAATGCATGCAGGGTATTAAAAAGTTTAATCAAATATTATCATTTTCCCAGGGAGGGAACATTGAGCGCTACGAGATTAAAAGTAGTGCGGGAATCAGTTGAACAGGGCAGTGAGAAACAAAAAGGTTATGGCTGCGTTCAACATGTGTGAACAGGCAGATAAAAAAAAAAGTCTAACTGCCAGGAGAAATAAAGTTTTTACTTCTTCATACAGTAAATGGATGGATGACATTAGATGTCTAGAGATCTTAAATTTACAAGATAAGGATTGAAGTAGCAAGCAGCTATAAGGCTGTCTGTGTGAAATAGAGGGAACTGTAAGTGAGAGACTTGAAGGAAGAGGGAAGTTGAAAAACAAAATGGTTGGTGTGTGAGACGTGTGTGGGGATTGTAAGCAAACAATCATGTACTGGTTAGATAATGAAGGAACTGGCATGTAGAGAAAAGAAAGAATTAGCATGTAGAACAGAGGATGCAGAAGGAACTGGCATGTAGGGAAAGATGGAAGAAATATAGTAGAAAACTATATGTGATGGAAATAAAATTTCTGACAGAATTTATGGAAGTCAAATTAACTGTTTAAATGGTATGAAAAATGAGTTTCAGAATAAAAATAAGGCATTGAGTATGATTAACGGGGATTAATGTGATATAAAGATAAGGAATGTTTCATTAAGCAAAATGGGGAACAATTCTATATTTTAATGGTAAAATAATGATTGAAATTATGTTTAGTTTTAGTTTGACAACCATTGTGTTTTGAACCTAGGGTCCAGCTATGCTGGGGGGACAGCAACAGGGTTTGCTTATTCAGCCCGGTTTCCGGATGTTAGATCCAGATTATTTACTAATAATCTTGATCTACCAAACATTTGATACCACAAACCTCAAAAACTCTGGCGAACCCAAACGATTAGGTCCTCCTCAAAAGTGCTTAATGTAGCAGCCCAGACCTTTTAAAAAGAGTAGTCCCATAACTTGTGTGAAAAAAATAATATTGTCAATCCAGAGCAAATGTCCTCACAGCTGACACGTTTAACTGTTGTAGCTTATCCACGTTATGTGCACGAAACAGATGCTGAATACAGTCAAACCATGCCATTGGAAAAGTGTCTGTTTAACGTCTGCATAAATGATTCAGTAAATGGTAATGGTAAATTCGGTCACTTATTTCAGCCCTCCAAAACCATTTCGATAGCCGAAATTTTGGTGCATCCCTACTTATAACGAGAGGATTTGCAAGAGTGCAGAACTCGGCACTGGACAAAAACTCAGGCATTTTGGGAGATAAGTGGATTCTAACTTAAACACGTCTGATTGGCCATTGTGTTCAAGAAATCAACAGAAATGTTTGTGATTGTCTACATTGCTCAATGTTGCAAAAACATGTCGTAAATGGAAACCTTTGACGCTCCCAGCAGTTATGGGCAGCTTTTCCCTCTAAAAGCAATCACAAGCAGCAGCAGTCAGCCTGTGGCCAGAGGAAGGCTAAGCCTATACTATGTGTACTTGCTTGACACACTTCATTTGTGTTTCAAAGGTGAAATAAAGTTTCATGGGTTTGGAACAACATGAAGGAGACTAAATGATGACTGAGTTTTCATTTTTGTTTGAAGTAACCCTTTAAGGACTCGCTGACAAACTACTTAAAAAAAGAACACTGAATCAGTCCACATTTAAAATCTCTGGCAGTTCGTGCACTGTCTAGATTATTAATTGAATTGTCAGACTGTACCACCTCTTTCAGACTGATGACTGGTCCTAACAGTCCTCCAGAGCTCCATGTTTTCTCCACAACTCCTGTGTGTTTCTGTTATTTTTTCTGCTGCAGGCTGTTCTCGCCTGTGCCAGAATACTGGGTCCAGCACCAGCTTCCTGTCCCACTCTTCATTGTCAACGGAGGAGTCATCTGTGACTGTCTGAGGTGGCATGAGCAGGTATTTTACTGGTACATCTATTGTGTAGAGATTAAACAGGGACTGAGACAGGACAATTTCCTGAAGTGCCACAATATTATCTGACAGTAAGGTGCTGCAGAATAGCCCCCAGGGACTGATTCCCACTCTACTCCAGCTTCTCAGGGTGCTGAAGAGGTAGTGAAGGGGCCCATCCATTAAAAATAAACAAAGCTTGTCACTCCAAATCATTCTCACGAGAACAGCTTGTGCAACAACACAAAACCAGAGAAGGAGTTCTTGGGTTTTCACTCTTCAATGCATCTGTTTAATTGAAGTGAATGACTTGGTGCTTATTTTGTTGGGCTCCAAATGTATTCCACGTCAAGAGAAAATCATCACAAACGGGGTTCCAAATACAGCATTGTACAAATTAAAGAATTTAACTTTTGAATTGAATTTGACTTTTGACCAAATTTGCAGGTATCATAAACTATTTTGCTCAATGCACTGAGCTTCTTTGGTACTGAGTCAACATAGTACATCAAACCAACAAAATCAGAACTTCCAGCATCTGCCAATATCCATATATGACGCTGACATCTTGGAGCCTGAGTCTGCGCAGTATTGAGCATGATGTGTAGACGCGGTATCAAGTCCCCGTCCACACTCGTGCAGAATCGGTTAGTGCAATTTACTGCAGAACAACTCATTATGTCGGAGTGAAATAAACAGTTATGGAAATTTAGAAATTAAAGTTAAACCTCCAATCTCCTCCCGAAGATCATGAATAAAGTCTGTTAGTGCCCCAATGGTGTGTGTCAATCATGACGTCACACCCCTGTTTTTATGCTAATAAAAACGGTAAGTTGAACTTACATCAGCGTGATAAAAACTACTTAAAAAGACAGAAACCATCTTTGGAATTTTTTTTTTTTTTGAAGTTTAAAGCTCCCGTCGGCAACAATTTTTTGATCATATTCAGTGAAATCGACACTATAATCCGACAGAACAACATAAATAAAGTGGTTTTAGAAAACCGAGCTTCTAACTCCACCTGGAGCATGTTATTTGTTTTGGAAAAATCCACCCGTCCCGGATCATCGGGTCCAATCAGCGCAGGGGGGTGTGAGATCTGACTGTCAATCACAGGTCGTGCACACGCCACCCCTCGCGCACGTTACAATCACATGCACACGCCTGAAGTTCGCGCAGTAATGAAGAGTGATGGCGGAAAAGATTCCTCGGTTAACCTCAAGAACTAGGAGGTCAAAAACAACACAGGAAAAGAGAACACCTGCTGAAAATAAAGAAGTAAAGAAAGAAAGTGCGTAAATAAACCAGGATCAACATCGGATCGGCATTTGAAAGCTGGAGAGATTTACGTGATTTAATTGGGTTCAAGCTGGATGCAGAGCTTGCAACATTTCTTCTCCACAGGTAATTGTGCTTTATCAACCAGTTACTTTATTTCTTAGTGTTATAGTAATTCCACAGGTAATTGTGCTTACACATCTTTCTTACGAGAGTAAGAACAGTACTAAAGCTACTGTTATTGTATGTGCTATCTTACTAGCTCCGATATAACGTTAGAAGCAGTAGAAAAATGTACAATGACCATGTCTGCCACATACAGCAATAATAGCGTTTCAGGCAGACGATGGTGTTTATTTAAGTTTAATTGGTGGGTAATCCATTTCGTAACAATCTACTCCAAAATGACAAAACAACAATAACAAAATACTTCATGGTGTTGATGGATGCTGATGAGACGGGCGCGTTCACAGAAAATCTGGTGCACTGGCACTGACGAGCACGAAGCCACGAACTCGGTGGGAGGGTATTCGTTGATACTGGGGGAGGGGCATGAGAGTTGTAAACATTCAAAATTTTGCCTAAGTCCACTCAATCTGCAGACTTGCTGACTGGAGCTTTAAGGGGAGACACGGCAGGCAAAAACTTCGTTTTTTTTTCACTGGGCAATTTTGAGATTTTTGGCTATTTGTCTTCAATTACATGTCTTCTTTTAGACTTGTGGCGAAAAAAAGTCCAAAATACACATTTACGTCTTTATATTACTACACTTCGTCTATTTGCGTCTGTAGATTTATCTAAATCAACTTGCTGCACCGTGATCGCTGTCTGCACCCTGTCATACTGTTGGAAAGCTCTCTCTCTCTCCTGTACAATGTTGTTGGATCCAAATATGGTCATTTCCTTTTTTATCAGAAACCAATTGTGAAAGTGCAATGGGGCATTTAACTCTAAAAGCGAAATCTCATTGACTGATGTCAATTTCTGACAACGTGATTCGTTCAGATGCATCACGTGACGTCCTCTGACATTGGGGTTCTGTTCAGTTGAAGGCCATAAATGTTTTAAGTTTTGATGTGTTTTAGGTGATTTGTATTGTTGTTGCTAATGATTTGATAAGATATTGTGTCTGTAAATAGTTGTTTCCATTAAAAAAAAGTATGAATTTTTACAATACAAATCTGTAAAGGCTGTTTTCTCAAAATGGGTTTTTCTCATACTTTGAGCCAGAAATCTCCACTTCAGCAGCACTTACATACACCAAACTGTCCAGTTGTATTCCTATATTCTTAAGGTTTTTACAGAGGGGTTTGTTCATATATCATTCAGATTCTGATTTATACAACATTTTATACCTAAAAAAGGGTCGAAAATGTTTTTTTATGGCTGTTGACAGTTTTTTCTGAGTGATAAAAAGAGATATCCAAAATCCCCTCTGTAAAAACCTTTGACTCTAATATGTCAACAAAATGAAACAAGAATTTTGAATCTGGCTTTATCCAATGTTCAGATTTCTCTTCTGGAATTATATGCAAATTAGTGCATATTTAATGAGATAATACCTAATTTGCATATTTAAACAAATATTCTAAAAATGTGTAATAAAAAAGATATTTGTCTTAATGTCAGTAATCAACTGGGGAAGTTTCATGCTGATATCTATTATTTAATTTTTTTTCCTATTCACCTGGAGTGTCCTTAATTTGATTGTTTAGTTTGTCGCACGACCCATTTGATTACATGGAGAGGGTGGGGTTTATAACTTATACTGCTTCCAGGCACCTGGGGGAGATCAAAACATTTTGGCTTCACTTTTCAGGACTTGTGCGGCATAAAGTACTTGTTGATGACGTGTTTACTTGCATGAAGGAGAGACAATGGCTGTTTCTCAAACGGAAGCCTGCATATCTCGGGTGCCATGTCATCAAACATCGCTGAAGGCCATCTTAATTTTAAGGATGCTTAGAAGGCACCCTCCATATCGCGTCCTTCATTTGGCCGGTTTTGAAGGATGCATCGTATGTATCCTTCGTGGCTTAAATCACCCACAATCCTTTGCTCACATTTAAATTCACAAAAATAAATAGACGGAAAACAAGTCTGTACTGAGCTTGTCTGAGTTTATGAAATCTAAGACAAAAAATAAAATGTAAGACAAAAATATGTTTTCGGACATAAAAGCATAGATGTTATCTTTTGTTATGCTGTAAATGAATCACTTAACACTAAATTGACAATAATGTAAGCCACTGGGAGAACACAGACAACTGTCATTCACTGTAGTGTTGTAAAAAGACTTGGTACTTCAGTACCAAGTCGGTACTAAAAAAATTAAACCGTTATGGTACCAGCTTTTCTTAAGTACCGGTGGTACCAAAGTACCGGGTTAATCCGGTTCTTGATGCGCTGTCCGAAAGGTGCGAAAGTTGCATCCTCTTCATAAAAACATGTGCACCTGAGAGCATCTCTCTGTAGGCAAGGGCGTGGTTAGCTGGTAACCTATGACGTCAGAGGGTACCACAACTTCCCATAGGAAAATTCAACTGCAGTAGCCACCGTTCAACCTGAAGAGGGCAGCACTCAGACGTTTTTACACCATATATTGTAGAATTAAAACACTTTAAACTTTAATGTAAAAAAATGTACTCGAATAAATGAACAGCATTTATGAAGCTCCATTATTACAGATCATTAACTAAATAAAGTTGTTTTAGTGTGTAGTTACTTGATTGATTTGTTCACTTCATTCATTGTGCATGGAATAATGTTAACAGATAAAACTTTTGATTTTTAAAATGTATTAGTACATTTTTAAATTAACCCCAAGGAGAATAATTGCTACAGTATATAACTATTGTTTATTGTTAGGTCATTTTACCTAATCTTATTGTAAAGTGTTTTTAATACAGATGTACAGTTTCCATATTTGTAACCATGATATTTAATATATGTAAATTTAATCTAAATTAAGCTTTGGTACCGAAATTGGTACAGAGAACCGTGGATTTTTACTGGTATTGGTACCGAATACTGAAATTTTGGTACCGTGACAACACTAATTCACTGTATTACATTAATAGAAAGCCAGTTAATATAAAGATTTGTAATACAATGTATTTTTCCAAAATTAAATTTTAATGGTATTTTTGTGCCATGAACGTGGATGCGGGACCATTTGTGACATAGCCATGCACTCTTACTAGACCGCCTCATTTGTAGCGTAGCCTACAAGCCTACTAGGAAGGAAGCAGTCTCGGTAGGATGCAGCCTTCAGTTTGAGAAACACCCAAAATGTCTCTCAAGTGAGATCATAGCAATATTTAACTACAATCATCCAATGATCAAATCAATTCCCAATGGACAAAATCAAGTGCCGATCTACATTTTTTCTTGTTCAAGAAGCTGTTACACTTGCACATACATCACAGTAGGGAAGAAAAGACCATAGCAATTTCATTTCATGCCGACTTTAAGCACTAGATGTTGACAAGACACCTTTTACCATAGAATTAGGGATATTAACGATTAATCTACGATCGATTAATTGTCGATAAAACATTTAATTGATAAAACTTCATGCGTGTGTGTGAGCTATGTTTGGCACCATTTTACATTATTACTAAAAGTTTGCGTGTGCATTCGCAGCCTTTTGTTTTGTGCAAATGTAAGTTGTAATATTGTGTTTATTTTGTGTAGGCCTATCTATATCTGATTTATCTCAAATAGGATGCATTTGGTTATGAATTAGGCTAATGCTGTAGTAATGCGTGATCAGCTTCATCACGCGCAGCTCAAACGGCAACGTACGAGTAATAATGACTATGATTGGGACTGTCATATTACATAACATTATAAAGAGAACAATATTGTAATAAAACATTGTGAATTATTTGGCTTTAGTTGTTGTGTTTCATCACGTTTCTCCAGGAAAAGCGTCCACTACATGAGTCATTCTGAATGGCACGTAACTTAGTTCAAGTTGTTCTTGAAGCACGCTTCATTTTGTGCAGATATAATTTGTAATAATATGTTTATTTTGTATATATCTGATTAATATCATATAGGATGCGAGTCTTTGAGTTAAATAACACGCTAGCAAAGTGCTACAGTTTACCGGTGTTCATTCAGCACGCAGCTAAAACAGCAATGCAGGACTAATAATAACTATGATAGGGACTGTCATATTACTTAACAGGAGAACACAATTTTATTAAATCGTCGTGATTTGGGTTTGGTTGCCGTTGTCAGCGCGTTGTTCCAGGAAGAGTGCGTCCACAACACATTCTGACAAGTACGCATCTGAGGCGGTGTTGATGACACGCTGTAAGTCATTATTTGATTATTAAATAAGTAATTTCTTAAATGATCAATCACATCGAAACATTTTACAATAATAGCGCTTAGATTAAAAACCCTTCTCATTAATTTGGTGAGGAACATGTCGTTTTGAGCAGCATTTGCACACCCTGTCATGCTGTTGGCTATACCACTGTGTCAGGATTCCACCAGCTTCATCCACTCCTCCCACTCATTCACTCACTCCGCCCACTCGTTCATTGTCACCCGAGTTCTAATCACCATCACCTGCACCCCATCATCACATCTCCATCGTCGAGGCGATGAGTGGAAGACGGCTTTCATCACGCCCTCCGGCCATTATTAGTACCGAGTCATGCCCTTCGGACTGTCTAACGCTCCAGCCGTCTTCCAGGGATATATGAACGAGGTTTTCAGAGAATATCTCAACAAATTTGTGGTTGTCTAAATTGACGATATTCTCATCTACTCTTCTTCCCTTGCTGAACATCAACGCCACGTCTCTCTTGTCCTGGCGAAACTGAGAGCTCATCAACTGTACCTCAAGCTGGAAAAATGTGAGTTTCACACCACCTCAGTTAAATTTCTGGGTTACGTCATTGACCAACTCGGAGTTCGGATGGACCAGAGGAAGGTGGAAGCTATAACTGGCCCCAGCCATCAACTGTAAAAGATCTTCAGCGATTCCTAGGATTCGCCAATTTCTATTGAAGATTCATCAAGAACTACAGTCACATCAGTGCTCCTCTAATATTTTCTCTCCAGGGCCGGCCCAAGTCTCTGTCCTTATCTCCTGAAGCCACCGTCGCCTTTCAACACCTCAAGGATCCCTTTCAAACCGCTCCAATCCTGGTTGATCCTGATCCCGAGATTCACTTTGTCGTTGAGGTGGACGCATCCTCTACCGGGGTTGGAGCGGTACTCTCCCAGCGGCAGGGTGATCCTCCTAAACTCCATCCATGTGCCTTTTTCTCTAAGAAGCTATCCCCGGCGGAGCGGAACTACAATATCGGCAATCGTGAGCTGCTCGCCATCAAGTTGGCTTTAGAGGAGTGGAGGCATTGGCTAACCACCAATTTCACGTGATTACAGATCATCGCAACTTAGAATACCTCAGAGAGGCTAAGAGACTAAACCCGCGCCAAGCTCGATGGGCCCTCTTCTTTACCCGCTTTGATTTCCTTGTGTCTAACCGAACTGGCAGTAAGAATTGTACAGTTGATGCTCTCTCCCGAATTCATAGTCCTCCCAGTGAAGATTCATCACCTGAACCCATTCTCCCTCCAGCCGTGTTCGTCAACCCTATCGTCTGGGACAATGCGGTGGCATAAGGATCAAGCAGATCGTCAGCGCTCGGAAACTCCGCAGTATTAGCCAGGACAGAAGGTGTGGCTGTCGACCCAGGACATTCGCCTCCGCCTGCCTTGCTGTAAGCTGCAAGAGTCCTCGATACATTCCTGCCTTCCTCTGGACTTCATATAAGCCTTGCCCTCAGAACTCTTCCTCATTCTTCAGCTATTCGTCTGCATCCGTGCCTGGGATCTTTCACCTGCATCTCCAATAGAGACTCTAGTTAATCTTCAGTTAAGTTACCAATCAACTATCATCTGTCTATATACTCACCATATCTCTGACTGCTTCTGGTAAACCTGTTAAATAAACTACTTCACTTACCACCAGTCTGACTCCTGTTCCATCCGTGACAGACTGCAGTAGACGCATTGCAGTATTAAGTCTATAACAATTAATCAATTAACTGATTGTTAATTTAAACGACTATCGATCATGGGAATTTGTTAAAATTGACATCCCTACATAGAATAGAATAGAATAGAGTAGAAAATGACAGGAAATATATTTATCTTCCACCAGGGTGGAAATTTGTCTTTGACTCACCAAACACTATTTGGATTATTTGATAATCATGAAACCACAAAGCCAAGAAGAGTAGAATTTTAATGCTGAAGCTCAAGTCTAACAAAACGATCTGCAATCAGGTGGCACAAGGTAAATCTCATCTTTCTGACAGCTAAACCTTGATTGGATCTTTTCACCTGCTTGCACTTGAAAGGACTTGACTTGATAGGTCTTCTTCGCAGCCAAGTCCCCATTCAGTCCCTCACTTTCTCTCTTAAGGCTACACAGACATTGATTTGCAATATGAGAAATGATGATAGCTAGTCCTACACAGTTACCGCCTGGCTCCATTTCATAATATGGACCATCCAGCCTCATAATCACTACAATAGGCTACTACCGTCCATAACCATTCCTCATTCAAGTTTTCCTTATTTCCGAGATTCTATGAGTAGCACTGTCTTGCTTTCTAAAGATACAATTACATCCCATCAGTGCAGATAAGGCTGGAAAATGACTGGTAGAATTTCACAATTCAGCCTAATTAAAACATAATTTCAAAATAAACTTTGATTAGACTGCATTAAACAAATAAATAGGCTACTGTAAATAAAATAAAAAAACTTACATTAACTTGACGCTTAACTTCTCACTAATAGCACACTGAGTACACACACACAAACTATTTACTTCCATCTCTGAACTTTATTTTTGCGACATTAATGTTTTGCAGTTTTTAAAGTGTCAGTATGATAAGAGATCATACTGACACCTTAGCATGACTGATCATAGACTGATCATGACTGATCATCCACCCCCCCCCCCCCCCCAATAAAAAAAACCTAAAAACGCAGCTCATTGTAGGTAGTAGAGTGACAGCTTGTTTTGGAAGAGACTTTGGCCCAATCCCAATTCTATTTTATACCCCATCGCCTACCCCTTACCCATGCCCCTTGAAACAGGGTGAAAATATTCCCCTAAGAAATGGGACAACACTACTACACCGTTAAACGTCATTAAACGTCGTCGCTAGCGCCTACGTCACAGGAGATGCGCCGATGTTTATCACAAACTTCCAAGATGCTTTCGTCAGCTGTAGTTATCAGACATGAAATTATGTTGCGAGACTATCGTTAGCGAACTTCAGCAATTTTTCTGCAAACGTTTCTTTGAAGAACATGACTGTAAATATGAAAACAAGATTGAATGTAACAAAGCAAATTATTACATTTATGGGTCTCCTTTTTCACCTGGGCATCCATGTTGCCTCTGTAGCCGGTGTATGCAGGGACATTTCTCGTACCCCTTCGTTTGAAGTGTGGTCCCGAAAAATCTTTGTTTGAATGGCAATCTGGCCCTTCCCCCTACCCCTACCTCTCCAACCAAAAGAGAATCGAGACAACGTACCCCTTCATGTGAACGCGCAAAACAGAGGGGTAGGGGAAAGTGAAGGGGTAAGGTGTAGAATTGGGATTGGGCCTAAATCTAGCTATTTTTTGCAGTTCAAATTAAAAGAATACTTGGAGCAAAATGTAATCTTTTTACGACTCACCGTTGAAGCAGATTTCATACGACTCACATACCACATCTTCAAACAGACAACCTGTGGGAAAAAAAAAAAATTCATCATTGTAATGGAAAGCCATAGTGAAAAGTAGGGCTGTGTATCACCAACAATGTCACGATACGATACGCATCACGATACTAAAGCCACGATACGATATGTATCACGATATGGATCAATTTGGAATTTAAATTTCTTTTGAGCACAGTTTAGTAACAGTAATATCTTTATTGAATAAACAGTGTTATAACAGTTGTGATAACTGAAAAACTATTTAGTTTTTGTTATTAAAAAATAATGAGAGTTAAATTAAATAAGTGTTGGAATGTGCACCAAACACAGTAATTACTTTACATTATGTTGAAATCATTTTAAACAAATAAATACAATAGAATAAAGATAGCCCAAGCCTACCAATAAATTAGTCCTGACTAAATTAAATACATCGACTATAAATCCAGATTCCTTATAATTAAAGCTATCTTTTTTTGTTTTGAAAACAATATTAATGACAGACACATATGGCTGCTGTCACTTTAAGAGCTAGTGCACGGATCCTGCTTTCATTATACTGTCACATCCATTTTATGCTTATTTAAAACATAACCAACTGTGTTGGATACTCACCAAGACCGAAATTTCTGACATCATTTTGCTTGTTTTTGTCTGTAAACGCGATATAATCCGTGTAAAATAACTTTTGTTACTCACAGGCTGTTTGTGAGGCAGCTTTACTGCATGCAGAGAAAACCATCTCTCAGAGAGCATGCGAGTACTGAATAGTTTAAAATCGCTTGAATGTTTAGCGTGGTAAGACTTAAAAAAACGAGCGAATGGTAAACTTAAGTGACAATGTAATTTTCGCCCGAATATGCAAGTGAATATTCCGTCATGTCCCAACTCCTAAAAGCGAGAGTGTAGTATCGCCGCCTTCAGCGCGTTTGACGCTTGCCTTGAGCAATCCATTTTGAGAGATAGAGAGACAGAAGACGCGGCACAGCTGAACACTCAATCAATGTTTGCGGGAATTTCCCGCGTTATAAGTGGGAGACCTGCGGGAATGATTAGAATAATGCGTAATACTCGCAATCCCTTGCTGAAATTCGAGGCCTTAATTGGCTACATTCAAAAGCACGACAGTATCGTCGATGTATCGTCGTATCGATATTATGAGCACAGCCCTAGTGAAAAGTGTGAGGGAATTCATAAAAACGGTTTGTTCAGCCCCTCAGTTCCCTTCCGTTGTCACTCCGAGTTACGTCGGATGACGACGAATGGGGGTTTCGCTTAGAAGCCTATCACCTTCGAGTATTCAAAAAACGAGCCAATGGCAAAGAAATGCCATGGGTCTGCGGAATTTGCATAGCGTAGCTCCGCCCCACCTCGTGGGTATATAAGGAAGGACGCTGGCAACATGTAGATATGTTTTTGCTTCGGAGCCAAGAGGTCCTCTTCACTCCTACAGCCTGAATTCTCTCTGAGTGTCATCGAGTATCCTTTGAGACGAGCAGCTCTCCAGTCTGTGTTGGTGCAATGGTGATTTTCCAGCGAGTTTCACATTCCTGCCTGCTGATCTGTGCAGTGGTCTGCATCCAGGGTGTGTGTTTCTCCCTGGCCGATTCAGCACAGGCTGCTGAGCGTCCTTTCACAAAAGAGCTTGCACGGGCACGTCTTTTTCAAGATGTTTCGCCCCTGTATTTCTGGGTGCGGTCGTTCCGTCTCATTATCTGATGGGCATGATGGTTGTCTTGCGTGTTTGGGCTTAGAACACGCAAAGGCAGCTTTCATGGATGAGTCATGTTCTCACTGCGGGAACATGACCATCGCTGCGCTGAGATCGAGACTCCGTGACCTTATTAAAGGTAGAATCCCCTCTGCCACACCCCGATATGTCCCCTCCATGAGAGCCGACACTTTGGCTGGTGGCCAGGGTGATCTGAGGGTTACAGTGTGGAATTCTGCCCCGATGATGCGTCCTCGGGCCACACCCCCCTCACCAGTGCAGCAACCCACGAGTTTCTCAGGTGCAGCCGCAGGGCCATCTCCGGATGTGCCCCGTGTCTCATTCGGTGCTCCAGATGACGAGGCGATGTTGATCGCCGCATCGCAAGGCGAGCTGGTATTTTCTGTGGATGAGGATGAGGACGTGCTGCCGCCCCCCGGGGTCGCAGCATTGTCCGATTCCGACCCGGAACTAACAGCAATGCTTTCCCGGGCCGCTACGAGTGTCGGGTTAGCGTGGTACTCTCCAACATCTCCTGAACACTCGTGGTCGGATGATTGGTTCTTCGGGGCTGCAGGCTCTGAGTCTCGTCGGTGGATCCCCCCAGTTCCTTTCTTCCCGGAAGTGCATGAGGAGGTCACGAGCTCCTGGAAGTCCCCGTTGTCTTCCCGTGATCGCTCGGCAACCTCCTCCTCCTTCTCTGCCCTTGATGAGGCCGCGGTGAAAGGGTACACTGGAGTTCCCCCTGTCG
Organism: Siphateles boraxobius; assembly: GCF_051911475.1. Taxonomy (NCBI): domain Eukaryota; kingdom Metazoa; phylum Chordata; class Actinopteri; order Cypriniformes; family Leuciscidae; genus Siphateles; species Siphateles boraxobius. The sequence continues at coordinate 29,816,936 of NW_027508734.1, read as the reverse complement.
AACGCTCTGTTGCGATGCAACTGTGTGCAACTGTGTCCGAAGAGTGCTTCGATGTGACCCAAAGCACCCCTCCAAAGCCTGTAGGTTTTCGTCTACCCTGGTGGCGAATTCCTACAGAGCTGCGGGGCAGGCCGCCGCCTCTCTGCATGCCATGGCCATCTTCCAGGTCTACCAGGCCAGGATGCTCAGGGATATGCACGAGGGCAGAGCTCACCAAGGGCTCTTTGATGAGCTGCGCGCTGCCACCGACCTTGCTCTCCGAACCTCCCTTGGTCAGGTGATGTCCACAGCTGTGGTCCAGGAAAGACACCTGTGGCTTAACCTGGCCCGATATGCAGGATGTTGAGCGGAATCGTCTCCTCGACTCCCCCTATATCCCCGGCAGGCCTTTTCGGCGGTGCGGTCGAGGACTTCGCTCAAAAGTTCTCGGCCGGTCACAGACAGACTGAGGCTTATAAGCATATACTGCCCCGGCAGCCTTTACCGGGTGACGCATCTGAGGTCGCTTCGTTCTATTTACATTCCAGGAGACCTGAACTCTGCAGCCGACGAGATCTCACGGATTTAGTCTCTCTCCGGTGAATGGCGACTCCATCCCCAGTCGGTTCAGCTGATTTGGGAACTGTTCGGGGACGCTCAGGTAGATCTGTTTGCCTCCCAGGACTCTTCCCATTGCAGCCTGTTTTATTCCCTGACCGAGGGCACGCTCGGCACGGATGCTCTGGCGCACAGCTGGCCACAGGGCCTCTGCAAGTATGCGTTTCCCCTAGTGAGCCTTCTCATTCAGACACTGTGCAAGATCAGGGAGGACGAGGAGCAGGTCATTCTAGTTGAGCTCATTGCCCAACCAGAACTGGTTCTCCGAACTTGTACTCCTCGCGACAGCACCTCCCTGGCCAATTCCTCTGAGGAAGGACCTCCTTCTCAGGGATGGAGCACCCTATGGCACCCTCGTCCCGATCTTTGGAACCTCCACATGTGGTTCCTGGACGGGGCGAGGCAGGTTTGAGTACCCTACCACCAGCGGTGGTGGCTACTATCACTTCCGCTAGAGCATCGTCCACGAGACATGCCTATGCGTTGAAGTGGAACCTCTTCATCAGCTGGTGCTCTTCTCACCAAGAAGACCCCAGGATATGCCCGCTCAGTGTTGTGTTTTCCTTCCTGCAAGACGGGTTGGAGCGAAAGCTGTCTCCCTCCACCCTGAAAATGTATGTTGCCGCTATCGCCGCACATCACGATGCATTTGAAGGTAAGTCCATTGGAAGGCACGACCTGATCATCAGGTTCCTGAGAGGAGCGAGGAGACTAAATCCTCCTCGCCCTCCTCTCGTTCCCTCTGGGACCTCTCAGTGATTTTAACTGCCCTGGGGAGTGCTCCCTTTGAGCCCTTGCAGTCAGTGGAGCTTAAGTTCCTGTCGATGAAGACAGCGCTCCTGATTGCATTGCCATCCGTCAAGAGGGTAGGGGACCTGCAGGCATTTTCTGTTGACGAAGCGTGCCTGGAATTCAGGCCGGCTAACTCTCACATGATCATGACACCCCGGCCTGGATACATGCCCAAGGTTCCTACCACTCCCTTTCGGGACCAGGTGGTGAACCTGCAAGCGCTGCCCTCGGAGGCAGACCCAGCCTTGGCACTGCTCTGTCCAGTACACGCTCTTCGTGCCTACGTAGACAGGACGCAGTGTTTCAGGACCACTCCACTCGGAGTCTGGCCTCCTCTTGGGCTCTAGCGCATGGTGCCTCGCAAACAGACATCTGCAGAGCTGCAGGCTGGGCGACACCGAACACATTCGCGAGATTCTATAATCTCCGAGTGGAGCCAGTGTCCTCTCGTGTACTCGCTTCAACTAGCCAGTAACTTGGACCCGCTCAGGTGTCTTCGCTTGCTCGCCATTCCACTCCTCGGACTGGATAAGTGCGATATATTCCTCAGGTGAGTTTCTACGAGAAACCCTGGGTTCCTCAAGCACTGTTGACATCAACGCCAAGGTTCCGGTAGCTTTCGCAGTTGGCTAGGTGCCTCCATGTGCATGGTCCCCCCACTAGGCTACCCCCACATGTGTATTTCCGCTGTAAGCCTCCTTAAGCATGTGTCTTTCCCTCGGCAAGCCACCTTGCCACCCCTGGAGTTGAAAGATTCCACCCTACGGGCTGGACACTCCAGTGTTTCTCCGTATGTTACCCGCTCTCGGGCCATATGTGTATTCCTAAGACCTCCCTTTGGGCGGGCATTGTTTGCATATTTCCTCTGAGATATGCTCCCCAGTGTACCTCGGTATTCCTGTGTTAAGTTGGAGTCCTTCGTCCGTGCCAGTATCACGACAGGGAGCTCTCACTTACGCAGGGCACTGGAAGACAGCCGAGAAGTGGCGTGATTAGACTGGTACCCCCATTCGTCGTCATCCGACGTAACTCGGAGTGACAAGAAAGGGAACGTCTCGGTTACGTATGTAACCCTCGTTCCCTGAGTAGGGAACAGAGATGTTACGTCTTCCTGCCACTTCCGCTGTTCCGCTGGAATGTGAGTTCAGCCTTGGCTCCACAGCAGGAAAACATATCTGCATGTTGCCAGTGTCCTTCCTTATATACCCACGAGGTGGGGCGGAGCTACGCTATGCAAACTCCGCAGACCCATGGCATTTCTTTGCCATTGGCTCGTTTTTTAATACTCGAAGGTGATAGGCTTCTAAGCGAAACCCCCATTCGTCGTCATCCGTCATAACGTCTCCGTTCACTTCTCAGGGAACGAGGGTTACATACGTAACCGAGACGTTTTCTGCTGATCAGTATTTGGAATGCAACCCGCAAATAATCAGCCATGTACGACTTCTAATTAGCAGGACTTCTAATTTGTGCAGTAAACTAGCTTTGAAATAACCTTATTTTTGATAAACACGCTGTGGTGCGACCCTAGATGGCTGTCACTTTTAGCGCATGCAACAGTTCGATTGTGAGTGTGATATTGTTTCTAGTAGCTATAAAATAGTTATAATGTATAATATAACAAGTTATAATAAACAAGTTAGTATTGAGTAACTTACATTTTAGAAGCAATATCATCAATCTATTTTGCTTCACCAGCGCAAAATGTACAGACACCGTTTCGCGTCTCTGGACAACACACAGCTGTGGCGTTCCTAGTATCACGGAATGAATCGGTTGAGCAAATGACTCACTTGTTTAGTTCCTTATTGATTCAGCTGAGTCTTATTTTGAAGGCATGGACCATGGGCCGCATAGGTCATCTAAATGTTTTATTACAGAAAAGCAACCATTATAAAATTGACTGTTATTTCCAACCCTAAATAAACACACCTGAACAAGCTAATCAATGTTTTCAGGATTACTAAAAAATTATTTTTGTCAGGGTTGGAGCTAAAATCTGCAGGACAGTGGCCCTCGAGGACCGGAGTTGCCCATCCCTGGAACATGCAGGAAAAACTCCCTCCATTAAATCCAAGGGTAGTAATAAATCCCTATGGTGTTGAACTGTATATCAGCACTGTAAATTTATGCTATTAAATGTATCACTCTTATGAATTATAATGTGTCATTTATTTACATACAGCTTACAAAGACATTTTGTAGAGTAGGCTAGATCAGTAGCTCAATAAAGGGGGAACACAAGAAGGCACAGAACATTTTTAAAAGAAAGAAGAGAGAAAATTTCAGTAGAGTGAGATATATAAAATAATAATAGCAGATGGACAAGATGTTATACATGAAAAAAGAATTCCACAGAATCCCTGTCATTTACAGTCTTTAATGGTTCAGTGCAAGGAGCAGCCCTTTGATTCTATACATTGACCTCAAAATAGAGTAATTCTGCACTGAGTAGAGGTCTGCACTCCCACGGGAGTCCCGCGGGAACCGCGGGTCGCGACGCAAAACAGTGCGGCGCGGGACAAATTTTGAAAGGTCATTGCGGGAGCGGGCGGGATGATGAGGTGCACTTGCGGGTGCGGGCGGGAGGGATGATACGCTGCACTCCCGCAAATTAAATATGAGTGTAAAGTAAAATATATAAATTATTAAAGTAGCGTACATAATTTGTAGTTGTGAGGGAGATTCTGATTGACAGCAATAAAAACGTTTTAAGCAGCCTAAACTTGTGAATGTTGTCGGGTAGGGTGGATTCTAATCTCACGCACACTTGTTTAGAGACAATTCCTTCCCGCTGCTCCGTGTTCGAATTCGAAAGCTAGTTCAAGTTCAAAATAGACAGCATGGACGAGGAACAGAGCGCCTCTAGTGCTTCAGATATAGGCCTAAGCGCTTCAGATGTAAGTACTTCTCTAAAGAAAGGCACATTTACTCCAAAAAAATCATGAAACCTCAAATCAGACATTTGGCAGTCTTTTTCGGTTGTGCATGACGGAGAGTGGAATCAACTACCTTTCGCCTGCTGCGATAAATGCCAAAAGGTGTTAACATACAACGGACACAAATCTGGAACATCATGCCTGAAGCGTCATGTATGTACAGTCTTGAAAGGACAAAGATTGTTGGAGTTCAAGGGAAACACGTCGAAAGTGTCAATTGCTCTAAAGGCGAAGACAATAGACAAATGTGTGGACTTTGTTTCTGCTGACCTCCGTCCATGTGACAGCATTGCTGGTGAGGGATTCATTCAGTTGACACAACATTTGGTAGACACGGCAGCCACAATAGGCAGATATGATGTGAGAGATATTCTGCCTCATCCAACAACTGTGTCACTCCATGTAGATGGCAGGGCACACAGATTTAGAAGGGCTGTTGTCGATGACATGACTGAGACAATTGTGAAATATGGATGTGCTGTGACAACTGATATTTGGACAGAGACGTATAGAAAAACGTCTTTCCTTTCAGCCACCATACATTACGTCGATTCAGACTACAATTTAGAATCTAGAGTGCTATTTTCTGCCCCATTTGAAGAATGCACTCCAAAGACAGGTGAAAATATTCAGGCTTTATTATTTCAGAACTTAAGAGTCTTTGGAATTGATTGTTCGCTTTTGGGAAAGAAATTTTTTTTTGTAACGGATAGAGGAGCTAACATGGTGGCCTCTTTACGTGGGTTCACTAGACTGAACTGTAGTGCACATGTACTGAATTCAGTTCTTGCACATGCTCTCTCACCTGCTGTGATGAGCCAAGTCCCCGAAGCGGCCCAGCTTATCACCAACGTGAAGAAACTGGTCAGCTATTTTAAACATTCTGGCCTGCAAGTCAAGCTGGGGAAGTCTCTCAAACAGTCAGTGGAGACACGATGGAATTTGACTGTGGACATGCTGGATTCTGTCTCACAGCAGTACGATGAGCTCACAACAATACTGCCGGATAATAAGCAGTATGACAAAGTAGGCTGTATCAATAAAAACACTCTTGGATCCCTCGTGGCGTTTCTCAAACCCTTCAAAGACGCAACGAATGACCTGGAGTCGGACAATACGGCATTAAGTGCGGCGCTTGTTCTGCCTTGGTCTGTGAAGTTAAGAAAGCATTGTGAAGTGGCCAAGGTTGACCCCCTACTCAATGCTATCGCATCTCCTTGTGTACAACGCCTAGACGAACTGTTGCCACCAAGTAACCTTGCTCCAAATGGAATTAACATGCTCTATAAAGTAGCAACATTCCTGACTCCCAAACTGCGTCAGCTTAAGATGGTCGATGAAAATGAAAGACAATATGTGACTGAAGCTGTGAAAGAGCTGATTGAGGACTTGGGGTTTGATGTCCAAGCTGAGGAAAATTCTGAGCCACCTCCACCTAAAAAGGTGACATTTCTTGATTTTGAAGAATGGGAAGATGTAGGTGCTACGTGTACTGACTCGCAGAAGTCTGTAGATTCCGAGATAGTGGAGCATTTGAAAGTCAAACTGGATGGATCTGAATCACACCAACCCAAAGATATCCTCCCGTGGTGGAAGAAACATTGCTTTGAATTTCCCACACTTTCCAAACTGGCACGCCATGTACTATGTGTCCCAGCCTCCAGCGCACCGTCCGAACGAGCTTTCAGCATTTGTGGTCGCATACTGGAGCAAAGACGCAGTGTGCTGAAGCCCTCATCAGTAAACAACCTACTTTTCCTTCATGGTTATTCAAAGAACCCGTAGCCTAAACAGCAGCTGCTTTTTTTACCTTTATTTTGATCATTTTCATTTAGACATGCTGGTAGCGACCTGCTGAGTTTTTATTTTTATTCTTCTTATTATTATTCATATTCATATTATTATTATTAAAATTAAAAGGTAGGCACACAGGCTATTTTCAGTTTAACACCTGCACTGAGCGGCTCAAAGCCCAAATAGTTTTTTAGTCTCAATGTTTTAGTTCATGGCTAGCCTATAATGTGACAGGAACATTATCTAATTATAGCTATATATTAGATAGATAATAATATTACCTAATCGAATATATTTTTGTTTTTGGTTACTGTTAGCTGTTAGTACTGTTGTGAATATTATGCTGTTCGTAATATGGGACCGATTCGTGTCTTGTGATCACATTTTAAATGTTTAAATGGCCTGTGATATAGTGAAGTCTAATATATAATAGATAAGAATTATCTGTTTTACAAATGTTCCTATGTGTAGGCAATGCCTAAGGCTGTTTTTATGTTACACGTTAAGCCTAATGGAATTTGGGCCGATTAATGTTTATCTTTGTTGGTGTTAGTTACTGATGCCTATTTAATGTTTTGAATGGTTGAACATATGCAGGCTTACCAATAAATATGTTACCAAGTATTGGTAAGGAATTTTGTGCGCACGCATTTTTTTGCCCTAGACCTTTCGTCAGACAAAAAGTGCGGGCGGGAGCGGGACATTATATCACAGATGCGGGTGGGAGCGGCACTAAAAGTGACAAATCTTTGCGGGAGCGGGCGGGAGCAGGACTGAACACTGTGGGAGCAGGCGGGAGCGGGTCTGAAAATTGTGTCCCGCGCAGGTCTCTCGCACTGAGCACCACCTTCCACTGAATCATCTGCGGCGTACACAGAGTAAGAATAATTCAGAAATAATGAAAAAAGAAAATGACAAAATGTTTTTGTAATTATAGTGGACATCATTTCTAGAGAGATGATGCAGGATTAGATGCGAACACACAGACTGCTGAGGCTGAGCCGACCAGAACATAAACTGTGACACAAAACAGTTTGCCGTCTCCATGGAGACAGGACTGAAAGGGAGCTCTCAGGTGACAAGAGGAAAGATTACAAAGCTTTGTACATGTGCCAATGTGTGTGTGTCCGTGGACATGGCCAAGGGACTCTTTAGCAGCTGTCCTTTGATAAAGCACAAGGGAATGAAAAAAATGTCCCTACAAGGGAGAGAGAGAGAGAGAGAGAGAGAGAGAGAGAGAGAGAGAGAGAGAGAGAGAGAGAGAGAGAGAGAGAAAATCAGAGCTCTCATGTTGCCTTTCCCTTTTTAATTACCACATACATTTAAATTATTACATTGTTTACAGTAGAGAAATTTTATCATTTTTTTCCTCCTTCCTCAAGCCTCTCAGGTGACTTTATAACTTACATATTTACTTTACTATCCGTTTTTTCTCTTTTCCTGTCTGTATGTCCTCACAGCTGTCATTAGTGTAGAAATCATAATTCATAAAAGAGTCAAGGTTCATGTCACAGTTGCCGACCCAAAAATGAAGAATCAACAAACTAGAGCAAAATAAAGTCTGTGAAACACCCCATATCTACACAGAAAATGGTCCTAAAAGATATTAGAGTTGAAGAGCAGTGCAGCGATTGGCATGCTGAATCAGAAAGCCGGCAGTAATAAATGGGCTGTCAATGGTGGAGGGAGGGTCAGGCGAAGATTCTATTAAACATGAAGACAGTCCCACACTAAACTCTGTTCTACACACTGTTTAAAGCTCTGTAATTACTCCTGGGCACTCAAGTCTTATCAAACCACTCAGCCTCTTTTATTAGAACTTGTCAGAATTCTCATCAGCATTCCATATTAATTACCCCCGTTCCTCACACCGACGTCTGTCTGGATAAAGCGCGTTCTGCCTGCTCCTAGCTCCTAAATCAGGTCGACAAAACCATTTATCTCGGAAGAGTGTCCACTCACGCAGGCCGGCCTCTGCTTGTTGGCTCCTGAGGTTGACTAAAAGGAAACATAATTAAACAGTAATAGCTTTTTCTTTTCTTTTTTCTTTATAGGGAAGAGAAGGGTCTCCCATAGCACAGCGCAGTAAAGAGAAACACTTTGGCAATAGATTACCATGTTCCACACTTGTTTTGAGCGTGTTAGAAATTGTCAGTAACAATACTGTATAATGAGAAGACAATATGTATGGCATCATTATTTTTTGGGATGATTATGACAAAATAAACCCAGACAAGATTATTATAATCTAATTCAAGATTTTGCTAAGAAAAAAAAAGGTTGAGACCATGTAGAAATCAATGGGTCTAGCAACAAGAATGTCCTATGAGCTAATTTCTACAAACGATACATGAGATGCAAGACGGTGGCAATTGCGTTTGGATGTAATGCGAGAGCGAGTCTGCAGTGTGCCACAAGGGACATGAATTTTGAGAAATTGAGCCCTCCCTCGATATTGGGTCTACATCAACTGTCAGTTAATTTATGTGCACACGCAAATTACTAGCTACATACTGCATAATAAAACAAAAAGTATTTTTATTTTTAATTTTTTTCCATAGGAATATAAAAAAAAGTTTAAAAAGCTGTAAGCCATGAACCAAATCAACCAGCCATAAGGTGAATCACAACATTACAAACTGAAACTGATACACAAAGTTTTTGAAAATCTGTGAAAAGACAAAGGTACAAGACTGTGTGCTTGATGAGGGAATAAACTACAATTCTTTGAAGCCTTGTGAATGACTGATGAAATGTTGATTATATATACTGAAAAAAAATGGTTTATTGCAAGATATGCATATATATACACATATTTAGGAATAAATATATTTAGTGTAGGGATAATGACTCTATTACGTCAATCGCAGTGCTTCTTTGGAGTGGGTGGACACTTAAGAGTTGTCTTGGTGCAATTTGCTTGTTTAAATCCTCTTATTGATGGAGAGTTTTCATAAAATCATGAGTAATGCAGTTTTTCATCAGGAACTTCACCGTTAAAGTCGGCATGAAATGAAAGCTGATAGTCTTTTCTTTTCCTATTGTGACGTATGTACGAGCAAAATGGCTTGTGGAATGAGAAAAAAATGTAGGAAAGAATTGAGTTTGTCCATCAAGGATTGGTGGGATTGTTAGATTATTGTGGTTTGCAATTGGTGTGATCTCATGTGAGTGACAGGCTTTCCCATTTTCGTGCCATTAAAAACGTCATCAGAGAAGAGATGTCAAGAGGGAGGGAAAGTTATTTTGATTATAATAATGCACAGATAAATCATATATAATAAATACTTCAAAATTCGATTAAAAATAAGAATTGTCCATGTTGATTTCATGGTGATTTTAAACAAGTTTATACTGATGATTAACAACTTCATGGCTCACAGTAGGTCTGTCCTTTAAAGGTGCTCTAAGCGATGTCACGTGTTTTTTAGGCCAAAACATTTTTAGTCACATACAGCAAACATCTCCTCACTATCCGCTAGCTGCCTGTCCCCTGAGTACACTGTAAGAAAACGCGGTCTCTGCAGACACCCTAGGCTCCAAAAACGGCAACAAAAACAAACTGGGCTAACCCGCACCACGAAACATAACAGACTGTTCCAGCCAATAACCGATAAGAAGGGTTTGGGGGTGGGGTTTGGGGGGTTAGTGCGTGGATGAGGAGGAGGGAGAGACTAGCTAGCCTCCGTTTTGTTTGACAATACTTCAAACGTCAACAAGAAGTGACATCACCCAACATCGCTTTGTTAAAAAAAACAATTCCCCTGGAGAAAATGAATGTGATTTTTTACCTCCAGTCAGTTGACTGCTGACTTTCAACATCATGCTTTCAGACATGACTGTTACAATAATTTAGGAGAAGCTTTAGGATTTAGAGCATTCATAAAACACACGTTTCAATGGAGATGACAAACCCTGAGATGCCAATTGTATCAGCACAGTGTCACAAAGAAAGATCAAAATAGATTTTAAACAAACATTTACTTTGTCTAGCAAGCAACACTCTAGTACTGATTACATTTTGTGCTTGAGTCTGATGAAAATGTCCTTCTTACTCTGAGCTACAGGATGCATACTAGGTGCTGAGTACATCTGAGTCTTCACCCCTCCCATTGAAAGATGCTTTGACTGAAGCCTTCAGGCTGACATCTTTATGAAGAATCCATTTTAACCCACCCACCACTCACACGGTTCCTCATTTCCCCAGAGGTTCAGTCTTTGAGAATGAACAGCAACAGCAGTGTATGTGAAGTCTCATTCTATGGTGATTAAAGCAAGCCTGCAGAACTGCATACTGAATGATGATGGTATGAATTAGGGTTGGGAGATTTATACACACTTACATTTCTTTGGATATCCAATGCCTTTTAATGCTAACTCTGAATTTTTTTTTTGCACAACATACTAATTCTACCATCTTAACTACATGTGGTGTGTAAATGGATTTTGGCGAGGTTAAAAATAACCAGTGCCAAGTGACCTGAATTCTGAAAAATTAATTCACATCACTATGATCAATGGAGGATAGGGGATTCAATTCACATATGACTGTACTTGTTTAATCATTTTTGTCCTGGTATCATTGTAGACTATTTTAATATGGATGTAAATTAAACTAACTGCTATATAGTTACACAATATGTTATTCTCAGCATATTTACAACATATATTAAATGGTAGCACTATTGGTATGAATATGACATTCATCAACCAACTACAGAGTTGCGCTCTGGAGATATTTAATAAGTGGAACATTATATAGTCTACCATATTTATGGAAGTGTTGAACAAATGTTCCTTATACCATTTTATTTGTAAATAGGTAAATAAAAATCATTGTATGACTTACTATATGAAATAACAAAACTTTTCACATGGATTATTCAGGTCCACATACATTATGTTAATATGTTATAATTACCCACTCCAATGTTTGTACATTCCTTAACACTTAAAGTTGACTTGAATTTTAAGCATAAAATCATTTTGAACTAGAGCTTCAGACAAGCAGTGGTCATAAATGACGACTACAGGTAAAAATATAATGGATCCTTTGGAATTATATGGATTTCTTCTTGAACCACACAAGCAATAAAAACATACTAATTGTGTTTTAGTTTGTTATAAAACTTTCTTTATTCAATACTATGTTATGGATTAGGGTCAGATCTAAGGAGATACAGATGTTGATATCCAAAATGATTTATAAACTCAATCTCAGAAATGCTATCAGAGCCGGTCCAAGGCTTTTGGGGGCCCTAAGCAGAATTTGATTTGTGGGGCCCCCTCCCACTATGGAAAGTCACATGTGCTTGACGATTATTGACACAAATGTCACGCAATAATGATACATTATAAATGAATAAAGTGCCTACTTAGATAAAAAAGTTTTAACTTTTACTTTACTCTTTTACTAACTCTTTGAAACTTCTTAAAACAAACTCTCTCAAAAAATTTTAAATAAATTATTTGCTAAAATAATGACAAAACTGAGAAATCAGAAACATAATAAGAGCAAGGGTTCAACAATGACAATTATTGTTGAAAACTGTAAAAATATGATTATTTCTCAACTGTCTCAATACAGTGTAACTGTCCTCAAAATCTTTTTTATTATTATTATTGTAACAGACTTTGTTGGATTGTACATGACAGAATCCAACAAAGTCTTTTACTATAATACAGGTAATGATGTACTGGCGCTCGTTGTCTGTGTATGCAATCTATTTTTCCCCTTGGGGCTTGCCGTAGATAGGAATGGGTCGTGCGCACTTGGTACTGGAGTGTCGCGGGTTTTTGGAGTTAGTGATCTGATGTGTGGTATAATAAAGAGGAGAAGAGTTCAAACTGCTATGTTTATTATTTATTCAAACTGCTACCTTTACACCTAGAAGGTTAAGTTCCCCTGCGGCTATTTTCTCCAACTTAAACCGATACCGTGACTATGCATGCGCAGTTGCGCACGAATTGTCTATACACTCACGAGGTGTCTAGATTATGCGCATGACTTAAACGCTGGCAGACACAGCAGCAGTTGTTGGCAGGTATATTGATAATGAAATCCGAATTTTCTTGTCTTGAATTATTCATTCATTCATTCATTCATATTCATTCACTAATTTATGTCACTTGTTTAAGTCATCTAAAAAATATATATATTTAACTCGATTGGGGGCCCCCCTCTTAGTTCGCTTATGCCTCGGGCCTGCCCTGAATGCTATATTGCTTTAAATATGCTAAAATTCTTAAATATATAAAGAAAGAGTCTAGATGTTTTATTCTACCAACAAGCACAGAAGCAGACCTGTCATCTTTCAGGGTCACTTCATCCTGATGATCCTTTAAATTCGGCCAATGAATAAGGTTACATATTTTTACTATAAGTTAAAAAATATCCTCCCTTTAGGGGTTGATAAAGTACAATGGTGTCTCTTTTAAGGTACTACCCTTGTGACAAGCTGTTATACCCGCATTTTTTGAATATCCTTACTGGAGGAATAATATATAACAGTTTAGGTGTGTACCAATCATACAAAACATTTAATTAAGAGACATTATCTCTTCTCATTCTTACATCAATCGTGACATATGCCAAGGACACAACTCTCTCATTCTTCAACCTTACGTTGGCTCATTTTCGGATTCACACTGTCCCTTGGTGTACCTTACTGAATGAGCTTTTAGGTAAAGCAAAGAGGCGTATAAAGAAAATACAGAAAGAGAGAGAGGAAGTGTCACAGTGTTGGGTTGTGTTTCCCCGGGTGTCCACTAGAGGTCTCTTTCCCTTACTGTCACCATTCATTCTGGAACTGCATTTCCCATGATCCTTTGTCTGTTCTCATCACTCACCATTGCACTCAGCTGTTTCTCATTACATTGTTAAGTTCTGTGTATAAATACCCTGTCTGTGTCAGTCCATGTCACGGAGTCGTTGTTATTCGTCACACCACTTTGGAGGTCTGTGTTCTTGCCTTTTATTGTTTTGATTCTTGTTTATGGATTGCCTTTTGGTTTTGACCCCTGCCTGGACTGGTTTTATGATTTTGGATTACCCGAATAAACTGCTATTGGATCTACCCCTGTTTCCTGTGTGTGGTATCGTGACAGAACGACTCCGTCACGATGAATAGATCCAGCAGTTCGGGATTCCATAACCCTTCTCCTGTGTATGGGGAAGGAAGGGGACCACAGAGAGGAGGTTCGCAGGTCGGGGAGGAAGCGCCTCGACTAAACATTTTTCAATGTTTTGGCTTATGGGCCCAGCAGACTGAGGAAGCAGCGGCGGCTAAGGCTTCAGCGAACTCGTCCATCAGAGATGGTGAGTCGTTTCTGGGGACTCGTCTGGCAAAGTTCTCCGGAACTCGGGGAGGTTGCAGGGGAGGAGGTGGTCGACAAATTCCACGACACCATCCTCCGCCTTGCCATTCTTCTGATCCGGAGCCGCCGGACTGGTCCAGTACAAGATTCTCACCGCTGGTTCCACCCCGCACAAAGTCATCATCGTGGGGCTCATCTACCACAAGGTCCTCACCACTGGTCCCGTCCAACTCAAGATCCTCGCCGCTGGTTCCGCCCAGCACAAGATCTTCGCCGCTGGTCCCGTCCATCTTAAAGCCCTCGCCACTGGTTTCGTCCAGCCCAAGGTCCTCCTCACCACTGGTCCTGTCCAGTCCAAAGTCCTCGCCCCTGGTCCCGTCTAGTACTGAGGCTGCAGCTCGCCATCAAGGACGGAGGAGGAGGAGAAGGGCCTCGTATCTCCCCAACAACCCGGTGGTCCCGAGTCCGGTGGTCTCAGTTCCGGTGGTCCCAGTGCCGGTGGTCCCGAGTCCAGTGGTCCCGAGTCAAGTGTCTGCTGTTCCTGAGCCTGAGCCAGTGTCTGCTGTTCCAGAGCCGGAGCCAGTGTCTGCTGTTCCAGAGCCAGAGCCAGTGCCTGTTCCAGAGCCGGAGCCTGTGTCTGCTGTACCTGAGCCGGAGCCAGAGCCAATGCCTGTTCCAGAGCCGGAGCCTGTGTCTGCTGTACCTGAGCCAGAGCCAGCGCCTGTTCCTGAACCAGTGTTTGTTTCTGTGTTTGTGTCTGTTCTTGTGGCTGTTACAGTTTTGGTGTCTGTTCCTGAGCCGGAGCCAGTGTGTGTTCCTGAGCCGGAGCCAGTGTGTGTTCCTGAGCCGGAGCCAGTGTGTGTTCCTGAGCCGGAGCCAGTGTGTGTTCCTGAGCCGGAGCCAGTGTCTGTTCCTGAGCCGGAGCCAGTGTCTGTTCCTGAGCCGGAGCCAGTGTCTGTTCCTGAGCCGGAGCCAGTGTCTGTTCCTGAGCCGGAGCCAGTGTCTGTTCCTGAGCCGGAGCCAGTGTCTGTTCCTGAGCCGGAGCCAGTGTCTGTTCCTGAGCCGGAGCCAGTGTCTGTTCCTGAGCCGGAGCCAGTGTCTGTTCCTGAGCCGGAGCCAGTGTCTGTTCCTGAGCCGGAGCCAGTGTCTGTTCCTGAGCCGGAGCCAGTGTCTGTTCCTGAGCCGGAGCCAGTGTCTGTTCCTGAGCCGGAGCCAGTGTCTGTTCCTGAGCCGGAGCCAGTGTCTGTTCCTGAGCCGGAGCCAGTGTCTGTTCCTGAGCCGGAGCCAGTGTCTGCTCCTGAGCCGGAGCCAGTGTCTGCTCCTGAGCCGGAGCCAGTGTCTGCTCCTGAGCCGGAGCCAGTGTCTGCTCCTGAGCCGGAGCCAGTGTCTGCTCCTGAGCCGGAGCCAGTGTCTGTTCCTGAGCCGGAGCCGCCCGAGTGGTCGTCACCGCCCTGGCCGCCCGAGGGGTCTTCACCGCCCTGGCCGCCCGAGGGGTCTTCACCGCCCTGGCCGCCCGAGGGGTCTTCACCGCCCTGGCCGCCCGAGGGGTCTTCACCGCCCTGGCCGCCCGAGGGGTCTTCACCGCCCTGGCCGCCCGATGGGTTGTCTGCTTCGCCCTGGCCGCCCGATGGGTCGTCTGCTTCGCCCTGGCCGCCCGAGGGGTCTTCACCGCCCTGGCCGCCCGAGGGGTCTTCACCGCCCTGGCCGCCCGAGGGGTCTTCACCGCCCTGGCCGCCCGAGGGGTCTTCACCGCCCTGGCCGCCCGAGGGGTCGTCTGCTTCGCCCTGGCCGCCCGATGGACTGTCTGCTTCGCCCTGGCCGCCCGATGGACTGTCTGCTTCGCCCTGGCCGCCCGATGGACTGTCTGCTTCGCCCTGGCCGCCCGATGGACTGTCTGCTTCGCCCTGGCCGCCCGATGGACTGTCTGCTTCGCCCTGGCCGCCCGATGGACTGTCTGCTTCGCCCTGGCCGCCCGATGGACTGTCTGCTTCGCCCTGGCCGCCCGATGGACTGTCTGCTTCGCCCTGGCCGCCCGATGGACTGTCTGCTTCGCCCTGGCCGCCGGCTAAACCATCACCCCCTGTCTCTGTTTCATTTCATGGACCTGGCCCCCCATCCCTCCCCCTGATCCTCCACCGTTCCACCACCCTCCAGGACTCTTGTTTTGTTTGTTTTTTGTGGGTCTTGGAGCGTCTGGTAGCCGTTCCGTAGAGGGGGGGTTATGTCACAGTGTTGGGTTGTGTTTCCCCGGGTGTCCACTAGAGGTCTCTTTCCCTTACTGTCACCATTCATTCTGGAACTGCATTTCCCATGATCCTTTGTCTGTTCTCATCACTCACCATTGCACTCAGCTGTTTCTCATTACATTGTTAAGTTCTGTGTATAAATACCCTGTCTGTGTCAGTCCATGTCACGGAGTCGTTGTTATTCGTCACACCACTTTGGAGGTCTGTGTTCTTGCCTTTTATTGTTTTGATTCTTGTTTATGGATTGCCTTTTGGTTTTGACCCCTGCCTGGACTGGTTTTATGATTTTGGATTACCCGAATAAACTGCTATTGGATCTACCCCTGTTTCCTGTGTGTGGTATCGTGACAGGAAGGGGCTGCAGAGAGAGGGAAAGGGGAAATGAGAGTGGAATGGAAAAGAGGCAGTGTTGTTTGCAGCTGCATACTCGGCCACACAGACAGGGTACATGACCTGAGTGTAAATTAATAGCACATCTTGAATAGGAGAGTTTTGCGCTCACTGAGTCTCATTAAAAGCCACCTCAGTCAAGGTGAATGTAAAAAAAAAACTTTTAAAAACACAATGAAAAGTGAGAACAAAAAGTCACACTTAAAAAAAAAACATTTTTTAAAGGGTATACTATGTAACTTTTTTGGATCAAAATTAAAAAAAAAAAAAATATTAAGACAATACAATCCTTCCCCCAAACATATTTTGTCTTACCCTGATTCACTATGTTAAGCCTATTATAAGTGTTATATTTTAGACCTGTCGGACCATGTAAATATAAATTGTGTACATATGTCACTCGCCCGTGTGTGTCATGTCATATCTATAAACAGAGAAAAGTTGCTTCTGCTACTTAGCCGCCTGTATGGTGTGGAAGTGTCATAGGTTATTATAGGTAGAAAGGTTGATCAGCTAAATCTCAAATCTCAGAGGAATCACCCAATTTAAACAAATGCAGAACAGAGGAGAGTTCGCTGGCAAAAAGAGAGAATGCGAAAGAGCTTGTAATAAAACGAGAATCATCATTTGATTGACCTTTCGAAGATAGAGAGGGAGGATTGTGAGGGATTTGAAATTTTATAAAAGTACACATAGATGCCGTTTTTAAATACTCAACATGTGAGTAAGGTATTTTATTGAACAGATAAATTATATTCACACTGTACCACAAAACCCCTCGGCCCGGACGTGGCGGAGCGTCCGGCGCCAGACCTTTATCCTCTGAGTCCTTGAGAACCGAATCTGGGCTGGGTTCCATATGTGTGACCCTACGGGGATCCCATATGTGTATATTCTCCACGGCTGCTCCTATCGGAAGCCTGTGTCTTTCCCTTGAGCTAAGTCACCCATTATTTCATATGCAGTACAACCTTCGGGCTAGTCCATATGTATTTTCCACATAACTCCTTGAAGAAGTGGCTTCCGCAGCGTTCTCCTTCCTAAACAGAAAGAGTACGCTTTTCCAGTGTTATCCAATATCTCACTGTATGGGTTATCACAGAACAACAGTGACAATGTAAACTCTGTGTAGGCCTCCTCCTATCGTCCTTCCAGGCAAGAAGGTGTAGAGGCTTGCACAGGGCGCTGGATGGGGTGCAGCAACTGTGGCGCTTTGGTAGGGATTCCTAGTGGTCAGTATGACCTACGTCATAGTGACTGACCGATAGGCAACATCTCAGTTACTAACCCTCGTTCCCTGGAGGAGGGAACGGAGAAGTAGGTCCCGTCGCCACATCCTGCCCCAGCTTTTTAAGGCTTGGCTTCTCAGCAAAAAAATAGAGTGCAATCGCATCAGCTGCGATAAATACCCACGCTGCGAGGCTGCACAGCTGATGCAAATGATTGCATGCCAATGTGTATTGGCTTGTTTAGTTTCACTCAAAGTAGATTGGGCTCTCTAGTGAGATTCCTATTGGTCAGTATGACCTACGTCTCCGTTCCCTCCCTCAGGGAACGAGGGTTACCATATGTAACCGAGTTGTTCTATTGAACAACGCTGTTAAAATACACCATGTAAAATAAATTATATAAACTAATATAAACATAACTTATGTACATTACGTAAAAACAAATGTCCGCAGAGAGCACCAATGGCTTGGTTACATTAAGGCATGATCAAATCCTTGTTTAATATTGGACAAACAAAATTTAATTCACATATCAATTTAATCTTTAATATTTGGTCACTTCTGTATGTTAGAAATGCAACAGCTGCTGTAATTTCTTGAACAAGAACATGGGCACGTCAAAACATGCAAACTCAGTGCAAGGGTTAAACTTTTATTTTGAAATCGCGATGAACTACAATTCGCATATATTTCAGAAAGATATTTATGTATTCTCCTGTGTTGGCGTAGATTTACAAACGAGTTGAGCTACGAATCTTGTGAAACGGCACACACTGCGTGCAGATGAACGTTATAAGCAGACAAACTCACAGCACGCAGAGATGGAGTTTGAGAAAACCGAGACACGCGCATATAAATGATGACATTACAACTATGAAACACGCATCAGAGGTTTTGCCTTCCAGCACATGCAGAGACTGAGTATGGAGCAGCGTTTACTGTGAACAGAGCTGAGGTACTTTTAACACAATCTGCACGCATGTAAATAATTAAAGGTTTGTGCTTCTCTGTGGGGGAAAAATATATATGTTTAAATATTTTTTAACTGATTCGCAGCCTTTGTGATTTCATGATAGCACTATGCTATATTATGATTGTAAATGGTTTTAAATAGATTGCGTAGCCTTAGAAAACGGTGTAATAATGTGGTTCACGGATTCTTGTCAGTGGAATACGCCACTTCGGGTATTTTGCCAGTTACTCGACACGGTTAAATGTTTAATCGATTAAACTCAATTTTTGCCGGTTAAATCGTTTGCCGGTTAACCGAGTACTCGACTTTAATCGAGGAATTGTTACAGCCCTAATATATATATATATATATATATATATACTAGGGATGCACCGATATGAACATTTTGGCCGATACCGATAACCGATAATTCTTTACATTTGAAAGCCGATAACCGATATATTGGCCGATAAATCTAAATTAAAAAAATGTATATACTTTGATAGCCTGTATACATAAACAAAAGACTCACCATTAAAAGCCTTGTCTCAAACACTTTTAACATAAATCAAACATATACAATACAGTATAGCCTAGTTTGAACCAGTGTAAAATTCCTTAACTTTTAAAATAAATTTTACACTCCTATGGGCAACTTTCTTTATTAAAAAAATGGTAACACTTTATAATACGGTTTAATTTTGTTAGCATTAGTTAGCATGAACCAACAATTTTATAAGACATTTTTAAGAAAGTTGTATCTGTTAACATTAGTCAATGCATTGTGAACTAACATGAACACACATATTTTATTAACTACTATAACAAAGGCTATTGCTCTCTGTTAGTTAATGCATTAACAAATGAGACCTTATTGTAAAGTGTTATCAAAAAATCTATTGCCTAACAAAAAATAAAATACCTAAATAATGCAAACAAGTCATTGGATAACATTGGGCTGCATATAAAGAAACAAAATGGATCAATACAATGGAATCGCCTCTGCACGGACAATAAGGAAATTATTTTTATCAAACCATATCGTTGATGAAAATAATACGAGAACAAAATAATGGTAGTTATTAATTATAACACAATGTTTTTGAAAAAAATTAAACATTTTTAATATTACAGTGATAGTAAAAATCTTTAATAGCTTAATTACTGTTTCAAATGACATTGCTGTGTGAGCTGCGCGCGCTGAAGCTGAAGAGAACGAACGTTAAACCGAATCGCTTTGCTAGAAGGTTAATCAACTCAACGGTTGCTGAAGAATGCAAACCCAAAGAATTTACAAATTTATTACAATAGTGAATACAATTATAATTATATGACAGTCCCAATCATAGGTTTTAATGTTTTGCATTGTTGTTCAATCTGCGCGTGCTTAAGCTGAAGAGAACGAGCACCGGGAAACTGAAGAACTTTTCTAGCTGGCTGTTTAAATCCACGAAACGCATCATTTGTGAGATTAATCAGATATTTATTTTACATCAACTTTATTTTACGACTTATCTGCACAAAATGACGTGAATGCACATTCGAATTTGTGCTGGTCACAATGTTGTAGTAATCCCTGTTCTGGACGCGCTATTCCCACAACAACGCGCTGAAACACGGCAACTAAACCCAGAGAATTCACAACGTTTTATTACAATAGTGTTCTCATTATAATGGCATGTATATGACAGTCCCAATTATAGTTACGAATGTGCATTGCTGTTTGAGCTGCGCGCACGCTAAATAGGCTATAAAGATGATCACCGGTACAATGAAGCGCTACTGCATCGTTCATTAACTCAACCAAACGCATCCTATATTAGATTAATAATATAGGATAATATATATAATTATATATAATATATATATAATAATACAGATATATATACACAAAATAAACATATTACAACTTACAATGGCACAGAATGCTGCGAATGCTCAAGAGAACTTGACTATGCTTGTCATGAAGGCTTAACTCCATAGATGCGCTCTTTCCAAAACAACGCGCTCGTCGCGCTGAAACACTGGCGAACAAGAATTCACAACATTCTTTTACAGGCGTTTTTATTATAGTGTTATGAAGCCTATGTGACAGATTTGTGCTGCACATGTTGCACTGAACTGTATCTTCCTTTTCGAAGTGAATCCAATCATTCAGAACCATCATGGCGAACAGCGCGCATCTCTCAACTGAAGTAAATAATCTATTATCTATCGGCTTTGATATATCGGCCACATTTTCTAATCGGATCGATAACGATAACATCAAAAAAGACCATTTATCGGCCGATATCGATATATGGTCGATATATCGTGCATCCCTAATATATACATAGATTATTTTTTTTAATCTAGATTAATCTCACTGTAATCTTGGAATTCATCTAGATTAAACTAGATTAAAATTGCTCATTTGAATTCTGCCGAAGGCATTCAGAATAGGTGTGCTACCCAAATAATGACTAAAATTAAGTCTTTGAGAACGTGTTTCTCAAGCCAGGTGGCGCATTAGTCCAGGGGCTCATCACCTGTTTCTCATCAAAATGCATCACAAACTGCTTGAGAAAGCTGTTCTACTATGATAATTGGTGATGAAAATTAATCATGTTCAATCAGATGTACTTGTGTTTACTAACTGATAGAGCTGTGCTGACGGGCTTGCCTCGGTTGCACTCAAACATAGTAGTTTGACAACTCTTCCCCTGCGCTACAGTGCTTGGCCCGGCATCAACAGCATTAGCTAAGGGATGCTTTGCATTTAGGTGGTACTTGAGACTGTCAGCTGATTGTGCGGAATGCTTTTTAGAGAAGATAAGGTCAATTATTTTAGCACAATTCCCATCCAGCAGTAATTGAGGAAAACAAAATCTCCGAATGCTCCACATGAAACTTTGGTCTTCCGACCTTTTAACATCGTGTCGATTTATTTTGGTTAATATGTGTGAGGGAGAGAGAGCAAGACAGCGCTTAGTGTGGAGATGATGAAGTCGCCTCGCCTGGCTCCGAAGTGAGAGAGTGCGCGCGCGCGCAACCGGGTCTCTCTCTCTCTCTCTCTCTCTTTCTCTCTCTCTCCTCGTTCTTTCAGTTAAACGTGCCCTGTCACAAGTGCAGCAGTTCATCTACATTACTCACCGATAAAATAAGACTTTGGCGGGCGCATATAAAAATTCAATGCAGGAAAAACCCTGTTATTGCAAAAGGAAAACAGAATAATTTGTCTCGTTTAGTAAAATAAAGCCAAGCTTTAGATCGTCTTTTCCTCACCATGTGTACCTCCTCTGCTCGAATCGCTTTGACATCATGAATGACGCATAGATGCGTATAGGACCTCGCGCTAAGGTTGCGCGATAAAGGACAAAAGGGAAAGTTGTGAGTTCGCGGTCTGTATATTATGGCTGGTACTCGGAGCAGGAGCATCGATAGGAGGAATCGTTAACGTCGAGGGCATACAATATCGATGGTTCGTAAAACTTAGAACCCGTTCTCGAGTGGAACCGGTTTTCAATTCCCATCCCTACCCCCTACAGTGCAATTCGGCTAGGTATACATCCGCGCTAAAATATCAAAGTGAACGTCATCATAGGTTGCGTAGTATAGACCCAGCTCCAACCCAACTTTGAGAATAGATTAACGGCAATATTTTTTTATCGCCCGATAAGAGTCTCACGTTAACGCAGCACGTTAACGCCGATAACGGCCCACCACTAATATATATATATATTATATAAATAATTTGAATGAAAGATCAAAATATAAACAATGCATATATTTTTTTACAGCCATTTTTGATCATATTTACTAGGGGTGCCATTAATTCTGACCACAGCTGTGTAATAATATATGGTTGAACCAGGGAAAGCAATTATCCACTAGGGGGCTCCAGGCATCAACCTATCAGTATGAATTAAAGATGTGAGAGACATGAAGGGACTATGGGAGTCAGGAATAGACAGTGTGACCTTTCCCTTTGTCCTGCTGAATGATTTAGATGTATACACAAAATAGAGAAATGGAGGATAGAAGACAGACAGGGAGATATTGGAGTGACGAGAGCCATTTCTCCAAGGGAAAAAATACCTATGGTAACACACACACACTGACAGACCGTCAAAACCAGAGGGAGAGATTAAACAGAGTGAAGTGACACTCAACGAGGGGAATGTGAGAGAGAGATCTATCATTCTAATTAGCCAAGTCAATTCACATGCTTAGACATGAGCGACAATCATTAAGGACAAGAGACACCAACTAACTGTCAAATGAAAGGTCAATGTATCATGTCCGGCTTGTGTTCTGTGTATTTATTTGAGTGAGATAGGAAAGGTTTTAATCAATTGCAATATCTTGCCAGTTGGTGTATGGAATAATACAAGTTAACTGTATGTTAATAAAGGGGTTATATATTTTTATATAATAATATTAATATTTTTGATCTGTCCTTCGTCTTATAATTTTATTTTAATTTTTATAAAAGCACTAAAATAGAAGTACTTAAACAGCTTTACAGCACAAAATAATGCACACATTTTAACAATAAAAAGAATTGTTCAAATGTGTGCATTATTTTGTGCTGTAGAGCTGTTTAAGTACTTTTTACAGTTGATCTATTATGTCAACGCCATTGTTAAATTGGATGTAACTTGAACCAAGAAAACATGCATTATGTCTATAGCTATACAATTGAAACACTGAGTATTAAACATTTAGGGTTTATCCCCATTCACTTCCATTATAAATGTCTCATTGTTTTTTGTTTTGTTTTTTAAAATAAAAAATAAACAAAATAAAAAAGCTGGAATTGAATTATTTTTCTGGTAACTAACCTGCCACAAGTGCTGTCGATTGTGATTTCCTGAACTCAGAATATTCCTCAAGATTCTCCTGAGGTAAAAATTAATTTGAATTCAGTACATCAGTGGCCTGAATGTCCATTTCCTAATGACCTCATTAAGAACCCAACTATTTTAAAACACTGTGCCAAAGTGCAAAATAATATCTATTAAAGTGATTCATTGAGAAGGAAAAATGTGTCCATCTACTCAGCCAGCGTGTAGAAAAGATCACACAGTCTCTCAAAAAATTACAATAGCAATTGTCAGTATGTACATACTGTACAGATTCTTCAACTAAAAACCACAAAAGTTGTGAGTCAGCCTGGATGAGAAGTGAAACAAATGCACTGCTAGGCTTAAGTTTGATGAATTGATGTCTACCAGGGCATTGGCACGCGATGCATGACACAAATTCTAAAGTTTTGTGCTAGTGGTTTTCATTTCTTTCCTTCTACAAATATAGTTATGTTGAGTTGAATTGCAAAACAAGCTCTATGGCACTATCTGAAAATTCCGAAAATTTCTGGACTGAATCTAATCTAATGTGTGAAATTACTGCTTCTGTAGTTCCTCTTTGTCAGTTCACTATGGTGTACGTAATAACTGACGATATGGGGATCTCGCTTGAGAGACCAATCTACTTAGAGTGTAAACTAAACGAGCCAATGCACATTGGCGTGCAATAATTGCACCAGCTGCTGTGCATCGCAGAGCGAGCATATAATGAGCAGAAGGTGCGTCGCATCTTTGTCTCTCGCTTCGGAGCCAGACAGTGAATGCTGTTCCTGCTCTGCAATCTTATCTGAGAGTGTTTTAACCTCAAAAGACAAGTCTGCTAATTCAGGAGAACGCCACTTTGAGCTGGTGTTGGTGCTACAGCGCAGACAGCACTGGCCACGATCTCACAGAGAGCAAAACAACTGTTCCCTTTCGAAGGGAACTCAACAATACGTCATCGACGCTATGGGGAACGCCTCAGGCGTGACAGGTGTCTGAAATCAAGTATCAACTCACAGCAATCATGTTGACCGGCGACAGCCCGTGCTTCATCAGCTCGAATGATGAGCACGCAACCTGGATGTATAAAAAGGGCGCCTTGAGACTGTGACAACATCCTTTTCGTCTTCAGGGACTGTTTGTCTGTTTTTGAGTAGTCAACAAAAATGAAGCGTGCAGAGAATGGGAGAAATTCTTTCCGCAAGTGTGCCGACCCGTGTCCCAGATATTTGACACCGGAGGATTCACACGATCTGTGCGTTTTCTGCCTGGGAGAAGAGCACGCGCGGGAAGTTCTCGAGGGAGCTTCATGCGCAAACTGTGAGCGCTTTTCTCTGAAAAAGCTTCGTTCTCGTCTGTCCCACTTCTCGAGGGAAGTGGGCACGGCATCTGAACCCCGCGGTGTTGGTCCCGCTCGGGCTGAGGCTCAGCGGCGCGTGAGCTCGTGGGGCTCTCAGATGGAGCTGGCAGATCGTCTGGAGAGGGGCGTTAACCTCGCAGATGATCTCCCAGCTGACGAGGGTGAGTTACAGGTCGATGTTGAAGAGGTTCTTTCTCTTTCTGATGGATCTGTAACTGGTTCTCTTCGGGCCGGGCAGGAGTTGGCTGCTTTTGATGTCAGTCTGGTTGAGACTGAATCATCTCAGCCCTCCTGCCCAGTGTACGCTGAGTTGGTGGATGTTATGGGGCGCGCCACCAACAGATTGCAGCTACAGTGGAGGCGCGTCCGGGAGGAACCTGCTCGTGGTATTTTGGACTTTCGGTTCCTCCCTTCCCATAAGCCACCAGCCCGGACGAGCCTTCCATTCCTTCCTGATCTCCACTCTGAGATCGAGAAGGCATGGAAGAACCCGTTCTCTGCGCGTCTTCATCTGCATCAGCGGAATAATTCCGCTGCTGTGGATGGGGCCGCGGAGCACGGGTATGTGTCGATGCCGCCAGTGGACGAGACGTTGGCCAACTATCTCGCCTCTGGTTGGTCTTCGTCACTAGGAGCTCCGTCCCTGCCATCCAAGCCGCTTAAGACTACATCACGCTTGAATGGCAGAGCGTACACAGCAGCAGGTCAGGCAGGAGCAGTTCTGCACACCCTCGCGGTCTTTCAGGCCTACCAGGCCGACCTGCTGCGGGACCTCGATCAGGGGGCCGGTCTGTCCCCTGACACGGTCGCAGAGCTGCGCCGTACCACGGATGTGTCTCTCCGGGCCACCTAACAGTCTGTTGCCTCCATCGGTCGTTCGATGGCGACTATGGTGGCCACGGAGAGGCATCTGTGGCTCAACCAGGCTGACATCGGGGAGAAATAAAAAACCTTTCTCCTCGATTCGCCGGTTTCGCCTTCCGAGCTTTTCGGACCTTCCGTCGAGACGGTGGTCGACAAGTTCAGGGAGGCGAGGGCGCGCTCTGCGGCGTTTAAGAGCTGCATACCGCGGAGGTCCTCGGCCCAGCCCAGGCAGGCGGGAGGGCCTGGTCCGTCGTGGTCTGAGGATCACAGACGGACCCAGAAGGCCAGTGTCGCTTCCCGCGCACCCCCTCCTCCTAGCAGAGTGAGCAGGCCGCGCAGGAGGCGTAACTCCCGCGGGAGGCACGATCTCAGGGAGGTGATCCAGAGCAAACGTTCTCAGACCAAACGTTAACCTCCCTGGATCTTGTCTCCTATCCACCATCGCTCCCAGGCTCCTCCTACATCAGGCCTGAGGCGGGGCCCATGATGAGCACATGAATTCTCTGATGGCACACTTCAGCTTGGTTGATAGGAGCGCCTTGCCTTTACTTGTGAAACAGTAAAAAAAAAAAGAAAGAAAAGAAAGAGGGGGTTGCTGAGTTTCTGACTCCCGGTGTGCCTCATTCCGCATGCTGCAGGTTTTTATGCTGAGTGAAAATGTTCTTTTGCGCAAATAACATTTTTCTCTTCTTTTTCAGAACTCGCCTCCTGTACTGAGCCGGGGACATGTTTGGTAAGCAAGGTTGTGAGTCGAGCTCCCACATACTGTGGTCGCCAGGTTACAGGCCTCGCCAGGCCTTCTGGGTTATTAGCTTCCACATGTCAGGTTACAGGCCTTACCCGGCCTACCTGAATGTGAGCTCCCACATACTGTGGTTGTCAGGTTGCAGGCCTCACCCGGCCTCCCTGATTGTGAGCTCCCACATACTGTGGTTATCAGGTTGCTGGACTCAACCGGCCTCCCTGAGCGTGAGCTCCCACACACTGTGTTTGTCAGGTTGTAGGCCTCACCCGGCCTCCCTGAGTGTGAGCTCCCACATACTGTGGTCGCCAGGTTACAGGCCTCATCCGTCCTTCCTGGTTATGAGCTCCCACACACTGTGGTCGCCAGGTTACAGGCCTCATCCGTCCTTCCTGGTTATGAGCTCCCACACACTGTGGTCGCCAGGTTACAGGCCTCATCCGGCCTTCCTGGTTATGAGCTCCCACACACTGTGGTCGCCAGGTTACAGGCCTCATCCGGCCTTCCTGGTTATGAGCTCCCACACACTGTGGTCGCCAGGTTACAGGCCTCATCCGGCCTTCCTGGTTATGAGCTCACACACACTGTGGTCGCCAGGTTACAGGCCTCATCCGGCCTTCCTGGTTATGATCTCCCACACACTGTGGTCGCCAGGTTACAGGCCTCATCCGGCCTCCCTGAGTGTGAGCTCCCACATACTGTGGTCGGCAGGTTACAGGCCTCATCCGGCCTTCCTGGTTATGAGCTCCCACACACTGTGGTCGCCAGGTTACAGGCCTCACCCAGCCTTCTTGAGTATGTACTTCCACATGCTGTGGTCGTCAGGTTTCAGGCCTCACCGGCCTTCCTGATATGAGCCCTCATGTACTGGAGCTCCCCACATAGGGGGTCATCAGGTCTTAGGCTTCAGAAGACCTTCCTGGTTTTGATCCCTCTTACTTTCTCAGTGTTCAGAACGAACACCGGGCAGGCCCATGGATTGAGTGGACGTCTTCCGTCATTTCTTGAGGTTGAGTCACACTCTCCGGGGAATCCCGTCTCTGTGATCCGGAACTGAATGGTTTCTGCCAGCTTCGCAGGCCTTCGGTTTTTCGGATGCCTTATCTAAGGCAATTTCCCGAGGCTCTGTCTCGGACAGACAGGCAATGGCCAGTCGGTGTATCTTAGTATAGATCACCATGCCAGCCTGGTGGTATTTCAGGAGGCATGCTCTCCTGAATAGTGACTGGCTGGGATCGCTTGGGTCCCTAAGCCACACTCCCTAGAAGTGACCCCTTCTATTAGGAAGTTGTGATCCTAAGCCTTTGAGCTGGCCCAGGTATTTCCCCCATTAACTATGTTCTGGCAGTTTCTCGGCTCATTAGCTTGGGCTATGACCGGTAGGGAGTGCTGTCACTGACAGCCCAGTGTGACCTTAGGGTGAGTGGTTTCAGTGTTCTTTGAATTACTGGTTCTGACGGTTGTCACTGCCCTTGGGCATGCACTCCCCTCAGCATGGCGGAGTGGGTATTTCGCTCCCCATAGCGTCGATGATGTATTGTTGAGTTCCCTTCGAAAGGGAACGTCTCAGGTTACGACTGTAACCTATGTTCCCTGAGAACAGGGAACGAGACAATACGTCTCCCTGCCATACCTCGGGGCCTGCCTGCAACAGTCCCTTCAGACGATAGGATGTTGTCACGGTCTCAAGGCGCCCTTTTTATACATCCAGGTTGCGTGCTCATCATTCGAGCTGATGAAGCACGGGCTGTCGCCGGTCAACATGATTGCTGTGAGTTGATACTTGATTTCAGACACCTGTCACGCCTGAGGCGTTCCCCATAGCGTCATTGACGTATTGTCTCGTTCCCTGTTCTCAGGGAACATAGGTTACAGTCGTAACCTGAGACATTCCCTTTCGAAGGGAACTCAACAATACATCATCGATCATCGGGGTTTTCACAGCTCAGAATGTTGTGCCTTCAATGAGAATGTGAACGCTCACATCAGGCTTGCACTATCGTCCTATTAGTGGTCGAGGTCATCCCATCGTGGTCGTGCTTCAGTACCAGAGAGAGCAGTTTCCTGAAAGAGCATACACAGTTTGACACTGCGTCTTTTTCAAGATGTCATTCAAACCGTGTGTTTCTGGATTCCGTCGTTTCCTGTCCTCATTTGACGGCCAGGGTCACTGTTTCACATGCCTGGGCTTAAGTGTGTTCATGGGTGGTTCATGGCTGCGTTCGTGGGTGGTTCATGTTCTTTCATGAGAGGATGACCACGTCAGCACGTTGTTCGTCTCCCCTTTCTCGTAGAGGCCTGAGCTGCTCAGCGTGCCATGTGCCGTCGAGCTGCCGGCTGACAGCATGTGTTGTCACAGCAACCCAGCGCGTGTTGTTCGGTGCTCTAGATCAGTGGTTCTCAAACCTGTCCTAGGGACCCCTCACCACTGCACATTTTGTATGTCTCCCTCATCAGACACCTAATTCAAGTCTTGCAGTCTGTACTAATGAGCTGATAAGTTGATTCAAGTGTGTTAGGTGAGGGAGACATGCAAAATGTGCAGTGGCGAGGGGTCCCTAGGACAGGTTTGAGAACCACTGCTCTAGATGACGAGGTGGAGTCCCTTTGCCTATTCCCTGATCTAGTTCCTTTTCTGGTGCCCACCAGAAAAGGGCTACTTTGACTAATAGCACTGGTGATGTGAGGATTACAGTGAGCGTTCCCTGACGAGACCACCTCCTTGGGCCCCTCACTCCTCTAGCGCGTCTCAAACATGCTGAGACTGCGTTCGTGGGTGGTTTATGCTCTCTCATGAGAGCATGACCACGTCGACATGTTGTTCGTCTTGCCTTTCTCATGAGGGCTTGAGTGCTCAGTGTGCCGTGTGCCATCGAGTTTGACGACCACTTTCGCTGTCTCGCATGCCTGGCAGCTTTCGGATGGAATTACTGGTCCTTCTCATGAGGGAACAAGCATTTCATTCGGGGCTCCAGGAGAGGATTAGATGTCAATCACTGCATCGGAGAGAGGGCTGTTACGCTCTGGAAATGAAGACGATGCTAAGTTCCCACTAAAATGGTGTGTGTGCTCATGCTGAATCAGATTCAGACTTGACAGTGTAGAAGATTTTATTATTTAGAAAACAAGTAATTTTGCTATATATTTGGACACAATTATTTCTTCTGTCTGTGACTTTGGATTTCCTCTGTGTATGTGAAAGACCTTGAATGGAATGTTGTTTGCTGCAGAAAATTCTATTCTGAGAAGTCACATGGTAAAAGACCTTTACCCAAAACTATCTATAGGGTGTTTTACCTTCTTTGGAAGAAGATGTATGTATATAACTCTGAACCAAAATATACTCGGGAGCGCGCTGGAAGGCCAGAGGGCCAGTCGGCCGGAGGGCCAGAGCGTTAGAGCGCCGTTCTATGGAACGGGACGGCGTTCGAAAATAAAGTCTAATTATTTCTGGCATCAAAGATCTCTGCGAAGTTATTCTTCGGAAAGATTGAAAACCACAACATTTGGCGCCCAACGTGGGGCTGGTTCAGGAGCTGATGGTGAACTGCAGCGAGCTTCGCTGGACGAACGGCACAAACTAAAAGTGGCCACAAGGTAAGCAGCTTTGCTTAAAAGTTTGTGTTGTTCGCCCAGACATTTGCTCATTGCGGTAAGACCCTTTAAAAAGCTTCTCCAAGTTTAAAGAACTAAAAATTGAAAAAGAGGATCTTTGATTCTAGAAATAATTGTCTATTGTTGTTGATGACGTCAAGTACAGTTTTATAGCGTGGCGGAGCTCCCGTTAGTGTTTGCCTGTGTTAATATAACCTGGTGCAGATTGTATGAATATTGGTACTGCTGATGTGCCGCTAAAGGTTTTGTCATACGTATGTAAGGATTTGAGATGTTTGCTTGTTAAGTTTAACAAGTGTACTGGTTAAGGTTAATCAGTTGTTTTTTTTATATTTACTGTTAAGGATAATGGTAAATGTTAATGATTAAGGTTAATCATTTTCTGCTCGTTAAGGATAATGAGTATACATGTAAGGTTATCAGTTTTATCTGTGTTTCTTATTAAGGTTAATAAGATAGCATGCGCACAGATAAGTTTAGCTTCTGGTTCCTGCATTGTTATAGGTGTAACGATGGCCTGCTCAGGGAAGCTAAAGTGAATCGCAGAGGACTGTGATAATTTTCTGCTCGTTAAGGATAACGATACTCATAAGGTTATGAGGTATTTTATATGTGTTTCTTATTAAGGATAATAAGATAGCATGTGCACAGATAAGTTTAGCTTATGGTTACCGCATTGTTATAGGAATGACAATGGACTGCTCGGGTAAGCTAAATTGAATCGCAGAGGTCTGTGATAGTTTAAAGTTATTCAGTGAAGTATTGTTTGTAAAAACAGTGAGTAAAACTGTGAGTAGAGTATAGCTTGTGTGTGTATGTGGGATCCCGTGTGTCTGCTTGACTGTGCCTGTGGTTAAAAATAGGGGACAAGGAATGTGTGAATGAGCTTGAGAGACAAGTAATATATAAATGAGTATTAGAAGTAAAGGAAATAGTAAAATAAAACAATTGTTTCATGATATTAGTCTTGCAGATTATTGCAGTATGAAATAAGTTAAAGTATAAAATATATATTTAATCAATAAATATAATGATATATATTAATAGATAAAGAGAAATAAAAATGCACGTGCTTAATATATTATATCTTATATCTGAAGACGTCTAAAATTTGTATCTCATTATCCCTGAAGACAAAGTGAGAAAAATGATTCTATTGTAGATAATTAAGTTTGTGCTAAGGAAGAAAAAATAACTTGTGCAGTGTGCTAAAAGTTAACAAGATTGAGTGACAAAGTTTCAACAG
This sequence comes from Siphateles boraxobius, assembly GCF_051911475.1. Lineage (NCBI taxonomy): Eukaryota > Metazoa > Chordata > Actinopteri > Cypriniformes > Leuciscidae > Siphateles > Siphateles boraxobius. Next base: position 29,786,024 of record NW_027508734.1, on the reverse strand, counting down.
TCATAAATAATTTACAGCAATCTTAGCACTGTAGTAAATGGGAATTGTTAGAAATGGCTGAGCAAAATTGTATTCACCATGTGAGTTATTTTGAGCATAGCATGCAAATATAGGAAAATTATTTAATTGTATTATACTCAGAAAATCAAAAGTTAGATTATTGCTCATATTGCAATGAAGAAATAGCTTGCTTTTTCCTGCAACGAAGAACTTGCTTTACTAAAAACAGAATGGGAGAACTGCTGTTGTCGACCAGTGATTATTATATAGTAAAAAAGAACTAGGAAAAAGATGGTTAAAAGTGGAATTTAGATAAAGAGCTAATAGCTCAGGAACAAATATTTATAAAGACTAATTTGATATATGCAGCTCTCTGAGTGTTCAAGTTTCAGATGGATCAGTGTCGAATGGAAGAGGTGAAAGGTCAAAGACGACTGCAGAGAGAAGAAGAAGAGTGGGTGAGGGGCTTTCAGCTCCCCTTCTGAAGATGGCCACTCTCTGGAAAACTCAGCATGGAGAAAGACTGATTTAATGCTGGAAAAGGTGAAACTTTCACTATTTCACTGGAGACTTTTTCCTGAGGACAAGAGGAAAATCCTGAGATGCAAAGCTGAGGCAAAATCTATCAAAAGCCCAAACTCAGCAGAGTCAGAGAAACAACAGAGCCAATATACAGTCTACTACACCAAGCCTTGAGTGACAGGCTGACGACACATGCAGAGCGACAGCCATGAAGCTTCAACAGACTGATAATCTAAAAACAGAAAAACTGACCGAAACCCTTCCCTTACGGGCAACACAGGTGTGGCAACTCCGATGATCCCTCTAGAGACTGCTTCAAATTTAGTTAATTATTAGATTAACTTTATTCATTCTGATTATTCACTGGTCTCATAAGCAATTCTTTATATTCTCTGATAAACTAACCCTCTCTGCTTTTCCAGTAGGTTCAAGTCCAGCCATATAAAAAAGAAAGAAAATACACTGATACCCCTTTTCCACCAACAAGAACCGGGTGCTGGTTCAGAGCCAGAGCCAAAGCTGGTTCAGAGTGGGTTCGACTGACGAGCTTAATAAGAACCGATTTGCCTTTCCACCGGCTAGAGAGCCACAACAGAGCCAAATCTTACGTCACTGTATACGTCTCATGTTGCCCAGCAACGCTAGTGCGGTAGCGCCAAACAGTACGCCAGGCTTGTTCGAGATGCATCGGCTTCTCGCAGATCGATCTCCGCATGACATCAAAGCGCTGCGATAGCGATCTAAAAGCACAAGGAGTCGTATGTTCTCCAAACACTCCCGCAGCTCCGATCGGTCCGCGCCGCTCCGATGCATCTCGAACAAGCCATCAACAATAACGGACGTTGCAATACTATGGATGCTCATGGGTTTACAAAATACATCGGAGTCCAACGCGTTTGTGCAGCTCGCCGTAACTTACATAGACGGATATTTATAATCGAGCTGCTATTAGCTCGACTAGCTGCTATTTAAAAATGGCGGTCACAAGTTTCTATTCGTCTTGTTGGTCACAGTAACCCCGCCCCCAGCCCCTGACGCAAGTGGTTCTTACTTGGCTCTGTTCTAGACCAGCAATTATTTGGTGCTACTTAAGAACCACTTTTCCTGGTTCGGAGCTGGTGCTTTGCGTGTGGAAAACCAAAGAACCGAATTGAAACTAGGCTCTGGCTCCGAACCAGCACCAGCTCTGGCTTGGTGGAAAAGGGGTATGTAAGAGAGAAGTGGGTGCTCAACTCACCAAATAGTTCAAACTGAGGCTGGATTTGTTATAGTGAGGGCTATTACATTAAACAATTATAGGGCTTAAAAGCATGAGAAAAATTAATCTGTAGCAAAGAAAAAGATAGGAAAAAATTGTCAAAGAATTATCATTATTGTTTACAAAACAATGATACTGGTCACTCCAAAGTTTTTAGAGATATAGATTGGAGAAAAAATTACTCCAAAAGTCCAAAATTATGAAATCGCAAAAAATGCTGTCAAAACTGGGATAATGAGATGGAAATGTTGTTGGCCATGGATCCAAGATTATGCAGAGATCTCCAATTTCTTAAAGCAGCTCATGAGCAAAAAACAATAGGAAAAATCAGAAAAACAAATGACAAAATGTATTTGAAAAATTACAATGGCAGGCCTATTATTCTAAAATACTTAGTCTATTAGATTTTGTAAAAAGAAAAAAAGGATTATAACAACGGTGTTAAACTAAACCTTATGATCATTGACACTTCTCAGTAGTGTTTGACATAGTTGTGTTGACCTGATCAACCCTTGGCTAAAATTATAGGATGCCACATTTAGAGCACAACCTGCAAGAGTGTATGCTGGCCAGTGTGTGTGAGAGAGACACTGAGTGTGAATGAGTGAGAGATGATGTTTGAAGAAACACTAAGGCAAATCAATTATTTTGCCAATACAGCTGTATTTAAAATTTAACATGTGGGCCCACAGGGCAAATTCTGCCCAATAAAATAATGAGCATGGATGGATTTGGTTAAATTTCCTGGTAGGAACTGAAGTAACAATATGAAAAAACAAAGAATGAAAAGAGAAAAATAAAAATAGAAAAAACAGTGCCACATTTGCGCAGCGCATAACATATCTGACTTTCTTTGCAGCATAACACGTCTGCCTTTCTTTTCAGCATATCGTGATGGAGCTGATCTTTGTCAAAAGTATGAAATATTGTCTTGTAACTTTTGTCAAAGTGGGTTGAGTATTGTCCAAGATGCCTAATAAATAGTGGGTTGATAGTGGAACTCAAGACAAAGAGATAACTGAGTTGAATTGACTAATTATAAGAGTACATTGAAATTTATTGTGAGAAAAATGCAAAAAGTTGCAAATAATGATCAAAAGTCAAATTTATGAAAAACAAATGAGAATATATGGATTAAAGTCCTGCTGTTAATGAAGGCAGAAAAAACACCACTCAGCTCACATGACCTTTCTACAGGTAACAGCGAGAAGTACAATGGGACAGATGAGCAGATGATTGAAATCACATGTTGTTGTCACTAACAAAAATAATTAAGCTTTAATTGACAGATAGCAGCAGCTCAATTCCAGGAAGAATTCTGGAACAAGTCTAACAAAAAGAACCAGTAACTGTGCTTTGTAATTTCAGAAGAAGTGATCAACAGTGTGACATTTGAGTCCATGCCTCTCAACTTAAAATACCACAACTGACTTCAGCAACCCCCCACAACTGAAGTGAGGGATCAAGGACATGCTGACAATGAGAGAAAGAGTCCACTGCAACAAACGACTCACTGGAGACACCCTGGTGAAAGATGTAATGATTGATGACAAGGTTAACAGAATGATCAAATCATGAATGGAAGAAAAGACAAACTTGACCAGAAACACAGGAATGAGAAGAACTGTGCAAAAGAGAGACTCAACAGAGATGAGTACAAGCTCAAACAATAGTCAACATCAACCAACTTTCCTATGATTGAATGTTCAGCCGTTGAATAGATTCAGTAGCAACTTAATAATAACCCCACCATAACAAAAATGATTGAAAGTAAAAATATATTAAAGCAACATAGAAAACAATGATAATGAAAAAAAAGAAAAGAAACTAAAATAATGTTAACAATTAATTTTAGAAATTGATATAGCATAGTGGGAATTAAGACAATTCATGAAGGAAAATTTTAGAACTAAAAATAACTTTAAAATAAATTTTAAGGGGTACTCAGATGTAACTTGTCAATACAAGGGTATACTTAATTAATTTAAGACTACAGTTAAAATTAAAGCAAGTATTAACAAATATTAAATTTTAATTTTAATTGATAAGAATACAATTTGATTCAAAATGCAATTGATTAGTTAAAATGATATCAAGTAGTGCTTGATAGAAAGTATAGAAAGTTTATAGACTTAGAGGAAGTTATTGAAATCCAATAACTAACAGGCCCCTGTGAACAATCTAAATGGCACCAGAGGGGGGTCAAAAATAGATATTTGGCATTCACATGAAGGACAGATTGTTGAACCAATGAATACTTTTGAATATTCTCAGTCCAGATGCACAATGGTTTTAAACCAGTGCGCAAAGGGGGGAGTAAGGTAAGGAAATTAAAAATTAAAAAGAAGATAAAATTAAAGGCATTTTAAATTAAAAAGCATTTTTGCAAAGTTTTGTGAAATTTGTGGCAAAAACAAAGTTAAGAAAATAACAGCGACAAAAATAGGCCATATATCAGTATACCATGTGGACATGATATAGATGGGTAAAAGCAATGAAATCAACAGAGGAGGGGCAGGAACAGAAATTAAATTTCTAACAGAGAAGTAATCCTTAGATTGAAAAACTATCAGAAATAAGGTCATATTATATGTCAACTAAACAGAAATATTGAAGATTAAAAATAAGTTGCATACGAACACAAGGAAGTTTTAATAATGATTAAGTTATAATGCTAATGGTTTAAAAGGATGATAGAAAAACTTTTAGATTGTTAGATATAAAGAAAAAGAAATGTACATTTAAGGGATATGTAAGAGTGCAAAAAGTTGTTCTCTAGAGTTAATTTTCTAATTGTCTAATGAGTTTATTGAATGACTTTTATGAGATAAATGTAACATTGCTCTGAAGCTTTCTTAGTTAGAGTGATTACATGAGACATAATTAGTTTATTCATGATAGTTTATTTAGAAATTAGTAGAAAAGAAGAAAAAGTATTCAGTTTAGTCTTGAACTGAGGAGCTACAATGAGAATGAGAAGCAGCACGTGAGATTAAAAAGGTCAAAATGGAATTTATTGTTTAAATTTGGTAATAAAATAGACAGTAAGTGAAATGTATTGCAATTTATTAGATAGGTGTAAAGTGTTACGTTCACTAAAATTGACTGACTAAAAGATAGATTCTTCGAATTTAAGAAATGATATTCTTTCATAAGAAGTGATAAAAATGAGAGAGTTATGTTTACCCAGCCATATTTTGAATTAATAGTCATATGGATCAAGTAGAACAAAAATGCATAATAAATCAATTAGACTACTATAATAAGCAGATATTTATTATAATGCTTTGTCTGCATTAGGAGAAAAACAATTATGTGAAAAAAGTAAACTGACTTATGTTTGGTGATCAGTGTTGCACTTTTACTAAATAATATTGTGCAGGGAGGAAAATTTAGCGATTACGATTGAGTCAAGAGAAACTTAAGAGCTAAAGTTAAGGAAAACTTAATGAAAAGTTTTGAAAATTAAGGTTTGCTCAATTAGGGATATTGAAAGTGGGTTATTATTCTGTTGTGTACTTTGTATATTAAGATCATTAGTTGGAAAACCACGGTTAAACTAATGAAAATGCGGAAAAAAGATAATGAAAACTAATTTGAGAGGGCAACCAAATTCATATTTACAAACCCTGGATGTTCATTCCAGTAAATGAGGAATTGAGGACAAGAAGATGATTGATGAGCCAGACCCTAGAGGACATCTGCACCGCAAGAAAACTTTCAATAGTATAAGAGACTTTTATGTTTGATTTACTCTACATAACTGTGACAATAACATGCAATGCAAGAACAAAGGTATACACACACTTATAACAATGTTTAAGTTTGTCTGACTAGGGAGAACTCGATTCTTTTACTTTTTCCATTAAACAAAAAAAGAAAGAACAACTAAAAGGAATAAAAATGTATGGAAGAAGATGTTTGGCTCGAGTGCTCCTCCGGAGTGTGGTGGCTTAATCCAGTAATTGGAAAGGAGAATGGGTGACTCAAATTGAGTCACCAGGTAGCATAACTGAGGGAGCTGGATTTTGAAACTACACTCTCGAAAAGGATAGTGAATGTGAGGCTTAGATAAGCCTCAGAGGAGGGAATGTAGAAGATTGTATTATTTAGAAAACAAGTAATTTTGCTATATATTTGGACACAATTATTTCTTCTGTCTGTGACTTTGGATTTCCTCTGTGTATGTGAAAGACCTTGAATGTAATGTTGTTTGCTGCAGAAAATTCTATTCTGAGAAGTCACATGGTAAAAGACCTTTACCCAAAACTATCTATAGGGTGTGTTACCTTCTTTGGAAGAAGATGTATGTATATAACTCTGAACCAAAATATACTCGGGAGCGCGCTGGAAGGCCAGAGGGCCAGTCGGCCGAAGGGCCAGAGCGTTAGAGCGCCGTTCTATGGAACGGGACGGCGTTCGAAAATAAAGTCTAATTATTTCTGGCATCAAAGATCTCTGCAAAGTTATTTTTCGGAAAGATTGAAAACCACAACAACAGCCACACTTTCCCGGGCTCCTCTGGGGGGCACTGTGCAATGAGTGTGAAGCATATTGGCAACAATATGGCCAGCCAAACATGCCAAAATCTGCAGAAAAAAGCTTTTCCTCTCTCACTACACTTGTAGGGGTGTGAACCTACACAGGTCTTACGTTTCAGTTCGATTACGATTATCATGTCATTGATTCAGTTCAATTCGATATCACGATGCATTACGTTGCACTGCATCCTCAATTTTCAATTTTACTTCAAAAGTGATGTGTGCGTGTGCCGCCTGTTCGGGAAGTTGCAGTGAAAGAAACAGTGACATTCCAGTTCAAGTTCAAGGGAGTAAAGCCTGTTTATGCCATTAAGAAAATGAAATTCTGTCAAATCAATTTTGTTTTAAAGAAATGTTCATTTAAAAGCAGTGCTCATTCATCAGTCTATAATGTTACCATAGAGATGTGTGCATCAACCGTCGCCAAGTCCGCTGTTGAAGGTGACGATCATCCATTTATAATCACGCGTAACAACATTGGGGCGGGTGGATGATTTGTTTTTGGCTGCAGATTTGGGTGACGTTGGAGCTCATCTGCTTCCTCTAAAGCAGTCAGACTCTGCCAGGGCTTAACAGCTCGGGGTGAAAACGGCTAACGTGGTTTATCAAGTTAGTGGTATTACCTCCTGCATATTCTATTTGTGAGTGACATGAGCGCACACAACGCGTGTCTTCTCCAGGTCGTGCTTACCAGGTTGTTGTAACCCGAAATGTGCCCAGATGTAGGCTTTTAAAGTAGTTTGAGCATTTTTAATTACTCGCACTCACGTTTCGCCTCCCTCTGCCATTGCAGACCTGCCAACCTGTACGCGTTTTGCGTAGCGGATACGCATTTTGACCTCAAAGTACGATGGTACGATTTGTCACTCTAAACTACGCAAAAGCCTGGTGACGTGCCTCTGTTCACGCGCAGTCCTCAAATCAAGCAACAGCAAAAGAAGAAGAGTTCGACCAATCGTAGCGCTGGGTTCATTCCCCAAATAGCAAGGGAGGATGACTGACAGATGGGTAAGACCTATCATTAAAAAGAGACTGAAAATCGGCAGCAATAAATAATCCCGCTCGATCCCCCTTCCGCCGTCTGACTGAGTTCATAGGCGAGGACAGTACAGTAGTCGGTACTTCTGACTCCTGAAGGTAAACGGGCTGGGATGGATGTGGAAAGTTGAAATATTGTATTGAGTTAACTTAATCCTCTGGATTCGATGATCACACGGGAGTGATCGCAATCGCATGGATTATCTTAACCCTCTGAGGTCGACTATCGCGCGGGCGATTTTTGATTTGATTTTGATCTTACATATTAAGTGTTGTACATCATTAGATCCTAATCAGTGTCTATTTTTTTTGTGGATACTCACAATAAAAACAAAGTGTTGTGCTTTTCGCCAAATAAAGAAAAACAAACATGATGCGCGTTCTGCCTTCTCTCTGTCAGTTAAGTCCATTCTGAAACGCGTCCGAAAATTAACTGTAATTCCGCGAATACTTGTCATACAGGCACGAGTGTTTTTCCATAATGAAGCTTGAACTCTCTTCTTTTAAATGAGTTAATTTATATAAAAAACAAATATTCTCAGTTTATGTAATCTGTATGAAAAGAGAGAGATGTCAGTCTTTTTCTTTCCAGCTCATTATACCTCATTACGCGTTAATGTGCCACGCCCACGGAGAGCGCGCCATATTCAAACGCAAATGATCTAAGGCAAGCCATTCAAACATGTCAACGCCCACCAGCTGGATTATAAAACACATCGTGTTTAGTAAGTATCTTGTACAGCTGTGTACACAGCATATCCCTACCCTTTGAGCAATAATACTATCTAATAACCCTGGAAAATGTACCAGAAGTGATAGTTTCATTTCGAGGAGCAACGGATCCAGCTGATGTAGTAAGTCATTTATTCTTAAGTGCTTTGTTCTAATCGCGATATTGAATAGTGTCTGTAAACCGCAAAAAGACTGTTTAAATATGAATTGCGTGTCTGTGTGTAGGCTAAATGATGAATGAACGGCACAGGCGAGCGCGCTTTGTTTACTACAGTTATAGAGCACGTGTCTGTGCCGTTCATTCACTCTCGCACCTACATTAGTAAACGTTATGTTTACCTGAACACATCCAAACTATATTGCTATAGCCTACTAAGATGAGTAAAAATATACTGAAATATGTTGAAATAAATGTCTGTATAAGCAACAAACTGCAAATTAACATGTATATGCTAATATATCATAAACACGATATGTTACAGACTAAATATGAATGTTTAGACAAGATTTTGTGATTAGTTTTGGATAGACTATAAAGTTTTGACTGTAAAAAAAGACTACTGTCACATTAAATAGGTAAGCTTTTGTTCACAAATCTCTGCTCATAGTTAGGGTTACTATCATACTATAGTATGATGTTTTGTCAAAAATAAAGTAGGTATATTGAAATATCAACTAAGATGTTATTGTAGTGTTTGTTCCAATATTCAAACTAATGAATCCTTACCTTTTTTAATACGCATGATAAAATGTATACTTTTTACAAAGCAATACACTTGAAATATTGTTAAAATTGTAATTGTTGTTGTAATTGTAACCTATTTGTAATTGGTTACAATTTCTAATTGTAAAATATGTATATATAGATCATTTCTTTTGTCCTTGCATTCTTTGGGACCCTGTGACACACCATGTGTGAAAGGGCTAATTAATATGCAGCTCATTATGCGGCACATTATCCGGCCTTTGTCTTCTCAGGTGTGAACACGCCTCCACGCATATTGCCTTTCCAAACAAAAGGTGTCTTATAAAATTTAAATCAATGTATTGTTTTGTGTAAATGATTAGGCAGGATGATTTTCAGATCATTTTGAAGCAAAAATTCTAGGCAACAACACTCATTAGTCAAAAGTCTTGTGGACACATATTTAGTATGTCTTTTGTGGCCTTATTTCAGGCACTTTAAGTTTTAGTTTTTTCAATATCCATGCATAAGCAATATTCTCTCAAAAATACAAACATGTACATACATGTTGCTCACATATTACGGTAGCCCCGTTTGTGCTAAATAGAGTGAATTTACACCTTTGCCATTAACATGTTTATAAATAACTGAAAAAAGCACAAATGTCAGAGCATGTCAGAACACCTCAAGGACCCCAAAAAACCCTTAGACCTGAGAGGGTTAAAATACTCCGTCATTCATGGTCACTCAGATAAGAGGAAAACATCATTCAGCCATGCAAATTATAAAATGCTCAAGTAATGCTGAACAATAAATCTAAATGAAATTAAAATCGCTATGGCTTAGTGATTACAATTAGGCTAAGTTTAAATTTTGTTCTTGGTTATGTTTTTTCTGTCAAAATGTCAGAAAGCATTTTGTATTATCCACAAAATTATACATTTTGTATTATCCAGCCCTCATTATATGTCGGATTCGTCTAACTTATACTTGATATTCTTTTTCATCACGTGTCACTTTCACTTCACTTTCACTTTTTAGAATAAGTGATTTGTTTTGCTATTATTGGACGATTCATTGTCAACTATTTTCTATAAATATGTTTGTATTATGTAACGTTTATTCAACTAACGCGTGTCCTGTTTAAAATGTGCAATGTTCAAACGCAAAGACGTGTCTCAAATAAAAGCCATTTTTTCTGTGAGATTTAGGGGGCTTTCACACTGGCAGTTTAGTTCAGAACGAGGCATGGTTCGCATGAAAGATTGCTACTGTGAACGCTGTCATGGGACCCGGGTGCCCACTGGGGTATCGAACCCGAGACTACCTGGAGGAGGTGGTCTGAGTTCGGTTGCTCCCGAACCGTGCTGCGGTCCGTGCGTATGTGAAAGCGGACTCGGGTGCGCACTTGTTCAGGAAGTAAAGTTTCCTGCGCATGCGTTTTAGCCGATTATGATGTATTTAGTTAAATAAAACACACGTAAGGGATGAATATTTACCTTGGATACGAGCAAGAGCGAGTCTGCAGTGTATTCGCGCATAGTGCGTGCAATCAGCAACAAATTAATGGAAATCCACTGTCTCCTCAAAAGATTCCATTTGCAAGCAGCGGAAAGACAGCTTATGCGACACACACACACACACACACACACACACACACACACACACACACACAGTAAACATGCGTTGTTTACTCAGCTACGCATAATAGCACCAAATTAATAAAAAACAATATATATTGACCCGTTTCGTGTTTTCTATCATGCGCCGTGCACGTTTGCAATGACGTAAGATGCACGCAAACGCACCAGAGTTCAATAGAATCAAGTTGAGTGTGAAACCAGACCAACGTTGCGGGGGGCGCCGGGAACAATAGCGCTCGGCTTCGGACCGCAGCTAAACGAGCCCAGTGTAAAAGCCCCCTCAGTATCATATTTCATGGATATTGGAATAATAATTAATTAGTTTTTAACATTATTTTTAACATTTTTTTAAACATTAATCTTAAATGTTTAATGTTCCGATGTAATTGTTTTTTTATTTTTTATTTACTGTTTTCTATGAGTTTCTTAATTTTAGACTATTGGCCAGCACACATTATATGCAATGCAATATTAATCATGAATAAAAAATGGTTTTGAGCAGTATTGAAACAATGGACTTTCACTGTATATTGCAGTGCAAGTGAAATTTTGGATTTGGGTCGAATTCAAAACTAGTATGTAGATAGGCATGTGTTTGTGTGTGTCTTGCATTCTCAAAAAATAATGACAAAAATATGACAATACCCCCCCACCCCCACAAGTCTGTGGAAGGCCAAAACACTCAATGCAGGAGGGTAGTTCTGAGTCGGGGTTGAGCTATGTATAGTGACTGACCACGGTTTAAGTCACAGCACTGGCCCTCAGTCAGACGATGTCTTCGCTGGTGGTTCATAAGCGCCCCAGGGATAAACCTTGCAGAGGTGCGAGACATCGCCAAAGTTCGCTTTCTCGATGTTCCCATCTCAAGAGGCGGCCTTTTCGGCGACACTGTTGGAGACTGTGCCCTGCAGTTCTTCACAGTTCAGAAGCAGGCAGAGGTAACCAAGAGCTTGTCCCGATGTGCTACCAGAGTTACTCTTGGGCTTTCCCTCAGTCTGTTTGTCGCCAAGGGTGTCAGTCCCCAGCAAAAAAAAAAAAAAAAAAAAACTGTCACAGTCAGCTCTACTGTGACGTCGAGTCTTTGCAGGAAGACGGCACAACCTGTCTGAGCAGCCCTGAGACAGGCGACCCAGAGTCAGCTGCACTTCTCTGGTGGAGGGCCGGGCGGAGAATCTTTTGTTTAATCAAATTCTGTTCCACCGCTGGCACCTCAGTCAGCGGAACCCAAATTCTCAGTAAGAGCATTTTCTCTATCTCTGGGTTTCAAGAGGGCACGGATGGCAGTGAGCGATGCTTCCATGCCTTGCCACTCCCATCCACCTCTATCGCCAGTGGGCAGCAGTGTGCGGTTCGGGGATGCCACCAGGCCTTCCCATGCACCCTCTTCCCCACCCTGGAACCAGGTAAGTGTTGCATGGCACACTCAGACTCCGCTTCGGGCCACCTCAGTGCCTCCCGAGCCAAATCCCTGTGTTCAACCTCGCTGTCCCACCCCAGGTATGTCTGTGGTCGCGTTGGTCCCGCTTACACAGTGTCGTGGTTGTTCCTACACTTTGTGTTCGAGGAACGGGCATATCAGTACAAAGTCCTACCCTTCGGGCTGTCCCTGTCACCTTGCGTCTTTACGAAGGTCGTGGAGGCAGCCATTGTTCCACTCAGAGAACGCGGCGTTCGTATTCTCAACTATCTCGATGACTGGCTGATCCTGGCTCAGTCTCGAGATCAGTTGTGAGAACACAGGGACATGGTGCTACATCACCTCAGCCTGTTGGGACTTCGGGTCAACTGGGAAAAGAGCAAACTCTCCCCGGTGCAGAGGATCTCTTTTCTCGGTATGGAGGTGGACTTTGTAAACCGTCTGGTCAGTGTTGAACTGCTGAGTACGATCAAGAGCAGGACAGCGGTGCCACTGAAAATTTTCAGAGGCTCCTGGAGCATATGGTATCCGCAACCGCTTCAGAACTGGCTTCAGAGACGAGTCCCGAGATAGGCATGGCAGAGCGGCACGTACCGGGTGCCCATCATCCCGCACTGCCGCCAAAACCTCAGCCCGTGGTCGGACCCTTTGTTTCTACGGGCAGGTGTTCCACTAGAACAAGTGTCCAGGCATGCTGTGGCCACGTACAACGGGCATGCAGTTTCAGGTTTATGGACGGGACCTCAACTGCATTTGGCACATCAATTGCCTTGAGTTGCTCACAGAACGCCTTATGCTGGGCCACCTCAAGGGGCCGCTACATGGCAAGCACGTACTGGCCCATACAGACAGCACTGCGACCGTTGCTTAAATAAACCGTGAAGGTGGTTTACGCTCCCGCCGCATGTCGCAACTCGCCGCCATCTCCTATGGAGTCAGAAGCATCTGAGGTCGGTTCTAGCCATTCAAATCCCTGGTGTGCTCAATCATGCAGCCGACGAGCTCTCACGAACACCCTATGCTTCCAGGAGAGTGGCGTCTCCATCCCCAGGCAGTCCAGCTGATATGGGACTTCTTCGGAGCCACACAGATAGATCTGTTGCCTCTCCGGACTAGACTCATTGCCAGTTGTTTTACTCCCTGTCCGAAGGGACCCTCGGCACGAATTCACTGGTGCACAGCTGGCCCCGGGGCCTACGCAATTATGGATTTCCACAGTGAGCCTTCTTGCACAGACACTGTGCAAAGTCAGGGAGGACGAGGAGCAGGTCTTGTTAGTTGCGCCGTATTGGCCCAGAACCTGACCTGGTTCCCAGAACTCATGCTCCTCGTGACAGCCCCTCCTTGGCCCATTCCTCTGAGGAAGGACCTTCGTATGTTGCCGCTATCGCCGCACATCACGATGCAGTTGAAGGCAAGTCATTGGGAAACCATGACCTGATCGTCAGGTTGCTAAGGGGAGCGTGGAGACTGAATCCGCCTCGCCCCCCTCTATACCCTCTCAGTGCCAAGCAGAGACCTCCCTTTGAACCACTGCAGTCAGCTCAGTTAAAGATCCTGTCATTGAAGACAGTGCTCCTGACTGCTCTGGCTTCCATCAAGAGGGTAGGGGACCTGCAAGCATTTTCGGGTGACGAATGGTGCCTAGAAGGTGCATAGACAGTGCCTAGATGTAGAGCCGGTATCTTGCTGTATACTAGCCCCAGTGGCCAAGGACCTGTTCTTAGTGTCGGCTTACAATGCCACTCCCGCCCCGCTGGGCCGGATACGTGCGTCTATTGCTCCAGTAGTGTTCCCCAGAAATGGCTAACCCTGTTGAGTTCCTCTGTCACCCCTGCGTCAGTCAGACGTTGCGGAGCGTCTGACGTCATGCCTAGACTCGTATGCATTGTGGAACCCGTGCTAGGCTGGGTGTCCGTATGTAGCGGTCCCTGCGGCGAACCCATATATGTATTCCTCCATGATCAGTTTGTAACACTTGCTATTAAAGTAATGCTTTTTATGCTACATAAAGGATTAAGGGACAAGAGACTTTCATGTTTCAATGAGCCATGTGTATTACACCACAAATCATCATAGAGTCAGTAAACATACAACGTACATAGTTATTCAGTTGCAAGGTAAACATCCAATAGTTCCGACTTTTATAGTAGTGTCTTTGGTTACTAAGAGCTCAGTCTTAGGCGTAATAGGAGCAAGATGAAACAGTACTTAAGTGCAATGTTGATGAGGCCACATCTGCCTGAAACTGAGTTTCCAAGTGGTCCTCGGTAATGTGAACAAACTGTGGCTTGTGAAATGAACAATAGATGACTAGGCATGTGCCGGTATCAAATTTTCATGCTGCGATTAATTGATTGAGCTTTTATCACGGTATACGGTATTATCACGATATTTTAATTGCACAAGAGAAACAGACGGATTGGGGGTATCTAAAAAAAAACTTGCATCACAATGTGTAATTGTGATTGTCAAAACATTAATTTTATTTTTTAGTGACAACATGTTATAGTGTTTACATGGTTACTGAGGCTACTGTTTGTATTATTGCTTAACACAATTTTCATGATTTCAATTAAATTCTTGGATTTAATTTCAATCTTGATTCAATATTGACTCATTTGGATAAATATTAGGTAGGCTACAGTAGATAGCCTGCATTTAAATGTTTCTCAAGAAAAAATATATCTCACATAATGCTGTAAACATACAGAGAGAAATTAAATATAATGCATACAATATAAATATAATAATAATATAAATATAAAAATGTAATATGCCATAATTTTCATTATAATAACAATTATATAATGACAAGTAAACATATATTAAAATAATATAGTGCACATATTTAGCAAAATACTCCTCTCTATAGCTATTTTCTTATAGTCAACTAACATTAAATGGCTTTCCTGAGGTAAATGTAACGTTCTGTGACATAATTGTTCTCCTGCAGTGTTATTGACCTCTTTCCGTGGTTGAAAAACACTGATTGATCGAAAGTACGTACCTTTCGGTGGGTTGTACTGTATCTTTAATAAAAAGTAACAGATGATCGGTTTACTTGATCTGAGGCGCGCGATCTGTCACGTCACATTTACAAGCACCAAAACAGTATTTATTGTCTGAATTTCGTTATAAAACCTGAGAGCTGATATTTTTTTCATATCAAAAGTAACCTGCTCTGTCTAGTCTGTCGGTGTCAGTGTCCTCTTTGCTCCGCGATTTTTCTCTGGGTGAGAAAATGGATGTGTGGCGCGAGACCGTGTGAAAGTGTCAATTGCGTGAGTCTCAAGCTGAATGCGTGAGAGTTGGCAGCCATGCGGGGGATAAATAGTCGGCAGCGTTCCTCCTTCCGCCGTGCTTCTTTTCCATGTGAGGATTGTTTACATTAGACTAGAGTGCGCACTGCATGCACACAGTGCTTATACATGTGATGTGGGGATTGTTTACATCAAAGTGCACATGTGTTTTGCGCAGCATATACGCATTGTTTTTTAAGCGGTTGATGGAAAATAAGCTGATGCGCGTTCTAAAAATCTAAATTCGGATCTATTATTTTTCACGGTATTTCGAAGTCCCCGCGATAACAATATCGTGCATATTCATTACCGCGATTTATCGCATTACCGAATACCGGCACATGTCTATAGATGACAAAGGTGTTTTTGGCAAAACCGAGACAATTAGTCCCCTTTTTGGACAAGGTCTTAGCTAGGGGTGGCACGGTTCACAAAACCCACGGTTCGGTTCGTATCACGGTTTTAGGGTCACGGTTTTCGGTTCTGTACGGTTCTTGTTGTTATTTTTTCTTTTAATCTTTAACACTCCAGAAATGTACTTCAGCATATGATATAGGCTATAGCTTAATTATCCACAATTCAGGATACAGTATTAAAAAAAAATTATATCATGTACAAACTGAATTTGACTTGACTTTAAGCACATTATTGAGACCATCTCTGAGGAAAGCTAGGTGACATTTTGATACAGCAACAGAGAAGACATTGATGAAATGCTTTTGTTTATTTAGCAAAAAAGGAGAATGTGTATTGCTATCTCTACAGGGACTTATGTGCATTTTTAGCACACAAAGATTAAAATTAACTTGCATTTATCAAACTGTCAACGTCAGTGTAGCTCTTACAAAATGTTTATCTTTTAAAAGAAAAAGAAAGAAACTCTTAAAGCACTATCTTTTAAATAAGTCAAAATATGTTACACATAATTGCCTATAATGAGGCTATAACAATAGCAAAGGCATAACCATAAAGTGAAACATAAGTTCAACCTCAACACAAAAACAGTATCAACAATCCTTCTATTCCCTGAGAGTGAGGATACATTTTTTTCACTTGAAATTAAAGTGCAGTATTTGGAAACATATGACTGGAGTTCTTATCTAAACTTGGTGTCACTGTATTTAAATATCATAGGTAACATGAAATCCAAAATGTTCCAACACACCGGACTTATACGACTCTGGCGCATCCTCCAACTCCGGTTAGCCTTCCTTATATCTCCCACTTGACATTTCGTGACGAGACCTGCAGCACTCCATACTCCACTTTTACTGTAGGCTTGTTCGACTTGAACCGGCGCGACACAGATCAAACGGTTTATGACATCAAAGTACCGCGAGAGTGATTGAAAAGCATAAGGAGCCGTTGCTCTCGCGGTACTTTGATGTTATTCATCGATCAGTCTGTGCAACGCCGGTTCAAGTCGAACAAGCCTCATATGTATGTCCATTGTCCACACATCTCTTATTTCGCGCGAAAAGTAAACACACTGTCTGAGGTCACGGGCACGAGGTTACATTGTGCATGCGTCGAACCGTGCGACGCACCGAACCGAGACAAGCGAACCTAACGGTCTGGATGTTTTTTCATGTACCGTGCCACCCCTAGTCTTAGCTATAGTTGAGCGTTCTCCTCATGCCGGCGCTTTGTACCCTCTGCATCAAACAAACAAATAAACTTAGTGCCACCATTAACACATTTACCCACCTCATTTACATAAACATTACCTAACAACACATATACAAAGAAAGTACTAACTGGAGTACTTACATTTGAGTTTAGGAACCTCAGATTCCTCAAATCAGGGCAAAACACAAGACAGCATTGGTGAGAAAGCTTCTCCATGTAGTTAACACATCCTTCCACCCACATACTACTTCTATCTTTTTTATCTTACCAGAAATCTCCAAGTCCCCATTTCGTCAGTTATTACGTACACCATAGTGAACTGACCAAGGGGAACGTCTTGGTTAAGTATGGTAACCCTTGTTCCCCAAGGAGGGAACGGAGATGCACGTCTCGTTGCCACAGTTGCTGAGCTTCCGCTGTATGGCCGAGTCAAAAGTCCGGCTCCTCAGCAGAAAAACAAAGATGCGACGCACCTGCTGCTCATTATATGCTCGCGCCACGATGCACAGCAGCTGGTGCAATCATCAAACGCCAATGTGCATTGGCTCATTTAGTTTACACCAAAGTAGATTGGTCTCTCATGCGAGATCCCCATTTCGTCAGTTATGACGTATGCCTCCATTCCCTCCTCGGGGAACAAGGGTTACCATACGTAACCGAGATGTTTGCCTTGGATGCCGTTTTATGTAGGTCAGTGGGGAATACAAGATATGCTCAGAAAGTGTAAAACGCATCCACATCTAGGTCATTAGGGAAATAATACAAGAATTTACATAATACTTATCCAAATGAATGCACGCAGTTTTGTTGAAGCAAGCATGATGGAATTTCAGAAATACAGGAAGACTAAAAATACATAACAGTCTTCTTAGCTGCTGTCCAGTGGGAGTTTCTTCAATAATACATTGAACATATGGATGTGTTTCTTGATTTTGAAGACAGTTCCTTGACTGGCCATTGCCACAGATTATGATGAAATGTTAAAATGTTATCTGGGCAACTAGTCTTGATAGTAGGAGATGTTTTTTTAACCACAATAGACACTGAGGGACACCGATAGACTTTTTCTTTGTTATTTCATGGTTTAGAAATCCTAGTCTAGGGGAAAGTGACTCGAACGGACCTCAGTCAGGGTAAGTGGGATATTCAGTTTTTAGCAAGTGAAATTAAAGCTCTGAGGGGTACAGTGCATTCAAGTGGTTGCAAAGTTTGTTTTCAGTCCTTGATCTCATGCGATTTAAAGAGTTTGATGGATGAGATTTGAGTAATTTGCCAAGATATAAAAAAATCACTGATTATTGCAAAATAGATTATGCAACCGATGATATATGAGAGAAGTAGATGCACTCACACACACACACACACTATTTGGGCTAAGTGTGGTATAATGACAGTCTGCGTTACCTGTGTGTGCCAGAATGCCAGACACTGTGGGGTGCTAAAAGGATGCTGGGATACACTCACAGATAACAGCTTGTGTCTGCACACATAAGCAGAAAGGAGGACTTTATCTCCATCTCACACTCCAACAAAGACAGACGACAAGACCGCACGCAGATGCAAAAGCTCATCTAGCAAAAACAGAACGGGGATGACAGACACATTCAGCTCAAGCAGTGCTTCAAAAACAATGAGATTTCATACTGAGACGACTCAGTGACACTCAGAGCTTAATGAGAGTTTCATTGAGAAACAGCCAACGAACATAGACATACCTAATGGAATAGCTTATTGAAAAGTCATTTACTCACCCTCATGTTGTTTCCAATTTGTATTACTTTTTTCTTTGAACACCATTTTGAATTATGTTTCAACTGTTTTTTCCATATAATGCAAGTCAGTGGGGTCCAAAACAAGACAGAGCCATACGGGTTTAGAATGACATAAGGGTGAGTAAATGCCAATATTTTTATTTTTATTATGTGAATTATACTTTTAAGATGTTTTTGGGTGGGGAAAAAAATTACTGTAATACAATAATTATCAATTATCAATAAAGCTTGTGGAAGGGCAAAACAGTTATAGGCTATGTATTGTTAAATATAGCACTCAACAGCAAACTCTATTCAATGAGGACATATTACATATTTTGTGTAAATTCAGTCAAGTTTGATTTGTTATCATTAGATTCTAAATATTAGGAGAAGCATACAGTTTACTGGAAATTAAGCACCATGCTGGTAAAGCTCATTACTCTGAATGAATGTTGAAAATCTTTAGGCTAACATTCACCCAATTTTATTTATTGTCATAGTTATCTCAAATGGAGATTTGATTGGTCTTGTTTATTTGCTAACCTTGATTTGGCCTATCATAATTTAAACTAATTAAAATACATTTTGATGCTGAAGGCCAGAGGCCCTACCATTAGATAAGCCTGATGAGATCCAGGCTGTGAATTCAGCCAGGCTGTCCACACATCTGATCTGACCATATTATCTCTTTCTTCTAACCCTCCTGACAGCACCTTTATTAAATGCACAGAAAAGCTGAACCTCACAGGGCTCAAAGAAATAATCTCGCTCTTAAACAGACCTCAGTGAATGGCTTGGATGAGATATGGAGACAGAGGTAGATAATGAGTTATTTAATACAAAACTGAATGAGATAAACGACTGGATGCCATCTATCTCAAACTTTGTCCATTTATCCATGTATTTTTAAATGGGGGGGGGGCTTACATTAGCCATAGCTTCATGAATTAAAGGAATATTTCTTATAAGTTAAGATCAATTAACAGCACAATAACTATTTGTCGTTTGATTCGCTTATGTACATGTAAAATTAGGTTATAGGCCTAGTATTTTTTTCTCTTACTTTTCTGTGCAGCACTTAAAATGTGCTTTATAAATAAAATTTGATTTGATTTGATAATACATCAGTTTGTCTTATAAATCGCGTGTATGATTTGAGCTGTAAAGTTGTTCTCATTTAATTTGCGGTTATTTCAAGATTTTAAGATTTAAGTATCATAGCAATGAACTGTTATAACTGTTATATAACAATGAAATTAGATATAAATTTACACAGAAAACATTTGTAGGCTGAGTAATTTTATCACATTTAAATCATGTTAACACGCATATTGTTTACACTTTGTGCCCAATGAAACTGTAAGTATTTTTTTTAAGTAATCTTAAACTAAACAATTTAAAATAAATAAATAATATATTTTTTTTTTTCAAAAAAAACCTTAAGATTAACTTTGGATTTACTTGGTGACCAACCTTTTTAAACGTATCAACAAAATGAAACTAGTTTCGCAAAGGGGTAGAAGTATCACAGTCCAGCAAAATATGATCAACGGACAGTGGATTCTGACTAGATGAA
Organism: Siphateles boraxobius; assembly: GCF_051911475.1. Taxonomy (NCBI): domain Eukaryota; kingdom Metazoa; phylum Chordata; class Actinopteri; order Cypriniformes; family Leuciscidae; genus Siphateles; species Siphateles boraxobius. The sequence goes on along the minus strand of NW_027508734.1, from coordinate 29,765,927 downwards.
TATTTTTGGGAATTTTGTCCTGAATGTGGTGGTAAAAAAAAAAAGTGTGAGTCTTGAGCAGATATACAGGTGCTGGTCATATAATTAGAATATCATCAAAAAGTTGATTTATTTCAGTAATTCCATTCAAAAAGATAAACTAGGATATTATATTCTTTCATTACACACAGACTGATATATTTCAAATGTTTATTTTATTAATTGTGATGATTAAAACTGACAACTAATGAAAATCTCAAATTCAGTATCTCCGAAAATTAGAATATTACTTAAGACCAATACAAACAAAGGATTTTTAGAAATGTTGGCCAACTGAAAAGTATGAACATGAAAAGTATGAGCATGTACAGCACTCAATACTTTGTTGGGGCTCCTTTTGCCTGAATTACTGCAGCAATGCGGCGTGGCATGGAGTCGATCAGTCTGTGGCACTGCTGAGGTGTTATGGGAGCCCAGGTTGCTCTGATAGTGGCCTTCAGCTCTTCTGCTTTGTTGGGTCTGGCATATCGCATCTTCCTCTTCACAATACCCCATAGATTTTCTATAGGGTTAAGGTCAGGCGAGTTTGCTGGCCAATTAAGAACAGGGATACCATGGTCCTTAAACAAGGTACTGGTAGCTTTGGCACTGTGTGAAGGTGCCAAGTCCTGTTGGAAAATGAAATCTGCATCTCCATAAAGTTGGTCAGCAGCAGGAAGCATGAAGTGCTATAAAACATCCTGGTAGACGGCTGCGTTGACCGTGGACCTCAGAAAACAACAGTGGACCAACACCAGCAGATGACATGGCACCCCAGACCATCACTGACTGTGGAAACTTTACACTGGACTTCAAGCAACGTGGATTCTGTGCCTCTCCTCTCTTCCTCCAGACTCTGGGACCTTGATTTCCAAAGGAAATACAAAATTTAATTTCATCAGAGAACATAACTTTGGACCACTCAGCAGCAGTCCAGTCCTTTTTGTCTTTACCCCAGGCGAGACGCTTCTGACGCTGTGTCTTGTTCAAGAGCGGCTTGACACAAGGAATGCGACAGCTGAAACCCATGTCTTGCATACGTCTGTGCGTGGTGGTTCTTGAAGCACCGACTCCAGCTGCAGTCCACTCTTTGTGAATCTCCCTGACATTTTTGAATGGGTTTTGTTTCACAATCGTTATCCCTATTGCTTGTACACTTTTTTCTACCACATCTTTTCCTTCCCTTCGCCTGTCTATTAATGTGCTTGGACACAGAGCTCTGTGAACAGCAAGCCTCTTTAGCAATGACCTTTTGTGTCTTGCCCTCGTTGTGCAAGATGTCAATGGTCGTCTTTTGGACAGCTGTCAAGTCAACAGTCTTCCCCATGATTGTGTAGCCTACAGAACTAGACTGAGAGACCATTTAAAGGCCTTTGCAGGTGTTTTGAGTTAATTAGCTGATTAGAGTGTGGCACCAGGTGTCTTTTAATATTGAACCTTTTCACAATATTCTAATTTTCTGAGATACTGATTTTGGGGTTTTCATTAGTTGTCAGTTATAATCATCAAAATTAAAAGGAATGCACACTTGAAATATATCAGTCTGTGTGTAATGAATGAATATAATATCCAAATTTCACTTTTTGAATGGAATTACTGAAATAAATCAACGTCTTGATGATATTCTAATTATATGACCAGCACCTGTGGACTTCCGCATTGTCCGTCTTTTTGACTTAAAAATTCCTCATAATCTATTATTACCCGTCATTTTAAAGGTGCATTGTGTAATATTTCTGAGTATCTATTGACAGAAATGCAATATAAGATCCATAACTATGTTTGCAGTAGTGTATAAAGAAAGACCTTGCATAATGAACCGTTATGTTTTTATTACCTTAGAATGAGACATTAATATCTCCATAACCGCGGCTCCCCCTTCTATGGAGTTCTATGTTTCTACCGTAGAGACAGCTGTCACTACCTTGAAAAAGAAGTTTTCAGTGGTGTATAAAGACCTTACTTGAACCATTATATTTGTATTACCTTAGAATGAGCAGTTTCTATATACATACACCGCAGCTCCCCTTACATTGAAATGCACCGACATGTTTCTACAGCAGCCCTAAACGGACGTGTTGCTCTTCGTGCAAGGAAGCAAGCTTAGTTCAGCGAATAAAACACTGACACAATGATGAACAAATAACAATAATAATCATAATAACATATAGTTTAATGAATAATTAAGTAAACATAATTTCTTAATTTATCCATGTAAAGAAACCTCGTTGCTGAACTGGCTACGCTCTGCTGTCTCAGACGATGACATATTTTTCTTTCGGTCACCGTTACTTTTGTTGTCATGAATGTGAATGTTGAAACATGAAACATGAATGTTTGTCCAATAAATAGCAATAAACTTTGTGCGTTGTTACTTTTAGACTTTTCAGCTTTCACATTCTGTCTATTTTAATCACAAAATTCAAAAAACAAATACCGTTTTGCCGCTCTTTAATACGGCGCGAGAGATCACTGTAGTGCCTGAGTTGAAGCGAAGCGGAGCGCGAGTGAACGCGATCAATTCCTTCCTCTTTAGGCTACTTCGTTACACAATGAAATAAACATGAATGGACATCAAAAAATATTTTGAAAGATAGTCCAACTTACCGAAATCTGTATAATGTCTCGTGTAATCACTCAATCAGTGTTTCAATGCAGAAAGACTTCAATAAAACAGCTTGTAAACAATGTCACTTTGACCATTAACTTGACAGTCAGCAAGAGCGCACTCGCCACCAAGTGGACAGGAGTGAGAATTACAATTACAAGGTACAATTACATCACGCTCTCAGTGTTATCTGTCACAATTACGGACGGCTTTCAGATTGTAATGTCACTGCTAAAAAAAAGACAGAAATGCATACTAACAGTTTTTGCTTGTTAAAACCGTTCTGCGTTGAGCAAGATTGTATTTTGTTTATCTTCAGTTGGATTTTTCGCTCAATAGTATTCATGTAGCCTACTTGCTTCTGTAACAAATGCAAATCTACATATAAACTACAGAGAACATCAGAACCAATGACTATTGCAATGCGGTCTATTTTAATGCTAAAAAGAGATACAGATAAAATCCTTCCTTGCGGTACTCTAAGTTTCTGTTTATGCAGGCCAGACCGGGTGTTTGCTACTCTAAAGTCTGTTTAATAGAAATCTTTCAATGAAGATAGACAAACAACCTCTAAAATTAATTTCGTATAAATCCTTTAAAATTCCAAGTTTCCATCTTATGTCATAGGCTTTCTTCAAATAAAAAAACAGCTATGACATGTTATTTTTAAAAAAAGCATCACCAATAACTTTGAAGGCTCGATGGTCTGTACTAGTGATTTGACCTTTGCCATATTAGGCATTACTTATGAGATGTTCAGATTCCAGTATCCAGACCAGGGTGTCATTAATTTTTTTGCATAAGCAACTGGTTAAGGCTATAGGGTGATAATTAATGGGATCTGGTGAATATTTTTATGTTTATGGATTTGTCCCATTCACTTACATTGTAAGTTCCTCACTGTAACCCAGATTTTTGCTATATTTAAAGAAAAGGAAGGACAAGTCAAATATTTTTTGTGTGTGTAAACAACATGCCTCAAGTGCTGTTGATTGAGCATAACTTGTACTGAACCGGAATATTCCTTTAAGTGAGACTAGAGGAGAATGCTGTCAGTTATGTGTATTTCAAAATGTTAGCTGTTGTGTGATGATCTTCTGGAGCTCCTTGAGCTAGGCGTGTCAGGCGTGGGAGATATTGTTCACCTCCAATGTACAGGAAGCATCAGAGATTCTGACTGAGCCATAAATAATCTCTTCTGTTCAAATAGCTGTTTGTATCTCTACTGTTTCCTGTATATTTGAGATGAGGCTGAGCAATATCTCCCACGCTCCCCATCTCCTCACAGGAAGTTCATGGAGCTGCTGAAGAGGATGCAGGGAAATTACCATCTCCTATATCATGTTCATTAAGTGACGTAAACGTAATGCACAGTGAGACTTATTAAAAATAACAATGTGCTTCTGTGTGTGCATGTAGATGCAAACTGACTCTGAAATCAGCCATCACCAACACTACAGCAAAACCTTAAATATTCGGAAACTCTGACCATTTGCATATCTCACAAGACAGTGTCTCCAATGCATTGGACATAATTCTGACGATTTGATAACATTTAAGTGTATAATGTATAACGTTTAAGTGTGTTTAAACAAACAATGTATAGCATGTTATATCCACAAGTTTTAATGGATTATATTCCCCGTAGTTATAATGTATTATGAGTCTCACATCTTGATATTGTTTAAGATCTGAACAGTTTCTCACTACATCTTATGAGTGGTTGATCATATTTGTGTGTTTCGTGTTAGGCTAATGCTAATTTCAATGTGAGCTATTTTAAGATCACTGGTAACCATATTACAAAACAATCCGATACGGGTTTGTTGCTATTACAATAACTATAGCAAATGTTTAGTCATATAGCCCATTCATGATTCTGACTTAATCTAAGCCCTGTCTGTGTAACCAGGCCTATGTGTTATAACTGTTGTTGTGACATTTATGAGATGATACAATACATTATAAGGTTTTTATAAGGTTTTATGCATGCATTATAATGAATTAAAATACATTTATAATGCATACTAAATACAAGCTTCATAGAAACTGTTACCAGATATTTTCATACAAAACAACCTACTAAATGAGGAAAATAAAGAGAGAAAGTTGGAGACCCAGAATCAGTTTGAATGTGCAGAGATATATAAACCTCCAACAGACTCTTTGGAGATGCTTAACTGCTCTATTCATCAGGGCTTCACTGAACTCGCTCATCCCAGCCTCTGCCAAGCTCATATGCCAGCCGCAGAGAGAGCCTGCCTCTAATGATGCATTGTTTTCCAACCACAGCTTACTTAACAACGATCCTGAGAAAACCCAGCTGAGCGTTTGCTAATCATTTAGTAACACACTGCATTCTAGAAAACTTCAGAACCAGCATCACAAGCTGTCTGGTGTGATTTGGCTTTTGGCTTGCTAACAATGAATTAAACCTTCAGGGTATAAAATGTCATATAAATCAATACTACACTCTTAAAAAATAAAGGTTATTTATTGGCATCTGGCTCTATGAAGAAACATTACCATCCATGGAAACTTTCCATTGTGCATAAGATTCTGTATAATGGAAAAAGGTTCTTTAGAATTTTAAAATGGTTATTCCATGGCATCACTGTAAGAACCATCTTTTGGAAGCTTTATTTCTGAGAGTGTAACAGTAAATCTAAAATTCATTTAAATTACCAATATACATCCACATCAAATCTATAACAAAATTTCTGCTTTAAATTGTATTTATTGCCATATGCTTTTACTGTATGAGAGTAGAAAACAGACACCAAGAGAAAAGGAGAGACCGAGAAATTTACGCAGACCAGATTCAAACCTGCACCCCCGTGATCGCATACACTACCCACTGTGCCATAGCTCTGACCTACAACAAGATTCTGATGTAGATGGCATGTGTTGGAAAAATCACAGGCACACCAGATCAAGTATTTTACGGCTCAAGTCTTTAAAGTTTGCGGTCATACGTGTCTTCAAAGATCAAAGCTACCTCACCGTCCATGTGTGAATGCACAGGTTCATGGTGCGTGTAGAGCCGTATCTGTTTACAGCTCGAGTTGGGTCCTTCCCATCTGAGGCTGGCTCTTACTCTCGGCCTGTTCCTTTGAAAGATGAAGCCTGCCAAGATGCTTTGACAAACCGTAACGCGATTATGTAATCCACTGACAGTGAGGAGCAATAGAACTATCTTCCATTTGTCCTATGTGCTTTTGATAAAGGAAGCAAATCTCTGTCCCAAACACAATTATTCTTATAGAGGACCAGAACATTTTGTTAGATCAGTATCATTTGATGGTCCTGGAACAACTATACAATCAAAAAAGTGTCCAGCACTAATCCTGACCCTCAACTACCACTGAAATACACTCAGTGTGCAAACATTTCACCCTTAGGGGTACAACAGCTTGTCACTGGGGCAGTACACTATAAAAAGCAGTAAAAGGTGCATATTAGTAACATAACTTTAGAAATATGTACCCTTAAAGTATACTATGAACCTTTCAGGGGTAAATACAGTTGTCCTTTTAAGGATACTGCCCCAGTAACAAGCAGCTTTAACCCTAAAGATACAACGTTTGCATTTTTCTTCTTCTGTGTAAGAAAGAAATAGTTTGATGGTGTACTACAAGCCCTTAACTTCTATTATCCCTAAAACCTGATTGGTTTATGGGGAATGAGCAATGTTAATTCTGATACATGTGACTCAGAAGCACATCTGTGATGTCAAAAAACATAAAGTTAAGGGTGAAAGACTTGTGACCATACTGTTAACCAACCAGCTGGATACATTTTTAAACGGTAGCTATGCTAATTTGCATAAAAACCGAACATCACACTCTGCACGTCAAACCGCCGTTGTGATTAACCTAACTAGTTACGCTTAAGTAAAGTAACCCAGTTTTGGTTTTTTCAAAAGGTAAGACCGTCTAACGACGAACGTCACTCACTTAGTGGGGCGTCACGTCGAACTAACTTACCGAATTTCCTGTCCGCGATAGCAACGGCGAGCGCGTGGACAGACAGCAAGGCGAGGAGCAGCGCGCGCACATTAGCCATCCTGCCCATCAAGCGCGAACAGCTCCAGTTAATTCGGCATAGCGGCTCTCACGTTTCAGGGTTGATGTGATTAGAGCGGAAGTATTTCAGAGGCGAATGTGATGGAGGATAGTTAGATGAGTGATGCTCTGGTACCCCGTGTCCTGTACTCAACTCTAAAAGCGCGAGGCGCATTCAGCACCACGGTCAGCGCCCCGCCTCAGTATCTGACGTCACTCTCTACATGCGCTTTCTCGCTATGTTTTTTAAGATTTCTGCGCGGTCAGTTGTATTTAGTTTGCAGAGATGGAGCTCGCTTCTTCTGTGCTTTTCTCTTATCAGATAGAAGAGGTTGAGGAATTGGTATGTTTCTCTCCAGCGCAGTTATTATGCTCAAAGGTTGTGCCCTCTACCGAGACGCTGTTATGCTGTATACTTGAAAAACCACACACTACAATAATAAATCGCCTGCCACCTGTGTGATGAATAAGCAAGTCAAAGTCATTCCATAATTTATCATATTAAAAGAACGGCCCATTAAAAGCAGAAAAAGTGAAGTTTAAACCGTGGACTGATAAGGGAAGACTAAATGCCTATACGTAGACACATGCACAATTCACTTTTTAAGCTATGACATGATTAATTAAAACAAGGGATGGAATTTTAAAAATGCATTAATGTGAAAGTATTCCCACCATTATGAGAAGAAACAAAACCCAAGCAGAAATCAAAATGGAGGAAAAGAGTAATCTTGTCACTGTAAAATCAGAAGATGACAGTCCACCCAAACATTAAGTTCATTAACGTTCAAGTTCAAACAAGCAACACAGCTTTTTCACAAGTAATCTGAATTATGTGCTTTTTCTTTATTTTATACCATGATTTTAGATGGACACTGTATAGCTCTCAGCTTAGGGACATTTTCAATCATATATTCATAGCTCAGAACACATTTAGTAACTACTTTATCGACATTTCTATGGTTTGATAGGGAAAAAGTAGTTCAAGTATAATCTTTGATAACGTCACACCCTAGTTGGATCTAAGTATAACACAGAATATGTAAATGGGAGGGACTTATTTCATCAGTGACACCTTGATGAAATAATCTTATTTTAAGACATACCAGATTCACTGATATGTTTTAAAACATAAAAGCCTTTGAGAAGATTGTAATCTACAATTATATGCAATACAAGAACATAACTGTTTAAAACTGAACAAAATAAAATAAAATGTTGAAGTATCAAGGGTGATGGACAGTGTGAGCACTGCTTTTAGTGAAGACGTTTTATATATATATATATATATATATATATATATATATATATAGTCTTGCTTATTTATATAGTAAAGGCCCTTGTATACAAATCCATCCATATGAAGAGACATGCAACACAATATACAGATGAGAAAATGAAAAGTGAACAATGTATTTTGTGCGAGTATGCAAAAGCTCTAAACTATAAGCTTGCCCGTTTAACTGTTTGGTTGTTGGCATGGACTTAGGATGTCATTCAGCATCATGATAGTGGATTCATAGATGGTCCTAAGATTGAGAGAGAGAGAAAAAAAAGCAACATTAACAGTCATACAGTTATTATTGTGTATACTGTAGGACACAGACAGCATGCTTTCACAATATGACTCTTTTTTTTTACCTCTGTATATTGTCCGAATTTTCTGCTAAGATGTAAAAGTTTTGTATTTGTCTGCGTACAGACACAGAAATTTCCTTCAACTCCACAACAAATGCATCAGCTGTAATAAACAAAGCAGAAAAGTAGAAATGTACTATAATCATGTATTTATAGGATTATATCACAGAAACAAATCACACCAAGTCTAATTTAATATCATTTAAAATAGGACAAAAAAGTGTCCAGGGTGCTCAGTCAGATGTTTTCTCTTTGGGGTCGGGAATTCAAATAAGTGTAAAAAAGAAAAAATCCAATGTTGCGACCCGTTGCTTTTTCCTATATCTTTTAATTTTCTATTATGAAATAGCCAGTAAATAAAGGCTTTTGTAAGCCCGGCTCAATCGGCCCAACAGAGGCATCCGGTCAGCGGGTGAAGGTCTCTGCGCGTTACTGTCTTTTCTCGTGTATAAATGAAAAGGGTATTAAAGGGATAGTTCGGCCAAAAATGATATTTAACCCATGCATTACTCACCCTCAAGCCGTTCGAGATGCATATGTCAATCTTGTTTCAGATGAACATATACGTAAAAATATACATATTTAAAACTTTATAAATGAAAATATCTGACTTCCGGCAACGATCGACGCGCGTTCACGGGTGATAACTTATAAAGTTTTAAATATGTATATTTTTACGACAACACCGCACCCTCAGAAGGCCTTCGTTTATCTCCCTGGAGCCGGATGGATTACTTTTGTGAAGGATGTATGCACATTTTGGGACTTGAAGGAGGTGGACCCCATTGCTTCACATTATATCCACTGAAGGGTCTAAGACATTTTCTAAAATAACTGAAAATGTGTTCGTCTGAAACAAGATTGACATATGCACCTCGAACGGCTTGAGGGTGAGTAATGCATGGGTTAAATATCATTTTTGGCCGAACTATCCCTTTAATGATATATGTGCATCATTAAATGTGACCGAATATTTGATTATTCTTTTTAACTCTTTACTGAAAACAATGTCAGAGCCAGTTAGAATAAAATCAAATGTTTACAATTTATTATGTCAGATAAATGTATCATGCCAATTCATACTTTGCATGTGACGTCACAAGTACTGGCTGGCGGGCAAGAACGTCGTTCTCTAGCAAGGAAACCCAGTAAACTAATCAAGGATCTTGCCAGGACGTCGCCAGTTTTAATATACAAAAGTTGGTGTTTTGTGGTGTAAACGACATGCCAGATAGTTATTGTGCAATTGGATGCACTATTATTCAGCATAATTGGGTTAAGAACGTGCATGTAAACGCGCTCATTCCCTGAAAGTAGAAACGGACTGAGCTTTAAGCATCTGTCGCTGCATTAACGCTGCGTTCTCTTCTCTATCTTAATTTACTGGCTTAATATTTCTCTTGTGGACCTACATTTAAATCCTTACTTTTTCAGTAAGGAATTACAAACCTGCGCACATATATTCAAACGCACATAACTATAGAATAAATTCTTAATGCGCATGTGAACGCCATCAGCGTCTATCACAGGTTCACGTTTAAAGTCTGTTTAGAGAGAACGGTGTCGTCTTAGCGGCCCCTAATTTAATAACAAATGATCATTTAGACGGAAGTGAATCAATCAAAACTAACTTTAGCTGGAAAAAAACATTTTTCAAGAGCCACTATAAAACCAAACCAATCTCTGTTACCTTAAATTATATGTTTATCTCTGTAAAGCTGCTTTGAAACAATCTACATTGTTAAAAGCGCTATATAAATGAGGATGACTTTTCTTGACTTGACAGTAAAAAATCGTTTTGTCATTTTAGTGATATTATTAATATTTAGTAATTGTATTATTTTTAGTGTTATTAGTGTCATTAAACGTTTTGTTAATGTGCTATGGAAACAAAATAGCCTCACTATATAATTGATTGTAGGCTAGTATTGGAAATTTGCCGTTTTTTCAGCATTTGTTGCCCGCCAGGTATCCATGGTAGTCACGTGACTGCAAAGTATGAATTGCATAATCAGTTCATAATAGATACAACTATAATAGATAAATATAGAAATAATAGATACAAACATCAAATGCTCTGGAATAAAGAGAGAAGATGCAATACCATGACATTATAAAATACATGATGCAAAGTGTTTTGCTTACACTTCGCATCACGGGCTAGTCTAGGTTACGGAATCGCCCCGAGCCTCTCGGTGCATTTCATTATATAGACAGACCTTCTTTTCACATGGAAACATTTGCAAACAATGAGAATTTGAATTCAGAGGTTACACCTTTGAGAGCAGGATGCCATTTGCCTGGAAGACACACTCTGTGTGCGAATTATCTCTAAACTAAATACCTTATCACCTTTTGGTTTACTTCTTAAATGAGACCTTTGTACCAGTCGCACTGAGACATTTCAAATGATGTAAAATATGTGTAATACTGTATTATAATTATTCACATAAACCCATATAGATTTTTGGGTGAATTTCAGGTGATCTCAGCATGATACAAAGAGCGAATGGGGGCCAAGGGTAAAAGATGTAGATTAGGATTGCTTAGGTGAGACTTGCTTCTCGAATGGTGCTCAAGAGAGAAATTCAAATGTTAATTTCCTTTGTTTTTTCAGAGAGTTGCCCTCTCTTCCAGGTCTTCCAGTTTCTCCAGTCTTACAGTTTTTAAATAATTTTGAAGAAGAGTGCCTTGGATTGTTTCTTTTTTACACTCATTATCATTTGTGTTTCTTCTCCAAGTCCAACTCAACTGGACTTGTTGTATGCTTTAGTACTGGATAGTGTAAAATTAATTGTGATTGCACGTCTTTCAGAATGTCTAGTGGAATCATTTTCTATAAAATGCTTAAAGTTTTACTATCAAATATTCAGGTGTTGGAACCAAGTAAAGCCCCGTTCAGACCAAGGACGATAACTATAAGGATAACTATATTAGCGTCCACACCAGCAGATGTTGTTGTGTTGTGCTGCAGTTCTGTCTTCTGATTGAATGTTAACATTTTTATCATTAATCAGCTGGAAAAAAACAGGGCTCTGAACCAGTTCAAGTAAAGAAAAACAAACAATTTTAAAAGTATAGTTAACCCAAAAATGAAAATTAGCCCATGATTTCATCCTAGGTGTATATGACATTCTTCTTTCAGACAAATACAATCAGAGTTATTTAAAACAATGTCCTGGCTCCTCCAAGCTTAAAAGTGAATCCATCCATCATAAAATAACTCCACACAGCTCCGGGGGGTTAATAAAGGCCTTCTGAAGCGAAGCGATGCGTTCGTGTAAGAAAACTATTAATAGTTAACACGTTACAAAGTAAAATTCTAGCTTCCGGCCAAATGCAGTCTACTTGCACAAATGCGCAACGTATGACGTCAGAAGTAGCGTACTGCTTCATGGTGTAGCGTAAATATCAGCAGTATGTTGCATTACTTGCATAAGTTGAGCTTTACACTTAAGTGGAATCCGTATGTTCGTTTGGCCGGAAGCTAGTTATTTTACTTTGTAAAGTTTTAAATATGGATATTTTTCTAACACAAACGCATCGCTTTGCTTCAGAAGACCTTTATTATGGACTTCAAAACAGAAACAGCAATTCACTGCCATTATAAAGCTTGGAGGAGCCAGGCCATTTTTTAATAACTCCGACTGTATTCGTATGAAAGAAGAATGTTATATACACCTAGGATGACTTGAGGGTGAGAAAATCATGGGCTAATTTTCATTTTTGGGTGAACTATCCCTTTAACTAACATAAAAATGAAATTAAGTTTAAATGTTCTTAACAGAAACGCTTGTTTGAAATGATCAATAAACGGTTAATAATGTTATTTTATCGTTCTGTTTAAGATTTTAATTTGGAATTCAATTCCAAGGAAGTCATTTAATCATGAATTCAAATAGTACAGCCTATGGAAATGTGACGTTGACACATCTAACGTGAGTGAAATGGCCACGCTCAGTTTTCAAGTCATCCTATTCGAGTCGCAAGGCAATGTGCATTAGCTGTTGGATTGCAGGAATTTATCCGAGGATATGTTACCATAGCAAGTTATATCCAAAAACCAGCGAAAATTGCAGGTTAGTGTAGAACTAGTGTAGTGTAGAAAGGTTAGAATTGGTTTTAAATGATTAAACACCTTGTTGAAAAAGCTACTATTGTGGCTTTATGTATGGGCAGACACTTGCATGTCATTATATTAACATTAATAACATTTTTCCAAAATCAAGTTCCAATGTAGTTACAAAATATTTCACCAGCGAATGTTGGATATTTGTATTTTGTCTTCCTCAAAAAAAAGAAAGAAACTTTTTTAAGCCCTGGATCTTAAAGTGATTCCAACTATATTGATTTTTAGAACTATACCTTTAAAAATGACCAGAGCAACAAAAAAACTCACATTGTTTGATGACGGTCAGAATGTGTGCAACTGCAGCCCATTGTGTGATACTATCGATAGCCTCTGATTCTATAGAGGAGCTCATTTCAGACAGAAAAAACCTAGAACATACCAGAATATCAATCAGAAATGTTCAATTTAAGTAAAAATACAGGGCTTTCAGTTCTAGCTGGTGTTTCATATTACCTGGTAACAGCAGGAGATCTGAGCGTCACTTTGAGTATGGTGTTCGATAGATGTGGAAGGTCATTAACTGTCTCTGGTGTCAACACCTCTTCCACATGAGAGATCTGCATGTAGAAACATTACATTTCTGTTTTCTACATTCATTCTTCAGTGTCTCAATTGGTTTATTTTATCCTAACTTATTTTTATACATGGTATAGACAGGCTTTAGACAGCTCTTCCACCCTGTTTGTGGTTTTATTTTGTCTCGAGAAAAAAAACAATTATTTTTTATCAGTCATTTTGTCAAACATTACACCCGAGAACAAAGAAATGCTATAGCATTGAGCTCAACAAATGTTTCAATTACAAAGACAAGGAAGAAATGCCACCCAAAAATCACACTAACAGCAATACAAAAATAAATTATTAGCGGATTTACCTTCTGCAAGGTGCGGCTGATATCAATAATAACTGCTGCACAGAGAGATGAGAAGACTCCTGTGATAAACTCTGACCTCTCAGTAGCAAACTTAGTCACCAGCAGAAACTCATGGAGAGCTTCCTCAGAAGAGCAACACAGCTAAACACAGATACAGAAAGGCATTTTGAAATGAAGTGTTAGAAAGAAATGTTGTCAGGCAGAAATGCCAGCCAAATTTGAAATTCAGTTTAAATATGTACATATGTGCACAAAGGTTTGATAAACGCATCCAGAAATGAAAGTGCTTGAGGAAGACTTTAATGTCTCTTATCAAAGGCTTCACCTCCTGACCCTCTTCCTTGTCTTTACGCAGTCGATGAGCTATGATCTCCACAACTTTCTGGAAGATGTTGGTCAAAATGCGAATAGTGAGCAACAGTTGATCTTCCTGCCCCTCAGCCTTATGGGAAAGGCAGCCCAGTGCCACCTCAGTAAGCAGAGCGAGCACATGAGGAGAGCATATATATCCTTTCTCTAAATGAACACACATACACACAATTGTGATAGATAAAACATTATGCTATTGTAAAATTTAGCATGAAGGGGTCAGACATATTACATCTTGATTAAATGTACATTTATCAAACTGAAGAAAAAAAAGGTCAGATTTATGCAACTATCACTCGGCCCTGGATTAGTATGAATACTTAAGGACTCACCTGTCTGCAGCAGAGAGACAATGTGTTGCAGTAAGTGGTCTTTGAAATCACTGTCTCCTACAGAAACCCGCAGCACATCCGTGCACACTGTTAAACAACTCTGACAATGACACAAGAGGGGAAATAAATCAAAGGAATATAATGAAAAAGCATGTGTCTGCACAATTTATTTTAAAATTAGGACACGTGTGTTGTTTTTTCTACAATTTAAAATAAATTATTTCTATTTTAATATAAATTTTCAGCAGCTATAACTCCAGTCTTTAGTGTCACATTCTTCAGAAATCATTTTAGTGTGCTGATTCGGTGCTCAAGAAACATTTTTTATTCTTATCAATATCATTACAGTTGTGCGGCTTAGTATTTTTGCTTAGTAACCGCGCTACATTTTTTCTAGGATTCTTCGATGAATAGAAAAAAAATTCTTACTGATATATATTAAATAAAATGAGAAAAGAAAATTGCCAAAAGAAAAAAAAGAACTACTTTCCCACTGATCATGTCTAGGGCTGGACCCGGATATTCGAATATTCGTTCGGTGTGTTGGTATTCGATTTGAAAATGTGACATTCGAATATTCTTTTTTTTTGTTGCACACCTGGCATCCCCCTCGAAACGGTTCTCATTCGCACTTGAATATGTTTTACACTATAATATCTGGTGAAATATAATACTTAAAATATAACTTTGTTATATCTACTTAATAAATATATTTGCTTCTTCTTGGACTACTAAATGTGTTCCTGCAACGGGAGTATTCTCTGACTAGAGCGCAGAACAGCGGAGTTTGTATGTACAGAAGTGCATGCATGAGCTTGTATTTTGGGTTAAGCTGCGTTGCTTTGACATTGTGGAACATAGAATAATAGAAACAAAATGTATTATCCTTTTTACCCTTATCAATCTAAATTAATCTACAGCTAAATATAGGAAACTTTGAGATTTTACTAGGACGTCACGTTTATTTTTTGTTTTTCTTTATTTAAATTTAGTTTTTCTTTATTTAAATTTCGTTTTTCTCTATTTAAATTTCGTTTTTATTTATTTAAATTTCGTTTTTATTTATTTAAATTTCGTTTTTATTTATTTAAATCTACCCTACTTTGTCAGTGAGAAAAATATTATAAGACTACCTTATTAAAAATATTGCTTAAGTTAAAAGACGTGTGTGTGTGTGTTTTATATCACTAGCGCAGTGTCCGTTCTCGGAGCATATATGCCCTGCATGCGTGAGGCGCGCCACTTCTTTATTTAAATCTACCCTACTTGTCAGTAATTTGTTAGTGAGAAAAATATTAGACTACCTTATTAAAAATATTGCTTACGTTAAAAGACCTGTGTGTGTGTGTGTGTGTGTGTGTGTGTGCGTGTGTTATATCACTAGCGCAGTGTCCGTTCTCGGAGCATATAAGCCCTGCATGCATGAGGCGCGCCACTTCTTTATTTAAATCTACCCTACTTTGTCAGTAATTTGTTAGTGAGAAAAATATTAGACTACCTTATTAAAAATATTGCTTAAGTTAACAGACCTGTGTGTGTTTTATATCACTGGTGCAGTGTCCATTCTCGGAGCATATAAGCTCTGCTCACGTTAGGCGCGCGTGCATCCGGCCCGCGCTGTTCTGTAGTTTATTAATTCTGAACGTATCGCGTCTCGCCTGTCTATCTATATTGCACCAAATACGACACTGCACTCCCTTGTGAAGTCGTTTGAATGAATGGTTCTCGAAATAATCAAAAGGCAACGGACAGACAGACATAGGCTATAGAGATTCCGAAGCTTCGAATATTCAATGTTCATTACTACCGAAGCTTCGAAGCTCAAAAAATGCTATTCGGACCAGCCCTAATCATGTCACTCACTTCTACGGTCTTCTTGCTTAAAGACAGCTGTTGCTCACTGCTTGAGTTGGCCAGGAAAGGAAGGACTCTCTTCTCAACCCAGGACACAGAATGCTCCAGGGATTTGAGGAACTCCCGCTCCTCTGGGTACTGTAGGATCAGAAACGTGCAGAAACCGTTTGAGTTTCTGTGAGCTTACAGAACATCTGAAGTTGATGAATTCTCAGTTATGTCTATAATGGAAACCATTTGCACAGTTCAGCACAGAACGTCAAAACAGTAGTATTGGCTTGAGATCCTATGACCTGCTTCAACTGCTGAAATAGATTTGTGTCATGTCACCTCAGTGCTTGGGAATTTATGTACTGAGAGAAAACTTATTTCCCTTAAACCTCTCTTCACTTCCCAATAACATCATTTGTCTAAGTGAGTTCAGTGAATGATTGCTTTGTTTGGTGTGTAAAAGCTCATGCAATGCGGTTACGGCTACTCATACTCACTTTGTGTTGAAGGTGGATACTGAGTCTGCCATGGAAGATAAAAGCTCTCAGCGCTGTCTCAATGACTGCCACGTTGACCTCTGATCCACTCAGAGAGGAGAACAGCAGTGACTGGACAAATAAACAAAAGAGCAATAACAATAGTTCTGAATTAAAGGTACATTATGGATTCAGTTCAGAAAAAATAACCTAAAAACTTTTCCAAAGAAGGAGAAGAAAACAAAGCTCTATCTTTTCCAAAGGTTGAGGCAGAAAAAAATGTATGTAATATCTAAAAACCTCAGTAAACATAACTTCCCTTGAGCATAACAAAACTTCTCTAAGCTCACAGTGCTTTTATTATTATAATATGCACAAAAACATCACGACATTTAGCCAAACAGCTCCGTGCACCATTATCTTCAAAGACTGCTGAAAACCTCCAATTACCATATTTACTTTGTAACTAATGACAGCAATAACATGACACGCAATACAAGTACGCTTGCACCAATTCTGAGTAATGGTAATCATCAAACCTCATGTCTAAGGTACCTTCCATTTGTTGAGGGCCTTCTGGAGCGGTCTGATCTGATCCAGCGGCAGCGTGAGAAGACAGTCTCGTGTTTTCGGGCGAAGGAGCAAATAATCCAGATAGTCTAAGCCCAGATCTGGCTTTGACTCTTCTAGCCCATCAAAATGCACTTTGCCCGTCGTATCTTCATCACCCTATTGATCAGAGATTGATCATAAAGGATATAAAAGCACCATAAACAGCTAATAAACCCCCACAACAAGGCTCTAGACTGAAACCTGTTTTTCTTCCGGTGCGACTAAATTTTCTTAGAGGTTGCACTAGTGCCACATCCAATATGATAAGCGCTGCCATTTCTGTTGCGTATGAAAAACCTTAAACAGAAAACAGGTCAAAAGCAAAACGAAACAGCACTGCTCGTTTGAACGGGGCTACATGGACCATTTATCAGCTCAGTGCATTTACGCGCTGACAGGTCTCAATCATGCGACCACTAAAACAGCACTGTGAGATCCAATGAGATGAGTCCAGGTTTGGCGCAGAGTTCTCAGATATAAACTATAAATGTCTCAGTAGTTTAAACTAGTTTAACAGATGAAACAGCACTGACATCCTCAACCACACTGATGCGCAAAACAGCAGAAACACTGAGCCTTTTCAATGGATTTACTGTAGCAACACTAACTGTAAACATGGTATTTTTGCAGAAATGTGAGATATTAATAGGTTGTTATTATTATTAGGTTGTTTATTAAAAGGTTGTTTTATTATTAATGTAGACGTGTAGCCTGTTTATTAATGGTGTAATGGAATAATGACTGTATTTTTTGTTAAGCTATAGTAGTTTATTTTTGTGCATTCGTATTTATACTAAATGTGTTTAGGCTACTGTTTTTCATGGCAAATAAAATCCATACAGTTTTTACCATGATAATGAAGTGCCATGCATGGTTTTACATGTGGCTAGGGCTGGGTATCATTATAAAAAATGTCGATATCGATACCATGACTTTGACACCGGTTCCTAAACGATAATTTTTTTATACCAATTTTAAGAACAGATAATGCTATAGCAGAGGTTGTAACATTAATGTGAATAGGGGAAAAAAACGAGAAAGCTAAACTGTTAATGCAGCCAAACTTAAGGATAAGCACACTTTACAAGATAATGTGAGTTAATTCTGTTTTAATTTTCCTGGATTCCGTTTCTTCCCCCGTTTTAATTTTTCTGGATGATCAAATTAAATGTTATTAATAAAAAAGCATTTGTAATTCATTTAAATAATGAAACTTGTTCAATTTAACAGCAATTTATTAACAGTTTAACAAAAATTACATTCTTAATGTGTTTTATTCTTTCAAATTCAATTTTATTTTTACCCAGTTCTGTGCTTTCCATTTTATTTTGTCTATATTCCATTTTAATGGTTTATTCAAAAACATGTCTAATTAATTTAATTCATAAAAACAACTTAATTGATTCATTTGTATACAATAATAGGGCCCTATGATTTTTTTTAGAAATTCTAAAAAAAAATGTGTTATGTTGTTATTATTTTTATTTTATTAAGGCATAAAACATTAATTTTCTTTTAAATAAAGTTGCATTCAAATGAAAATTAAACAAGCTCTTAAATTTTTTTGGCAAACAAGTGCTACACAACAGGTTTACTGTCAATATGGAACATGGAAGAAAATGTGTTTTAATAATAATTGTATTATTATTATTATTATTACAAGTAGTAGTAGTAGTAGTATTAGTAGTAGTAAGATGTACATTATACTGTGCAAGAGTAATATACTTCTATCGCAGTTTCTTTAAGTTAAACCAAACTTTTATTTTGACGGGTTGCTTCAGTGATGTGATGATCGTTTCTCTCAAATGAAATGTTGTCAAAGTGAGAATATTAAACCGCAAAAGCAATATTTAAATATGAATCCTGCATGTTCTGCGTCAATGAATGGCGCAGACGTGCGGTTCCCTTTACTACACAGCACATGCGGCGCACGCGGTGCTCTTCTGCGCCATTCATTGCATCGCGTGCTGTTGCCATCAAGCCGGCGTAAACTATGCCTCGACACAGCCAATCACCAGCACTTGTTTTGGGCACATCATACATACTGCATGCTTATTGTTTCACTGACGTTGACAAGATTAACCCCTCAGGTACCCCTCATTTTTTGATACTCAATGGTATCGAGGCACTTCGTTCGGTGCCTAAAAAGTATCGGCCTCGATACCCAGCCCTACCTGTGGCTATCATTATCTACAAATGTATAATACCATGGAAGACCAATTTTAATAAGATTAGAGTCAGTCAGCATATTTCAATTTTATCCTTTAAAAATTAGGCTGTTAATGTTAGTTTATTTATTATAAAGAAAATAAATGTACATCTGCTTCCCTGCTCAAGCTACTGCTACTGTCAACTCAAGTTACTGTCAAATGTGCTTTCCAAGAGACAAAACATGTATTATTAATAGCCCCCACCATCCCGGTGCAACCAAATCAGGTGCTGGTGCTACCATCCTTAGAACTTGGAAGCACTAGTGCCACTGCTCTTAAATGTTAGTCTAGAGCCCTGGACAAGGACACTTTACACAACATTTACCTCTTTTACAGGTGCAGCCTCCATAAGCCAGTTCTCTATCAGCTCCACAATATGACTGATCTGCCCCCAGCTACAGAGACACTCCACCGACTGACTGTATGCCGTCACCGCGGTGCCGGCTTTCAAACTCCTCAAGTGAGACATCACTTTACTCCTGCAGAGAGGAACACACAATCATGCAGTACACCCAGACTGTCCTACATATCGCTCTAAAGCCTTGAAAACACACTTAATCCCACCAGCATTAAAGGACGTCTTTCGGATAAAATGGGAATCAGAGTTGGCAATTCACTTTTGAGCCAACCTGCTGTTCTTGGGAGATGGCTGAGACACCATGCCAAGTGTGTTAAGACGCTTAGCAGGAAAGAAAGTTTTGAAAAGCTATTTTCTTCATCGAACTGTTCTTTGCACGAAGTTTCCCCAAAAATGACATTTTAGAAAATTAATCTCTCAAAGAATGTGTTTTCATTTTGGGCTGCCCTATTCCTTTAAAATGGGGCATTTAACAATGTGAGCTGCATTTAGGGGTTGTTCAAGGGGAGAGTCCTACTAACCTCAGAGCTGGAACAGCAGTGGCAGGAAGTAAAGATGCTAGAAGAATGAGAGGGGCTTTACACCGCTCCTCCTGCACAAACACATATACATAGACAACAGCTTCATGTTGCAACCATATTGCGTCAGCTCTAATGATGTGATTACAGTGTTCAGCTTTGCTCTTTGAATTGCCCTTTGGTTCCCTGTGTGTGAATGTGCCTCTTACCTGAAAGATTTTTAGATACTGGGGCAGAACAGATGCAAATTTTGACGTGGTGTACTTGAAGGCCTCTTGGTTAGCCATAAGAGATTTCTGAACACTTTTCCAAAGAATGACGAGGATCTCCAGAAGGCTGGCCATGGAGGCAGTGTCCTGCACTGAGAGAACATCCTCCAACATCTAGTGACAATGACAAACATAAGCATTATTATTTATAGCTGTTTTAAGTTCCCCATCATTGCTCGCCAGTGTCTAGGGTATTGTGGAAAACATAATCTAAATGCTAAGAGGTCTTTCTACTTGTTAAAAGAATATATTTCCGATATATGGTAAAAAGGAAGCAAAATTCAGTTTGCAAAGAGTATATAAAATGTACGTCATTTGAATGTTTTTAAAAGAAATTAATACTTTTATTCAGCAAGGAAGCATTAAATTGATAAAAATTCACAAAAAAAAAGTTATTTTGAACTTTCTATTCATCATAGAATGCTGGAAAAAAAGTATAACGTTTCCACAAAAAAATCTAGATGCACAACTGTTGTCAACTTTGATAATAATAAGAAATGTTTCTTGAGCAGCAAATCAGCACATTAGATTTATTTCTGAAAGTGTGACATTAAAGACTGGAGTAATGATGCTGAAAATTCAGCTTTATCATCACAGGAATAAAATACATTTTAAAATATATTAAATTAGAACATTTATTTTAAATGATAATAATATTTCACAATATTACTATTTTTACTGTATTGTACTTGATGAGCATAAGAGGCTTCTTTTAAAAACAAACAAAAATTTTACTGACCACAACTTTAAAACAGTAGTGTATACGAAATCTCACCGTGCTGTTTTCTTTATTGCTAGACACAAATTCATCATCTCCTGCATTTTGAATGCACACATTCAGACATTTTCGGATCACCAGCATTAGCTTGACTACAAAGAAAAGGCACATTGAGTTAATAGTGACACATACTGTACTTCCAAATGACAAAACCAAACCCTGGTAAATCAACACAACAATATAAAACAGAATTTACATTAAGAAAGCTTACTGGAGTATCTAAAGCAATCAAACCTATATTAGCAGGAGCTGTGTACAGATAGGCATGCTGGTAAAATTTGCGAGCTGCTCCAGGGTTTGTCTGAATCAGGGTGACGCATCGCTCACACCAGACAGTCTCTGGTTGGTTGACTGGAAAGAATGAGTTAAACAGGAGATTGACAATTCGCTTAGAGACAGGAGGAGAGTCCATCTCCAATCGAACCAGCAGGTGCTCGAGGGTACAAACTTTCCAAAACTGTAGAATAACAAGGAGTGAAAAAATAGGCATAAATTAATCCACAAATATTTCATTTAAATTAACATTTTTAACTTAAAGGCATCATATTTAGTGAGAGATCAAATGATGTGACATAATATCAATAAAATACATTTTGGTGTAAACTCTTACCTTGGCTGCTCGTACACCCTTGATCTTGAGGAGCATGCCCACAAAGGCAACACGCACCTTTTCAGAGCTGTCATGGAGGCTACTCTTCAATGCAGGCAACAGTTTTTCCAAGAGTGGATGGCTTAAACTGTTATCCAGAATTATAGACATGCACTGCAGAGCAAACAAACACCCTATAATAAGGCTTAGTCATGCACAAAAAATGAGAATGAAAAACATAGAGTTCTACATCTCATTACACAAAAATTGAAGCTAGTATTTTACTGCCGCTGAGATATTTAAAACTATAATTATTTCCCTAAACATTATAAGAACAAACGATCAAATTAATTGTGAACATATTAATTTAACTTAACTTTCAGGTTAAAATGATTTCGTAAGCACTGCTAACCTCTAATAAATTAATGATTGGGTATGACCAGTCCCACTAAAAAGCCTGTTACTTTGAAGCTCTTAAACTAACAAATTACACTGAAATCACAGAGCAGAAGACAGTGTCTTTCCTCAAGCAGTAAATGGCTTTAAATGGCATTTTACGGCAAAGCTGGAAAGATGCCGAGCAATTTCTACACATCTCTCTCTCTGATCACTTTTCTGAAGTGACAGAGACAGTCAGGGGTTTTACCATGAAGACGGAGCAGCGGACATCTGGAGAGCTTGTGTCATTAGCCAGCTGTAGTATGAGCTTCTCCAGGAGGTCAGTGATGACAGTGGAGGGTATGACCTCCCAGCAACTAGCCAGGACAGAACAAACTCCGAGCACTGCTGAAGAACGCACAAGGGGCTGGGGGTCATCAAGGAGAGCCTATAGAGACACAAAAAGACAATTTGATAGCCGTATAAGTTAGTGATATATTTTTAGTTGATATATTTATATTTTTACTGCTATTGAGTGCAACAGTCGGGTTCGGGTTTTTAAGCCATTAGACTGCATTATTTCAACTTTTTTTTCTTTTTTTTTAAATGATCATGTTTAACCGAGGAATTCCTTGTGAAAAACTACATTAACCATGATACTACAATTGCAAAGAAAGCCTCCCCAATCAGAAAGAATCTAAAAGAACATCTCGGTTACATATGGTAACCCTCGTTCCCTGAAGGAGGGAACGGAGGCATACTCCATGACCGACAAATAGGAATCTCGCTAGAGAGGCCAATCTACTTCGAGTGAAACTAAACAAGCCAATGCACATTGGCATGGAACCATTTGCATCAGCTGTTCAGCATCACAGCGCGGGTATATAATGAGCAACAGGCTTGATTGCACTTCAGTTTTTTGCTGAGGAGCCAAGCCTGAAAAGCAGATGTGGCGACGGGACGTACGTCTCCGTTCCCTCTTTCAGGGAACAAGGGTTACCATATTTAAACGAGACATTCCCTATCACTCGGTCACTCTACCAAAACGCCACAGCTGCTGCAACCCATCGCGCCCCCTGTGCAAGCCTCTACTCCTTCCTGCCTGGAAGGACGATAGGAGAGGGCTTACACAGAGTGTATCTCTCAGTGTTGTTCTGTGATTACCCATACAGTGATATATTGGATAACACTGGGAAAGCGTGTCCTTTCTGTTAAGGAGGAAGACACTTTCTTCGAAGGAGTTATGTGGGAAATACATATGGACTAGCCCAAAGGTTGTACTACATATGAAATACTGGGTGACTTAGCCCAAGGGAAAGACACAGACTTCCGTAAGAAGCAGCCGTGGAGAAATATACACAATGTGGGATCCCCGTAGGGTCACACATATGGGACCCAGCCTAGACCCGGACGCTCCGCCATGTCCGGGCCAAGGGTGTTGGAGGACTCAACAGGGTTTTCACTCTGGAGTAATAAGGTTGCACAGTAGGGTGCAGCAAGCCGACAGAGCCGGACCTCTCTGTGCTTTTACCCGTTTAGAGTGATAACACGGGAGTAGACCGGCTCTACACGTAGGCTATAATATCTAGCGAACGTGTTCGGTGTTGCCCAGCCCGCAGCTCTACAGATATCTGTTAGCGATGAGCCAAGTGCGAGCGCCCAGGAGGATGCAACGCCTCCCGAGGAGTGAGCATGCAACCTGAGCGGGCAGGGCACGCCTTGTGCTTGGTAGGCTAAGGCAATGGCATCCAATATCCAGTGGGCCATCCTCTGCTTGGAGACAGCCTTTCCCTTCTGCTGGCCTCCGTAACAGACGAAGAGCTGATCTGAGGTTCTGAAACTTTGAGTTCTGTCCACGTACAGACGTAGAGCGTGAACGGGACAGAGGAAAGTCAGGGCTGGGTCTGCCTCCTCTAGGGGCAGCGTTTGCAGGTTCACTACCTGGTCCCTGAAGGGAGTGGTAGGAACCTTGGGCACTGGTCGTCAACCGGCCCAAACTCTAGGCACGAATCGTCGACCGGAAATGCCTGCAGGTCCCCTATCCTCTTGACAGAGGCCAATGCAACCAGCAGCAAAGTCTTCATTGAGAGAAGCTTTAAGTCTGCTGATTGACAAAGGCTAAAAGAGAGCATCCTGAAGTGCTCGAAGCACCAGGGAAAGGTTCTAAGAGGGTATGGAGGGGGGTCGAGGAGAATTTAATCGTCTCGCCCCCCTAAGGAACCTGATGACTAAGTCATACTTTCCTACTGTTTTGCCATCTATGTGGTCGTGATATGCTGAAATAGCGGCAACATGTACTTTGAGGGTGGAGGGAGGCAGCCTTCGTTCCAACCCTTGCTGCAAGAAGTAAAGCACGGACCGTATTGAAGATCTTCGGGGGTCTTCTCGGCGAGAAGAAGATCACTCGACGAACAGGTTCCACTTCAAGGCGTACACACGTCTCGTGGACAGCACCCGTGCAGAAGTGATGGTGTTAAGTACCTCTGGGGGTAAGTCACCTAGAACCTCCGCGTCCCATCCAGGGACCAGACATGGAGTTTCCAGAGGTCAAGACGAGGGTGCCATAGGGTGCCCTGTATCTGAGTCAGAAGATCCTTCCTCAGAGGAATGGGGGCACGAGTGGAGCATGCGTTCTCGGAACCAAGTCCGGGTGGGCCAATAGGGAGCCAACAGAATGACCTGCTTCTCGTCCTCCCTGACGTTGCACAGGGTCTGTGCAAGTAGGCTAACTGGCGGAAACGCATTTTTGTGGAGGCCCCGGGGCCAGCTGTATGCCAGTGAGTCCGTGCCGATTGTTCCCTCGGTCAGGGAGTAAAACAGCTGGCAATTGGAGGTCTCTGAGGAGGCAAACAGGTCTACCTGATCATCCCCGAACTCTCTCCAGATCAGCTGAACCGCCTGGGGGTGGAGTCGCCATTCTCCCGGGAGCACAGCTCGTGATAGCTCGTCGGCTACAAGGTCGAGCACACCGGGGACATACATGGCTCGAAGCGACCTCAGATACTTCTGACTACAGAGGAGGAGATGGCGGGGGAGTTGCTACATTCAACGGGAGCGTAACCACCTTGTTAGTTGATGTACGCAACGGTCGCAGTGTTGTCCGTACGGACCAGCACGTCCCTGCCTTGTAGAGGCCTTTTCAAGCGGCTCAGAGCGAGACATACTGCTAGCAACTCGAGGCAGTTGATGTGCCAATGCAATTGGGGTTCCGTCCACACCCCTGACATGGCATGCTTATTGTACGTGGTAGAGATGCACCGATCCAATACTCAGTATCAGTATCGGCTCCGATACTGCCATACTTTGCCGGATCGGGTATCGGTCAGACGAGGTCGATCCAAATCCGATATTGTGCGTTTACTATTCTGTGTTATTGTTAAGCCCCACAAAAGCATTATAAAGCACCATTAGGTTTTCGTGCACTATATTATAAGTGTTCTGAAGCCATTCTATAATATAATGTGAGATAACAATGAATATTTAAGTCCTCCGCTGCGGCTGTCCCTCCCTCCGCATTCTCCATTCAGCATTCAACAGGGCGTCGCGTTCGGTTACGACAGTCAATGATGAAACTCTCTCCAAGATGATTCAATGTTAATATTACACTTGATCTGTAGATAAAGCTCTATGGTTTCGCATAAAAGGACTATCTTGCGGTACTGTATTGCTGTACCTTAATCATGTTACTTTCTACCGTGTGTCTTTTAGATCACAACACTGGAGAGCAGAGCACTATAATTGTTCTTCACGCGCACAGTAACTGAAATTTAAAACTGTTAGAAGAAAAGGCTGAATAAACTATTGCATAGATAAATACTGTATAATACGCATCAATTTGTCTTTCCTTTGTGCTTTGAACTTTTCAATGCGGACTTGAAAGAGCTGCGCGCTGCGACTGTGTTGCTTCAAGCGCATCATTCTGCGCTCGGGATGCGCATAATCGCTTTGTGCCGCACTGTATTGGAGTCTTTCATAATCATATCATAATACTTTTGCGCAATGCAAGATTATTAATATCCTTTTTTGTTCTGTCCCATCTATCATATGTTGCTGCCTCATTAAACAGCTGTGCTATACATTTAAAAAATGTATTCATTCATTCATATTCATTCACTCTTCATTTTATAGTAACTATATATAAAATAATTGATCTTTTTGATTTTTGTCATCTTGTTTTTCATCAATGTATTTTATAACAACACAAAGAGGAATGTGTAAATTTTTACCAGATTTAGTGCTACACTTATTGTCTCTTATTTGTTCCCCACTAAATAATGTTTTTTTCACTAAATGTTCAGATTTTATGCAATTATTGTGCACGAGTGATTTTTCTAGACTAAATTTTACTGCTGAATTATCCACTAATCTAGTTTATAATAGAATTTTTGTCAGATTATGAAATTTTTTTTTTTTTTTAATTTATAATGAAGTTGTCTGTGTTAAGTAGATTGTGTTTAACACACAAAAGAGTGATTATCAGTTCAACACAGAGTTCTAGAAATTCTACTTGAATTTTTTTTAAACTGCGCTTGTATCGGATCCGTATCGGTATCGGACGATACTCAGAATGTTTGGTATCGGATCGGTTCGGAAAAAATCGTATCGTTGCATCCCTAGTATGTGGCACCCCAGCCGGTGTCAGAGGCATCTGTCAATACCACAGCATGTCTGGACACCTGTTCCAAGGGGACTCCTGCCTGCAGGAACAAGGGGTCTGGCCAGGGGCTGAAGATCTGGCAGCATGGCGATGTGATTGCCACCCGATGAGTGCTGTGATGCCATGCCCATCTTGGGACTCGGTCGTGAAGGCAGTGCTGAAGCGGTCTCATATGGAGCAGGCCGAGCGGGGTTACCGCTGCTCCCATATGCCCCAGGAGCCTCTGAAAGAATTTCAGCCTTTGAAAGTATTCAAGCAGTTCAGCACCGACTGAGTGCGTTCATCTTTGAGGCGCGCTGTCTGTGTGACCAAATCCAACTCCACACCGAGAAAAGAGATCCTATGCACAGGGGAGAGTTTGCTCTTTACCAAGTTGACCTGAAGACCCAACTGGCTGAGGTGTCTGAGCACGAGGTCCCTGTGTTCGCATAGCTGATCTCGAGAGTGTGCTAGTATGAGCCAGTCGTCGAGATAGTTGAGGATGCGAACGCCCTGTTCTCTAATGGGAACAAAGGCCCCCTCCATGACTTTCATGAAGACACGGGGGGACAGGGACAGTTCGAGGGTCGAGCATATAAGTACAAAGCGTAGAAACGGCCTGTGTCGAGGAAGAATCGAGACATGAAAGTACGCGTCCTTCAGGTCGATCGCTGCAAACCAATCTCGGGGACGGATGCATTTGAAAGTGCATTTCTGCGTGAGCATTTTGAACGGTAGTTTGTGGAGACTCCGATTCAAAACTCGAAGGTCCAAGATCGGTTGTAACCCAGCACCTTTCTTGGGTACAATGAAGTAGGGACTGTAGGAGCCAGATCTCATATCGGCTAGAGGGACCAGCTCTATCGCGTCCTTCGCCAGTAGGCTGTCTGCGCCATAATTTTTGGTTTGACTGTATATATATATGTGTGTGTGTGTGTGTGTATGTATATGTATATGTATATGTATATATATATATATATATACACACATATATATATATATATATATATACACACAGTCAAACCAAAACTTATTCGGACACCAGATATCATTTTTTATATTTTATACATGCATATTTTGCAACAAAATGTAAAATATATTGTTTCTATACGTACATAATCAACTACATTCTTTAAATCAATAGTTTTATATTTCTCCATGTTTTTAATTTGTCATTCGCAATGCTTCTTGAGATTGTAGTTCTTTCAGGTATGTTTGTGTCCGATTTTTAAATACTTCTTTGCTTCAAATCAAAGTTTGTAATACTGTGATTAACTTCATCGCTGCTTGGTTTGGTTCCTGGCTTACAAAATTTAAAATCCATATGGGAAAAATACTGCCGGAACTAAGGCCACCGAAAAAGTAGGTGGGGCCTGTTGCACTCTTTGCACACATTGAACCCTTTACATAAATCCTTGAATATTACAAAATATCAATAATGCATAACAATGCAAAATGAAAACAGCTGTTGACATACAAACAGTAAATTGAGTTGATTCTGAACAGCCTGGTCAACTATCTCACTGCTCATGTTGGGGTCATGGATGGGAAAAGCCTCAGTAAAGAGCAGTGTGGCATTGGCACGAACCTCAGCATCAGTGGCCTGTTTAAAATGATTAGAAACATGTTCAAATAAACAAGGTGATATATTTCATTGAGGCATTAATTCATTAACTTTAATCTTTGACTCAAAGACCAGCATATTTAAAACAAAATAACAATAAAACAACACAGTGTCAACAACTTTTTGATCTACCTTTAATGCTTTCCACAAAATTGGCTTGTAAAGTCTGTGCAGCATCTCATCAATTCCCTCGCGAAACTTCTGCTTGTGGAAATAAGTAAGGACCTACATAGAGACAGTGACAATTTTCATTTACAGTGAATAATTTTTTCAAATTCAGATCACTAATTTATCTGTTCTAGTTGTAACATTTTCCCTGTATCACATGTATCCATTCAGGACAAACTTCTGATTTTTATTTCTGTCATTTTCAGAATCCTTACAATGGCACCAGCACATATTTAGCAGAATATCATGGACATAAGCTTCATAAGCATATTCACTTACACTGCCGTTCGAAAATTTGGATTAAGATCATTTAAGTAAAAACATACTTTTATTTAGCAAAGACTTTATTTATTACACATTAACAGCAAAGACATTTAACATTCATTTTACAGTACGTGCACTTTCAATGTACTTACAGTGTTCTTACCACAAAGTAATGAGTAGTGTAAGGTAACTACATGGGTTAAGGTTTAGGGGTAGGTTCAGGGTTAGTACCTAGTTAGTGTCATTACTACAATAAGTATATACGGTAATATGTTCATGCGAAACAGGACTGTAAAACAAAGTGCTACCAAAATTATTTAAAGATAAAAATATTAAGCAGCACAACTGTTTTTAACATTGATAATAATAATAAATTTATCTTGAGCACCACATCATCATATTAGAATGATTTCTGAAGGATCATGTGACACAAGAGACTGGAGTAATGATGCTGAAAATTCACAGGTAGGGCTAGGTATTGACTCAGATTCACGATTCGATTCAGATTCATAAGCTCTTGATTTGACTTGATTCTGATCTCGATTCGATTCAATTCAATTCAGGTACAGTATGTCAATTTTTCTTAAAGAAAAAAATCTTGTTAAGCTAAAGTTGTAAACTATACAGGGAACTCTGTCAGTTGGTGCATTGCAATAATATTAAAGGCTAAAATCAAAACTGTTGGTTAAAGTTCAAACAAATATTTCACCTATATAGGGATTTTTTTTTTTTTTTAATTTTTAACTTAGAGGTATGCATCACCTTTTATGTCAAATTCTAACATTCAAATTAAATTCTATTAGAATAATAACACAATACCACCAATCATTAAATCAAAATCCATCTTTGCAGTGCAGAGACGACAAAGAAGCAGCATCAGAACTGGCATTAATATATTTACACTTTATTTACAATTGCATAAATAAAGCTATGAGATATTGAATTAAAAAAAACTATTTAAATATGAACTGCTTTCTACATGAGAAACTAAAACCGCCAATAGAGCAAGTCACTGTCTTAGGGAGTCATTCATTCAACTGATTTGTTCAAATGGCTGATTCATTCAGGAAAAACAAGTGACTGTTCATTAAATTGTTAAAATGATTGGTTCAAAACGCAGATTTCAGTAAAAAAAAATCATCGTGGGTGAAATAAAGGGAAAACAAACAATATTGACAATATTCTTTATAAAATGTAACTCACAATGTTCATTTATTGTTTATTTAACTGTTATATAAAATAAATATCACATTTGCTATTGTGCACGGGAAAACGGCCCTCTTGCTGATGTGATATTGTATGATAACAACATAATATGGTATAAATATAATACAAAAACTCATTTAGGGACATACCTATCAGTGATGCCCGGGTTGATCCAAAATGAGCAGGTGCTCATTATATATGGTGCACCAGATATTCGGGTCGCGGTCGGTCGGGTCGTTTGAAATAAAGATTCCAATTAAACCTTTACAATTTATATAGCCTAGTACTAGACACAATTTTCTATGAAATACATAGGCCTAAACTTTATTGGCTGAATAACTGGCACGAAGATGACGCACAAGCTCAGTATGCTTGTTCGTGGTCAGTCAATAGCTGCGTGTGGTGTCCAAGTTTGTAAATAAAGACTAAATGGCAGCGTCTGATATATTTGTATAGCAATTTATTTTTTATAGGAGTGCCGTGAGTCATGATTTCGGCCTCTGTGCTCGCGCTGGCCAGTGGAAAAGCGGCTAATGGGTGAAGATGGCATGAAGAAGACTGTACAGTACATTCGCGAGATAGATGTATGCGCATTAGGCTACTCTATTTGTTATGTGTTTTCTTTCTAAACAGTTAGGCTATGTTTATGTGGTATTTTTCATGTTTTCATCACGCAATTATGTTTTTGATGCGGTGGTGACGCGTTCACGTAACAGCATGATGAGGGTGGTGGCGGCGCTGCTGATAAAGCACCTAAAAGCTGTCACAAAGAACCGGCAAAAGCAATGAATGATTATGAATATGTCAAATATAGCAAGGAGACATTTTAATTGTTTATTAATAAAGATGAAGTTGACGTTGCTGCCTCTCGATCTTCGCAGTAGTGAATGCGCCAGAGAGAAATGCACATTTCATACAGATAGGCTAAGCAGAGAGCAGTCCGTTTTCTTTCGTTTTGAATTGTTCTGTTTACAAGTAGACATTTCAATATAGATCTGTGAAGTAGGCTACCTTATACGCTGAGTTTCAGTTAATTTATGAGACGCGCTCGCGCAGGCGCCTCCGTGAGAAAATGAATATTTTATGTTTTGTGCAGAGCCAACCCTTCTTCATCCGGTGGGTAGTATTACTTTTGATTTGCGCAGTGTAATTCACAGAATTACAAAAACATATTTTGCCTCCTAAAAGTTAAATATTTGTTTTGTCACGCATGAATGCGTGTGCATTTCCCTCATATTAAATATAAAACGCATGTGTAGACTGATATTTTTCTAATGTCTGGACTCCTTTAAGGGGTAGCCTATGGATAAACAGACGTTTCAATATATTGGTATGCTTTTAAATGCATTTTCTGAGAATTTATATTTCAAGTTTTGACTGCAAATGTCACGTCCATACGTTGGAATTCCCCAATTTTAAATAATTTATCCTCAACTAGTTTTGTGGTGTAGGTCTATGTATTTTATAATGTTAACTTTAAAATTCAAATAATACCAACAGTAATTTAAAGATGTGGTAGCATTGGATCTGGACGGGAAGGATAACTCTTGGAGTTGGAAGGGGTGTGTCGCGATTCTGCAGGTTCGTGGATCTGAGTGTTTCGCATATCGTTACAGCCTTAGAATGTGAAGTTCTACTACTGGGCAATTCCATGCAAAGGTCATCTTTACCATGAAAAAATAAAGTTTTAACCAAAAGAACAAAACCCTTTTTAAGTTGTCCATTTAGGTCTGTAATATACTGTATTAATGTGCTTTAACAAAAATTAAGAAAATTGCCTTGTTTATCCACCAGATATGAGGTGACCAACAATGCTTAAATTACATTTTCAACCAGCCATATTTCATGCTTTCAAAAAAAGGTATCAAAGACCCCCCTTTTTAAACTTTATTTTAACAGTAAGCATTTTGCAGAAAGATGGACGCATGCCTGAGAAATAAATATATTAATTTGGTCATAACAGCACTGCATGTTGAATTTATAAGGGCTATAATAAAGAGGTCTTGGTGCTTCAGTGCACTGTCACGTCCATAACGTTTTAAAGGTTTAGTTTATTTAATATGACCGTTATAAATGCAAATAACTTGAAACTTTATTTACAAAGCTAAATTATGTTTATGTTTATTAGGATAGACAATTCATCTCACTACTTTGCTCTGAACAACCATAATAATGCGTTACGGACGTGATCGTTACGGACGCTTCATATTAAATCATGCATATGACTATTGTGATCTGTTTCAAGACAGAAATGATTTTGGCCACTTCATTTCAAGTTTTGTTTTGTAGAAAGACTTTATTTAAAGTGAATTTCGTTTTGTATAAATTTTATCTTAAAATTTTAAATCAAAGTTTCATCAATAGAATGGAGGTGCGATCACTTGCAACACGTAAACTTGAGCGCGTCTCATAACTGAACAGAAACTCGACGTATGCCTCTCAGAAATATAGCCTATAGCCAAAACGAAAAGAAATAGGCAACTCTCTGATTGTGTAATCTGTATGTGCTTTTTCCACCACCACGTCCCTTTAGAGGCTCGGTACGATCACGCTGACAAAATAATATGATAATAATAGGCTAATAATATTGCGTGTCAATTATTTTGTCAAATCATTTTTATACGAAATAAAATGTGATGATTTTGACTCGCGACTGTGCATTAAAATCCATAAACTGGCCGAAAACCGTGCGATCATTTAGACACAAAAAACGTAGGCGTTACATGATTGCTAGTGACTCACATCTACGGACAATAATGTCCATCGGTTCACCTGACTGTGGAGGAAACCTTTTGAACTCCTATATGACAAACATTAATTGTTAATGTATTTTAATTTTGACTGTCTTCCGTAATAGTCTCTGCTTTAATGTTCCGTCTATGTGTTTATAGTAGCCTAGTCACGTCCAAGTCGAGAGGCGTCCTGCAATTGCGCGAGGAACCTGATTGGTTTAGGCGCGAAACAGGCGCCCTCTAATTCGCTCGCGCTTCCTGTCATTCAAGCTCAGGTTTTGACAGCTCGAAGATAGCGTTATCTTAAAGCTAAACGCCTACCACAACGACAGATGGATAAAATGGTAAGATGATACTAAAAACCAATACTTCAATACTTTTACATATTGAATTAAGATGTACAGTAAGATCCAAGCTAAAAAAAAAACTAATTCATAATTGTGGGGGGGTCTTCAGAATCATTTCAGACAGTCTTCTTAATGTGAAAACACAGCCATTATGCGTCAACAAAAGTGCCATGATGGTTTGATTGTTGATTTTCCAAACAGATTCTATGTATTTCAGACGCGTCACATCCATAACAGGGTTTTTGTCACATCCATAATGTTGTTTTTTCCTCATAATACACTTCATAAAAATATATATATTTTAAACATTGATATTTTTATGTTCAGCTAAGACCCCTTCATCATGTGGATAGCAATATTTATACATTGGATTTAAAAGTTCACAGACTTTAAAGGAAATCGAACAGTATACCAAAAACTCTGTCATTTCCCGTCACATCCATAACGCATGCATATTTTCCTTTTTTGGGGGAGCTTAAATATATTTTTTAGAAAAACATATTTTGCCTATCAATTCCCCAGATTGGGTACTCTGAGAATATGCATTTCCAATTTAAATATTGTAAGAAGTTTTTTTTTTTTGAGACATTTCACCTGTCATTGTGAGTTCAAATGTCACATCCATAACGCTGGAATTACCCTACTGTATATCTATTTTGGTGAAAGTAACTCAAAAGTAATACAGGATACTGTAAGGCATTGCAATTCTTAGACAGTAATATTGTAAGGTAATGAATTAATTAAAAAAATGCGGGTCAGGAAGCGGGTCGGGTACAATATTTTCTTCTTTTTTTTTGCGGTCCGAGTTGCGGGCAGTTAGTTGAAAACGTCGGT
This sequence comes from Siphateles boraxobius, assembly GCF_051911475.1. Classification (NCBI taxonomy): domain Eukaryota; kingdom Metazoa; phylum Chordata; class Actinopteri; order Cypriniformes; family Leuciscidae; genus Siphateles; species Siphateles boraxobius. The sequence continues at coordinate 29,732,048 of NW_027508734.1, read as the reverse complement.
CGGGTGCAGGTTGTTTATACATTGACCCGCGCATAACTGATACCTATAACTGCACTGACACATCACGCAGTGAAAGCAAGCATGAGAGACAAATGTGATGTCAGCTCAGAGTGCCTCGTACATAGTTAAAAGTAAAACAATGATTACAATATCATAATAGACAATACACATCGCACACCACTACCCACATAAAGAATGAACTTACAACTGAACTGACATTTACCAACTTTCTTCTCCTTCTCTCCTGTTTCGCGTGCAGGAGATAGACGTAATGCTGCCGCGAATGTGACGCAAAATGTCACGTGAACAAGCAAATCCACAAAGAAAGAATAATAAATAAAAAAGTACGCTAATTAGATCATTTTAATTTGGAAAAAACATTTAGATATGTCTAAGTCAAATTGCCATCGAAAATTTAAGACCTTTCATAAGTAAAAATAAGACTTTTTATGGCCTTAAATTTTAAAAATCTAATTTAAGACTTTTTAAGGATCTGCGGGAACCCTGATACATTAAATAAAAGTTATTTTAATAAAATGTAAAATTATATAATACACTAATATTAATGATATTGATCAAATAAATGGAGCCTTGAGCATAAGAGACTTCTTTCAAAAACATTAAAACATTTTACTGACCCCAAACATTTGAACATTCATAAGTTCACAACCTAAATTTAATGATCTGCTTCAATGTAATAAAGAGGATATGTGGTTTCTGACCTGTCTGACTTTGCTGTGTACAGGTGAGTTTCTGTGCAGCAACAGGGCATTCTGCATTAAGTCCTGGATGCAGGTGGACTCGATCTCCTCCAGAGAAGGACCTGATGCTTTCCTCCATGCTCTGAAGTAAATCTCAGCCACATGAACAGACAGAGTTCTGCATATATGACGTAAAAAAAAGAAAAAGAAAAAAGAATAACCACGAAGATCAAAATAAATAGCAGATCAAACAGTCTGCAGACACCACTCTAATATTGTTTGTCTGATAAATATGTGAAGGTTATTACAGAACTGTCATATGAAAAAAAAATACTGAGTGCTTTTTTTAGCACTATAAAACAAGAGGTCATGAGTGTATGAAATACTTTGGGAAAAACGGCAGCTGATTTTTAATAGTTTCATGAATCATCCGAATGAAGTTGTCGTTCCAAGAAAAAAGGAAGGCAAGGAAGCGTTTCCCCTGAAAAATGAGCAATAAACAGACTTATATTAAATGATCTCCTGTAGAAAATAATGTCTCAAACTCATGAGCCCACAAATATATACACAAACCTCTTCTTGTTTGATATGAGAGGCCCTGAAGAAGCACTGGAGCAGTGGATCAATGACCTGCTGACCTCTTTCAGATGCAAAGTCCACACTGAGAAGCACCTCTCGAAGAGTACAGAGCCTTCTGAGCTCACTGACCTGGGAACATACCCAAAAAGCATCAACAGTGCTCATCTACAAGACGTTAATATAATAATGCCATATCTATCTGTTAATAATGCATATAAAGCAATTCTAGTACCGGCTTCTCAAGTGTAACAGTGTTCTCCAAACAGACAAGGAAAGCAGTCCAACCAAGCTCCTCTTTTCCTTTTAGATCCTGCCTCCACCAGCACTCAAACAGCCAATGAATAGCCTGCTGGAGGGGTGTGTGTGAAAGTGGCAAAGCACTCTCTATACCTGGAGAAAAAGACAACATGGGAGGAAATACATTCCATATCTATTTAAGAAAAATATTTTGAATTATGAACACATTTCATTTTCAGGTGTTTAATAGTGATGGGAAATGACAATGATGAAAAATAAGATCAAACCTGCAACTATTTGTCTTTAATCTATAATATCCCTTGTTTTAAAGAAATACTTCTATTCATCAAGGACACTTTAAATTGTTCAAAAGTGACAATAAAAACAATTATTTTGTCATAAAAGATTTTCTAATGACTAGATGCTTAAAGAGTTACATCCCTGGTTTCACAGACAAGATTTAAGCAAGTCCCAGACTAAAAAGCATTTGTTTGAGCTGTTTTAACTGAAAGCAACTTGCACTGACATATCTTAAAATATCTCACTGCCATTGTTTTATCTCAAGATGTGCACCAGTAATGTTTTTTTTCTATGGCAGATTTATAAAAGCTAATTAAATGTCTTATTGAACTAAGGCCTAATCTTGAGTTAATCTAAGCCCTGTCTGTGAAACAAGGCATACGTACTTACAGTTTAGCATCTGGGCACAGTTGAGAAGAGAAGTATAAGTGTCATTTTCCTGCAAAATGTCTACAGAGACTGTAGACACAATGGTGACACCCTCTATTACTGCCATGGTTTGTATCTGAAAGGGAACATGAATAACAAACTACCTGTCATTTTTGTCACAGTGATTTTGCCAAGACAGACATGTTCCTGGGTCAACATATTTTGTTGATCCTGGAACAACATTCCTCTCTGAAAATTTAGTCCTAATCTTATCCCACCCCTAAACCTAACCCTACCCATAAGATATCCCTAAAATCAGAAGGAAATGATAGGTGAATAACAATAATGCAGAAACATCTTGACATTAACTGAAAACTTGTCCTTCAAATCTGATTGGATGATTGAAATGTTTTTCCAGGACAAACAAAGGTGTTGATCCAGGAACATGTTGAACTTGGTAAAATCACGTTCACCGTCATTTTGACATGTTACCAAAAGGCTCTTGGTTTTCAGTCTCTTAAGAAACATTAGCAGCCTGACCTGTTCCTCAGAGATCTCCACCTCCATGTCGCCTGCGTCCTCCTCAGCCCCAGTGATCCAGCGCTCTGCAGGGTGAGCAGTGAGACTGTGCTGCAGTAACTTCAGCTGTCTCTCCCACAGCTCCTGCCTCTGACTCCTTTGCAGCTCCGCCAAAACCTCTGCCAGGTCAAACGGATCTGCTCCATCCTTCTGCAACACAAACCTTCTATGTAATAAACACTGTTTTTTTGTTTTTTAAGCTTTTTCTGAATCCCTGATTTCACTGCTAGCTCTGAAGACTCACTTGTGTAGACTTTCCTTCTTTATTCTGAATGTTAACATAGTCTTTATACTTAAAAAATAACAGCATAATTATTATTCAGAAAGGTTTTGTTTGTCATTTTGCTCTGAACATTTCAAACATGTATCCAGTGTCTTTTACATATAGTAATGTACATTATACTAATGTACAATCTCTAGTGAAAAACAAGTAACTAATCCTTGGCATACTGTAAAAATAACTTATGTGAAACTGACAGCGAGCGTTTAAAACATGACTCACATGTAATCTGATGAAGTTCAGAAAATCTTGGACCAGCTCATGATGGACCGAGTCCAGAAACTGCTTTCGTTTCGACATTTCGCTGAAAAACCTATAAGACAGAACAGAAGCTCACTTAAGTTAATAGATACCGTGAGTAACACTGATCTATAAGTTTATGTTATTACCCGTGCACAGAGTAAGGCTACAGTTATGTACGCAATAGTTAAAGTATAACTTTAAATGTAACGTTAGTTTCCTTCTCCTACATGTCAAACCAAAGTTAAACTGACGACAGGTAAAGCTTTAGTTTTCCGTCATCTTAAACCAGTCAGTTTGTTTCATAGACTGTAAAAAAATTGTTTACTTACAGAATATCCTAAGAGAACCGCTCAGTCAGTTTCAATATTTACCCGCTCAAAGTTAAAGTAACGTCATAACGTCAGGCAGGCGTAATGTTTTTCGTCCTCGTCGTGCCGATGAGACAGTGCCATCTGCTGTTGTGGAGATAAACAGCACTGGATTCCCGCGCGACTATTTCACAACGTCAGCTAAGTAATTTTATTACTCTAAAATCTACAACAAGTAATGTCCACCAGCTGGCGCCAAAAGCACGTTGTATGTTAAGCCCCCAATAAAAGGCATAAAGGTAAAGAAGTTACTAGTCTGAGATATATTGTAATTACATGCTTACTACTTTTCTGTTATAGGTAAACGTTTTTATAAAAAATAAACCAACTTTTAAATCCGTTCTCTCTATTTTTCAAACTACCAAGCCAAGCAAACTGCCATCAGATTGTAGTTATTAGAAAATAATGCTCTTTATGAAGTCAAGTGCAGGCCAACTTGCCAAGTATACTCGGAATTACCCATACTCGGAATTAGTCCTCTGCATTGATTTCACCCATCCAAGTTACACACATTTGGAGCAATGAGTAGTAAACACACACTGCAAATGCAAACCGTAGACACAGACACCTAGAGCAGTGGGCAGCCATTCACTGCAGCACCCAGGGGTTAGGTACCTTGCTCTGGGGCATCTCAGTCATTTCCTGCCTACTGAGAATTGAACCCACAGCCTTTGGCTACAAGTCCAACTCTCTAACCATGGCTGCCCCACTGTGGTATCCGTATCATTACCACATTCAATAATTGAGTACTGCTGAACCAAAAACAGGGCCAAAATATTGAGCATTATCTTTTATTAGGTTGCTTCAATACCTCCCACATAACCTTGTTAAAACATACCATCAAAAACAAAAGTATGAAGAGAGACTAAATTAAAATAACTGTTGAAACAATACTAATATAATACAATTAATTTAGGCTCTGTACCTCTGAAAGGGTGGGGTTGGGGGTTGCACACTCAGAGTGATAAAATGGTACATTTCCCTACACCATACAAAACAAGATGATTTTGGTAAGATGATATCAAAAAACTGGGCAGAAAAACCCAAAAGGAAGGAATACCTCATGCACACTTCTGAAATTCTCTCTGACATGATATGAGACTGGGCAAATACTCAAAGTCCGGTTTCACAGACAGGAGTTAGACTAAACCAGGATTGGGCCTTAGATCAATTAGGGCATTTAAGTAGCTTTTATAAATGTGCCTTAGAAAAACACACATTACTGATGTGCATCTTGAGACAAAACAATGACACTGACATGCTTTAAGATACGTCAGTGCAAGTTGCTTTCAGTTAAAACAGCTTAAACATGCACTTCAGTCTGGGACTAGCTTAAACCTTGTCTGTGATACCAGGGGATTGGGTCCAAAAAATGTACAAGTGCACAAATCTAAATTACGAGTTTAGTGATACAAATTGAATTTCATATTTCAATGATATCATGCATGATGCATAGAGAAGAGTAAGGCTGGAAATCACACCAACAGCCAATTCACAGTCTTTAAACAATCCATGAGCAAAACACTTTGTAACCAAGCTATCAATCTACTTACAAACATAACATACAGTTGTTTGCTTAACCTGATAAAACTCTTGCAAACAAAATGGGTATCAAACATTTCTTTACAGGCTTTTCATTTTGTGCTGTGCAACAGGAAACAGTGAAATACTTTTAAAATAAAGTATTATCAATAGATCATTTATGAAGAGCTGAAAATAACTTAGAATTTCCTTTACCATATGTGGTAGAAAAAAAACAGCAGCATAAAATCCAGGAGGAAAAAATGTGTTCATACATACAAACATACATGTGTAGTGTTTTTCTTTCGCAAATGTGACCCTATACCTCTTTGGCAATGTGTTTTGTGTAATATGCTGACACAACAAATAACAATGTTAAAGTAACATGTCTGCCTTTCCAGCAACAGATTTTTTTTTATGTTGTGATTCTAATCATTAACAAAATGTAGCATTAAAGATGTAGAACTAAACCCAGAAGTCAAAAGTTTCAGAATATTATCAAAATATCTTAAATACAATAAAGAGAGTGTATTCATGAATCTAAATGATTTTTTTGTTTCTGTTGTTTTATAGAATGACTTTGTGGGTAACCATTTTTATCTACTGAAAAAAAAAATGTGTGCAAACACTAATAAGATAGACTGAATTAAATGATAAGAGAGAGACTTTGTAGGCCAGTGTAAATCCCAGTAGAAGTAGCCTGGTTTAGTTAGTCCAACGCGGCTCGTCTGCTACTAAAGATCCTATGTTATCCTGTGTGGGCTGTGACATGTCCCAGTTATCCGCCCATTTCATTCTTTCCTGCCTCCTTGCATGGACCACTACATCTGAATTATCTTCTTTGATCCATCCTCAGTCAGTTGATACCTGAGAGAAAAGGAAGCCTTTATAATCACGTAAAAGCACATGTACAGGAGTGACAGTATGAATGAATGAGAATCATACCATTGAGTCCATCCTTTAGAAATGTCTTCACTTGCCAAGTCCACAAGTGCCTGTGACAAAGACATTTGCAAGCCTCCATAAAAATCCAATGATCAACAAAATGAGAAAAAGTAGGAATAGTGAATGTGTCAGGGTTTTTACCTTGCCCAGTAGCACTTTGTGTTTGGACAGCAGTCCTCCTCCATTCTTCACAGCAACATCAAGTGTCCTTCTGTGCAGTTCCACTATAGACACACTGAACTCAAAGCTGCCAAAATTAACACAACAAGAGACTGTAACTTACTATTGTTATTGGTTAGTATGATATCTCAATCTGCACTTGAATATGCACATACAACTGGCATCAAGAACATTTCTCAGAAACATGGGCAGTTGCATCATATAAAGCCTTGATAGACTTGGTTTGGAGGGTAAAACAGTTAGCTAAATCTGTCCAGTAATAAGCTCCGCAGTGGATTTTAATATGAAAAGGAATGTCATGCAAATGCATACAGCAAGATAAACAGCAGGTATGAGTTTGAATTCGGTGCATCCTCTCCTAATTTGAATGCCATTTCAATGAGCTAAAGTCACTGTGTCTGTAACCGCTTTAGGTTTTACATGCGAACAAGAGCGTAGTAATAAATAAATACTATTAGCAAAAGTTCGGGAAAAAAATCACTGTTATATGGTCGCCTCTGAATTTTCTCATGAACTGCCTTTAAAATCACCTTGTTACCACCTTACACAATATTGCACATTAAAAAGGAAGACTAGTATAGTACCGCGTCAAGCTAAAGAAACATCTTAAAATGTTTGTAAAGTTTAAACAAGTCAATTTAATTGATTCATCAAAACTTGCACTGGCAATTGAAAAGAACAAAGGTAAACGTATGACAACGCTGCTAATCAGAGCTAGATGTGACACATTGGTTGTGATTAAAAATAAGCGTGTTTAATATATAAGTGTGCTATAATGTATTTGTTGTGTACTTCATATTTTTAAAAAACTAAAAACAAAAAAAAATTGCAGATAATATATAAATGAAATACATTTTAATGTTTTATTAATTTTTATTGTGTTTTAGGGTACGTTTACATGACAATGATGTGCTAAAAATGGAAAAGTTTCTTATTCTTCAATCCCCGTTCACACGGACCCGCGAAAACAACTAATAACGCTATATTATGTTTGCCAGATAAGTAGTTGGTGATGTCACTTGGTAAAGAAAGACTACAAGTCTGCGCACATTCAAATTCTTTTACTACAGTGCACTCGAGCCGAACACACATGCCTATAGTCACACATTACATAATTATCTCTTTTTTTTGTCCAATTTTCATTCTAAGGATGTTAATGTTGATAATACTGTATTATTACTTTGTCTTCTGGGTAAATTACATTTTCACAAAGCTAGAAACATTCACTGTAATCCCAATTTTAGATAGTTCTCCGCTGATATAGTCTTATACAGAAAAGGCTTCGAAAACATAACCTTGAGTCTGTTGTAAAGAACCTTTAATTTTTCATGACGACAAAATTTTGTACTGAGTTGATTTGTGTAATTCTTATAACATGTGTATAACAATATGCATGTGCATTACGTCACTGTTTTCACAGATTTGCGTTTTTGTAGTTTACACAGAGATGATAACTAAATTACATGGCTGTCGTTTTCAAAAACATGCACTTTGAAACCCATTTTCAAAAGTTTGCGATTTCAGGCTACGAAAACACTGTTGTCTTGTAAATAAATGGCCAAAATGCATAAAAAGTCTCCAGTTTTTAGTTGAAAACGGTATCGTGTAAACAGCCCCTAAAAGAAGGACACTTATTTTATGTATGTGTTGACTAAAGCACATGCAAAGTGATAGTTATAGGTATACGAGTTACGTCGGATGACGACAAATGGGGTTTCGCTTAGAAAGCCTATCAACTTCGAGTATTACAAAACGAGCCAATGGCAAAGAAATGCCATGGGTCTGCGGCATTTGCATAGCGTAACTCCGCCCCACCTCGTGGGTATAAAAGGAGGAAGCCGGCAACATGCAGATATGTTTTCGCTTCGGAGCCAAGTGTAATTCTTCACTCCCTAAGCTATCTCTGATTGTCAGCTTCTTACGAGACGAGCAACTCTCCAGTGTTAGTGTGACGGCGATCTCCCGGCGAGTGCACACTTCCTGCCTATCTGAGCGTGGTTTGCCAGTGAGTGTATTCTCCGCGGGCGCTTCAGCACTGAGTTTCTCTCACAAAAAGAGCTTGCACGCGGCACGTCTTTTTAAAGATGCCTCGCCCATGCACTTCTGGTTGCGGTCGGCTTGTGTCTGACTCTGATGGGCACGAGCGCTGTCTAGTGTGTTTGGGCATTAATCACGCTAGAGCAGCGCTCGTTGATGAGTCATGTTCTCTCTGTGGGAACATGACCATCGCAACACTTAGATCGAGACTCAATGATCTCGCAAGAGTGAGAGTCCCCTCATCCACACCCCGATCCCACCCCTCCCGCCCGGCCCAAGCAGCAGCCTCCACCCGGGCCCGGTCGCGGAGGAAGCCGTAAGAAGGCGCCCCAGCCCTCTCCAGCCCCGCCCCCCGCTTAAACGCCGGGCCGAGCGGCGCTCCTGAGACGGGCTGCTCAGGGATGTTGAAAGTTTCTTCACAGGAGATGATAGCAGGACCACTCTTTCCCCCGGTGGTGGGCCAGGGGAGAATCTTTTGTTCTCCACTCCCCGCTGCTCACCCACGGGTGGGCAGCATCCTAATGTGGTTAAAGAAATAAGTGACATTTCCATCCCTGAGCACACAACACGGTGCGCCGCCCCCAAGCTGTGCACCCCTCGTCCTCTGTCCCAGAGCCGGTTGACAGTGCGCGCCGTCTCCGGACCGTGCCGCTCTCATCCGCCTCTGTCGCCAGCCCCCTGGCAGAGCAGACCCCCGTGGAACGTTCATCCTTCCCTGGTCTCCTCTGTCAGGGCGCGGTTAATGACTGTGCCCCCACACTGGGCCGCTATGCCGTCCACGTCTGGGCCAGTCATTCCGCCCTGCTGCACCACCGGTGGGAAGTCTGTGGTTAGTATGACCCTGCTGGTACAGTTCTTGGGAGCCTGGCTAGAGCTTCCCCACCTGTCCCGCTGGGTCGCGCGGACGATCAGGCTCGGCAACGCGATTCAGTTCGCGCGGTCTCCTCCCCGCTTCAGGGGAGTCCGCTCCACTTTGGTCGGTGGCAACGCCCCATCATGAAAGCAGAGATCGCTACCCTGCTGGCGAAGGGTGCGATCGAGACCGTCCCTCCGGCCGAGATGAGGACAGGCTTCTACAACCCGTACTTCATTGTCCCAAAGAAAACCGGTGGGTTACGGCCAATCCTGGACCTGCGCGTGCTGAACCGTTCCCTTCACAGGCTGCCGTTCAAGATGCTCACTGCCAAACGCATTTTCGAATATGTGCGGCCCCAGGATTGGTTTGCAGCAATCGACCTGAAGGACGCTTACTTCCATGTCTCCATTCTCCCTCGACACAGACCGTTCCTACGGTTTGCTTTCGAGGGGCGGGCATACCAGTACGCGCTTCTCCCTTTTGTGCTAGCCCTGTCCCCTTGCGTCTTCACGAAGGTCGTCGAGGCAGCCCTTGTTCCCCTTCGGGAACACGGGGTTCGCATCCTGAACTATATTGACGACTGGCTGATCCTAGCTCACTCTCGAGACCAGGTTTGTGAACACAGGGACCCAGTGTGCTCCAGCACCTAGCTCGTCTGGGCCTTAAGGTCAACCTTGGAAAAGAGCAAACTTTGCCCCATGCAGAGGATCTCTTTTCTCGGTATGGATATCGACTCGGTCGCCATGTCCGTGCAGCTTACGAGCGAACGCGCGCAGTCACTGCTGACTTGCCTGAGACAGTTCGAGGTCAAGAGTGCGGTTCCATTGAAACTTTTTCAGAGGCTCCTGGGGCATATGGCATCTGCAGCCGCGGCAACGCTCGGATTGCTTCATACGAGACCGCTTCAGCTTTGGCTTCGCGACCGAGTCCCGAGGTGGGCATGGCAACACGGCACCCTCCGAGTAACAGTTACTTCGACCTGCCGTCAGAACTTCACCCCGTGGTCGAACCTCAGTTTTCTACGGCCCGGAGTGCCCCTGGAACGAGCTTCGCGGCATGTTGTTGTAACGATAGATGCCTCCTCCACGGGCTGGGGTGACATGTGCAATGCACGTGCTGCCGCGGGCTCCTGGACAGGACCCCGACGCCTCTGGCATGTCAATTGCATCTGAGGTCGCTTCATGCCATTTATATCCCCGGAGCCCTGAACTGTGCAGCCGACGAGCTCTCACGGCTTCAGCCCCTCCCGGGAGATTGGCGTCTCCATCCCCAGTCGGTTCAGATGATTTGGGACCAGTTCGGGGACGCATAGATAGATCTGTTTGCCTCTCATGACTCGACCCATTGTGCCCTGTTTTATTCCCTGACCGAGGGCAGGCTCGGCATGGATGCACTGGGGCACAGCTGGCCGCGGGGCCGCAAATATGCGTTTCCCCCAGTGAGCCTTCTTTCCTCCTCAGGTGAGCTTCTCCGAAAGCCCTGAGTTCCTCCAGCACTCCTGACGTCGGCTCCAGTGTCTATTGCCTGCGCGTCGGCTAGGTGCCTCCCGTGTGCATGGTCCCTTCTCTGAGCGACCCCCACATGTGTATTTCCACTTTAAGCCTCTCTGAGCATGTGTCTTTCCCTTGGCAAGCCTCCTTGCCACCCCTGGGGTTGAAATATTCCACCTGCGGCTGGACACCCCAGTGTTCTCCATATGCATCCCTCCGGGTCATATGTGTATTCTCTAAGTCCCCCCCCCCCTGGGTTGGCAATAATTGCATATTTCCTCTAAGCTATGGGATATGCTCCCCAGTGTACCTTGGTATTCCTGTGCTAAATAGGAGTCCTTCGTCCGTGCCAATCTCATGACAAGGATCTCAGATTTACGCAGGGCACTGGAAGACAGCCGAGAAGGTGGCGTGATTAGACTGGTAACCCCATTCGTCGTCATCCGACGTAACTCGAACGTTATTCGATATTACATTTAAAGTTAATATATTTTAAATGTACTAAATTGCAACTTTATCATTACAAATGTGTACAAAACTTAACATTTATGTCACACTTAAGTTCATTTTTAAGTTCATCATTATGAAGAATATAATTCAAGGTTTGCTGGTTGGTACTCTTGGACTTCTGTTTGAGTCTTTGTGTCTGAGTTTCTTACGAGTGGTCATAGACAGGGTTGAGCGTCTTCTTGAGTGTACTGGTTTTTCTGCGGCCACTCCGGCTCTTGTCTGGTAACAGGTACATGCGGATGTATGGGTCTGAGCCATCTCTGGTCAGTGCTATGAGGTTTCTGTGATTATGACACGTGGAAACACATATTTACACAAAAGCAAGAGAAGGATTTTCACAGACCTGTTTTGTCACATTTGTACAAATTTAAACATACAAATGCAAAAACATGTCCCCCATTATTTGCACACAATGTGTTTAATACTCAAGAGCAGGGCTTGACATTAACACCCGCCATATGCGGGTGGATTTCAGCAGTGGTGTGTAACGCAGTCACTCCTACTAGCTACTCACACCCAAAGTGTGCTCACACCCAAAGTGCTTGCACATAAAGACAAGTATATTGGCTATTTAAAACAGTATAATGGGTCCGTGTGTCATGTCTTAAAGCAACAGCAGCCTAATATACCGGCTGCCAAATAATGAGATAATATTTAAAATATCTATATGGCAGTTTTTCCCTATTGTATCGATGACAAAATTGTGGCCAGTGAAAATGCGGAGTGGCTAGTAACTTTGAAAAACCACTGGCCACAGTGTCTGGTGAGCAAAAAAGTTAATGTCAAGCCCTGCTCAAGAGAGTTAACGACTGATCACCTGGCAAAAAAACAAAAAACATATACTGTATATACACATATACTGTATGTGTTCAGTGTAAAAAAATTATTGGAAGTGGTACTAAAAAACAAGTAGCAGGACTGTATTTTTGGTATGAAGGTTACCTGCAGGCATGAACCACTACAATAAGTTTATTCCTTTGTGAGCTGTGTCGAATAGTGAGCTGGACTTCACCAAGCGGATACTGGCTCAGCCCAGAGCCGCTGTAACAGAGAAACAGCATGTTCATCTGACAGACAAAAAGTTAACATGATTTCAAAATTGACTATATTTCCTTTCTTAATGCATGTTCCTGATCTTATTTTGCATGACTTCCTTGATGCACGTCATTCCAAATTAAATTTGTGAATTATAACTTTATAATTATAGCTTTTTTACTTTTTCCTCTTAGGCAAGGCAAGGCAAGGCAAGTTTATTTATATAGCACATTTCATACACAATGGTAATTCAAAGTGCTTTACATAGAAGAAATTAAAATAATCAAAAGAAATCAGAATAATTAAAACAATTTAGAATAAAAGATAAAATACAGAAATCAGAATAATTAAAACATAAAATAAAATACAGTGCAAACAGTCGGACGAACAGTTGCACAGTGCTCATTCAGTAAATGCACAGTTAAACAGATGTGTTTTGAGTCTGGATTTGAATGTGACTACTGTAGGAGCACATCTGATCTCTTCTGGAAGCTGGTTCCAGCTGCGGCTGGCATAGTAGCTAAAAGCAGACTCGCCGTGCTTCGAGTGAACCCTTGGTATTTCTAGCCGATGTGATCCTAATGATCTGAGTGATCTGTTGGGTTTATATTCACTGAGCATATCTGCAATGTATTGAGGTCCTAGGCCATTGAATGATTTATATACCAGTAATAATACTTTAAAATCAATCCTAAATGTAACTGGCAGCCAGTGTAAAGACCTGAGGACTGGTGTGATGTGTTCATATTTTCTGGTTCTGCTCAGAATCCTAGCAGCAGCGTTCTGTATGAGCTGCAACTGTCTTATGGTCTTTTTGGGAAGGCCAGTGAGAAGTCCATTACAATAATCCACCCTACTGGTGATGAAAGCATGCACAAGTTTTTCTAAGTCTTGACTGGAAACAAAGCATCTAATTCTTGCAATATTTTTCAGGTGATAGTATGCTGATTTAGTTATTGCTTTGACATGACTACTGAAACTAAGGTCTGACTCCAGAGACACACCCAGATTCCTGACGTGATTTTTAGTTGTTTGACCCCTAGACTGAAGGTATGCGTTCACCTTGAGAACTTCATCTTTGTTTCCAAACGCAATGACTTCAGTTTTGTCTTTGTTTAACTGAAGAAAGTTTTGGCACATCCAATTGTTTACTTCATCAATGCATTGGCAAAGGGAGTCAATGGGGCTGTAATCGTTAGGCGATAGGGATAAGTAGAGCTGTGTGTCGTCTGCATAGCTATGGTAAGCGATTTGGTTCTTTCTCATTATTTGGCTCATTGGGAGCATGTACAGGTTGAATAGGAGTGGCGCAAGAATTGAGCCTTGAGGGACTCCGCATGTCATGGATGTCCACTCAGACTTATGGTCTCCTATACTCACATAATAACCTCTGCCTCCTAAGTATGACCTGAACCATTTTAGGACTATCCCAGAAAGCCCGACCCAGTTTTCCAGCCTGTCAAGAAGTATTTTGTGATCGACAGTGTAAAATGCAGCACTGAGGTCGAGTAGTACCAGCACTGATAATTTGCCTGTATCAGTATTTAAGCGAATATCATTTATTATCTTTATGAGCGCGGTCTCTGTACTGTGGTGCGGTCGGAAACCAGATTGAAAATGGTCAAAGTATCCATTCGAGCTTAAGAATTTGTTCAGCTGATTGAAGACAACTTTTTCAATGATCTTGCCTATGAAAGGAAGATTTGAGATCGGTCTATAGTTGTTTAATATGGTCTTATCCAGATTGCTCTTTTTCAGGAGGGGCTTGACAACAGCAGTTTTCAGGGAGGTCGGAAAACTCCCAGAGAGAAGTGAGGCATTTACCACTTCTAGGAGATCTGCTTCTAAGCTGTGTGACACATTTTTGAAAAAAGATGTGGGAAATGCATCAAGGGCGCAGGTTGATGTTTTTAGTTGCTGTACGGTTTCTTCCAAAATTTTGCCATCAATTTCTTCGAAATCAGACATAGTGGCTACTTTCTCGTGCTGTTGTCTGATCTGCCTGACACCAGCGCAACTCAAGGATGAGCTTAACTCACACAACCTGGATACTTCTGTTATTTAAAAGCCACTTTTCACAAACAGGTAAAACGATGCATTACTCCTCATTACCACAGCTATATGTGACTATAGTTTGTAATAAAAACAACAGAATTTCAGTGTCACATAATCCTTCAGAAATCAGGATTCTTTGATGCATAGAAAGAAAAAAAGCATTTTTTAATATAAACATTTTGTAACATTATAAATGTCTTTACTGTCACTTTTGGTCAATGAAATGGATCCTTATTAAATAAATTATTTATTTAGAAAAAAAAAGTTTTGAACAGTGGTTTATTTTAATCATTTCATTACATTTAGTATAAATATGCAAAACGACTGCTAAAATGCTTCAGTTAGTGTAATACAGTTTCAACTAGCTGCGCTATTTGGGATGCCATTGGCGCTTGTAAAAGGGAATCAGTGACAAATACAAATGGGTCATGACTCGTGTCAAACTTTCCACTGCTTCGCTGTTCAAATTGTTTTGGGCGCCTCAGTAGAGACCAATCTGCTCAGTGCTATCCAGTAAGTCATGCCGTGTTGTTCATTGGGCCATGCAGATAAATGGTTCACAATGAACTGGGTACTGCTGTTGCGACTCACTTATTTGGCTTTTGGTGTTTCTCATACACAACAGAAAATGGCAGTGTGACTTCTAACAAAATGTAATTGCATTGACGAGAAAAAAAGCAATCCGCAAACATGACTTCTGCATATAGAGTATCAGTGTGACATATGACACGGACACAGACTCACTTTTGCAGCTGCTGTAATCGCTGCTGCAGTTCCATTGTGGCACAGGGCAGTGAAATGTCGGAGGCCAGACTAGGAGTAGAGTCTCTGTGAGTCTGATGCTTGTGCGAGCTGCTTATCACTAGACTGGAAACACTGCGGCCTACCTCCGCAAGCCGCACCGGGGAGCCATCCGATCCTCTTTTCCCTTGAGGGGTGTCCGGTGGAGGGGTACATGGTGGGTTGTGTGATGGCTGGATGACTGTGGAGTTGCTGGTGCTAGTAGCTGTTTGAGATTGTGGGGACACGTAAGTGTTATTCTGACTAGTGTGTCTGACTCGGACAGATGATGGTTGGCTGGATGTGACCTCCTTCTCCAAACAGAGGACCTGTTTACACAAAAACATATTTATATGGACAAAACGTACTGAATGAAACATACAGAAAAAAAATTTGAATCGCACACAGACACACCAACCCTGAGAGCCATTTTGAGTTTAAGGATGCTGTTGGGGCCAGAGTTCTGCAGGGGGAACTGCTGATTTAGCGTCATGTCCGTCTCCTTCAGGAGAGAACCAAGTGCCACCCGCACACTACCCAGAGAGCACTTGTGTTTACTATCCCTCACCTGAGACACACAAACAACATCTATGCATGTCATTTGACAAATAAAAAACACTGTTTGTGTTAAAATCTGTCCCTTTTTGAGGATTGTATGTATATGATCACATTCATATGTCCTTGCTGAATAAAAGTATTAATTTCTTAAAATAAAAAAAACTTTTGAACAGTAGACTTAAGTAATTAACATGATTTTAGTCATTATTAATTACTTACAGACACCATGAAATCAAAATGGACGATTATTATTTTTATGGAATATTGTGGAATTTATTATAAATGGTTTATCCATGCACATCATTATTTTATTTTTATATTAATGTGGCCTCGTAATCTTTAATCAAAATAATTTCCACTCCAACTTGCAGTGACATCTCTTCTTTTCTCTGATGATGTGTTTAACATGTTTACTGGCGCAAGGGCGGGACATCCTGTCACTCACATGAGATTATAGCAATAGCAAACCACAATGATACAACAATCCAATAAATTTCCGATGGACAAAATCAAGTCCCACCCTAATTTTTTTCTTGTTCGAGAAGCCGTTTCTCTCTGATATACTACGCAATAGGATAAAAAAAAAACTAGCGCAATTTCCGTTTCATGCCGACTTTAACATTTATGCTTTTGGTGCGATTCCTTATAGAATACCTCAATTTCCAGTTCCTGAGTGTGGGGGTTGTTGATAAGGAAGGAAAAGGCCTCCTCCCACAGTGGCTCAGAAGTTTTATACCTAACCTGAAAATACAGGAGCAAAACAGGACTGAATATATGTGCGCTGATAGTCTTCAAACAGGTTAAAGCTGATTTATAAATGTTACCTTGCTTGTATACATCTTTTGTCCTACAGTCAATTTGACAAAAGGATTTGGATCTATGCTCATTTTCTTCCCAGACTGTTGAACAAAAAAAAGGAAGAAAACTTCAATTGTACAGTCTCCTTTAATAGTCATCAAATCTACTTAACATCTGCTTTCTGGTAACATAATACAATGTTTCCTGCATATACTACATTGATTACAAATTATATCATAACTCAGTAAGCCTTTTTTAAATTATGTTTTTTTTTTTTTACTAGCACTTTGTGGTAAGAAGGTTATTTTAAGCTCATCTATGAAAATACCAGCAATGTAAATACAATAAGCCTCCTGTTTTACTTTGAATAAATTAAGAATAAATAATAATTAAAGCTGCAGTCCATAACTTTTGGCGCTCTAGCGGTTAATAAACAGAACTGAATGTGTCTTGCAGAAGAACATTGTAGCCGGAGCTACTTCTCTCTATCTTAATGTCTATCACAAGTCACACAGGTACTAGGCTACTCCGCAGTAGTACGACAAGTACCAGTCTATAAATATTTAGACCATAAATACTTCTAATAGGTGTACCATAGTGATTCAAGATTAAACAAAAACACGGTTTGGAAAATGGATTCATGATGTACTCGCTTATTATATATTTTTTGTATATTTTGAACACACAAAAAAGTTATGGAGTGCAGCTTTAAATTAAGTTAAAAAAACATATACAGTAGTATATTAACTCAATGAATTTGGTGTTAAGTTAATAAAAGCACCCATAAAATACATAAAAATGAGAAAGATTTATATTGACAATCTGCAAAATCCAAAGGACTATAAATGCATGTAGTGAGGCATGAGGGAAGAATACATTGGAAAAGCATTTAAGAAATAAACCCAATCACAAAAGAATGAAACAAATCATAAAAGATGTGAAATCATGCTTAGGCTCCAAATATGCCAGATATGAGTGAAGTGCCTGTTATGCATGTCACTGTTTGAAATGCATGCATTCTCAATGTACCTTCAGGCCTTTATAAGGGGGTTTGGGGCCATCAGGGTTAAAGTCAAGAGGATTGGTCTTTCCACAGGAAGTTTTGAGAGAAATTGAAATGAGGGAAGTTATTATAAAAGGACATGCAAGAATGATAGTTAGATCGGTCCAATCTTACAGATTCTTTATCATATGTCTAAGATTGACCAAGCTGTATTAAGATCAATCATGTGACTTCAGAATCAGTTAAAAATAAATGGTGATCAAAATTTATTTATAAACCTTGGCCTCTGAAAGTCTGATAAAACACAAATTATATATAATAAAAAATATACATTCTTATTTACTGAGCGATTATGATAGTTTTGAATGGGACAAAGATCTAAGAAATGTTCATAGTTTATCTTCAACCCTGCTCCTGGGGACCAGAGTTGGGCTCCAACCCCTAATCAAACACATCTGAACAAGCTAATCAAGGTGTGCAGGATAGCTTTAAGATGGTTGGAAATACATTTTCCAGGAGCATGGTTGAAGACTTCTGGTTTATTGCATGACAATTACACATTACACATGCCCAACAGGTAAAAAACACATGCACTAGATCAACGTAATCTGCGTTGTTTGCTTGTTACTGAAGAAAAGCTTGGGTGGAAGAAATGTCTATTCACACTGTTAGGTAAACAGCTACAGCTAGTTCTGGAGAACCAGGATGCAGATTACTGGCAAACTCACAAATAACGTTCTATAGAGAGAGTCGGGGTTCTCACAAAAGACTAGACCAGAGGCCCTCCTCTCCTTTAGGTTTCCACAGCCAAAGCTGCCCTCAAAGACACTCTTACAGTAGAGGAGGAAGGCACAATGCATTAAAAATGTGGCCAAGACTGGATGACTACTGTATGTTTGGGTCAAGAGACAAAAAATTCCCTTTCTGGCAATAAATGACTGGAGGGAAAATAAAAAACTCAAATGGTTTAATAACTTCAAACCTACTCAATGTTCTGCATAGAGGTCAATCACTCAGCAAGCAACTGATCTTCTTTAATGAAGCTTGTATTAATACTTGTTGGTAATGTAAATGTCATGTCAATGAAACTGAAACTGAAAACTACGAAAATTACATTTTCTGATTCTGGTAAGTACATAATTATATGTTCACATAATCAAAGGTTCCAAATAAAAATTAAATATTCCTTAAAGTAACCATTAACCTAAAATGAAAATTGAAGTGTTGTTTTGGGCCACGTTGACTTTCGTTGAATGGACAAAAGAGTATAAAATATAAATTGTATTAGGATTGCAGCTATCGATTCTTTTTGTAATCGATTAATCTAGCACTTAATCGATCGATTAATCGAGTAATCAGATTTTTTTTTTGTCTGTGTGTTTTGTTAACAGAATAGTTATATTAAACTTGTGTCTATTTCAGTTAAAGCTGTTAAGTTATATACTATAAGTTATATAGTATGCAAGTTATAAAGCTATCTCATATGTGAATTTTCCTTTAAGATGTTATAATATAACCACTGTAAGCATATTTGTGTATTCTGGTAGTTTAACGCTGAAGAAGAGCTGTAACGTGACTTGTTGTTGTACTCGCAGTAAAAGCTGACGCACTTTTTGTTCCGTGCGTTTTAACTGAAAAATGAGTACTCCGAATCTTTATTAAAAACCAACAGGCTGGGGACTTTAATTTTTTGTTGTTGTCTGTATTTGGCAGACCTGAAATACAAACAAGGTCTCGCAAAGACTGCAATACAATATTTGTTCCTCCATCACGTCACGGTGTGTACAGTGAATGCATGCTGAAATTATTGTTGCGTGGCTACATAAAAGTTTAAGCATATGTGATGCATTGCTGCAATCGGTCTGACTGGCGTGTGTGTGTGTGTGTGTGTGTGTGTGTGTGTGTGTGTGTGTGTGTGTGTGTGTGTGTGTGTGTGAAAGGGTTCCTTTTTTAGGCTATACTCTCTTGCAATTGAACGTGATAGCTACGTTTACTACTTAAAAATGTCATCAAAGCTAAAAATCATATCTAGTCAAACCGCATCACGACGACATCGCTACAAATACAGTATGGGATTAAAATCAGCGAACATCAATAGAGATCGCTAAGACATGTGACCAACTGGGCGGCAACGTCATCAGAACGCAAAGAATTATGGGTATGTTTGGCCCGTTTACATCGGTTTACATGGGCTGGCATAGCAGGCTAGTGTTCTGACATGAAAAAATAAATAAAAATAGCGTGAAAAACAGAATATAATCCTACAAAATGCAGCGGGCTAAAGAAAACATTGTCGGACCATACCAGAAAACTGTCGTCCGTTCAAAAGTATGCTAAAGTTTTAAGCACCACACTCCTCGCTCTCTCTCATCTATCTGCATGCAATCGCAATTCATGTCAAGATTGCAATGCTGGAGTGTGAGCGTGTGTGTGTGTTTGTGCGCCCGCGAGAGAGAGAGGCGCGGGCGCGATCGAACTGTGTGTGTGTGTGTGTGTGTGTGAGAGAGAGAGAGAGAGAGAGAGAGAGAGAGAGAGAGAGAGAGAGAGAGAGAGGCGCGATCGAACAGTGGAAACATAAAACATACTCCCTCATTTTGTTCATAGAGGTTATCATTCAAACTGCAAAGTGTTTACTTATATTTGTGTAACTTACACTCGCAATAAAACACAACATTGTGCCTTTGTCACACTCTAAACTCTTGTCAAGCTGTAACATACAACTGTCACCCAACCAAACACACACAGTTTTAAAAGCAACATCCAACCCCATTTCAAAACAGTCTGTGGGTTACATCTTTTGGACATTAATCATATTGCATTGGTTTTCATTTCTTTTCTTCAGAGCAGTTACATATTCTACATTGATTAAAAAAAATCAAATGTGTTTTTAATGGTAGTATAATTTTATACGAAAATCAATTATTTACCATTCAGATGAGAATAAAGTTAGGGTTCATTAAAATTAAGGAAAACAAATATATTGATCCGTTCTTAAAGGATAATTCAGGTATTTAGCACTTTGAGTCTATTTTCTAGTTTGTTTTGGATGAACTAAGTTTGAGTGGTGGGTATAGAATTTTGACGATGGGTCCTGTCTCGACTTTTTGAATCTTTTAGAATCGCCTCTGACCGCTTCAGAGTGAGTGTCTACGAGCATACACAAACATGTCCTTAAAATAACCCGTAGTGTTCGTTTTCAAAACTGTGCAAGAAGGACTATTGCAGTTTATAACACAGCAGGTAGACGGCATCTTGAACACTGCGTTCTTCCCTCCATGCAATCAAATTCCCAAAATGCTTTGCGTTCACCACTGGTAATACGTCACGATGACGTCACATTAGCAATCTCTATAGGCTTAGACTACGTTACCTTGTTTCAGCGAGTTAAGTGTATTAAGTGAATTAAGTGTGTAATGATCCCACACTTTAAACAATTTCTGCCATTTATTTACATATTTATTCTCCGCCATTGCGCCAACTAAATTCAAAATATATGCTTCCTGAACAGGTCCGTGTGAATAAACGGTCCGTGTGAAACAATCAAATCCCTGCGCCGCGCATATAGTGCGCGTCATAGGAATTTAACAAGGCTTCGAGGCAGAGTTTTTGCTTCAAGGAATTTTTGTAATCGAGTAACTCGAGGAATCGTTTCAGCCCTAAATTGTATAAAACATCATCTTTTGTGTTCTGCAGAAGGAAAAATCATTTGGGTGTGAGAAATTGCATTTTGTTCATATTTTTACTCATATCCAAGCAGACTTACATAGAACATAAAAAACAACATCGCTCTACAGCAGATCCTCAGGCAAAGCCTATGTACACACACACAGTCACACACACAAAAAAGTATACTTATTCTTACCGGCAAATTACTGGCAGAGTCCAGGTAAACAACGAGCAGAGCTGAAGACAAATTGCTATTAACCCTTATGCACTTCAGTACCTAATAAGAGAGCAAAAGAGAATGAAATGATCAGAGGTTTAGCTAGTTATGTATAAATCATCTCTATCAGTGTCGGTCAGAGAGTTTGTGCATACTTGATCTAGTTTTTCAGCACTCGGGTACAATGAAAGCCACTCTAATCTCAGATGAAGTTTGCCGGTCGTGACTTCTTCCAAGTCAAACCACTGCAAAAAAAACAAAAAAACAATGTGTTTAGTGCACTGGAATGGCAGCTATGGGCTTAAAGAACATTCAGTTAATTCCAAAACAATGATGAAATAAAAAAAACTGATGATAATCTTTCTTTGGAAAAATGAAAAAAATGTCTATGAAAAAAAGAAATTACTGCAAATAAAGCATATCTCAACAACTTTGGAAACTCAAAGTCAGTTCATTAATTAAACGTTGCTGATATAAAACCTGGTGACATTTGTTTAAGAATAGCAAGAGTGTACTTCTAGACAGTAATTGTGGAAAAATATCTTGTTTTGAAGTAAAAATGCAAAATATTTCTATTTAAAAGTAGAGGCAGTGTTATGAATAACTGGAATGAAAACAAAAGACTCAAATAGTTTGAAAACTCAAATATGTTCTGCATAGAGATCAATCACTCAGCAAGCAACTAATCCTGTTTAATGAACCTTGTATTACTACTACTAGTAGGTAATGTAAAGAGTAATATCAATGAATACAAAAGCTGAAAACTATAAGTGTAATTTTCTTCAAAACATCTACATTTTAATGCATACATTAGAAACAGACATTGTGTATGTATATATATATATATATATATATATACAGACACACACACACACACAGTATATAAGGGGGCAGCGGATAAAGGAAGAATCAATGTCTGCCATTACAGAATAATCTAAATAATTGTGGAAGCTCAATGTCAGTTCATTACTGAGAGGGTGCATGGCATGTAAGCTATAAATTAGCCTTAACAAGATTGAAAGTGTGAATGTTTTACCTCATCAACCTTCTGTTCTTTATGAAGCTCACTCAAGTCGATCATTAGACTGGAATAAAAATAAGTGAAACATTAAAAGTTTTTAAAAAGGTATAAAATAAAAAGTGTTGTACATTTCAGCTACATAAAAGAATATGGCACCTGCCCAAGAAGTCATCTTTATCTGGGTCTTCATCGAAAAGCTCTATTTCCAGATGCTGTCCTGAATGTTCATGTACTAGTGCCTAATAATAAAACCCAGGATTGCATATTTTAGTGTATGTGCATGAGTCTTATGAGTGCAGTAAATTAGTGTGTGTATATATATTTGTGTGTGTGTTCACCTCATACACCTCGTTCCATTTGGGGTGGAGACATTCTTTGATGGTCTTGCTTCTAAAGAGCTGATTGCTGACAAGCAGCATGCCATATGGGTCAGACTTGCCTTTGATCAACCCGCCCAGATATGTGTCCTTAACTTCCAGATTCTGAGCCTCAATAAAATGAATCCTTAGAACTCCCTAATGAGAGTGAAAGAGAATTAAATATAACAAGAGATTATGGAATACTAATATGAACGGAAGGTTTGCCAAATAATAAGCACTGAGATAGTTGTGTATGTGTGTGTATTCACCTTTGGCATAGGGAAACGGAGCTGTGCCAGTTCAACCTCACCTATCAGTGGTACAGTGATCCTGTTGGGCAACACCATGTAAGTGCTGATAATATCCTGGATCATGTGGTCTGAAAAGCCACTGCCAATGAAAAAGAAATCATGATAAACATGATTTTTTAATTTTTAAAGTACTGAAGGGATGAAGTACTTCTGGATTTTAATCATTCTTCTCTATGCAATTCTTAAATAGTTTGGTAGGGGGAAAAGATGATCGAATTCTTGTTTTGATGTTAAAGACAACATTAGGATATTTTTCCTTTGTGGTTTAATAAATAATGCATCAGAGAGTTAAAGCAGAGGTAGTGAATGACTGGAAATAAAATAAAAGACAATAATAGTTTGAAAAAAATTTCAAATCTGCTCGAAATGTTCAGCATAAAGATCAATGACTCAGCAAGAAATATAAACCTTTTTAATGGAGTCTAAATGTTTCTGCATTAGTTGGTGATGTGAATTAAACCTCGGTATACAGAAACAGACAATTAAAAATAAAAAGCATTACATAATTACTGAAGAATTACTGAAGAAGACTCAACCAACAATTTGACAAAAGATCATCTGACACGGTTTAAACAAGTATGTTTTTGTAACATTAGCATGGATACATTTTCTACGTTTCGGCGGGCTCCTGCAGCACCATTTGGTGTGACAGTACACGCATCTAATTGGCCCACAGCCTGCATGTCCCAGTACAAAAACACTACAACCTTGTTAAAATACAAGCACAAGAAGGGGGAGAGACAATGGAGAGGAAACACACAGAAGCAAAAGTGCCAATTTTAGGATTGTGCTGAAATTCCTCTGCTCCACCCTCTCACATTTTACTATTACTACTGTCTCTGGGCAGCTGCCTGTCTTTGTTAAAGGGGTGGTTTACTGCTTTTTTTCTTTGCATGATTGTATTTATGGGCTGCAATATAACATGTCTTTGTGTTTTTTTTTAAGCCTTATTTTTCATAAATTTCACCTTTATTGTAAGCCGCTTTCTCCTCTGTCATTTGAACGACCGGTTGACTTCCTGATTCTATAAAACCACTCCCTCAGAAACAGGCAATGGGCTCAGATTGGTTAGTTGGGCCGGTCTGTTACAAATGGCTTAACTGCGTAGCGCACGTTGTCCAGAAAATTCACGCCCATTACCTTTACAGGCGAAAGTTGAATGTGCTCCGGTCAAATGTAAATAATGGTGTCAATACTGCCGTTTCAGTATGATCCAGAATCAGACCTAGAGAGCGGCAATGAAGAGAGTCAAGCAGAACCTCCCCAAACACGGCTCTTACAAAACGTTTCTGAATGGTAGATTTTTGTATTATTATTATTATTCTATTCTACTATTATTATATAAGAATTTCGATACGCTGTTACTTGAAAATGCTACTGCTGCTTGTTAGCTTTTGAGATACGTTTTTCTCCTGATTAAATATTTAGTAATACCGTTTTTTAAAGTGATTGTTTTATCGATATAATTAACAACCGTTTATCTATTCACAAAACTTTGTTTACTCAGTGTATCGTTTTCTTTAGGTGTAAGTTATGGCAACTGTGTTAAAGGTCCCCTGGGTGGGGTTATTTTATTATTTTATAATGTTTCCTGGGTTGCCCTTATAATGTTAGTATGTTTTTTAGATCAAAAATAGTCATAATTTAGAAATAAAAGGCATTTTCCTAGCCTGATTTTAGCCTCTGATTTGAACACTCTGTTTGAAGGGGCGTGTCTGCTGTGGGATTCAGTGTAAACGCGGCCACTGCTGTGATTGGCTACATGCGTGCATATGAAATAGCTACATGTGAAATTCTCTCGAATACCTTTACTACTGCTATTATACGTTTTTACTAATACAGCTATCGAGATTAACGAATCGTGAGAAGTTTTTAAAGTATTTAGATCTATTCCCATCACATAAAATGTTGCTGTGATGAGCATTGAGCAAGCAGATGACAGTCTGAAGATCGCGAGACTGAAGATCTTATCATTGCAACGCAGTTTCTGCACTCTCTCTAATGCTTTCACCAATGCAAACACGATGATGTACATACAGTAAGAGCTTCGTTGTGCAGTCACGTGCGTCATTGATTTCATAACGAGTTGTCCATATAAACTCGCGCTGTGTGAAAAATTGTTCTTTGATCGATTTCTGTAAATAATTTGTTCACAATTTAAATAAGATTATTTTTATCCTACTAAAAGAAACGATGTGAAGGTGATATTTTAGTCACTGGCTTGACTTACTGATGCATTACCAGTATTGAACGATTTTGAGAGAAAGATTACCTTTCTGAACTTGAACTTGGAATTGTTGCTTGGTAGCTCGATCGATTTATTTTCAGACGTTCATCGAGGCCAGCTCTGTATTGGCCCAAGTTGAGGAAACAGTCGTCGGTGAAATGTTTGGACCATCCAAAACTTTGGGAAGTTGTATCGGCGCATTTCCAGAGAAAATAAAATGAACCCATTGTTTCTTCAGAGGCTCGGATGAAGGAACAAAAAATACTTTTGTGTTCATTTGTACATCCGAACACTGATCAACTGCCATGCTTCGCTTGTTTTGCAAGCCATTATCTCTCTATTCAACTTTTGTGCTTCGATCGGTCACACGCCATGATCTCTCGAGGATAAACTAAGATCGCGCGCGCGCGTTCGTACTTCCTAGCTCATTTTCTCATGGGCGGGTCAAATTCTCTGGGCGGGCAAAGTAGAGAGGGGAGGGGTAACCTTTCCCCTATATGACGTCATATAGGGGAGACTCAAGACCAGCCCAAATGAGATCTCATTTTCTCACAGGCAGAGAACGATTCAAAAATCTCCAAAACTCGGTTTACACCGACTGAAATTTCTAGACACGAGGGGACCAAATACAGGCTAGGGGAACTAATATTAATGTTAAAAAACACAGAAAGTGCAAATTTCATGTCAGGGGACCTGACCAACCTGACCAATGCTTTAACTTTATACACACAAAATAGCATCGAACTAACTGGCTACTATAAACAAACAGCGTTGTTTACGTTCTTGATCAAATCGAACAATTACGTCATGAAGTAAACATGGAAAATACATTTACAAAATTAGTACATAATTACAAATTCAGGTCCGAAATGTTTGTAATAAACATATAAAAAAATTTAAATAGCATAACTAATGGCTACTAAAGCCAGTGCTGGCATTTGTTTACGTCCTTGATAAAAACTAAAACATTACGTCTAAAATTATACATGCAAATACATTTAAAATGATTAAGTCTTCCTTACAGGTTGTGGCCCAACAACTGCTGCCTCTGGTTTTAAAGTTGGATCTGCTTCATGCTTTAGTAACAGTTTGTTGTTGAATCCGGGATTGAATTTGTGGAGATTCTGGAAGCTGTCTTCCGTAAAATACGCAGCACAGAGAGCTAAATTACGATTGTAATTTTCTGGAACATAATCAAACATAAATTGTAGCCATTGTTGACGAACTACAGGGTCCGTAGGAAGCCCGAACACAGAAGACCTGACAGCTGGGTGAAAATAAGACACTTTCGACGACATGGCTACTGCTCTCCACTATAACTCTTCCTCTTCGACAAAGCCGCAGAAATATGGCCAGACCCCCTTTTTTGCATATTCCGGAGGGAGGGTTGATTATGGGTTAGTTACATATAAAACCCGAGAAGTATCTCGTTGTAGTCCCATTCGAGTCGTTTTCTTAGGTTTTATTAAACTTCCTGATTTTTAAAAGAAGATATCTCTGCTGTAGTTGTCACAGTCATCGTCTGCACCACTCTGTTTTCGTCTGCACTACACTTCCCAGAATCCTCCTTGTCTCCACACCTGAACTCACTCCCTCAATTAGGCTACACACCTGTTCATCGTCTTCATCATCAGTGTCACCTGTTTTCACCTCGTTATTGTTGATTTTTGGTTGTATTTAGTTTGCTTTTGTTCAGTCAGCCCTTGTCGGTTCTCGTCTATGTATATTGTGGTTGTTACCTTGTGTGTGTACCCTCTGCCCGTTTGCCTGCCCCAACCAGTTTGAGTTATAGTATAAGTATGTATTGGAGCCTCTTTGACTCTGAGTCTTCTTCAGCCCGTACCATACCCGTGACAATAGTTCTGGCAGTGCCACCTGGGTTTAAAGTCATCTTAAGACTAGTGATGGTGAGATGAAGCTTCATAAAGCATTGAAGCGTTCCATCCAATTGGTTCACTCATGTGCCGAAGCTTCATGGTGCTTCATTTGCTCTATTGTGCCATCAAGTGGACAATAAATGTAAAACGTGCAGTGTGATTATAATGACATCGCATGGTTCCATCGCAAAAAAAGAAGCTTGAATAGATCGCTAATAAACTCGCAAAGTCCCAAGTCCACAAAATGTGAGGGGGAATCCATTGCATTTTGCTGGCCCTTATATTTCAAATAGACCGCCAAACCACGAACCACTTCCTGAAGCATTCACGTGGTACAGGCGGCTCGCGAGGCTTCAAACGTCACCACATACGTTACCGACACAAGCCTCGATACGCGCTTCACAGAAATCATCCCGGATTACTTGACACACGCTTCGAAGCCTCGATACGGGAGGACACATCACTACTTAAGACACACACAGAGGCGAGCAGTCCTGGACGTACTGTACAGGAAGACAAATTATATTTGCCATGGCAATAAGATAAATAAGAATTCAACCAATCAAACGGCGGTCATCGCTCCTTCGTGCTGCCCGACCTCCTCAGTACCGCGATCCCCCTCAGCAGCGAGGGCTCTCCGACAGCATGTTCCTCCTTCCTCCCGGGTTTTGCACCAGTGTAAGGCAAGGTAAGATGTTATGGGAAGTAGGAAGCGGGAACCGGCAAACATTTAAAGACTTTCATAAATAAATGCGTACAAACGCATACAAAACATCAAATAAAATCCAGGCCTGTTCCTCTCTCGCTCTTCACTGTCGTCGCTCCTCCTTTTATGCTTCCGCTCCTCCGTGAGAGATACGAGACCGGTGCAAAAAAACACACTCTTTTTTTTTGTACCACACGAACTGGCCGCCCTGTGCTCCCCCACGTACAGCTTTAACAGCATCAACAACGGCAACATCTTTCCCCTGCACTGCAGCATGACAGATCACAACTTTCTCGTGCCGAACAGCATGGGGAAAAAAACACTCTATGAGTTAACACAAACTCATCAGCAAGAATAGCGGCTTCTGCGGGTGAAGATACCTTCTGCTCATTTAAATGAATAACAAGATTATCAGGATGGCAACCCTTGAAATCTTCTAGCAACATTAGTTCACGGAGTTGTTGGAACGTAGTCACTTTGCATGCAGCACATCACTTGTCAAATAAAACCTGTTTTTCCCTTGAAAATTCAACAAATGTTTACGTGACTGCTTATGTCAGAATTTTTGTCTGTAGGCTACGCCTCTGGGACTTGCTCATATGCACGCAACACAGCCGTCTTTACCACATCATAATCCAAACTAGCATCGGTGTGCAGTGATGCACAAACCTCTTGAGCTTTTCCGACTAATTTACACTGTAAAAAAGAGCCCACATTTCTTTTGGCCACTGATGGGCCGCAGCCACCAGTTCAAATGCAGTAAAAAAGGAGTTTACTTCAGCCTCTCTGAAAGGTGGGACCAATTTAACATGGTTCCCCACATCGAAAACCAGATCTGCAATCGAGTCTGCCACAGGTGCTGCTGGATTTGAAGTGGCAGGCACCCCGAGCGAAAGAGGATAATCCTGGAGATTGCATAAGTGCAACTTTGCCGTGAGGCTCACGAATATCAAATAATAATAATAATAATAATAATTTATTGTCGTTGCAGTGATACAAAGAGATTACATTAGAGCATCAATCCACAGTGCACTTTTATGAAGTGCAGAGATCAACAATAGCATATTTTGTAAACAGGGCACAAATAACAACCACGGAAAATGGTATATGAGGCGGAGAATCCCTGTTTTTTCTAGCTCCCTTAAACATAGCAGCTTATTTTGATGCTCTTGTTGTCTTACTTCCAACTCTAATTCTTTCAACCGAACCTCTAAAGTTGGATTGTGAGGTAAAAAGAGTGGACTAGTGGGCTGCGCAACTGGGGGAGGTTTTTCTTTTACATCTAATGCCACCTCTCCTTCCTCTGCATCTTTTCCTTTTAAGCTAATTTGCTAAAACCTCAACTCTACTCAAAATGTAGTCTAAAGAAGTCTATATTATTGATAGTACTAGTTGGTCTTGTAAAGAGTGGTGTACTAGTTGGTATTGTAAAGAGTGGTGTACTTAATTTAATAGTGTCTAATCTACTTAAATATGCAAAAATTAAGTTTACTTAACTGGGCAGTGGATTTATAGTTCCCAGCTTGTTTTGTATAGGGCTGGATCAGAAGAGTAAATGCTAAAATAATTAAGTGTTATTTCAGGCGTTTTTGAGTAAAGGAAAAAAAAACTGTTAGTGTTTATGTTCAGTTATGTTTGATTATTAAAAGAGTTTTTGTGTTTCCCATTATTCTGAATAATATCAAATAGTATCAATTAGTATCAATTAATTTAATACTTAAATTAAAAAGAAATGTGCTAATGTGTCATAGCTGTTAAATTGAGGAAGTGTTTATTTAAAAGAAAGAAACACTGCCACTGCTGCTTCCAAAGAATCAATTTATTGAACTGTACAACGTTTCGACCTGAAGGTCTTC
Organism: Siphateles boraxobius; assembly: GCF_051911475.1. NCBI lineage: Eukaryota > Metazoa > Chordata > Actinopteri > Cypriniformes > Leuciscidae > Siphateles > Siphateles boraxobius. The sequence continues at coordinate 29,702,384 of NW_027508734.1, read as the reverse complement.
GACAGGCTTAAAAACAAGTACACAGCAAGGTCCAACTTATATCAACATGAGAAAAAATACAAAATAGCACCCCATATATGAAAATAAAGTAAACAGAAAAATACAAAATAGTAACCAACATAACAAAGTTATTTCTTTATTCTCAACTTTTTTTGTCAATGTTGGTTACTATTTTTTTTTTGTTTACTTTATTTTCATATGGGTCGATAAATTGATTCCTTGGAAGTGGCAGTGTGCCTACTTTGTTTATAATTAATAATTGCCTAAAATTTTCTGGATGTGCGCAAATAAACTGAGTGCAAATTGTTACCTCAGTTTTATTGAGTAGATTCTATAGGTTTGCTTTTACAGTGTATATTACATTCAGTTTATTACTATAATATAATTTCATCATTCATTTAATATTAATATCATTATCCACATATGGCAATGTGCAGGTCAATACTCAAAAGCATAAAAGCCACTGAAAAAGCTATGAAGAAAAACATCAGGATATCTTAGCATTACAAACAATGTCATTTGAAGAAATGAATGAGACTTAAAATAAAAAACACTTATGGCTAATTTAGATGCATACACTGTACTTTTATGTCGAAAACATTTGCTTTGCATTTTGAATGATTTTACACTGCAACAGAACAGGTTCAACAGCTGGGCTGGGCATTTAAATGTAAAAAACTAAAACAAAACAAGAAATTAACCCTTGTGTGCATTGTAGGGCATAAGTGGTAAATTTGATCAGTTCCCTGGAACTCAGCTCATCTACATGGAAAGGAAACGCGACCCTCAACAAAAAAACCAAATACAGACCCAGAATTATGGAGATGCGAGTTGCAAACTATGAATCCATCACAGAAAATTCAAGGCTTGTTCCACATATTAACATCAAACTTAAGCAGTTAAGCTTAACTACTTTCAATTATGTCCAAGTAAATAAAAGCCTTCTTAAAGGTGTCCCTAAACCCCATGGCGCTTAGACAAATCCATTAAGAGCTTTGTATGGGGGATGCGCAATGCAAAAGTAAATTTCATGAAGATAAAAGCTATGGAAAGTAAAATGAAATCAATTAGTTTTAAACACATCTCTCCCCTTTACCTGATTAAAACCTTCATCTGCTATATGCACTTCAACTTATCTCACTCATCAAACCCTTTCTCTACATTTACCAAAACCTATTTTGTGCAATTCATTACACCTGTACATTCCCCTCCAATCTGTTATTCCCCATTTCTGTCCAAAATACTTTCTCATCTCTCTACTCAGCAACACTTGACATTTAATCTCTCAAATTTTAGAGTGCTGTGGTAAAACGCAGATTTATTGTGAATTACTTCCTCTGTAATAAAAGAACATAAACATCCACCGGGTAACACAATACGCTGAACAGAAATAATAAACACCATAAAAAATGAGAGCAAGAATGATGATCATAACTCTCATATTGATTTGCTTGCCAAGCAGATCAGTTCCCCAAACATCTTCATAATGCAAGCATTGCTTTCTCTGAGACTACAACAATCACTCAACAGTCCTAAACAGTGTGACACTACAGATATACAGCACAGAATTACACTGCATTAGGGTATTATGGTTGCCTGGACTGACAGATATCACCTCAGTGTGCTTTTCTTCAGTCTTACATTAGCTATATGATGCAAGGAGCATGGCTGACATGGAAGCAGCACTTCCTTTGTTCAGTGAAGATACAAAGCAGCACCAATAAACTTTAATAGCCTAAGAACAAGGACTCTCAATGCTGCAGTGCTAATGACCACAGCCTAATGTTGCTAATTTCCTTGCAATAAGGATTATTAGAAGATCAACCTACCAAACAGCCTCAACTAGTGCAATTATTCAGTTTTCCAAAAACATGATACACAAAACAATCAGCAAAATAAATACATACAGATTTAAGCTGTGTGTGTGTGTGTGTGTGTGTGTGTGTGTGTGTGTGTGTGTGTGTGTGTGTGTGTGTGTGTGTGTGTGTGTGTGTGTGTGTGTGTGTGTGTGTGTGCGTGCGTGCGTGCGTGCGTGCGTGCGTGCGTGCGTGCGTGCGTGTGCGTGTGTGTGTGTGTGTGTGCATGATGAGCACATCCTGAGGTGCAACACTCATGAATCTACTGCATTTTTTACTTCAGAGAGTATGTTACACCAATACATTAAGGATCTCTATAATCTGGCATTACAGTGGACATTTAGAGGCAATTTGAAAACATTTGTTTTTTGTGTCTAAATAATTCCTTGGGAACACATAATGGAAAAATGGGTACTCTGATTCTATGTGCATAATGCATAAATGTAATTACTGTAATTTAATTGTGTATGTTTTGCAGGGCAATAGAGTAAACATTATTTAATATATAAATAATTATTGAGGTAGCCCAAGAACAGCTTTACTGAGGTTAGGAAAATGCACTCTCTGTACAATTTGAAGCAGACTTTCCATGTTATCCAGTCAACGCTGATTAAATATCTGCTGAATTTGAAATGAATAAACCAGGTTTAAACAGAATCAAAAATGCAGCTTTTTAAAAGTTAAAAAGGTTTTAAACTAATCAACTAATATAATAATTTAAACAAATTTCATATATTTAAGCATTAACCTTTATGTGTGAAACATGAATTCAGTAAAGTATGTCAGACTGGTAGTATAAGTCGTTTCGGAGAAGTGGAAAAAAATGTAAACTTGACAGTAGTCAATAGTGAGACAGTCCAAATATAATATGCATAAAAGATTATATTTAATTAAAGTCAACATACATTAGAGAGAAAGAAGGATGTCTTACACTGATTATGTACTAATAATGCTCTACAAATGCTCTTTCAACTATCTACAATAAATGGGGTATAGGCCTACAATAAAGTACAACTAAATAAAGAAAAAATAAACAAGAGGTCTAGACTCTGCGTTTTAGAAGAGGCCATTAAATCCAAATAAAACAGAACCAGAAGCCTGACCAACATGAAAATAAAAATAACAGGTTAAATAAGACTGTTGTTTTAGTAAGTAGAGATATAATCCATTGTATGAGGAAAATTTTAACTTACTTAAGCCCTGGAATGTCCAAAATGTTTGTGAGGCCTGTCCAGTTTATGTCCAGCAGCTGAATGAGAGGAGAGGAGAGAGGAGGGGGCATAGGTAACTTAACAGATCACACTGCTAACGTAGAGAAAATACAGTTATATCTGTTCAGAGAAGAAAAACAAGGACAAATAGCACAAAAAGACAACAAAAAAACCCTCTGAACATCCCTGGGGCAGTAATTTAATATCACCATGGATGTCAAGCCCCACTGTGAAGCCAGCTCATAAATAACAACACTACAGTATGTATCTACTATTAGTTACTGTGATGAGAACAATCTGTGTCAGCATAAAAAAATAGCAAGAAAGGAAGGAAGGAAGGAAAATAAGTAAAGAAATAGACGCCATCCATTAAAATGGGGGCAGATGCAAGATGTTTCAGTGTCGCCCACACTGCAGAGGAATATCTAAAGAGAAGCAACCTCTGCAGTGCATCAAAAACTACAGTCAGACCACAGGATACTTCACACAGCACTCAAAACCATACAGTTTTCCTACACCTGCCTTATTCAAGCCTTCGTTCAAAAACAGCAGCAGAATTTGAGCTAGAATCAGGCTGAGCTATGATGACCTGCTATGAAATTAGCACTGCTACTAATCTGGTACTGACAGACAGTAGAATCTGGGTCAGTGCCGACTGTGTCGCTGACTGTCTGCCACTGCTACACACGTGGTACAGCTGTTGAGATCATTTTATGCTGGTTAAAAAAACAATGCTGGTTAGAAATCCAAAGTTTTAAATAGTCTCAATCATGCAGTTCTGCAAGAGAAAATGTCTTTAGGAACTTTCTCTTTTTCTTATAACCATACAGCAAATGAGTATCAGTTGCACTCCCAATAAGTTTGTACATGTTGTTGCCACTGAATCCTCTGAAGTGATTGAGAAGATACCCTCCACTAGCTCACCACATGTCAAATGTGTCTAAAAATCATAAATAATCCTCAGGCCATTAAAATGCATCGACTGTGTGGGAAAAGACATGGAAGGTGAGGACAATCTTTAAAGCAATAGATCTGTGTGGTTTTATAGGCACATTAAAGTAATAGTTCATATGGAATTTCTGTCATCATCGTTCCAAATCTGTATTACTGACTTTTTTTTAAAACATAAAATAAGACATTTTGAGAAATGTTTTTGTATTGTCATTTGCGCTCCGGTGTTTTGTTCTTCAATATATCTTTTGTGTTCCACAGAAACACCTCTTAAGTTCTTGACTCATTCCCATCCACCAAGTATTCCTACATCTGTAAATGTCTCAAAGTCATTCAGCTGCCCTTTGACAGATAAAAAGCTACTTGCTGCTGACCTTTTCAGTCTTCTACATTACCTTATCTGACTCTATGATACACTTTGAAAACAAAGTGAAAATATTTCCTGCTTTTTTAACAAGACCAAGTCAGCATTGACTTCTGATCATGTGCCTTCTCTTCTTTCAGCATTCACAACCTTATCTGGTAGTTTTCTCATAAGACATCCTGAAGACCCTCCTTCCTTGAGATGCATCCTTTCTAACACTCACTCATGATTTTGTATGTACAGTAGAAACCTCGAGTATCACCTTGAGCTTGCAAACAAAATCACAAACAATTGGGTTGGATCACGCATGCACGTTACTGTAAGTTTCTATCAGAGAGCATCTGCTAAAGATATAAATGTAATCAATATTATTTCTAGAGCTAAATAACTGCAAACAACAGCAACTCAAATGACAGCTCATTTGTTTGCGATGGTAAAATAGATTTCTTTGGAAAAATGCACACATTATTTCAAATACAAGTTGAACACAAGTCAGGACAACAGGCAGAAAATATAGCAAAAAAGGGAATAGAATTGTTTAAGTTTGTAAACTCACTGGTTTCTTGAGGAAGAACAGGGACAGAGCACCAACCAGTGGCATATTCCCCAAAAGTGGTTCAAGAATCACACGAAGAACTCCATGTAGCTATTCATACATCAGGCCATGTACATGAGAGAGAGAGAGAGAGAGAGAGAGAGAGAGAGAGAGAGAGAGAGAGAGAGACTGGTAAAGATTCTCGCTAGAGGTTTGTGTGTATCCAGGTTTGTGTGTATCCTACTCCTCTTGAGGCAACAATTGAGAAATATCTTGAATTCATCAGAATATATTAATAAAAGCATTGCTGCTTTAATTAAGAACAACAAGCCAATGTCATTACTTTATCACAATCAGCCTTGGAATCCTCACATGGAATGACAAGACTTCATTTTCTTAATAAATATTTTTGTCTTATTTTTCAGTAAACAAGACATCAAGTTTTAATGGCTAATGCAAAATTGTTTCTCGTGTAAACCTATCTTGTTCTAAGAATAAATAACTTTTCTGGAAAATAACAAAAAAGAGAATAATTTTTGCAGTGAGAGAGCAGCACTGTCAAAATAACCATCAAGCGCCTAACGCTGATGATAAATGTTTCAGGATCTCGATACTGATCCATTTATTTATTTTGCTATTGACAGCGCTGCACATGCTCGGTGATATACTATAAGACATTTACCTTTACAACCTTCATTTTGAGCTTCTGTTTTGAACAATAATTTATTGCCAAAGAGCTGCTAATGAGAACAAATAACTCAAGGGAATGTCCTTCCTCAACCAGTCTTTATGGAATCATAACATGAAGATGTTATATCAGTCAATGTACAATGTACACAATGCACACAAGGGCTTTTTCTGACTTATTAGTGGCTTTAGTGTGTCATAGCATTATAACACTGTGAAAATCTCACTAGATGGTTATAATAATCAGTGAAAAAGAACTGACAATAAGCAAACAATAATCCCAAATGTCAGAACTGTAAAACTGTTCAATATTTTGTGTACAGAAATTTTATATTTTTTCTTATTTGTTTTATTGTCCTACTCTTTTTTTATAGCTTATTTTTAATAATTTTTATTTTTATTTTTTTTTATATTGTTTATTACTTGTGTACTGTTTATGATTATTTTTAATCACTCATATGTAAACCACTTAGAATTACCATTGCATATGAAAGGTGCTGTATAAATAAACGTATAAACTTACACAATAATTTGAATACACAATTTGAATACACATATTCCACCAATTTCATGACACCTTGTAACAACATTTTTCATTAAAATGATTGTACATCTTTTACCAGTGACTGTACTGTACTGTACTGTTTACTGTATGAGTGCTCTTAAAACCAAGAAATAGACTGTTATTTTTTTAAATTATATCTAAATTTTTTGTCTTAATTGTTTGAGTGTCCATGAAGTAAAGATGGCAGCCTCCAGGTCTCATACTTCAGAACTATCATAGACATGAATGGGAATGCTAACAGATATCTCTCTCTAGGTATTTTAGACCTTGTACAGAGAGAGAAAAAACCCATCATACATAGACACAGCATGCTGACACTCAAAGAGATTGCCTTACTACGTGTAATGCGTGAGAATGAAATAGTTCCATTAAACTGTCATTGTGTAAGCATGCGTGTATATATCTGATCCTGCATTACAAACAGTACAAGGGCATTTCAGTATTTGGTTACACACCTTCCTATAAATACACACACCCTTTCTGTAAAAATAGGCTCCGTTCAGTTCACGGAATTCCTTCCATGAAACAAGTTATCCAACAAGTTAATTCTCTGGCCTTGGCTAGCATAATCCATTGGGTCAAACTCAATGGAAGATGCCATAACAGAGCTGATGTATATCTGTTGTGTATAAATAATAGTGGAAAATGCAATCCTACTGCTTTATGCGGCACAAGAGAAGAGAATGTCACTCTTAAATGTTTTATGAGAAAATATAACAATATACCTGTATACTTTTGATCCCTGCTCTACAGTAGTACCTTTTGATATCCACATCGATTTCAGTATTTCCAACGTAGCTGTAAGAGAACGGACAAATAATAAAAAAACGTGGCACAACCGGGATGATCAAAAGATGTCAGAAAGGCTTATCAAAGTGATGTCACCTGATCTGAAGGTCCAAGATGATCTGACGTTTGTCCACGTTCTCAGAGTAAACTTTGACCCCGTTGATCCTGAGAGGCTGTGACAGAGATGAGCACAGATCCATTTCTTTAACCGCATGCATTCCTCCACAGAGCCCTGACAACTTGAACTATTTCCATCTGACAGCTGGTCAGCTTTTCCAAAAGGTTTAAATTTCTTACGTCAACCTTCCTACTCCTGATGCAATATGAAGCTTTTTAATGCAAGTAGTTAAGCCATGTCTTGTCTTCAATAAAATATACAAGATGGTCTTATACCAAAATAACATGACATACAGTCTTTAAAATGAAACATAGTTCAGACTAAATAGATCAATCTATTATTAACAGAATAATATCAGAAATGATACCGTATTGGCTTTCAATTCACTTATTTATACATTCTCTCAGAAAAAATGATGTGAACAATGTGTGTATATATTTGACTTGCTGAATAAAAGCCAACACCATGCATGCCTGTTTCATACCCTCATAGGGTATAATAGCATCAAAACCCATTGTGAACTGCTGCAGAAGCCAAATACATGATTTTCATAATTAAATGATAGAAGGTGCCTTTTGAATTAATGCTTAGTTATATTTACACAGTTGTGTGAAGTGTGTACCGTTTCTTATAGCAGTGGTCTGCTAAAGCACAGTCTCTTCTTACAAAGACTTTAAGAGCAGAAAGGCTGTCCACTGCGTAGCCTGGGGCCTCGTGTATAAAACTTTCCATAGATTTCATCCTAAAAGTGTGCGTATGCATAAGTGTCAAATTTTCAGATTTATAAAACCATGCGTACCTGTGCAAAATTCCATTTTTAAAACGTAGTCAATAAAGAGATTGTGCATACATGCATCTCTTTATCCACTTCGTCTCCTCCCCGAAATAACCATAAATGGAGCATACAACGCCAAGTTTTACTATGCATATCCTCATCTGCATATAATTTTCATATGAATATTCCCATCCACGTGATACCATGTTTAATGATACAAGACATTTGGAAAATATGACTATAAATGCCATTTGTGCTGTCACATTAAGTTGCAAAAAATCATTCACTATCCTTGTCTTGTTTTACAATAAATAAATAAAATTGTATAAAATAAAGTTTTCAGAGAAGAGTTATTTTCTTAGTATTAGTTTTAAACGCATCAAATTTATGCAATTTTGCCTACAAGGTAAACATATATATTAGGATGTTTATATATGTTTTAATGGAAACAGATAGGCCTTATTTTTGCAGTGTAAATAAGTGTCGGCCTCACTGACTAAACATTTTAAAAATAAAACGTGCATATCTCACCATTTCCTTCAAACTCCTTCAAATACATTGGTATTTTTCAGAGTGTTGGAAAGACCATGAAAGGGCTTATCATTAGGCTACTGTCTGTCTGCACACGACACCAACAGCACTTGCATGCTACACAGGTTGTACAGTACTGTGTCACCTAGGCTTGGGCGGTATCCAAATTTTGATACCGTCAAACCTCCTCCCTATTTTACCGGGGTATATGGTATTACCGTGACTAATTAAAAATTATGACATAAGGCTCAGACAGCGTCACCAAACTGTTGGCTTGTGCCTACACCGTTCAGAAACTGAATACCAGATCGGGCAAAAAAAAAAAAAAAATGCACATCATGGATTACATAATCAGAGAGTAGGCTAGCCTATTTCTTTTCGTTTTGAATAGTTTCGTTTAATTTGATGATCGCCATTTCCGTATGAACGCGCATAGAGAGAAATGCACATCATGGATTAAATAATCAGCGAGTGGCCAATTTCTTTTCGTTTTGAATTGTTTCGTTTAATGAAATTTCAAGCTTTATTTAGATATAGACCTGTGTGTCATGTCTGTGAGACATACACTGAGTTTCGGTTAATTTATGATGAGATTTCAATTCAAGTGACCGCGGAGCGCCAGCCCACGATCATGTCATGATTATGTTGTCTGCTATATTTAATTGTTATTTATTAAATCCAGGCAATTGGTTGATAAAAAAATTATTAAAATGAAGATACAATTTATACAAAACGAAATTCACTTTAAAGAAAGGTCTTTTACAAAATGAAACTTAATTAAGTGGTCAATGTCTGACTCCCGATGCATCCCATCTTACTCGTGCTGTTCAGTTTTCATTATCAACGTGAAAAAAATAACATTATAATATTTTAACAAATATAAACTAATGAGCTTATTTAATGAACTCGGGGCAAAATGCATCCTCGCAGCAGTGAGTGGGTGGTTGTTTCGGAGATGCGACATTAGGTTAGAGGTGTTTCCATCTCTCGCGGTCACCTTTTTTATTGCAACATTTACAAATTGCCTCGTCAGTATTTACCGCCTCTCCCTTCTCTCTCTCTCTCTCTTTCTCCTCCACACTGTCACTTGATGACAACGACATAAGCATTTTTAGGCATTGAATAAATTATATTTATATATTATATATAAGTGCCGGTAATGACGGTATTGAAACTGATACCGTTTCTATTGATACCGTTGACCCCGCGGTATACGATATTACCGTAATACCGCCCAACCCTACCAGACCAAGTCAAATCGATAAATGGACCGTTCTATTACTGAGCGCATCAGTGCGCATCATTGATCCTTATTCGGCTGAAAATATTTTCTCAAAACATGAGTTCTGCTATTTAGAACACAATTTAAAGCGGAATTATCATGCAGCAAGCAATCCTCACTGTATGAGTTCATGTAATTAGAGTGCTTAACTCCATTAATGAGAGTGGAATATTTAATCTGTGTATAGTGTGTATATAAAAAATCTGAGTTTTTAAATCATTCTGTTTAATTCATTACTTCGCTCAATCCAAGGTCTTGAGTGTCCGTACGGTGCGCACATATTTATGCCTAGTTTATTTTTTATCATAATTCCTGATATGTGCATGGAAAATTGCATACACACATATTTATGCCCATTTTGTGCATAACCAACGTTTATACATCAGGCCCCAGGTGTTCACACAAAAACACCAGCACAATGTGATTGGCTACGATTGGGTAGCTGGCCATTTTCCTGACTAAAGGCATGACAAAATTTGAAAAAATGATGAATAAAAAAAAACGCAATACATATCTACAAAATCATGTTAGATAAAAGTTAACACTTCTGATGTGCAGTTAACCTAAGATAAGAAGACGGAATCTAATTATTGGTCTTTGAAAGTTAGAGATAATAAAACCTTCTGTGATGGAGTACAACAACATGCCATTCTGTACTTCCATTGTACCTTAAAATATTTGAATATATTGTACACAGTATAAAAATATAAAGCTAAAATATTTGTATGGCTATAAACTTGATTGAGGTTGAGATGAACACATTGACAATAAGTGACAATATTTTTTAAATAATACACGAGCAGTGTACGCATGCTAGGCGTGAATGGGCTAGGCTGAGTCTACTGGTTTCTTTTTTAATTATTTTTTTTATTAATAATTAATAGTGGTGACAGCAAGGGAAATAATGGGAAGAGGGGGCAGAGACTGTGGCTGCGTCCGAAAACTTAGGCAGCTGACTTTTTGCCTCCCTGCTTTATCAGGCAGTGACTATGCAGGCAATGTTAGCGCACGAAGGTAGCTCATGAAACGGATTTTGAGGCAGCGTAGCGGTTTAATGATCTACAGCAAAATAGAACGAGCTTTGGTGATAACTAAGCGAATATTTAATTACTGTAATAGTAATTTATTGTTAGAAATTACATCAAAAATGTAAAACATTTACACACAAACTGACCACCAATTGCAACTTTCAGACACCATCTTTAATTTTTAGCTCAACTGTCAAATAATGGAAACCACAGGATTGTGAGATATTAAAGGCAGCGAAGGATACTATATTTATGCTGCCTTCAAAAATTGATTTGAACAGAAGAAGGTATCTCAGGAAACTGGAAGTCAAGCTAACATTGGATTCGGACATGCCTTGATGCCTTCCTACCTTGGAATGCGTCCTCCGAAGGAAGCATTTATATGCTTTCGGACGCAGCCAGGATTAGAGCCAGACTCATGACGTCTGTCTCATGTCTGTCACACAGAGGGGTTAAATACCAGGGTATGTTAAATGACAGGCTAATTCAGAGAGAAAGGAGCCAAAAAAGAGAGTATGTGATGTGTTGTGTATAAAGTGTAGGTCATATTGGGTCAAAGCTCTAAAAAAAGAAGCTTGGGTCAAAGCTTGACTGCTGTCATATTAAACATCATGAACAGACATTTACATGTTCTCTAATAGGATGGCCTCTGTGAGAGATGAATGTTCATAGGCCCTGAGAACCCTCAGAGCGTACATACCGTTATGAATAGAAAATATATTTCCCATTTATGAATGATCAACACATTAAATGGTTTAACAGTATATTTGAAAATATACAGAATAATATATTGTGTTAATATATTACAATATATTAAATAATACATAAGGAATTGCCACTTTTCATATAGTGAAAAATATGTGACAATATATTTACTAATATATCATAATTGATGTAATTTTATTTTCAGTAATACACTTCATAATATATTGATTAATATTAGATCAATATGGTACTGGATGTGTAATATAATGCAGATATATTTACTCATGCAGCATATACACATATACAGATAAACACAATATATCTTATATTTATATATATATATATATATATATATATATATATATATATATATATATATATATATATATTAGTCTTTATGGTATTCAGCCAATCGTCAGCCTCACCACAGGCTCTATACTCTTCAGCACAATGGTAGCCCCAAAAACTCAGACATAAATAATAGAACATTAAACACTAACAGATCTCACTCCCTTATATTAATATTGAGCAAAACACATTAAATAACACTTAATTTTAACATTTTCTCTCCTTTAACTGTCAGAAGCAAAGCAAGCTGGGAACTAGAAATCTGTTGTAACTCATTCCGTGAATGTGTGCGTACTGTAAATATACGTGTGAACTTACATTCACATTTATGGGAACAAGTATGTGCAATATATGTACACAATAAAGGATAAAACTTTGTGAATATTACATGTAATGCCATTTTTGTCTTCATTTATAAATATTTTATATGTATTAAATGAATACATATAAAATATGTATAAATGAAGACAAATAAAAATAGCTATTAATATATAGCTAATATAAAGACGAAAACTATTAATATATAGCCATACATTGTCAGTACATATATTGCAGTGCCAGTATACTGCACTAGTTTCTCATATATGGAAATGTATTATGTAATATATCGCATTATATTTTGCAGTAAATTCCCATATATTTTTGTTCCTTAAGGGTACCTTATCTCCGAGATCGATCTTGGTGAAGCTGAATGTACTGAGGTGGGCACTGGCTTCTTTGATGGCTGGCTCGATTGTTCCTTTAAACAGCTTCTCCACAAACTGACACACATAAGGCCACATCTGTTTCACTGTCTGAAAGGCAAAGAGTGTTTCTACTAAAGATCACTAAATTCGAGGCTTCTGGTCATTCCTAGGATATCTAAGTCCACTAAAGGAGGTAGGGCGTTCTCGCATTTAGCTCCTAAACTCTGGAATAGCCTTCCTGATATTGTACGAGACTCAGACTCGCTGTCCCAGTTTAAAACTAGATTAAAGACGCATCTCTTTAACCAAGCATTCACTTAATGCTTAACCTTTGATACTGCTGAATCAGTTCGAATGCATTAACATTATGAACATCAGCTATGCTAATTATTTCCCATCTGCCTTTCTGCTGTTATCTCGGGACGCTAGTCCCGAGGTAAATAGCGTTCGTCAGCTCCAGTTTGTATCCAGCCTCTCACGGAGACTTCAGATGCCCCAACGCCTGTGAAGAGACGACTCGACGCCTGTGAAGAGACGACTCAAAGCCGGCGATATGTTATGCCATAAATTAATACTTGATTAACTAACTGTATTTTTCTATGTACATTTCCGAAATGCAATTTCTGTAAAGCTGCTTTGAGACAATGTGTATTGTGAAAAGCGCTATACAAATAAATTTGAATTGAATTGAATTGAATTGTTTCTGCTTTCAGCAAATGTGTAAAACTGAGGCACTTAAGGCATCTTCATTCCTTACTGCTACTGACTTGAATATGGTAAATAAGTCAACCCAAAACTCACTAGCCACCACTTTAACTGTTGTTTGATACTCTCCTGACTACATTTGATTAAAAACAAAATATTATATTATATATCTTATAAATATATATTTTTTCCACGACAAGGCTGCCAAACACACAAAGGTACACAGGTTTTGTTTAAACAGGCCTGAGGACATGTTATAACTTGACTAACTGTAAATATTCAAAGTATTTGGAAACGATTCCCCATGAAAACAGAACAGGTAACCATACTGGGATGGCACAAACAGAATTATTAAAAACTAAATGTAGAAAGACAAATGACTTGTCTGAAAGCAAAGAAATACCATCTATAAGCCTTTGAACAAATGTAAAAATATTGTTCTATTCAGTGTCTTTTTTGTCAGACACTGAATAGAACAATATTTTTACATTTGTTTATATACATCACATGTATGTGTTTCAAAATGCATGTGTATGATTATTTAGGTTGTAATATTATTATGATACAGTACAATAAGAGTTTTTATCATTCTCACTTATGTCATGTTTAAAAACATGAGTGATTCTGCAGTGTTTCATGTAAATAGATTTGCATAATTTTGAATGTTGCAGACATACTTTGCAGATGCATGAGGTCATTCAGGTACATAAATTACACTGCTGGGCAAGATGCCAATGAAATATTCAAATCAGGCATGTTTTATGAAGACTGGGAGTCACTGAATGTATATGTACAATTACAATTTTAAAAAGCCACTGGTTATACACAGCTACACACAGAGGGTGAAAAAGTATGGCTATGTATGTGTAATATAACATGACCATAGCGAACTGGATTATATCACCACCAGTGTAAAACCAGATAGAGAGAGAGAGAGAGAGAGAGAGAGAGAGAGAGAGAGAGAGAGAGAGTATCATATTGCAGATTATTGTTTGCAGACACATGTACAGTGGTGAATGATGATTATTAAAATGATGAAGGACAGGGAATTATTATATCATAACTGTCTCACCTTATTTAGCCACTCAACTCTCTCAACATCTGGATAATGAACCTGGAAAAAAAATAAACAAATGTATCTTATTATAAGAGGGAACGAGACTGCTATTGTAAATGCACTGAAATCTTTGAAGAAACCTCTCTGGCTATCACACACACACACACGCACGCACGCACGTACGCACACACACACTCTTAGTCCATAAATGGAATAAAAATAAAGAATGTATGACAAAAATAAATGAGCCTGTGAACAGTTCTCTACAAAAAAAAGTAGGACGTATGTGTATTCTCTCCTTTTCTTTTACTTCAGTGGTATTATCGTGTCTATATGTACAGCAATGGGATCAGTGATGCAGTCAAATCCCTGCATGAGTAAAATGCTTGCTTATCCAGCATTTGTTTCATGCAGTGGGGGGAGGGGGCGGGGTGGTGTGCAGATGACACACTAACATTGCAAGTTTTTCATTTCCTAACTTAAAACAACAAAAATAGGTTTTAGTATTAAAGGTAGGGTAGGCAACTTTGGAGCTTTGAAACACGAGATCCCACCCTCCCTTTAGAGTGTCTCCAAAGCCACCCCTCCTTCAAAACACACACAGCAGAGTCTGCAAAGCGTCATGAGAGACTGCGTTAAATGAGCTCATGTCTCAAAGCACATAACATTACAATAATAGTGAATGTAAACAACTTACAGAGCTCTGACTTGTACCAGCTGACTGCAGCTGTTGCCATTGTAATGCATAAATCCAACTATGAGGACGTGAACTGCTCCGGGTAGAAAATCACGGGTTGCCATCTCATAATTACGGTTATGACATAGCATAAACGCATCATAAGCTCGTTGTTTAGGTTCAAGAAGAACTGTAAAATGTGGCTGCTGTTTGTTTGTGGTGCTCAATAACTGACTACAACACTGCATTAGCCTTACTATATTCATATACCCCTATTTCATGGTTTGCGTTCTCGAGCCACCAGGGACTGTTTTGTGCAAATGAGCGGTCGGATCGCATTAAGGGTTTTCTGTTAGAACGGTGTCGTGTGAGCGGCCCCTAAGTTAAAATAACAAATGATCGTTGCAACGGAAGTGAATCAATCAAAACTAACTTAATGCTAGACAATAACTTTACTCTAGAGCTGCTGTGAAGCTGAAACAATCTCTGTTACAATCTATAAAAGCACTAAATAAATGAAGGTGACTCGACTTGACTTACTGACTCTTATCACCACCTATGTTTGGTGGTTGTCAGTGTATTACAATGGTATAAAACAGATATTAGTATATGTTGGTATATTAACATAAAATAAATTAATGGAACACGTTTTTTTACTGTACATTTAAATTACATCTGTAGAACCTAATTGTTGCCACCGTATTTTTTACAGTACATTTCTGGCAACCACAGCTGCCAGTTTTTTACCGTAAATTTCACAGATTTTTTTTTACAGTGGCTACCTGAGAAGAGGCTGTGTTTTGGCACCTGCCCCTATAAAGCCAACTTCTTTCTGTATGTCCTACAAAAGTAACATCATTGTAATCTCAAGAGGCAAAGTGGATGTGTGTGACTTCCTTCTGCAGTGCACTCACTCTGAATTTATTTTCATATCAAAACAGTGTTGGTGTAGCTTGAATATTGAATATTTTGTTTAGTATTAATGATATGTGGGAAGGACATGGAACGTTCCCATGGTAACCATGTTTCTATGGTCACTAGAGATCACTCATGATCTCTCAATGACTAGACTGATAAATGACTAGACAGATATCTGTGAGAATATTCATTGGAGAAAAAAATCTGGCTAGAGATGAGACTGTTGATTGTATAGTTGCCACTTGCCACAGAAATGTAGAGATCTTTTTTAAAGTCTATAGAGAACTAAGTGACATCATTTGATGAGAATGTGATAACATGTGATGTAAATGGTTTGTCTTTGTATTAATAGAACTATATTGGTTTGTCGCGATACTACCTTGTGAATAAAGTTTTAAAAAGTTATTATATATTAATTTAGACATGCTTTGTAAACTGCAAGAATATATACTTTGAACTTTTTGCAATGCATGTTTGTGTAACAAGCTTGAAGACAATGTTTAGGCAAGAGATATTGGTTTACATTGGTTTACTTCATAGAAACCTGTCTCCTTAAGAAGACTGGCATTCAATCCACTTCCAGTGAACCGTTTATAGATAAAGGATAATATATCTACCTGACACATCACAAACTTCCTAGAAATCAGAGAGAAACTGGACAACAATTCATCAGTGTTTCAAAAGACACAGATGACTTTTGGTTTTGGTTTGAGTGCCTGGTGTCCACAAAATAAATAATGAATGAATAATCATTGAATTGATAACACTACTGTTGTGAAACATTTTTTAAAACAAAACAAAACAAAATACTTCAAACTCATCAGAATAAACCAGTTCAACAGACATCTGATCTCCTACAGGCAAGTTGCCTCATGCCAGAATTAAAGAATGGGGAAAGCAAACATGAAACATTTTTGTTTTGAATTTATCATTGGGAATCCCATATTGAGAGGCCAATCATTTAGTAAAGGGGGGTAAGGAGGAAATGTCATCCAATGCCATCTTGATCAACATTAATAAAAAATATCCAGTTAAATTTACGGTAAAAAAAAAAACTGGCAGATGTGGTTCCTAAAAATACACCATACAAAATACATTGACAATGTTTCAGTCATTACGGGATGGCATATTGGTGCCTGTATATTTTGAAGATAATTATCATGTATTTAATTTAATGATATAATGTTTTAACCAATCTACTTGAACTATCAAAATCTGTTTTTTACATTCAAATGTACTGCACCATAATAGCAAATGTAACAAAAAATGAATGTACATTACTGAACAAATATGAGAAGAAACAAAACTATTAAATTAAAATATAATCATATGTCCTTTTACTGTTTTTCATTGTAAATGATATGGTAATGCATTGTTTTTACTTGCAAAAAACAAAATGTATGTAAAAAAAAGCAATGCTTACAGTATATGGTAAGGTAATTAAAGTTAACCAGTTAATTTATTTACTTTCACATTTTTTATATTATTTTTTTTTCTGTAAAAATTACAGACTAACATTTTAACAGTGACTGCAGAGCACTGAATCCTCATTTGAAACTACACAGACTGACTTTAGCTCTCACCCTTCAGTTTCAAGTATCTCATTTATATTATATATAATATAATATAAATATATATATATATATATATATATATATATATATATATAAATATATATCATATATATATATATATATATATATATATATGACAAAAATAGATGGAAATAATATGCTAGAGACATGTTGCATCCTCTGGCAAAACACTGGTCACCTTCACAGACAAGCGGGCAAAAAGACTTGGTCTGCCTCATGCCTGACAGCCTGGGATTAGCTGGGATCCACACTTATTTATGTTTCAGGTACTCAGTTTGCTGAATGGACACAACATTGAGACCAAACAAAACATCATAAGCTTAAATAAAGCAAAACAATTAACTTTGATCAAGGAAATACTGTTTATCTGTCACATTTCAAGATCCTATAAGACTTTGCTTAACACATAATGCCCCACATCCAGGCCTAAAGTATATAAAGATGCCATGGCAAGTTGTCCCAGGGCCATCAAATCTCACTAAAGATTCAAGCTTTAGTGAGGGAAAGTTTTATAACAACTATAAACTCCCTCTAGTTTCCATGTCTGTGTCCTAGTGTGCTGACTATGATCTGAAACACAGCCAATGGCATCAATGAAAGAAGAGTTTAACTCACCCATGATGGTAACTCAGTTGCATCCAGCTCCTGTTTAACAGCCTCTTGCTCAAAAAAGGAGAGTGCTCTGCTCAGCCTCGTGTTCTTACACTTCGTGTTTCTCTTCCAAAAAAAAAATATTGTGAGTGCGATTAAAAGCCAACTAAAGCTGAACTCAAAATAACCCAAGACATATATGGGGAAGATAATGACGAAGGTCTTGGCGAACTGCAACCACGTGCGGGTCAGCTCGCTGGTGCAGGACGAGGAGTCCTCGCTGAGCTCCGCCGCCGCTGAGGAGGAAGGAATCGCCCCGTTTGTCGGAGCAGTTTGTCCGCTATCTTTTTGTCCAGAGGCACCTGCAGTTTGAGAGAGATTTCCGCGGACAGCCGTCATAATGTCCTCTGTCATATTCAGCACAAACGGCGCTAATAAAATGTTAGGCACTGCTGTCAAACGTGAACATTGTGCTTCAATGTAAAAGCTTCGAGAGTAAACACGATACTTCAGACCATCCCGTCCCACGTTTAAGTAGGCTACAACGCTCAACTAAATCAATTTGAGGGTGGTTTCACGTTAGTTCGCCCGTACACCCGTCCATTTTGACGCAGAAGGTTCGCATTGCTTAACATTTAAAAACGTATCAAGCGGTGCATTATTAGAGACCTAACTCAGTTGTCGCTGCTACTGTCTGTGCGTGTGTGTCGTCTGTTGTGTGGCTGGTGTGTTGTGAAGGTGAAGGTGAAGATTCGCGTGCTGCTGTTGTGACTGACAGCCGAGAGCCTGACACGCGCGCGCGCGTGCGGCGTGCGCTCACACACACAGCGAGTCTCGAGAGGTCAGTGTAAACAGCGCAAAATCGCCAACCTGGTCACTGAGCAACTGAAAAAACACAAACAATATGAGGCGTCGACAGCGATGCGATGCCCAAATTTTAAGTGTTAATTCAACTAGGGGTTTGCGATCTTTTAGATGTACTGACCCCCCAAATACGACCAGAATTTTTAAGGCATATCTCTTTAATAAACACCCAATTATTTCACTGAAATTTTAATTTATATTAATATTATTTATATTAATTAATATTATAAATCTAGTAGTTTTTTAAAAGTTATATAATATAACACTATATTTTATTATGTATATATATTCTACTTACTGTAAATGTACTGTTAAATATGTTCTTTATTTTAAATGTTTTTATTCATTAGTTTGATCTAGTATCTTATTTATTTATTAGTTTGTCTCTAGACTTGTCCACTCCCTTGGGTCAATAACAAGAAGCCGTTTCATATTTTGTTTAATATTTTCAGATGGATAGATAGTTTGTGTCAAAAACAAGTGTCGACTCACTCGACTGCGTGTAGTTATCGCCTTTGTTTTATTTGTGTCGTCTTTAGCTCAGTTCTCACGACTTTTAACAAATAATTCATACACATCAACATAATAATTTATCTGAACAAGAATGCATTAACAGTAGACATAGCTATAGGTAGATGTAGTACAAAGCTTTGTGTAAAAAAAAAAGTAGGTAATGACTGTAGACATGTACAAAGCAATGACATGTTTTATATTGTGAGCTATGTCCACTGATCTATATAATGACATGTCATTATATAGATCAGTGGCTATGTCGCATTTTATCAGTTCGATTTTTCGATTATTTTCAAAATTCTAATCTACAGTGTTGCCATAGGTTGCCATAGTAAGATTGGTGTTAAGCGATTGCTCGTTGCTCGATTTAATAGTCTGGCTTGTCAGGTTACCATAGTAGCGTTTAACTGCGCATTCGCTGTAGATGTATAGCGGTATGGCGGTGATATCTGTCAACACAAACTTGTGATTGTTGGATTGAAAAGAAGAACTGAGGAGTGGATCTCTAAAGTGATGTACCCTGGGAAGGTAAAGCAACACTTATGGATCAGCTGTTGTGTGGCGATTGTTTTTGTTTTTTTCGTGAAGAATTTAAAGCTGAACAGCACGATTAGCCGCTCATCGATAGCCAAATACAACTGCTGCTTAAGTTACCCAGTCAAGTTAAATCTGTAAAATGTTTACTTCATCATTTAAACACTTGGTATATAAAGAATCAACTTGTAAGTATGCAGTATTTATTTAGTTATATTAGGTAATCGAGCCATGAGCTTCATTCTGCACAATTTTAACGCATCTAATGTAAGTTTCCCTCGTCCTCTCATAAGCAAATAACAAAAGAAGATACATGGAGGTCCGATGACTTAAAAGTGCACATTCAGGTAATTTGCCGTTTGTTTGTGTGTGTAAAAAAAGAGGTTTAAAAGCACAACCCGTAAAAATCTGATTGTGTTGCCAGACTCACAATGAGGAGAGCAGAAGAAGATCCAAACGAGAAGAGGAGCACAGGAAACACAGGGATGGAGAATCTCTGGGTCGGCGACACAGAGACCCTGATCCAGATGCAAGAAGAGAAAGAGAGAAACAGAGACATGGAGAAAGCACAAGAGAGGAGAGTAAACACAGAGACCCAGACAGGGACAGAAACCAGGATATCAAGAGGGAAGATGTCAGGGAGGATAGATATAAAGAGAGAAGGAGAGAGCGAGATAAGGCATTAGATTACAACAGACACAGAGATGGAGATGAAGAAGAAAAAAGACATGATCAAGTTGAGAAGGGAAACGATGAAAGACGGAGGAATAGAGATAAAGACAGGGACATTGATATGTACAAACAACGGGACAGGGAAAGAGAAAAAGATAGAAGGAGGGCTGAGAGAGATGGGGAGCAAAAAATTGAGACAGATAGAAGGAAAGAGGAGAGAACTGGAGGAGGAAAAGAAGAGAGGGAGAGAGACAAAGAAAAAGAAAGAAGAGAAAGACACAGAGCAAGAGAAAGTAATCAGAATCGACATGAATATGAGGAAAAACAGAGAGACGGGGAAAGGAGAGAGAAACGCAGGGATAAAGACAACTCTGGATACAAAGAAAGAGGTAAGAACAGTTTGTGCCTAGAGAAAAAGTTTTTTTTTTTCATATCAATTTGAATTTAGTAGAAAATCACAAATTGAATATGATATTATTAATATGATCTCTCTTATTTCAGAACACAGAAGAGATAGAGAAGATAAAGAGAAGAAAAAAAGGGATAAAGAAAGCCATGTAAGCCATGTATAAGATTGTTGATATTTATGAGTGAGATATTGTACTGATAATATAAGTAAAATGTACATAACTGGTCAAAAGTATGATTTTTTTAAATCTAAAATTCTACTGTCTACAACATTCTGAAATATCATTACAATTTAAATTAACTGTTTTATATGTATATCGAGGTGATATAAAAAAAGTTATTTTAAATTATAATAATGCTTGACCATATTACTGTTTTTACAGTATTTATTTAGCCTTGGTGAGCAAAATTTCAAAAACATTAAAAAAAAATCTTAATTACTCCAAACTTTTGACCAGTAATGTAAATCTGTAAAAAAAAAAAAAAAAAACAGTGGTGTAAAACTGTACTGATATTACTGGAAGATTGAAGAATAAATTGAATAAATTGAAAACTTGAAAATAAAAAATTGTGGCTGGTCAACATTGAAAATATTAAAAGTCTTGCTAAAGTTGTTATTGTCAACAGGTGACAAACAAAAGTCACTCTCAAGAAGTTGAACAGCATCACCAAGATGGAGATAAGGAAAAGTCCAAGGAGAGGGAAGAGAAAGACAGAAGGCGTGAAAGAAGGCACAAGGAGGCTTCAGACTCCAAGAGTGAAAGAGAGCGGAAACAAAAAGATTCATCAGGACATGACATGAATGAAAGTATAATTAGAGACAAAGAGGTACAAACATTGTCAATTAAATTAAATTAAATGCTTAAGTTTCATGACATTCATTTGCTTTTTAGGTTTGTAAGGTTATACATTTCCATTTCATATATGT
This sequence comes from Siphateles boraxobius, assembly GCF_051911475.1. Classification (NCBI taxonomy): domain Eukaryota; kingdom Metazoa; phylum Chordata; class Actinopteri; order Cypriniformes; family Leuciscidae; genus Siphateles; species Siphateles boraxobius. The sequence goes on along the minus strand of NW_027508734.1, from coordinate 29,680,492 downwards.
TTTGTATTTGTGTGTGTGTGTGTGTGTGTGTGTGTGTGTGTGTGTGTGTGTGTGTGTGTGTGTGTGTGTGTGTGTGTGTGTGTGTGTGTGTGTGTGTGTGTGTGTGTGTGTGTGTGTGTGTAGGAACCTACCAAGAGACCTCAGGTAAGGTCTATTCAAGCTGAAATGAGTGATCCAAAAATCCCTGTAAGATTTCTGTTTGAAGTTCAGTTACGATAAGTTAAAGTCGGCAGGGAATTAAAATTCAATTTGAAATTTCTTATTTCTTAATGTTTTTTTTTTAATTTGTTTTTTGTTTGGTTGGTTTTTGACCACATTATTTTTTTTCTTCGATAATCCATTAAATAAAAAATACATTTTGATAATCCAACAGTTGAATAAGAAATACCAGCATTAACAAGATACATTTTTGATATGCAACAGGCTTAGCAGACCTCTAACAACAACAACTACTAGGAAAGGGAAATATAATATATGTATAGTATACAGAAGCAGGTCTCAAAATAAACACAAGAAGCTGCATTTCTACATTACAACAGCCTAAATCAACCTAAATATAAAACCACTTCCTTTTAGTCTCAGAACTCAGTGTTTCTTACAAGTTACTAGCTAATATTTAAAATTGTTTAGTTGCATGTCTTTACTTTTTAAGCTGTTTCCCATTGTACATTTTGAGTAAAGGAGTAAACCCTCAGCTAATCTGATTGTATCCCTTGTGTTTCAAGGTGGGGAATGAAGATACTGAAAAGGACAAACAATCAAGCAAAGATTATCATAAGGATGATTATGATGAAGATTTTGAGGTGTGAAGGAGCCCAGTGCTCCCATTACATCCACGACATAAGTACGGATAGTACACAGTACTATGAATGGTGAACACATTTTGTTGAGAACATTCATTTTGACATGGTGTCATCATTTCATCAAGAATTTCGGTGAATTTATGATAAATACAAGTTAACTTAAATATAAATTATTTTAGGTTTATATTGCCCTGATGATCTTAATGCTGAATCTAACCAACAAAATCCTTCAACACAATCCAAAATCCAACTAAATCTTCCTTCTTATTCCATATTTTATTATGCTATTCATTTGGCTGTAAAGTGATGAGCTGTTCCTGCTTTTAGGATTATGAGGAAGACTTTGAGGATGTAGGTGAAGACAAGGATGTTGAGGAGGAGGAGAAAGAGGAAGATGACAATAACGTGATAAAAAAGAAGAGGGAGCTGAGCCCCAGGAGAAGAGAAGAGATTGAAGCCATCCAAAAAGCCATTGATGAGGAAAATGAGAGAATCTACACTGCAAGATCAAAGCCAACAATCGTAGAGTCAGCTATCACCCAGAGAGGTAGTTAAACAAAAGTTTGTTGATTCGCACATTTTACTGCTGAGCATGAAAAGGAAGACCTAATAAAGTGTTTTGTTGTGTTTTCACAGAAAGACACTCTAACAGAAGTCAAACACAAGGCAAAATTATTGATTTTATATCAGCAAAGCAGCGAGAGGTTAGCCAGAAAGTGGCCAAGAAACAGAAGTAAGTTATCTGTCTTTATGATTAATGAGTATCTGATGGGTATCTAATGAGATCATCTAATATGAAGGACACACATTTAATAAAAGAATAATAATAATTGCATTTGTTGACTAATTAATCGGTATCCATTTTATTTGAATTGAAGGAAGCGCAGTGAGGAACTTCTGCGTCTGATTGATTTAGACTTCTCCATCACCTTCTCTTTGCTGGACCTGCCTCCTGTTAATGAGTATGACATGTACATCAAGACCTTTGGAACAGCCAATACCAAACAGGTTAGAAGTCTAGAAAGTTGTAGGTACTTCCACGCTATGTGTCCTGCAAAAGGAAAATGGTGATATTTTGAAGTATTTGGCCATGTTATGAGAACAATATAGGCAGCATGAGATTAATGACTTATCTCAGGACATATCTGATCATCTGACTCTAAGGGTCCTATCATGCTCCAGGCGTGATGCAAGTGTTTTTTTGCTAGTTTCAGCCTTACGCAGTTATCAGTTTCACGTCCTGCGCCACATTGTTTAAAGATGCACTTATGCAATCTCCAGGATTTTCCTCTTTCGCTCCTTTACCATCCGTGGCCGGGGTGCCTGCCACTTCAAATCCAGCAGCACCTGTGGCAGACTCGATTGCAGATCTGGTTTTCGATGTGGGGAACCATGTTAAATTGGTCCCACCTTTCAGAGAGGCTGAAGTAAACTCCTTTTTTACTGCATTTGAACTGGTGGCTGCGGCCCATCAGTGGCCAAAAGAAATGTGGGCTCTTTTTTACAGTGCTAATTAGTCGGAAAAGCTCAAGAGGTTTGTACATCACTGCCCACCGATACTAGTTTGGATTATGATGTGGTAAATATGGCTGTGTTGCATGCATATGAGCCAGTCCCAGAGGCGTTCTGACATAAGGAAGCAGTCAGGCAAACATTTGTTGAATTTCCAAGGGAAAAACAGGTTTTATTTGACAATTGATGTGCTGCATGCAAAGTGACTACGTTCCAAAAACTCCGTGAACTAATGTTGCTAGAAGATTTCAAAGGTTGCCATCCTGATAATCTTGTTATTCATTTAAATGAGCAGAAGGTATCTTCACCCGCAGAAGCCGCTATTCTTGCTGATGAGTTTGTGTTAACTCATAGAGTGTTTTTTTCCCCATGCTGTTCGGCACGAGAACGTTGTGATCTTGCATGCTGCAGTGCAGGGGAAAGATGTTGCCGTTGTTGTTAAAGCTGTACGTGGGGGAGCACAGGGTGGCCAGTTCGTGTGGTACAAAAAAGAGTGTGTTTTTACTGTCTTGATTCGGGTCATCTCATTTGCGGAGTGTAAGCATGGAAAAAGAAAAACACGACGGTCTAAAAGTGTTGCTTTTGTAAAATCCGTCTCATGCCTGCTGAATCAAGTAAGTCTTTTCACCAGGAGAAAATCATCGCAAACATCAGCATGGGTCCCTCATCCCATTCTCTGCGCGTTTCCACACAGAATTTACGCAACAGCGTCTTCAATATCTGATGGAAACATTATATTGCACCCTGGCTTTGCGGGTGGTAGGCGCTGGGCAGTAGATGTTTTATGTTTAATTCACGAGCAACTTTGGTAAATATTTTTGATGTAAAATTGGATCCCTGATCAGTCCGCCCAAAAAAAATGGCGAAGCACTCGCTCGTAGGTTTTTCTAATGCCCAGATGACTCGAAAGAACATGATCATGAGCAAGTTTAAGTATTTGTGCACGGTACTCAGAGGAGTACCGTGTAAATCACAGCTGCAACACATGCAGTCAAAGAAAGATCAGATTTCAGCAACATGGCCAATTGCTCCCTTCCTACCTGGAGGGAATTATGATTTTCGTGATTACTCTCAGCTACAGGTGACGTAAGCTCTGGCTGAACAAAAATTTTAGCTTCCATTTTTTTTACCATCAGATACCAAAAACGAATCTGAAATGTCAACAACATCCTGGAGCTTACAAGCTTGAGCGCCCATTACCGTACAAACAGAAAACATGTTAGCAGACTGTTCCGTTTTTTATGTCAGTCTGTCACTCCAGTACGACAGGCTGCAAAAAAACTATACCTCCAGCTAAATCATTACTCAGTATGGGGTCAACCCCCTCCACTGGAAGCTGAGATCGCATGCCCACCTGTATAGATCCTGAAAATAGGTCAGACTTTAAACACACAGTATGCAAGGGAACTTTAATACAGCCCATTTCCACACCTCGGAGCAACATATTAGCTCCCATATACGATTCATTAGACAGCGATAACACTGTACTCAACATAAGTGTCTAAGCGGATCCCATATCACGCAGCATAGTTATTTGCTTAAAACTCAAATCATTAGACAACCCTACTGATCCAGGTAATAGAAAAGGTTCAAATATCAACGACTTACTTGGGGAAAAAACACTCTATGAGTTAACACAAACTCATCAGCAAGAATAGCAGCTTCTGCGGGTGAAGATACCTTCTGCTCATTTAAATGAATAACAAGATTATCAGGATGGCAACCTTTGAAATCTTCTAGCAACATTAGTTCACGGAGTTTTTGGAACGTAGTCACTTTGCATGCAGCACATCAATTGTCAAATAAAACCTGTTTTTCCCTTGGAAATTCAACAAATGTTTGCCTGACTGCTTCCTTATGTCAGAACGCCTCTGGGACTGGCTCATATGCATGCAACACAGCCATCTTTACCACATCATAATCCAAACTAGCATCGGTGTGCAGTGATGTACAAACCTCTTGAGCTTTTCCGACTAATTTACACTGTAAAAAAGAGCCCACATTTCTTTTGGCCACTGAAGGGCCAAATGCCACCTGTTCAAATGCAGTAAAAAAGGAGTTTACTTCAGCCTCTCTGAAAGGTGGGACCAATTAACATGGTTCCCCACATCGAAAACCAGATCTGCAATCGAGTCTGCCACAGGTGCTGCTGGATTTGAAGTGGCAGGCACCCCGGCCACGGATGGTAAAGGAGCGAAAGAGGAAAATCCTGGAGATTGCATAAGTATTTAGTCACTTTTACTCATCTTCTGTGTCATCTAGATTTGTTTTTCTTTCTTCCTACTCAAAATAGCTTTTATACAATGAGTTTCTTGTGTCTCCAGGCTTATGTGCAGTGCAATGAAGACAACACTGATCGAGATATACAAACAGAAGAAGTTGACATGACAGAAAAATGGACACAGCACCCACCAGAAGCAAAGGCAGCGTGCGGAGGTATTGTGTTCAAAATATCTCTGTCATTATTAACAAACAACAATGGAAGTGTAAAAATAATATAGTCTATTATGTGCTATTTCCTTCTCTGAACTGTAACCAGGATCTAAGGTGTCTCAAGACACTTCACTGGAATCCACTGCAAGAATAACTACTGATTCTCAACGTCTGACTACTTTTTTACGTTCTGCTGCACAGGTAAAGAATATTGTTTATTATTTATTATTTATTACTTATTTTTTATCAACTTATTAACAGTTAAAAATTATCTGCACATATCTAAAATAATTTTCCACAAAAGTGAAAAAAAGCTCTGAAAAAGTTTGCTCCTGTCTTGCGTTATCCAGTCACAGAAATAGATAAACAATATGTGCATATGAACTCGAGTTCCCCATAATCCACTAGGTGATTTCAGTGGCGCAAAAAGTGGATATGCGCTATATGCGGCGCATAGGGGCGCCGCATCATGGGGGCGCCAAAGCGATGGTTTAAAATAATTTTTTTTTATGTAAGTTATATACATTTATATAAAAGTTCTATAAGTTAAATATAAAAAAGTTATATACATTTTAGAGGACTAACAGGCTAGTGTAGGCGCCGGCGCCCTCATAAGATTCCATCATAGAATTTATTTTGACATAGAAGAAGGGTGAAGCCTTGGTTATACTCGACGCGTCCGCACGAGCGCAAGTTTCCGCTGACTGCGCGCGTACCTCCCCAAACGCAATAATGCAAGCTGTCGGGGGCAAAAACTAGAAAATAAACAGGGAAAAAGAGATGGCATGTCAAGGGATGCGACAGCAGCTAAATAAGTGGATGGTGAAAGGCAACAGGTAGGTTTAAAGTGTGACGTCTGTGCTTGGAGGAGGCTTGCAAATATTCATGTTAACAGACTAGCGTTTGCTAACACTGGGAATGTAGCAGCCAGAATATGTACTGTAGCTAGCTAGAATATGCAAAACCGAGGTTGCTGAGCTGAAAAATATAGGGTAGCATGTACAATAAATGACAAGAATCTGGAAAACAACTAATGCAATATCTCTGGTTTACCATGGAATCATGCATAGATTTGCTACCAAACTTGGAAGCTTGCAAATATAAATGTTAACAGACTGGCAAGTGTTTGCTAACTTAATGCAAAATAATATTGCTGATATCTATATTTAGATTCTGGTTAAACCCTATGGTACCAATCCCATGAATGACATATCTCAATTTTATTAAAGTAAAATAACAACTGGTAAATATAAGGTAGCATGCACAATAAATGACTAGAAGCTGGAAAACATTATTTATGCCATAAGGCTGGTTTATCATGAAAACAAATAGATTTTGTTTTACCATTAGCTGTTTATGTTAGCTGTGCTGTCAGAGATACGCGCTATAGTTACATCTGCTGGGTGACATAGAAGCTGTAAGTAGGGGCACACATCTCTCTCTCTCTTTAAAGATCTGTGCTATATGTGTATGTGTGTGTGTGTGTGTATATATATATATATATATATATTGAGTATACTGCTGGAAGTGGTGCGTGGTGAAAAAACACATGTCAGACTCATTTTGAAGAGAAAAACTGGAATTTATTTCCATAAGCCGAAGCCACTGAATCCAGTCAAATAATAATGTGTGCTATATACAATAAATGATAGGGTGATTAAACAAACAATAAATAGTAAAAGAACAAAAGTGGCGCCAAAAGAAAGAACGCAAGATAACAAAACACTCCTTAATCTAAACTAATCCTATACAAAGTAAAATGTAGAAAATAAACCGAAATCTTCGGTGCATCCGGCACCCTAACTAAACTATCTAATAAAACAGAAATACAAAGAGTGGCGCTCACTTCTTACCTGGTGTGTCTAACAATTATCTGCTACGGGTACAATGTATATCGCGATATACTTGCCTATGTTCTTTCCCCAGAAAAGCAAACAAAAGGTAGAAAACACAATTGAATCTCACCCATCCAAAAGGAAAACATGTCCAGTACAAAGCACATAGCACAACACTCATAACACTGGGTAGTTGCGCCCCTGGGTGATTTATTTAAGTATTTTTTGCATGTCAGGTGATGGCTGTTCTGATAGAGGAGAATATGGCAGAGAGTAATTCTGTCCGAAGACTTCGCTCTCAAACAGACGCGCTGTCCTTCAGTGATGGCTGCATTCAACTCAATGCCAAACTCCCATTTTTGCATGGTAATATTTTTTATAAATAACATTTACTGATGAATGGCAGCTATTAAGAGGTATACATTCAAAAACGATTTTAATGTGGAATGAATGTGTTAGCGGGATTTTTGTATTAATGTAAATAAATGTGCTTTAAAGGGTTAGTTCACCCTAAAATGAAAATTCTGTCATTTACTCACCCTCATGTCATTCCAAACCCGTAAGACTTTCGTTCATCTTCAGAATGCAATTGAAGATCTTTTTGATGTAATCTGAGAGCTTTCTGTCCCTCCATGGACAGCTATGCAACTACCACTTTGATTAACTACTACCACAATTCATAAAGCGATTGTTAATCTAATCAATATGAATTGAGCGGTTTAGTCCAACTTGTCTGAAGAGACTTGATCGCTTTTTTTGATGAACAGATTTAATTTAGGCTTATATTCAATAACAATATTCAATTTCAAACATCACATTCAATGATCAACGTCAATAAATATGAACTGTAAACCGTGTTTATTACGTATGTGCGTGTCTACCTTTTTGCAGGTCGGCAGGTGAGTCTGCTGCAGTTCTCTCAAGTCCAGAGACAGACTCTTCTGTCTGTTCATCCTCCTTCTAAAACCAGTGCTGTTCGGCTTGACAGCGAGACTGTCATCTGTGTGTGGAACATCTGGGAGCCATCCAGACCCCAAAAAATTCTTCTTTATGAATCTGAGGTATGGAGAAGAACATACTGGTATCATTAAAATTCATTATTGATGTTTCTGAAATTAAATGCTCTCCCGAAAGTCAATCAAAATCAAATCTTTTTCTCCCATTTCTCCTACCCTCTTAGGTGAGGTGTTGTTGTTTCAGTCCTGGTAAAGTAACGTTAGTGTTTGCTGGTACAGCAGTGGGTTCAGTGGTGGTATGGGATCTCAGAGAACATTCTGGCACTCACTGCAACTTGGTGGTTGGCAAAGAGGTGTGGACACTACGCTACCCGACCTTCTCTACGGGTCAGTCAATGCTCACAGCTTCAGCTGCTGTGCTGTCAATTTAAATAATAGATAAAATATACAAGTGTTTGCAAAAACTGTTTATTCTTTATCTAACCTTACTTGTATATAAATATATATATTTGGAGTCAGGTCACAGTTAAAGTGAAACTGACCTTTTTGTGTGTGTGTGTGTGTGTGTGTGTGTGTGTGTGTGTGTGTGTGTGTGTGTGTGTGTGTGTGTGTGTGTGTGTGTGTGTGTGTGTGTGTGTGTGTGTGTGTGTGTGTGTGTGCGTGCGCGTGCGCGTGTGTGTGTGTGTGTGTGTTCTCAGATGCTGTACTTTCTGGGGTGGGTCATCTCTCTCCTGTGGTGTCTGTTGAACCTGTACTGGCAACTGCCGATACAAGTTCAAAAAGCACACTAACTGCAGACATAGAGGGTAATACAAACCATGTGTTTCACTTACACTGTTTTTAATAAACTACAGTACAGTTCAAACATTTAGGGTCAGGAAGATTTTTTTTTTGTAGAAAGAAACAAATCGCAGACAGTAAAGACATTTATGTTGTTACAAAATAAATGCTGTAATTTGAATGTTCTAATCATCAGAGAATCCTGAAAAAATATTTCAGTTTTCACAAAAATATTACATAGGGGTACATAGATAATAAGGCATCGATAACAAGATTTTAAGAAGATTTTATAACATTTTAGTGTTTGTGTTAGTTCCATGTTACTTCACAGTGCATTAACTAATGTTAACAAATACAACATTTGATTTTAATAATGTATTATTAAATGTTGAAATTAACATTAGCTAAGATTAATAAATGTTGAAGAAGTATTGCTAATTCTTAGTTTATGTTAACTAAAGTAGTTAACTAATGTTAACTAAAGAAACCTTATTGTAAAGTGTTACCAAAAATCATACACACCCTGAACATTTAAACGGTAATGTATATTTTGAAAATCAACAAAAGAAATTACTTTTTTACTTGTGCAAATTCTAGAGTCTCTGGGACTGTCATTTCAGTTAGGATCTCTGGATGAAAATGGGGTGTTAAATCTCTGGGTATGTCTGATTTTTACCAGTAACTTTATTTTACAGAAACTCACTTTCATTTGATGCGGTGTCATTGATTGATTATATAAAGTTGTATGTTTCATCTCTGACAGGTTGTGGTCGAGCTGCCCAAAGGAAATGACTCTGGATCTCAAACAGACCTAGGTAAGCCTAAGTTTAAATTTATTTTCCTATTTTCTGTAAAGCTGCTTTGAACAATGAGTATTATAAACAAAACTCAATACAAATAAATTGCAGTTGAAATCACCTTTGCTGAAATCATATCTATTAGACCTTTCACACTTTAATAACGCTCTCTACCTTGGCAGGTCTTAGGCCTGGCGGTAAAATTAAATTACTCCACAGCTCCTCTCTACAGACCACTGAGAGATTACCTCAAGACATTATAATGGGATTTGGATCTCCTGTGAGCCTTCAGTTAAAGTTCCTCCCTTCTGACTCGAACCATTACTTCATTGGTACTAACATGGTGGGTGTTGCATGATTCAAGTTGAAGATAGTGGACATTTGGTTTGGTGGTGTTTCCCATCACAGACTTTTATCTTGGTTTTGAAATGTTTCTTGATTTTCTTTTATTATCGAAGGGTCTGGTTAGACATGGTACGAGGCATAGCTTGAAAGTTCTTCCAAAGTTCTACAGATCGCAGTTTGATAGCTGTAGACCAGTGGAGGTCACAGCACTTGACTTCAGTCCTTTTGGAGAACCCCTGTTCTTGGTAAAAGCAGCTTGAATTGCTTTGTATGTGTATTATGTACCGTAGTATTTCTGTTTTCATAGTCCTATTTTATTAGTGATGAAACTTTAACTCTCAGTTTTCAAAGTATCTAGCTGAAATTTAGAACATGTGTTTCTGGGAACATTATATTAACCCCTTTGATTCCTTTCCTTAGGTTGGCTGCAGTGACGGAACCGTTCGATTACACTCGGTCCTGAGAGAAGATCCTTTGATGGAGTGGTCTGAATGTTCCAGTGGCGCTCCTATTCTGTCAGTGCAGTGGTCTCAGACACGGCCAGCTGTGTTCTGTGTTCTGGATGCTGCCTCTGATCTGCTCATCTGGGACCTGACAGAGAAGGATTATGTGCCAGCCATCACTGAGAATATACACAATGACAGGTATAAAGCCAGGACATCAACCATTAGATATTTTTAATATGATAGAAATAAGTTCAGTTAGTGTTATACAGGAAGCTAATATGTCAGATAATTCCCCTATGCGTAATTCCAGAGGTAGAGCATACCCCTCAGGCACTTCACTGTTTTTAAAATCTTCTGTTTTCTAACTTCTTTTCACAGGGTAACAGCCATGGCAGTGTTTGGTGAGCCAGCCAAACAGAACACATTTTCTGGCGTTGCACTTGCTAAGCAGTCCGGAAAGGTGGAGATTCAGTATTTCAAGAAGTCACTTACAGTGCCTAGCGCCTCTGATAAAGACAAACTTCATTCTGCTTTGCACAATGCTTTTTGATATGAGATCTGAGCCCAGATTCAAATTAATATTCAGTTAAATCGATAATATGCACATTAAAAAAAGGAAAACACAAAGAGAGTTTAGAGAAAGTCATACACAGTATTGATGGACCTAATGAATTATATTTCCTTGTCACATCAGTAAGGTACTCAAAGCTTCACTGATTGTGGCATGAACTGTAGAGGATGAGAAATGGTTGTTTACTGTTCACAGCTAGCCTTTTTGGTCTATACAAATAACAAATGAACTTTCCTGGCTTATAATTTATTACACCTAAAACTTTGCTGACGTTGGCTGGAACATAATGGTTTTGTTTGCTGTAGCAGCATTTTGTAAAGTTAGATCAAATACTAAAGGAAGCACATAGAAATGAGCTTTCTTTTCCTCAGGGATATACATACTTTATATCCTTTTTTGTATTATTTTACAATATGTAAACATGAATATTTACACTGAGTAGCATTTAAACAGGAATATTTATGTCCTCATCATTTCTTTACTATCAAGGTTAATATCATATACTGTAATTATTAATGGATATTTTTTATTAAAATACAATTACAGTTAGACTGGGGTTTCTCTCGTTATTTACTTGTGTTATTGGTGTTCTAGGGGTGTTCTTTCTTCACTAGATAAACAACTGTACAGTACAACCACACTATGGATCTTTGTTATCTTTAGGGTAACTTATCAGCAGCACACATTTTGAGGCCAACTGCGTTTTGACACCTTCTGTTCTGTCAAGAAGTATTATTCTTAGCCGTTACTGTTGTTTTACTTCAGATCTACTTAATTATTTTTTCTTAAGTCACTGCAGTAATTTCTTGTCAATAGTATAGAAGTTTGTCAAAACATTTGAAAATAGAGATAAAGATCAAATTTCTACATGAAAGTAAGGAAAGGAAAAACTTCACCTGTGCTCAATTGATGAGGAACAGTGTAGGAGTTAGGTGGACAAGTATTTGTTGTCTGTCTGTCGTTTTCTCCATGGTTACTGTGTTGCCCAACGGCTCGGAGACCGAGTTATTACATGTAACCTTGCTCCTTCAACGGCAAGTTGAGTAAAAAAGATTTTTAATAACAAAATAACGTTACCACATAAATTACAAAAGATATAACTCTTACGAACAAACAAAACGTGGCTCATTGTGCTTTTTAGTAGTAGCGCTAAACAAGTCGAATTATTTTCTATTAATCCGAGGTAAATTAACGTTACCGACGTGTTTTTGAATCATCCCAGTGAATTGAAATGGTGAAGGTATGGTTAAAGAAAATACGGATAACTCGGCGGTGGAGTGTCTAAAAAGTTCATATCCTGGACGAGGCAATGGAGAAGATAGCTCTCAAATGTGGAAGGAGAGCATGGATAAAGTAAGAAAATGTCTTGAGTTTGCTTTACCTTAAATCACTTGATTGGCACGTGACCTACGGTAATATTGTATGATGCTGTAGTAACGTTAGATAACTAATGATGTGCCATCCAGTTTGTTATAACATACTTGAGGTATGTTTTTATGGAGGCTAGTATGTTCACATAGGTCTTTAACTGTAGCCTATTGGTGGCCCTTGGGAAACGGGCGGGTTTTGATGTAGAAGAATACGAGCTCTCCATGATGGCTAATAAAAACGTGTTGTTCTCAAGCATATAAAAGCCCATCTCTATAAGGAGATACATAAGCTATATCATATTTTCCTATTTATTCATAAGTACAATAATGCATGAATCACTGCATGGCCAAACTTTTCATTCCCATTTTCTCCTTTGACCTACTCTATCATCTTGCTTTTGCTCCTCTCTATTAGCCTAAAAACTAGTTTTTATCCTGCCTCTGTTCAGATGTATCATGGGAATGTCCTCACCCATGGCCTTTGTCATGTCCTCCACCTCTCCTGTAAAGACCCCGTTTGTCACATGACCTGTGGTCAGGGTGCCGCAGGCTTCACTAGTCTCCACAGTAGTGGTAATGTGCAGTTCTATTATCCTGATGGCCATCTTAGAGATCCATCTTTTTGCCGATCCCACACCATCCACTATACTGGACTCACCTCCACACATCTGCCAGGCAGACTGGTTGGCTGGGGACCTGGGGCCATTCTCACCGTACTAGATGCAGAACTGAATCCTCTGGTTCATGCTGTGGATCCCATGGATGTGAGAGTGTGCAAGGTGTGGCTTTAAAGAAAACTTTTCTGACCATGTTTGAGACAAATAAACCTGGAATAAGGTTTTCTTAATGGAATGAAATGTTGATGATGTAGACCAGTGGTTCTCAACCAGGAAGACGGGGCCCACTAGGGGGCCTCAATATGATTTAATAAAATTAAAGTATTTATTATAAATGATTTATCTATGCACATAATTTTTTTTTAAACTCATGTGCCCTCATAATTTTTAATAAAAACGACCCGATCAATTCCAGATGACAAAATAAAGTCCCACTCTAAATTTTTCTCTTCTTCGAAAAGTAATTTCACTAAGATAAGGATCACAACTTTAGCAAACGTCGCAACTTCAATGCTGGCTTTAAATTAAGAAGAAAAACAAGCTTTAAAATAATTAAAAAACTTTTAACATTTACATTTTTTTAAATTCTAATTAATTCATCCCCAATCTTCTGGAATTCTACAATTTGAATATTTTAATTTTATTTATAATTATTTAATAAATTTAAATAATATTTAAATTGTACATTAAAGGGGGGGGGGGGGGGCTTTGAATATTGTTGTTGACGGTGGGGGGCAATTGAAAAAGTCAAAAAGGTTGGGAACCACTGGTGTAGACATTAGGACCTTGTTTTAGAATGTGGAACTTGTACTGAATGTGAATTAATGAGACATTTGTCTGTCACAGATTTTGGAGAGCTCTAATGAGCTTGTCACAGCTGGAATGGGAAATGTATGTGTGTGGTGCCTTACACACTTGATATGTCGCAAACGTGTGGTGGAGGGTTTGGGGAGACACATTGTTTTCACACATCTAGCACTGGTGCCTAGCAGGACTCAGCAGGGCCGCAGAGCACTGGCTGCATATGGACGAGCTGTGGTTGTGCTGGACCTTACAAAGGGATGCATTATGGAGCACAAGAAGAACCTCCATTTAAGGTTTGTTAGTTTTGAATGTTTTGTTATAATTCTATCATTTGCAGATATTAAAGGGACATTTCACCAACCTGTTCCAAACCTATATGAATGTCTTTATTCTACTGAATACAAATGATGATATTATTAATGTTGGTAACCAAACAATTGACGGTAGTCATTGACTTCCATAGTACGAAAATAAATAGATATGGAAGTCAATAGCAACTGTCAACTTTGGTTACCGACATTCTTTATCTTCCTTTGTGTTCAACAGAAGAAAGAAACTCATACAGGTTTGGAACAACTTGAGGGTGAGTAAATGATGACAGGATTTTCATTTTTGGGTTAATATCCCTTTAAGGTCTGTTTGATTTCAATTCACGCTATGGAATATATAAAATGCCAACATAACAACAACAAAAAAATTCTCTCACCTTCTCTTTGGAAACATTAAAAATCACACTAGTAACTTCTAAAATAAAATAAAAAAACATTAACATTTATTTGACAAAAAAAAGAGTTGTTGCTGTATTGTAAACAATAAATGAAAGTGCAGACTGCCCTGAATTCACATGACTTTTTTTATACCAGTCACATGACCAGAGTTTGATTGATTCACTTGTTCTGGCCATGTTTTTACAACTCATTTGAACAGAAATAAAAAATGTGCATGCATTGCAGTTTGTTTTCATTGGACTGTCCAAAGAGTAAAATACATGCATTCACTTAGCTGGAAACATTTGTGATAAAGTGGGTTAAATGAAACTTAACTTTCAAAAAAGTTAAGTTAAACTTAAAGTAAAAACTTAACTTTAGTCCTATTAAATAATTCTCTCTTTTTTCAGAGAAATCACAGGGATGGTATACTGTCCCCTTAGGGAAATTGTAGTTACTGCATCAGATATGACAATCCGAGTGTGGGGACTAGACTGGGAGCTTCAGATGGCCTTTGTGGGACATACAGGTCAGAAAATCAGCAAACTTCCATGTTAATAAAGTTTCGAATGAAATGAGTGATAATTGAAATTGCATTTAATGTCAACCCAGCTAACAGAGAACATTCTCTGAACATGTTCAGAATGTTCTGGCAAGGTTCTCTCAAAGTTATGAACAAACATGTTTCCATTAAAGTTAAAAGAATGTTAATTTATAGTTATTTGGTCTTTGATAATGTTCTCAAATTGTTAGCACAAAAACATCTGTACATTGTTCATGGAACTTTTTTGCTGAAACATTTTAGTTGGACGTTTGGTTAATGTTTTTTAAGTGTTTGTTTCAGAATGCTTAAAGAACATTCTAAAGTAACCTTCCTATAATCTCTGCAAAATAATGTTACTGTAGCAAGCAGGACGAGTCCGAGGGCTGTGAGAGAAGGGCGTGAGGTCGGTGACGCTCATTAGTAATCACGCCACTGGCCTCGCGCCGCTCTCTCAATGCCCTCGGCCTCGTCCTGCTTGCCACAGTTCTCTTAACATTCGTACAACCAAGAAAAAAAACATTTTTAAAACACTCAAAAAACATTGAGAAATAACTTTTTCATAACTTAATGAGAACATTAGCAAAACGTTTTTGTTGGGTTTTTTATTTATTTATTTTTTACATATTTTTGTTAGCTTGAAACAATATAAATTAGCAGCACTTTAAACCTTTGTCAGTTCACCGACCATTTTGGATGAAGACTTCATTTAGAATAGACTGTACGTCCTTCATGAGTAGGTGTTTTGTGTCCTTTTTCCAGCTCTAGTCACTTCCCTAGTTCTGTGTCCTGTCTCTGGCCTGTTGTTTTCATCTTCTCTTGATGGCACTTTGAGATGCTGGAGGCCTGAAGTTGGAGACCAGGTCCAGACTGTATCTATTCCTAATGGGTGCTCACCTCCTCTTCTCATGGGAGGCCCAGACAGTGCTGGCACTTTCTTTTCATACTCCACCAACAGTGTGGACTTCTGGACCTTCAACTGCCTCTACAATCTACACTGCAGACTGGATAGATTCCTGGGAGGTCCTATCCGTCAAATCTTGACCCCACCTAGCCCCCCTTCCTTCCAAGCATGTGTAGTTTGTATACATGGAAACAGCGATGTCACAGTTGTTGCTGCAGAGACCGGTGCAGTGCTCACTAGGTTCCAAGCCAATGGAAGAGTAAGGTGTGCTGATTACTGTGTGCCTAAGGAGCGCCTATTGGTCCTGACTGAGGACGGAGTGGTATCTATTGCTAGTACTTTGACCAGTCCAGTAACAATACTGGATGAGTGGCATGGGATAGAACATTGGGATTGGTCAGGTGGGCAGGTGGAGGCAATCATAGGCACGGTGTGCTGCATGGTGTTATACAGTGATGTTACAGATACACAAAGTGGACAGGAAGAATGGAGATCCTTACAGAGGCAGAGAGCACAGAAGCCAAAAAACAATAAACTTCTACATGATGCAAAAAACAGGTTCGTATTTGTGGTATAGTGTATGTTTGTGTGCTGCAGGTATTTGTTGATTCAGGCTGTTCAGCAATAAGTTGAATATGGGTAAAGTGGGACTGTTAAGCTTGATCCCTTGTACTATATACAAATGAACTTCCATAAATGGTTTTAAAAAATCATCGCTAAATTTGTCTTTGGGAAATAAGCAGTTTGTCTTTTGGGATGTAAATAGATAATCTTTTGTGGTTCCTAAGTTGATGATGTCACATTTAGGGGTGTAGCAGAACTCAATTCACAACCGCCAGCAGGAAAAGCAATGGTATAGAAAATGACAGAAATCTGAGGTAAATCTTAAGTTAAAAGATTACTTAAGGTCCATAGATGTTACATATAATAATTCATAATTATCAAATAAATATTAATATTTGAATCTATATATAAGCATATGTTGCTAACTAAAAATATGGGTCCCTGTCTAGCTTGCATAAGAGGGGAAAAATGGTGTCCAATTTTACCAGCATTGATTGAAAAAAGAAAAACAGGGGGTTTGGTCATAAGAGAAGTTCTTATTCTCAATAGTGGTTGTTTCTTTGGCTATTTATTACGCTTTCATTTCAGGTTTAATGTAAATGTTATATCGCAAGATCAATTAAATTAATTAAATTCAAGAAAGAGTAAAATCAAGGAAAAGTCAAATTTCGACAAGTGTCAGACGTCACCAATATAAAACCTAGTTCAGTCAGGACCACTTGAGTCAATAATACCGTAAACAATCTTTAGTCAAATTTTCCAATTTTTATTTGCATGATTGTTAAAAGTTACATTTGGTGGTATGGCTCTGTTCTGAATTACCCATCCTTTTCATGAGCTCCATGAAAGCTAGTCAGGGAACAGCAGCAGCTTCTGGGGACAATCTCCCATTTAAAACTGAGAAAGCAGCAAAAATCCCCCCTGAGAACAGAGCATGCATCAATGAAAACAGAATGACATTGATTAAGTTAAACAGAGTTAAAGGAGGAGCTAGGGGAGGAGGTGGGTTGCAAGCAATGCAGTGGAAGCAGCCAAGGAGGCAGACTGAGAATGCATTTAAATAAGGCGCCATGTTTGAAAGGAACCAATGAGTGCTTAGGAATCAGATCAGCTGATAGCTGAGCTTGACTACGCGGCCTGGCTGAACTGTACGCTGTACGCTATATTTATATCAGATCAATAATTTTTTAGTGTGGTTAGTTGCATTTGCTTGCATGTCCTGAAGCATCTAAATTGTCTCTTAAGATTGTGTGACTATGACTTGAGTCTGATATTGCTGAAATTGTAATAAGGTATTTCATAATCATAATGAAATGCCTGAAATGTTAATAAGGTAAACATTATGTGTGTTGTAATTTTTATAAGTTTGTTGCACTGTGGCTGCATTTCACTGTCTCTACGTTTTTTTGTATGTGTCTCATAGGTTTCTGGTTATACTGGGCCATTGTGGTGGTTGTGTGTCTGTACTCAACATGCTTTCAGGCAAAATCCTGTTCAGAACTTCTGCTCACAAAAAACAAAACATCATCAGCATGCAGGCACACCCCAACAGTGGCTACCTACTGACTGCAGGTGCACACATAGTTCACACACTCCACTACATAACCACACTGATTGTTAGCATTCACTGATTGACTGTCGATAATCTTGATGGCTTTATATTGTAGGTGAAGATAAAGCTCTGCTGGTCTGGCGTGTGTTCCCATGTGCTCAGCAGTGTTTGAGTCTCCATTTCAGCATGTCGTGTGATCTGCCCCCTTTTTTGTTGGCACTGATGGGAACTCAACTCACCCTCGCTTTGCAAGATCCAGAGAACGACTCTTATAGCCTGGTGCAGTACAGTTTAGAGAACCAAAGCCAATCTGACCAGCAACCAAATGAAGCGCATCACAACAAAATCACAGGTTAGAGACTGTAAAAACTTTTTTTTTTACTAGGTGCCATGCTTCAAGTGAATTAGATCAACCCTCAGATCACATTTAGACCATGTAGAGTTGTGGTTCTCTACCTTTCTGACTCTGTCAAAGAAAATATCTGAAGGCTAAGATATTTCTGCTGTAATGACAAAGCTGCTTGTTTTCAGACTGCTTTTTATTTACAGAAACTAAATTAAAATAATTAAATCCGTAAATCCAGGTTTCAAGAACTCAATGTACTTCAGAGTTCACACTTTTTATTACCAATAAATGACGTTTCAATGGTTTGTAATAATTGGAATTTTTTATCTTTTTCAATTGAAAAAAGAAATCCATTTTAACCTATTTTAAGCTTGTTTTGCCTTATTTTAAAAAAAAGAAATAAGCCATTTTACAGCCCCATTGGAACCCCCCGGTGGTTCCCGGCTCCCTGTTTGAGAACCACTTATGTAGAGATATCTAATATTTAAAAAAGGCTTAAATTGTCACTCAAACAAAAATGAGAAAATACAACAAATAGGCCAGTTTTCCAAGTTTTTAGTGCTTTTTTTATCCATGCTAATTTTAATGTAATAAATGGATTGTAAACAAAAACTATTCCCCACATAATTTTGGGATGATGTATTATTCAGTGAGACAGATTTCATGAGATTCATGTCAGTTAATTAATCAAGTATACCCCACCCTGACAATTTTCGGATAATAGACATTCTGATTATGTGTCCCCAGGGCTCTGTGCATGTTATCAGCTCGGCGTGTTTGCTTCAAGCAGTCAGGATGGGACTGTACGAATCTGGGATATGGAAAATCGCCTTCTTAGGTCAGGACAGATGTTACTTTTAGTTTTTAGTTTATGTGTTATGTAAAATAAAAATTCAAAGTTTGATTATCTCTGCATCTGTGATTTTGTGGTGTTTATTTCAGAATTCTTGAGCTGAACGCAGAGCCAGAGTGTTTGGCATACTGTGAGGGTGGAGACCTGCTTTTAGGCATCACAGGAGACCTCTACAGAATCCCACACACACAGCTACTTCCTCCTGACTTCAGGACACAAGTATAGCTTAAACTATCAAACAGCATCATTTTTGTAAAACCTTCTTGAAGAGTTGTCAGACTCTTGGGCCTGGTTGCATCTTGAGACAAAACTATGGCACTGACATATTTTAAGTCAGTGCAAGTTGCTTTCTGTTAACACGTTCAAACATGCATTTTAGTCTGGGACTAGCTTAAAGGGTTAGTTCACCCTAAAATGAAAATTCTGTCAGTAATTACTCACCCTCATGTTGTTCCAACCCTGTAAGACTTAAGTTCATCTTCGGAACACAAATTAAGATATTTTTGATGAAATGTGAGAGCTGTCTCACTCCTTCATGGGCTCCTAGGTAATTGCATCTGCCGGCCCAGAAAAGTTAGTAAAGACATTGTTAAAATAGTCTGAGTGACTACAGTGGCTCAACCTTAAGTTTATCAAGCGACGAGAATACTTTTTGTGCGCAAACAAATCTAAAATAACGATATTATTCAACTATTCATTTTTTTCCGTGTGGGCCTCTGATGTGAGTTCACGGGAGTGCCACGACAAGATGACGCAGATGGGTCTCTCTATGTAGTGTTTAAAATGGTTCTAAAGTGTGCTTTTCCTGGATGTCTGAATCGTGAGAAAGAGAAACCAATGAGAAAAACGTAAAAGTGCCTTAACAATGCCGCAAAATGAATGGCTTACCTTTCACACTTTCCCATCAAATGATCGTGAGCGTCATCTTCTCAGTTCTCACGCATGGGTCGTGGCGCTCTCGTGAACTCACGTCAGAGGCCCACACGGAAGAAAATGAATAGTTGAATAAAGTCGTTAATTTAGTTTTTTGTTTTTTTTCGCACAAAAAGTATTCTCGTCACTTTGTAACTTAAGGTTAAGTCACTGTAGTCACTTGGACTATTTTAATGATGTCTTTGCCGGCAGATGCAATTACCTAGCAGCCTATGAAGGAGTGAGACAGCTCTCACATTTCATCAAAAATATCTTAATTTGTGTTCCGAAGATGAACGAAATTCTTACGGGGGTTGGAACAACATGAGGGTGAGTAAATACTGACAGAATTTTCATTTTTGGGTGAACTAACCCTTTAAGCCTTGTCTGTGAAGCCGGAGGTTGATGTCTCTACAAACACTGATGTTATAAACAGTACAAAATAATGAGTGAAAGAGTGAAAATACTTTACTTTAGGTTTACTCTTGTCTAGAGTAAGGTTTAATCTAGAACAGAGGAGGTATAGTGTTCAAACAAAATTAATCATTAATTTTGAATCTATTCACTTTATCACCCACTGAGAAATGTGATCCAGACTCTGAATTAGCCAAATCCTGGATCCCAATCATGAGCCACAAATGCAGGTAACTTTCTACTCAAATAAAAACACATGCATAAATACATATCAGTAAGCTCACTCTTTGCTTCTAATACCTATCTCTAGGACAGAGAGTTGCCATGTTACTAAAAAGGATGGTTCTGAAAGGCTCGACAGGATAAAAGATTCAGTAAGTAACAAATATATGTAAGAATGTGTTTGTGTCAGAGCTCATGCATATGTTTGTCTTAAA
The DNA here is from genome assembly GCF_051911475.1 of Siphateles boraxobius. NCBI lineage: Eukaryota > Metazoa > Chordata > Actinopteri > Cypriniformes > Leuciscidae > Siphateles > Siphateles boraxobius. The sequence continues at coordinate 29,659,993 of NW_027508734.1, read as the reverse complement.
GAATTTTGGGGCACTCATGGCAAGACATAAAGATCTGGAATCCCTGCTGAAAGGAGAGGTTGAGTGCAGAAGGAGAAAACCAGCCACCATGCAAACCAAAAAAGAGGCTTTCAATAATTACCTGCATCTAATTTACAGGCAACCTCCCAAAATAAGAGTACGTTCACTTTTACTGTCATTTCAGTCAATATTTTCCCACAAAAATAATCAAAAACCACTTCCATAGAAAGAGGAAATAAATGATCAGAATGATTTTTATGAACCATAAGAAAGTCTTTATCAGGTTTTGAACAACTTAAAATTCTGGTTTTGTGTGAATGCAGTGTATAATTGAATAAAAGTGGAATTTTTTTTGTTGTTGTTTTTGTTTTTTGCTTGCCATGAGCAGATCGAACTTGATGAAGTGCAACACTTGTGTACCGAAGAGGAGGAGAAGAAGGGGAGTGAAGATGCTGACATACATCTTAAACCTATCATAGAGACTCCATCTACAAAGAAGAGGCTTCTTCCTCCGAGACCAGCAGCAGAGAAACTCGGAGAAAAAATATACACTGTTAGGATGTTTTTGAGTGTTTTTTTTTTTTTTTTCATTCTAGTCACATTCGTCCTTCTGTAAAATAACAAATCTCATATAGTGATTGTGTGTTGAGTTTACTGCTGCTAACTTCTTGTCTAAAAGTGTGGTCATTTCAGCAAAATTTTGCAGGCAAATAAGATCTTGTACATTGTCAATAGCATAACGATGAATGAAGCGAAACTCACACAGAACTTTCTGTTGGTGAGCATGGCGAATTTGTGTGACCAACTTAAACATGAGCGAAATCTGCATGGGGAACTTTTTCACCCTCATTTGAAACATCCAATTGTGTGGATTCCAATTGAAATTGCTGGATTTTGCCCTCAAAATTTTGCTGTGCAACAGTAAATGTAACCGCACTTTATGAAAGGTAATGAATGATGTCACATAACCACTTAATCGTTTGCTCTTTTTTTTGTTCGCTCTCGCATACTCACTCTTCACAGCCACCAACGCCCCTTCCACCAATACAGTGTCCTACACTCCCTTTGACTCCACCCTCTGAGTCTGCACCAACTTCACCGCCCCTTGCCCCACCTTCACTCACCCCTGTACCACCCTCGCCCATCACAGAGATTCCATATACACAGAAGAGTCATCTTCCACCTACAACAGCAACAGAGAAACTCAAATACCCTGTTAGGATGTTTTTATATTCATTTTAGTCACATGCATTCTTGAGTAAAAGAACAAAACTCATATAGTGATTGACTGTGTGTAGTGTTTACTGCTGCTGACTGTTTTGCATAAAAATCCAGTTACATCAGAAAAATTTTGCAGGCAAATGAGACATTGTCCATTGTCATTAGCATAGCTATTGAAGCAAAACTCACAAAGAAGAAAAACTCGCATAGAAGTCACTTTCAAACCAAGCAGCTTTCTGTTGGTGAGCATGGTGAATTTGTGCAACCAGCTTAAACGTGAATGAAATCTGAACACGTTTTCGCCCTCATTTGAAACTTCCAATTGTGTGGATTCTAAATTAAATTACTATATTTTGTCATTCAATAGTAAATGTAACCACACTTTAAGAAAGGTAAGGGATGATGTCATATAACCACTTAATTGTTTGCTCTTTTTAATTTGCTCTCTTATGCTGACTCTTCACAGCCACCAAAGACCCTTCCACCAATAAAGTGTCCTACGCCCCCTCTGACTCCACCTTCAACGCCCCTTGCACCACCCTCTCCACCTAAACAACCCACATCCTTGCCTCCTCCACCCTCATCATCTTATCTGCCAGACTTCCTCCTGCAGTTTGTGGATGAGCCGTGGTTTCAAAAGATGTTCCCTGATCTGAGTGTAAGATGACACAAAAGAACTCCGATATCAGATTGATATACAACGATATCAGTCTCCTTGTTCTAGTTAATTTCTGCGTTATTTTACATTAATTTGTGGATGTGTTTGCAGTGTATTTCTAGTTCTTTAGGCCCCAAGGAATTCTGCATGCTTCTGTTGGACTTCATGATGTCTTGCAGCATGGCTCAGAAGAATAGCATCGTGAATGCATTACTTATGTTAATTCAGCAGGAGACGTTGGACAAAATATCTTTCAGCAAAGGACTGCTGGTTTGCCTGGAAAATTGCATTCACAAAAACATGGTGAATCAAATTGGGATAGTAGATTAAATACATACAGACATGACTGAAATACATTTTGTTAACAGCTTCTAAAGTATCATTTTATTTTTAATGTACAAATACAGAACATGTAAAATGTATGAATTCTTCATAAACAATACAGATAAGTATTCAGTATAAGAATATATGTATTAATATGTGAATATGTGTTCTGCAGTCAAGGGAGGAACAGCATTTTGTCGGTGAGCTGCTGAATTTGATGGTGTATCTGAGTCCTGACAGTTTTAACACCATTGTAGAGCTACTCACCATGTTGGCAGATAAACAAGTTGATCTTAAGTAAGGAATAATGCATGTTTAACATAATACAAAATACAATGTAGTTTTATATTTCATTCCATATGTACTTTCAGCACTTTTTTCATGGCCCACTTTAATACTTTATGAAATTGCTTGTGAAAGGCATTTATCAACTGCAGAACATCCAATTATTGAGCAGGAGTTTCATGTTTTGGTTTTTGGGTGACTTAACTGTTTCCACCACTTTCTAAAAAAAATGACACTCGATTGAAAAATATATTTGTGGGAATTAACCATTCTTTCATTATATCTCTGGCAGGGCTTTAGTTCTGTGTGTATTACAAAGGTTGGGTGTGGAGGAGGCTGAATTGTGGTTATGTCCAGAATTAGAGTCCTGGAACTCTCTGACAAAGCATCAGCCTAACCAGCACTGCATTCTTCGAGATATAGCCAGCCACTGGCTGCTTACCTGGACCAGAAAGTACAGGGTAATGAGAAAATATCAAATTTATAGATATATTTTTGTGGAAAGCAAAAGGTGCATTTCTGTTGTACTTCACAGGTGCACAAAGGGTCTGTGTTCTTGCGGAGTGAAGGAGTACAGAGTATGTGCACTCCTGTGGAGGTGCTCATATATTTCTGCTCTGTGCAAAGAAGCAAACAGCCCCGACCACTGCCACCTCCACCAGAGGGCAGGAAGGACGCTGTTATTGTGCCTTCAGACTTGGATAGGTATGTCATACTGATACAGGGACACCCTCTATCAATTGGTTTTGTTTGATGTATATTTTCAGTCAGCTTATCTGCATTTAAAATGTACCATAATATCCAAATCCAAACCTTTTTTGTTATATAGTCTATTTACAATTAAAGAAATTAAATGATCCCCCTTTTTACAAGCTATAACACAAGTCTCAGGTGTCCCCAGAATGCGTTGGCAAAGTTTCAGCTCAAATTACCCCACAGATCATTTATTATACCATGCTGTAAATGCCTCTTTTTGGGTGGATGCAAAAACATGTTTTCATGTGTGGGGCGGAGCCTTTACAGCTTGTGCCGTCGGGTTGCTATACAATTCTAAATCAGATATATGTACAATATATGTGTACAGTAACTATTTTCTAAAAAAATAATATTACAATGTTCAGAAATCCATTTCAATGTCAGGTACTGAGGGGCTTTGTTGAGGACTTTATAAACAAATAATACAATTTTAAAATCAATTATAACCCTATTGCTAAACATAAATCCGCCAATTAGGTCCATAGAGGTAGAGCTGGACTAGGTCAAGCTCCACCCAATACATCCAGAGAGGGGAAGCTGGATTTGGCTCTGCAGTGAGCACCACTTGCATTTTGAGACTCTAATTTATGAGGAAAATAACTAACGGAGTAGATGGGGTTTTACCATAATAGGGTGGTTGTGTAAACACACTGTCGACACATAATTATGTTAAAAAACAATGCAAAAGTGAATTTTGCATAATAGGTCCCCTTTAAAAGGAACAAATATCTAAAGAAAACCAACAAGCTGCTTTTTTTTGGATCAATGTCCCAGTGTTGCTTAAAAAAAGATCCTCAATTAAAATACTGAACAACTGTAATACTATGTTGAAATAGTTTGCAAAACCAAGAAATGCTTTTTAAAAGAAGTGTTGTTTGGGTTTACAATGATCCGAAATTTCTGTGTTTTCATTTAGACTGAAGCCTATTCAGCGCCTGGGAGAGACATACAGTATGTCTAGGATACGGGAGCCTCAAGGTTAGTATACAGTGTAGACTCTCAGAATTAATTTGTTGCGTATATAATATCCATTATGTCTGTGGCAATAAAAGATGTTAAGCAGTTAGTTTTTAATATTCAGTTCAAATGCAAACCTTAACAAAAAGCAGCCTCAAAGAAGGAATATGGAAATTATTCTTTCACTCTGCAATTTTGAAGTCTGTACTGTAATTTAGTGTACTGTATCAAAGATTTTGTTTAGAATCTTTGTTATAAACCAACAGGACGTCTGCTGCCACCATTGCCATATCGACCTGTGCTGATGGGTTTCACTCGGTTCCTCTCTCTACCAATGGCGTATGTCACATTATCTCCATTCCCCTTTTCTCTGGATTTTCAGAACTTCAAACGCCCCTCACCACACAGATACTTCTTCCTGGAACGCTCCTATGTAGAGTATTATAGATAGGACCCGATTATTACAAAACGCATAACATGAAATCTTTAAAAGACTACTATACCTGATTCTCTCTATGATGCATTAATGACATAAAATAATCTAAATGTATTAGTCAACTTTTTTTCTCCAATGTATAGAAACAAATCTTTTATCATCTTGGAAACGTGCTGTAATTGACAGTTGAATGTTTGAAAAAAACTGTTTGTTTTAATGTGGAAAGATAAAGTGTGAATGCTAGCACTTTGAAAAGCAGTCAGTTAATTGAGACACTGAGAAGTGAAAACACAGTTCCAGTATCCTAAATAGCATATTGTGACATTCATTGTAGAAGTGCTTTTGTAACTTGAGCATTCCCTGGAATTAAACCCTATGTAAAACATGGTTCCTGGAATCACATATCCATAATGAATAATTAGAACCTAAATTTAGTTGTGACTGAGTTAAACAACATACTAGTGGTGTGATGAGATCTTGTTGCACGAGATTTCACGATATAACGTGAGGTAAAAAGTTTACATTTTTAAAGTGCTTGTTTTTGTTCTTGTTCTGTCTTTTACTCCATATGGTAATTCATACTCAGAAAGTAGAACTGAAGTGACTCGAATAAAACACTTTTTCCAGTCATGAATTTCAAAAAATATTTAATAGTTAAAACATTGTCTCGTTCTCGTGAACCTAACATCGTGTATGTTCTCGTCTTGTGAGCTAAATGTGTCGTCACCCCTACAAGATAATTTTTTGAATGGCTTTAATTATTTTAAAAGCACAAACGGGGGTAATGATTTGATGAAAACAAATTTATGTATTTATATATATATATTTATATATTGATGAAAACTAATTTATAAAGATACTATTTTATTTCTTAAAGACCAAAGTCAAATTCCCTTGAGTTTTGATATTATTAATCTTTCTCTGAAGCCTCAAGCTTATATCTAAACTTATCAAAGTTTGAACTATTTGTCATTATGATGCTCAAGAATCATCTCTGCATAATATACCTGTGAAAGACTGTGTGTAAAGTACCTGATGATTTTTCTTAGCAAAGATAGATTGATGCACCTGCAAGTTAATTTTTCACCTAAAATAATAAACACTAGAACTACTTTTAATTGTTGGCTACAACGAGACCTGTCAATCTATGGTAGAGTTCTTATATTTAAAGCCGAGAGTCTGTACGTCTGTACCGTGGCGTTGTGTCTATTCCTCCTTATCTATATTTTTTGTGACAAAATCTGTGCAGATATGAACAAAATATTATTCACTTTCATCTGGAAGAACAAATCGCACAAGTTAGAAAATCTGTTTTGACTAATAGAAGTGCTGAGGTTGGGCTTGAAGTATTGGATTTTAAAAAGTTAGTTAGCTCCTTTAGAATTTTTACTTTGGAAATTACTAAATTTGGGACTATATCCCCAATGCCATATTTCATAGATTAGGTGACTTAGTTTAATCTAAAAACAAATTTAATCTGAAATAAATTATTTTTTAATGGACAAGTGGTGTAGATGGAGGTATTGTTTTGGATTTATTTAAAAGTGATGGCAGTATACTGGAGTATAAAGAATATGACCGTATAATTTTCCTCTAGGACTTTCAACTATGTCATCAAAGCTGTGTCTCCAAGTTGTACACTTATTTAAAACTTTCTTTTGCTTTAATGAGAAAAAAACAATTATGCCTAAACTTGTATTGGATGGATTGTGAAAAAAAAAAGTTACAATAAACATTTGAAAGTGACATGTGAAGGCCAAGTATGGTAACTCATACTCTGAATTTGCTCCTAATGTACACTGCACAAAATTATAAACGCAACACTTTTGTTTTTGCCCCCATTTTTTATGAGCTGAACTGAAAGATCTAAGGCTATTTCTATGTACACAAAAGGCCTATTTCTCTCAAATATTGTTCACAAATCTGTCCAAATCTGTGTTAGTGAGCACTTCTCCTTTGCCGAGATAATCCACCCACCTCACAGGTGTGGCATATCAAGATGCTGATTAGACAGCATGGTTATTGCTCAGGTGTGCCTTAGACGTGGGCAGGCATACTCGAAGCATGGCAACGAGATGCAGTATCTTGTTCCCCTTCTCAGGGAACCATGGTTACATTTGTAACCCGAGACATTCCCTTTCAAATGGGAACTCGCACTGCGTCCTAGGACATTTATGGGGACAAATACCCACTCCGCCATGCTGAAGGAATGAGTGCTGTGAATGAAGTCAGTAACTTAACGGAACTAATCTCAGAGTTACAGTTCCCCGTCCTAGCGGTATGCACCAGCGGTCGTCGTGACTATTTCCCAGGCCCAGAAACCCTGGCTACAGAGGGCAGCTTAACTCAGGGTGTGGAATTAAAATACCTTCACAGGAATATGGCCGGGGATAAAATAATATCCTGCCAGTCGCTGCAGGGGACACACCCCTGACGAGTGGAGGTCTCAAGAGGGGAGAGCTATCAACAAAAATAGTGGAGCTCTCACTAAGGAGGAGGCCTCTACATTCTAGACTAAGAGATCTGGGTAGTGGAGGTCTCAGCATGACGACTCTCTCAATCGAGAGAAAACCCAACAACCCAGACCAAGACGGGCCAGGCCCCTTAGAGGCGAGGTTTAAGTCTTAAAGGCTGCAGACTGTGTCTTCGCCTCACTGCACTTCCTGACCACTGACAATAGATGTGGCAAAAAGTTTCAGATGGCGAAACCGGCACATCGAGGAGAACGTTTTTTTCTCTTTCTCCCCGATTGCTGCCAGGTTCACCCAGAGATGGCTCTCCGTGGTAACCATTGCCACCATCGACCGGCCGATCGTGGCAGCAGTTTGTTTGGTGGTGCGGAGAGCAAGGTTTGTAGTGTGACATGGTTCTGCTACTGCCTCAGAGGGGAGCCCTTGACCAATGTTCCCTCTATTTTTTTTCTTGCTGAGCAAAACTTTTTTCTATTGGGCGGACATTTTTCGCCACCTGAGCAAAAGTATTCTTTATACCTGACCTGTACAGCATACGTAGAAACACAATGGTTTCAACATTCAGTTGTAACTTTTAACTTGAATGTGGCATTTCTATTTTATTTAACCCTTGATGTAACTTATTGGTATTAAATCATATTTTTGAAAAACAAGCAGTTAATTAAGAAGTCACTAAATGAAGCACATTTTAGGTTACCTGATATTTTTTTCACAGTGCTGTTAACTGTACAGTCTTTACCAAGAAATCCTATGAAAAAATAATTTACAAAATCTTCTGCAGGACAGTTCAATTCTTTACAATAATAGAATATAGTATGAAAGAAAAGTAAGCTGTTACACTGAGATGGTTTGGGAAAAATAAAGTGTTTTTGTACAGTCAATTAATTGTGCACAGGAAGCATTAAACCATTAAAGTTAAATGATTGTTTATTTCTTATGAATTTCCAATATTTTCTTTAGCAGGGTGTTTCAAAGTTTTTAATGGCAATGAACCCGTGAGATTCTTTATTTAGGCTTATAATATAATAAAATATAGGCCTAATATAATATAATATTAAAAAAACGAATTGAAGTATTTGAAGTGATAATATATCAGTTTAAATGCTTCAATTTGTTTACATATTATATTATTATAATATTTAACAAACTGAAGCATTTAAATAGATCGAATAGCTAAATATTTTCAAGAAAAGTGAATATGTGAACTCTTTTATAGTAATCTAACCATGCCTGAAAAAAACCCCCACACACAATAACATAGATTTAAACTAATGATAGCCTATTTTGTATTTGCACGCGGGTGGGTGTGTGTAAAGTTAAAGGGATAGTTCGGCCAAAAATGATATTTAACCCATGCATTACTCACCCTCAAGCCGTTCGAGATGCATATGTCAATCTTGTTTCAGATGAACATATACGTAAAAATATACATATTTAAAACTTTATAAATGAAAATATCTGACTTCCGGCAACGATCGACGCGCGTTCACGGGTGATGGAAGTTGGCGTACGAGGTATGACATAGCGTAGGAACCGTCGTGATGTAGAACGAACGCGCCAGCGCAGCCAGAGAGCAGAGCAAAACAAAACTACGTCATACCTTGTACGCGACTTCCATCACCCGTGAATGCGCGTCGATCGTTGCCAGAAGTCAGATATTTTCATTTATAAAGTTTTAAATATGTATATTTTTACGACAAAAGCGCACGGATTACCCTCAGAAGGCCTTCGTTTATCTCCCTGGAGCCGGATGGATTACTTTTGTGAAGGATGTATGCACATTTTGGGACTTGAAGGAGGTGGACCCCGTTGCTTCACATTATATCCACTGAAGGGTCTAAGACATTTTCTAAAATAACTGAAAATGTGTTCGTCTGAAACAAGATTGACGTATGCATCTAGAACGGCTTGAGGGTGAGTAATGCATGGGTTAAATATCATTTTTGGCCGAACTATCCCTTTAATTGTTACCGTTCTGTGTCCATCAACTTTTATTTCTACCACTTTAATCAAACCACTCTTCTTTAAAACATTATGATGTGATTTTATTTCACATGTCTGCGTTTCTCGTTGCCTCTCATATTGAGCTATTTGGTCCGCACGCAAGACTCACTGCCAATCACACGTGCTCACATCATTCTCTTTCTATGAAACCTGTAAACTGCATTCACCAGTTTTCACTCTGTAGCGGTTGACTAGAGCACTGAAATTATTTCTCACTTAAACTACAATCAAATGGATTTCCCCACACATTTCGCGGCAGTCCTCTGCGTGGTATTTTAATCTTTTCTGCGCGGCCTCAGCATCAGAAGTGCGCGGCCACAGCATCAGAAGTGCGCGGCCTCAGGGAAGGGGTTCAAACTTCAGCTGGCTGGCAGGAGCCGCCACTGGCATGTCACGTGACCTGTCAGTGGCTGGCTGGCAGCTGCCAGTCTGAGCCTGGCATGTCACATGACCTGTCAGTGGCTGGCTGGGAGCTGCCAGTCTGAGCATGGCAGGTCACGTGACCTGTCAGTGGCTGGCTAGTTGTCTGACAGTCTGCCTTTGGCAAGTTTCAGAAACCATTGACTTTTGACAGTTTTTGTGTTTTCCTTTCTAGCTCATTTATTATTCATCTGTTGATATGATTATGTTCTTTAATATGATTGTTGTTTTGGGGAAAGTTATCCATATATAACCAGTCAAATGGCCGTGATCAGACTGGCAGATTACAGACGCTTGCTGGAAGCTCGTCCAGTAAGTCGCGCCTGATACTGCGAGTATAACGCGTTGTCTGAAACTCTCGTTACAAGGAAATAAATTGTTTTCTTATTATGAATATAATGTCACGCATCTATTCTTGTGTATGATTGCCGTTTTGGGGACTGTTATCCCAATGTAACCAGTCAAATGGCTGTGATCTGACTGGCAGCTTAAGCCTAGTTCACACTACATGATTTTAAAACGTCGGGCTGGACTGTGCGGTTCACACTACATGACTTGCTCTCTGAGAAATCAGGAGTGTTCAAGTTGTTGAGCTGTTCACACCACACGACACAGCATGATTGATCCGCAACAGGAGGTAACGCACTACACGAGTTGACAACAACTCTGTCACCCAACGATTCTATCTTGTATACAAATCTGTCTGTCTAATGTCTATCTTGACGCGAAACAGCACGCGCCAATACACAGCAAAGAACAACACAACACGCGAATATGGACGTCAGACAGAAACTAGTGCTGCAAACTGTTTGCGCGATGATTTGCTCTGAGAAAAAACGCAAAAAAAGAAAAAATAAGAGAGTATGGGGGAAAGAGTGGATCTGCATACGCGAAGAGCAGGTCTGTGCTACAGAGAGAGTTGGAGGTGAGTACAGCATGTTTATAGCCTATCGGAGATGTAGCTGCATGTTTATGTTTAGCTGATGGCAAAAATCACGTATTTACCCGGTGACCTCAACTCATGCGTTGCTGTGATTGGCTGTTGCTCATGACATCAGTGAGATTGAGTTGTGCGACAGCTCTGGATATCTAGCATGCTAGATATTTTTCTAGGCTCGGCGACGCGTCTGCGAGGCGTCTGCGAGGGTCTTTGATGCGTTGTTGGCTCTTTCATACTAACAGATTGGCAAGCGTTCATCGCTCGCTAATCCCCCGCGATTTGCACGCGATAACACCCTGACCTGTCGGCGAGCTCAACGATTTGCAAATCGGGCTTAAATCGGGCTTAAAATCATGTAGTGTGAACTAGGCTTTACAGACGCTTGCTGGACGCTGTATCCATCTATTCACAGAGTGTTCCCTAATGGTTAAACATTTTCATTAATTATATAATTATAGTCAATAACTACAGGGTTGCCAACTCTCACGCATCTGGCGTGACACTCACGCATTCAGCCTCAATCTCACGGTCTCTTTTTTTTTTCACTCATGTGCACTAATTTCCGAATTACTATAAGCAAGTTCAGGCTACTGGTTGGACCACTGCATTTTCTCACGCAGAGAAAAATCGCGGACAAAGAGGACACTGACACCGACAGACTTGACAGAGAAGGTTACTTTTGATATGGAACAAATTCTCAGCTGTCAGATTCTGTCAATATTTCCAACGTTTTGGCGCTTTTAAATGTGACAGATCGCTGTAGCGCGTCAGTTCAAACAGCACGTGATACAGTAGCCTACAACTCCCCCCCCCCCCCCCCCCCCAAAAAAAAATAACAAATCTCACTCCGAGCAAAACTCAAAAGTTGGCAACTCTGTAACTATATTGTGAACTACATATATATATATATATATTAATAATGAATTGAACTAAATATTTAGATAAACTTGTTTGTAACATCACGTGTGTGCCGGTATCTGACTGTTTGAATCGCCTACCCACCCGACCCCACTAAACGGTGGGATCTTATGACGAAAGAAACATCCCAGTTATGCCCCCAAACTGAAAAACCAATGTAACCTACGGATCTCCGTTTTTGATCAAGAACAGGTAAAATAATATTTATTTGGAATAAAAATATGTTTAAAATTAACTTGGTTCTTGCAACATGAGGTGACATCTTACCACAATTACTGATTTTTATAGATTCATACTGTTACAGATAATCAATATCTTGACATTCATTATAATCTGAAACAATTGGAATGTAATGAAATTATTCTTAGATGCTGATTTTTTTAAACAATGATAAGTGAAATATCCGCATTGTTGTTTGTCATAGACTGAGGGAATCATTGAGAAGGTGTACTGTGTTTTGGCATTGGAAAAAACTGATTTATCTAGCCCTTCGTATGCTATGGAAGTCATGACACCTGAGGTAAATCACGTTTTGTGAAGAACACAATAATAATTCAAGAGCTAATGATAGATATTTGAAATATAGTGTGTGAATTATGCAGTTACCAATTCTACATTTAATGCACAAATTCTAATGTGTGATAAGATTTTAATGACTGTGTTTTTTCCTTGATTATAGATAACCATTCTGATTCTCAAAAAAACAGAGGGGTTACACAGATTCCAAGCGGAAATGGCCTTTGCAACTGCACACTATGTGTGTGTTGAATAATAGTTTAAGTGCGACAAGCAATGGCCTATATAGATTCTTGTTTTTTATTTGTAAATAGTTTTTTTTCCTTGTTTTTATTTGTAAATAGTTTTTTTCTTGGGTTTTATTTGTAAATAGTCTTTGTAAATTTGAAAATAGTGATACAGTCTGTGCTAAGTGATTTTACCGTTAAAGTTGCCATTCTTTTATTGAATTATTAAAAAGCTTTCTTTTATCAAATTATTTAAAAGCATCTCTGTATTTTGTCCTGGTGTCAGAAAATGGTCAAAGCAATGACAAAGATTCATGTTATTGGGATTAATTCACGTTTTTATAGGCTACTCTGCATCTACATTATTACACAACTTTTTCACAAGGATTAAAATCGTCACAACTAAGGCAGTAGGCCTATCCGCAAATTAGATTTATTTCCTTAGAATGAGAGGCAGGCAACAGTAAGAAACCAGTCATGATCGGGGCCATTTGATTCCTTTAATTGGGATAAAATTCTCTAAAACACCAATCATAGACAAGAATAAAGGTATGAAATTATATTCATAATAAGAAAACAATTTATTTCCTTGCAGCGAGTGTGTCAGGCAACGCGTTATACTCGCAGTATCAGCCGCGACTGACTGGACGAGCTTCCAGCAAGCGTCTGTGATCTGCCAGTCTGATCACGGCCATTTGACTGGTTATATTGGGATAACAGTCCCCAAAACGGCAATCATACACAAGAATAGATGCGTGACATTATATTCATAATAAGAAAACTACTCGGTTACTCACGTAACCTCAGTTCCCTGAGTTAGGGAACGAGTATTGCGTAGCTATACGCAGTGGGGAAACTCCTTTTCCTCGATTTACTGAAGCCTTTATGTAAAGCGCATTTGCAGCTGCACAGCTAGAACATGAGCGTCTGGCTCGCTCATAGGCTGCGCTGCGGCAACTGCACATCCAATGGCGCGGGCGCCTCTGACGTACGACCAATGAGAACACTCTGCGTCATACACGTCAGAGCCCGCCAAGGGGGCGTGACCTCAGTCTATAATAGCCCCCGAATTCGCCATTATAGCAGGTTTAACGACTGAAGCAACAACTTGCCATGTTACCATAGTGCGGCTGGCTACGCAATACTCGTTCCCTAACTCAGGGAACTGAGGTTACGTGAGTAACCGAGTAGTTCCCTTTCGAACGGTCACTTCGTATTGCGTAGCTATACGCAGTGGGGACGCCATGCAAAACGCCGCACTGAGTAACTGGCTGTCACTGCAACTCAGGACCCCTGAGCGTACAGAACAAGCCATAACCGCATAATTTATGTAAAAATAGACCAGACACCGTCAGGTCTCAGTAGTATACATCAGTAGAAATACCCAATATACTACACCAATGAACCCAGACTCTGTCGGGGTTATTAGTATACGAACATATACCCAGTCAAGTGGGTTTATATATAAAATCTTAACCAGCTAAAGCGGGTTGATATCTGTTATGGAATATAACCGGCCGAAGCGGGTTTTATATATGTATGGAATTTATATATGTCATATAACCGGCCAAAGCGGGTTTTATATATGTCATATAACCGGCCAAAAGCGGGTTTATATATATATAAATATAACCAGCCACAGCGGGTTTATGTATGAACTACAACCGGCCAGCAGCGGGTTTCATGTATATATGTGAATGTGATTGTGCACAGTAATATATGACAAGACCGGCCACCAACGGGTCTTAATCATACCGAAAGCACCTTCGCCTGCAGGGAAGGCACTTCCATATTATAAAAACTCATAAATGTGGAAGGCGAGGACCAGCCGGCCGCATCACAAATATCACTAATGGGAATGCCAGATGACCAAGCCCATGACGAGGCCATACCTCTGGTTGAATGGGCCTTGACGCCTATAGGGCAAACTTGACCCGCTGCGGTATAAGCCATAGAAATAGCATCCACTATCCATCTAGACAGTCTTTGCTTAGTGACTGGATCCCCCTTGGATCTACCACCAAAGCAGACAAAAAGCTGTTCTGATTGTCTAAAAGACGCAGAACGCTCCAGATAGATTCTCAGCGCTCTGACAGGGCAGAGAAGATTAACCTCTCCATCCTCTGCAGAAGGAGGGAGGGCTGATAACGTCACCACCTGTGCTCTGAACGGTGTTGAGAGCACTTTAGGAACGTAACCATGTCTGGGCTTGAGGACGACTCTGGAGTCATCTGGACCCCACTCCAAACATGCAGGGCTCACAGAGAGTGCCTGCAGATCTCCCACTCGCTTGATAGATGCCAAAGCCATAAGGAGAGCGGTCTTCAGCGAGAGGGGTTTTAGATCAACCGATTGGAGCGGTTCGAAAGGTGGACCTTTCAGAGCCCCCAGGACCGTGGAGAGGTCCCAAGATGGCACAGATGGAGGTCTGGAGGGGTTCATTCTCCTAGCACCTTTAAGGAATCTGACGACCAGGTCGTTTCTTCCTAGTGACTGGCCAGCCACCAGAACATGATGTGCTGCTATGGCTGCCACATACACTTTGAGCGTGGACGGGGAGCGACCCGCATCCAGCAGCTCCTGTAAGAATGAGAGAACTACAGATATCTCACATGACTCTGGGTCAGCCTGATTTTTCGAGCACCAGCTGGAAAAACCTGACCATTTCGAAGCGTAAAGGCGCCGAGTCGACGGGGCCCTGGCTTCAGATATAGTGCTTAAGACCTTCTCAGGAAGGTCTTTGGGTACCCGTTGAGGGGCCACACATGGAGGGCCCATAAATCGGGTCTCGGATGCCACAATGTCCCGTTCGCCTGTGTGAGGAGGTCTTTCCTCAGTGGGACAGGTCATGGGATTGTGTCCGATAACTGAACCAGTTCCGGGAACCACGGTCTGGTTTTCCAGAGAGGGGCCACCAGAAGGACTGGGCACCCGCTCTCTCTGACCCGTTTGATGACTTGTGGAATCATCGAGACGGGGGGAAAGGCATAAAGGGGACGGTTGGGCCAGACATGGGCCAGCGCGTCCCTGTCATTCGAGAAGAACAATTTGCAGTGGGTGTTGATTCTCGAGGCGAACAGGTCGACTTCGGCCTCGCCAAACACCTTCCATATCAGACTGACCGTCTGTGGGTTCAGGGACCACTCGCCGAGGGGAGTGTTGCCCCGTGAAAGCATATCCGCGCCCACATTCTGGATGCCCGGTATATGCGCTGCTCTCAGAGAGCTCAGGTTGGTTTGTGCCCATAAGAGGAGGTCTCTCGCCATCGCATGCAGGTTTCCTGACCTGATGCCCCCCTGGCGATTTATGTAGGCCACCACTGATATATTGTCTGTGCGGACTAAAACGTGGTGACCCCTGAGGTTCGACAGAAATGCTTTCAGGGCCAATCCAACTGCTTTCATCTCCAGACAGTTGATATGTAAGCTCTGCTCCGTGCTCGACCAGAGGCCGGATGCAGGCATGCCCTCGTGCAGCACTCCCCAACCCAGGTTGGACGCATCTGTAAGAACCATTTTCCTTCTGGAAATTGTTCCCATTGTCACCCCCTCGTGGTACCAGTTCTGCGCTCGCCAGGGAATCAGGGTTCTTAAACAACCGTGATTTACCATAACGCGCAAGTTGCCTGACTGCCATGCGTGAGTTGGCACACGTCGTTTCAGCCAATGCTGCAGCGGGCGCATGCGCAGTAATCCCAAGCGGAGTACTGGCGATGCTGCTGCCATGAGACCAAGCAGTTTCTGAAATTTCTTCAGTGGCGCGTGATCGCGCGCTCTGAAAGTGCCTGTAAGCGCTCGCACTGAGAGCGCGCGCTCTGGTGTGAGTCGCGCTGTCATCGCTCTCGAGTCTAAAACTGTACCCAGAAAGATCACACTCTGGCTGGGGGTTAGTTTGCTTTTTGAAACATTGATTGTGAAACCCAGGCATTTTAGATGGCTGAGAATCAAATCCCTGTGAGCTAATAGCTCGGTTCTCGACTGTGCCAGCACCAGCCAGTCGTCGAGATAATTTAACACACGCACTCCCTGATGTCTCAGAGGAGAAAGCGCTGCATCCACACACTTCGTGAATGTACGGGGTGCTAACGATAGACCGAACGGCAGAACGGTGTATTGATAAGCTTGGCCCTCGAAGGCGAATCTCAAGAATGGCCTGTGACGAGGGTTTAACTGAATGTGAAAGTAAGCGTCTTTCAGATCCATTGTGACAAACCAATCCCCCGTGCGCACTTGTGCGAGGATATGTTTGATAGTTAACATTTTGAACGGCCGTCTCATGAGAGCTTTGTTCAAATGTCTCAAATCTAGAATGGGTCTGAGACCGCCGTCTTTTTTCGGAATCAGAAAATAGCGGCTGTAAAAACCCATGTGTTTCAGCGCGGGGGGGACTAATTCTATCGCCCCTTTTGCTAATAGATTCTGTACTTCGGTGCGAAGCACGTGACCCACGTTGCTTCTCACCGAAGTCTCGAGAACCGCCTGAAATTTCGGGGGTCTGCGAGCGAATTGGAGCGAGTAACCTCGCTTTATAGTGTTTATGACCCAACTCGACACACCGGGGATAGCTTGCCAGGCTAGAACACGTGTGGCTAGGGCTTGACACACTGACTGGGGCTGGTCGCCTAATGTAGGGGGACCGGATACCCTTATCATGTGATTTGTGCATACATTGAGTATTGGACTGACTGTACAAGCATTCGCGTGTGGGGAAGTCAGTGTTACAACAGGGGAGGGGCCGCCTAGTGAAGGGGGACATGATACCCTTATATTGTGATTTGTGCACACATTGAGTATTGGACTGACTGTACAAGCATTTGCGTGTAGGGAAGGCAGTATTATAACGGGGGAGGGGCCGCCTGATGAAGGGGGACCGTGAACCCACGTGTTGTGTTTGTGAAACATACTCTTTTTGTGCTTTATATGGGTCGCCGTGAAAACGGCGTTTGTTTGCAAGAACGCGCTTACTGTTGTGGGCCTGTTTGCAGTAATAAAATCCCCAGCCACCTGAACTGAACAAGGGGCTGTGGGAAGTTTTGTTGACTTCTTCGAGGGTGGTCCGGCGAGTGCGGGACCCGTGCCCTCTCTCTTTCCCCTGCATGCTAGGACGACTTTGGCGGCGCTGTGTGAGGCGCGGCGCTTGGTCTGGGGCCTTGGCGTCGGGGAAGCGGGAAGCGCTTGGTTGCTCTCGGCTGGCGCTGGGCATCAGCCGCAGGGCGGGGCTGAGAGGCCTGCTTCGTGGGCTTTGTTGGCCGAGGCGTCGGCGGGGCTAGCTTGTGAGCACTTGACGCCGAGCTAGAGCGCTTAGGCAGGAAGTGACGCATGGCCTGGGACGCTTTCTGTGCCTCGGTGTATCTTTCTGAGAACCCCTTCACTGCCGGGCCGAAGAGGCCGGTGCTGGATACTGGGGCGTCGAGGAATTTTGTTCTCTCCGCGTCCTTAATGTCAGTGAGGGTAAGCCAGAGGTGGCGCTCGAGCACGACCAAACTCGCCATATTCCTCCCGATAGCCTGCGCTGTGGCCTTAGTAGCTCTCAGGGCCAGGTCTGTGGCGCTCCGAAGGTCCCGAAAAGCCTCAGGGTCCGGGCCAGCCTCGTCCATAGACCGGAGGAGTTTGGCCTGGTAAACCTGCAGCACGGCCATCGTGTGCAGGGCCGATGCAGCCTGACCGGAGGCGGAATACGCGCGTCCGGCGAGGGCTGAAGTGCTACGGCACGGCTTGTTGGGATGCACAGCTCTAGTTCGCCAGCTAGCAGCTGTGTTCGGGCAGAGATGAGCGGCCAACGCCTCTTCGAGGGGCGGCAACGACTCATAGCCTTTTTCCGCTGCTCCGTCCACGGAGGAGAGCGTCGCGAAAACTGCGGGGCCTCGTGTAGAATAAGGAGTGCGCCAGGCCTTGGTAAGCTCCTCGTGTACCTCAGGAAAAAATGGCGCTGGCTTGTGACGAGGGGCCTGTTGGTGCCCTGGCAGAAACCAGCCATCCAGCCGACTTCGAGGGGGTTCAGCGGGCGCGGCCCACTCGAGCTCGAGGTCCGCTACGGCCTGCGTCAGGATCCGAAGCATTTCCGCGTCGGAGTTAGTCCTGGTAGCTGAGGCGTTGGGCGTCGGCTGGGAAGCCATGACGGGGTCGAAAGAGCCCGGCCATTCTTCCTCAGACGCAGCGATAGACAGGCTGTCGTCGTGCTCGCTAGGCCCGCCGAAGGAGACAAGGCCCGCCACGTGGGGGGGGCGCTGATCTCCCTCGAACAGGACCGGAGATGAACGGGTTGGAGAGAGTGAGGCACGCGGGGACGAGGCCGGCGTGCGTTCACTAACATCCATGTTCTCCGGCTGCCGTTGGCTGCGGCGCTTCTTCTTCCTTGGCTGAAGTAGGGCCGGAAAAGGAAGCGCGGGAGAGGCGGCGTCGCCGTCACGGGAGAGGGCTAGCCGAGTTCGCAGCACGGAGATAGGCATGCTCTCGCAGGCCGCACATCCGCCGGCAGACAGTGGATTCTCCGCGTGGTGAAGTCCCAGGCATGGAATGCAGTTAGCATGTTCGTCCGCCTCGTGCAGCTTGCATCCGCACGTGGCGCAGGTCTTAACATGAGGCATTTGAACAACGCTCGTACAAATAATACACAATATACAATGAGCAATGAAAAGGATATCGCCGGATAGCCACAGGAGAGACGGCGTCAGGAGAAACACGGTGAAATGTGTCGTCTGCTGAACTGTAGCTGGCTCAGGCTGAAGGCTTGTTCGACGGCGAAGGCTCAAAAAATGGTCAGAGACGTGAAGTTTGTCGCTGAAGGAGTAAAATCTGCTATAATGGCAAATTCGGGGGCTATTATAGACTGAGGTCACGCCCCCTTGGCGGGCTCTGACGTGTATGACGCAGAGTGTTCTCATTGGTCGTACGTCAGAGGCGCCCGCGCCATTGGATGTGCAGTTGCCGCAGCGCAGCCTATGAGCGAGCCAGACGCTCATGTTCTAGCTGTGCAGCTGCAAATGCGCTTTACATAAAGGCTTCAGTAAATCGAGGAAAAGGAGTTTCCCCACTGCGTATAGCTACGCAATACTCGTTCCCTAACTCAGGGAACAATTTATTTCCTTGTAGCGAGAGTGTCAGGCAACGCGTTATACTCGCAGTATCAGCCGCGACTGACTGGACGAGCTTCCAGCAAGCGTCTGTAATCTGCCAGTCTGATCACGGCCATTTGACTGGTTATATTGGGATAACAGTCCCCAAAACAGCAATTATACACAAGAATAGATGTGCATTATATTCATAATAAGAAAACAATTTATTTCCTTGTAGCGAGAGTGTCAGGCATCGCGTTATACTCGCAGTATCAGCCTGGACGAGCTTCCAGCAAGCGTCTGTAATCTGCCAGTCTGATCACGGCCATTTGACTGGTTATATATGGATAACTTTCCCCAAAACATCAATCATACTAAAGAACATAATCATATCAACAGATGAATAATAAATGAGCTAGAAAGGAAAACACAAAAACTGTCAAAAGTCAATGGTTTCTGAAACTTGCCAAAGGCAGACTGTCAGACAACTAGCCAGCCACTGACAGGTCACATGACCTGCCATGCTCAGACTGGCAGCTGCCAGCCAGCCACTGACAGGTCACGTGACATGCCAGTGGCGGCTCCTGCCAGCCAGCTGAAGATTGAACCCCCACTCGAGTCTCAGCATCAGAAGTGCGCGGCCTCAGCATCAGAAGAGTGCGGCCGCGCACGCGTGCAGCATAGAGGGAACATTGCCCATGACCTAGGTCCAGGTCTTTCAGCAGATCGGCCTGGTAAGCCTGCAACAAAGCCACTGTGTGCACAGCAGCCCCGGCCTGACCCGCTGCCGCGTACGCTCTGCCATTCAAACATGACGTCTCAGACAAAATAACAAACCTCTCTTCTGGGTATGGTTTTGTCACCTTTATACACCGCTGTGATGCAGAAAAGGCTCTAGAGCATAATGCTGTGAAAACAGTTCTAATCAGCCCAGTAACCTGGATGGGCTTCTGTGTTTTGGCACTAGGACAAGAAAAAGATTTGAGCTGCATCCCATTTATCCTTTCTGAATAGTATTCGACATTAGGATTAGCGTGTCTCAAATCGTACTATGCTGAAATTAGTATTTCAAAGGTACCCAGATGGTGTACATTGCCAACAACCCGTTGTGTCTAACGAGGATTAGATTAGAACTACAAACACGAAAAAGTGCAAGACCAATGGTAAGTACAAATTTAGATAAAACGGTTTGAGTTTAAGAATCTTGTTATTTTTATATAATTAATTAAGAGAAAGTACACCGCCATCTTACTCCGATGAAAGTGACTTGAACGCACCTGCCGTCATAAACACGACCTCCCACCTCGTAAGTACGAACTTCCCTGGAGGACTTGAACGCACCATGAGTGTGCCCTCCGGGCAGGCTCTGGGTCGGGCGAAGTCCACACTAGTGATCCAGGAGCACCACCTATGGCTCAATCTGACAGGGATGCGAGATGCAGAGAAAGAGGGCCTGGAGAGGCACCTTTCTGCCTCTACTCTAAAGCTGTACGTAGCTGCGATAGCAGCGAACCACAACACCATAGATGGCAGATCGGTAGAAAAGCACAACCTGGTCATTAGGTTCCTAGGAGATGCACAGAGGTAATACGCCTTCAAAACCGCACCTCATCCCCTCTTGGGATCTCTCAGTGGTCTTACAGGCCCTTCAGAGAGATCTATTTGAGGCTTTACAGTCAGTAGAGCATCAGGTTCTCTATGAAGAGGCCCTCCTGACTGTGCTCACCTCTTGTCAAGAGGGTGGGGGACCTTCAAGCCCTCTCTGTTAACGAAAAATAGAGTTTGGCCCGGCAGACTCTCAAGTGGTACACGGCCAGCTATGTGCCTAAGGTTCCCACTACCCCTTTTAGCGATCAAGTGGTACCCTTGCAAGCTATCTCCCTGAAGAAAGAGACCCAGCCCCATGTCTGAGTGCGTGCTTTGCGCATTTACCTGGATCGCACACAGATCTTTAGAAGATCAGAACAGCTTTTTGTCTGCTTTGGAGGTCAGCAGAAGGGGAAGGCTGTCTCCAAACAAACAATGGACCACTGGATTGTGGATGCCATTCTCCTGGGCTACCAGGCTCAGGTTTACCGTGCCTCTCGGGAGTAGTGCTTGTATGTCAAAAAGCACCGTCCTTCGGAATAGACGTTAAACCGAGGTCCTGACTGTCTGTGTTCATTAAAAATCCCAGGACGTCCTTCGAAAAAAGAGTAGGGGTTAGATTTGCAGTAGATTAATACTTAAAACTATTTTGACAAATTATCATAGCGATGATAGATGACAGTAAATGAAATGTGCAGAGATAATAATCTTTGTATGTGACAGTGTTAATGTTAATGTTTGTTAAACTAAAATATTTTCTGGGTAAATAATAATTATCTTTACCCTGGATAATTATTTATTCATTATATAATTATTTTCCTTGACTGGAAAACCGTACTGCAAGATTCCAAGTTTTCCAGAAATCGTGGGAACCCTGTAATTGTCTGTGAATATTATTTGAACATCATAATAATGAAAGAACTATTTTTTTTAAATCTGAATGTTCTGTATGAAGTCAATCAAGCCATTAAACAATACAGGTTTGGAATGAAATTAGTTTTTCATTCATGGCTAAACTATCCCTTCCTTTAGGTCTTGATTATCTTCAAGAGACATGTCACATATTGAATTAAACTGGAAATAGAGCAGAGAATATTGAACATGAACATTTTTAACATTTTCATCCAGCATTGAGAAAATTAAGTCAACACAAGTTTAGTTAAAAAAAAACATTTTAAAGAGGTGTCTTAGTTTGTTCCATCAGTGCAGGCCATACACATGATTTAAGGCAGTAAAACCATATGTAATGCATAACAAAACAAACAAATCAAAATCATTTTATATGAGATGCAGCATACAATATAATGCTATGGTTTGTTTTTGATTAGAAAATGTCTAACCCTAGGTTTGCTTTTCATGAAGAAGCTTGGAAACCACAAGTAAATTCCTCATGAGTGGTTAAAAGTAACATAAGCTAAACTAATTTAAGCATAGTTTTGATTGTCAAATGCTTATGAGAGCAAGCTCTGAGACATTCACTGCCTAGTCATCCACAGTCAAGTCTGGGCTATAGTTCATAAGGTCAGAGGTCACAAGAAGGTCCCGGGAGCGTCCTCTCAAGTTCATAACCTCATCCAGCAACCTCCGCGTCAAGTCTCTGCTCTCAGGCTCCTCTAGTAGAGGCCAGTCCAGCAGCTGAGCACTGGAGGGGAGAGCAGGCAGACCAGGCTCATAATCCTCTAGTGGATTGGGATAGAGAAGCAGACGAAGAGAAGGGATTCCTGCTGCTGTACGGGCCAGGGAAAGAAGTCCCATCCTAGATAGCGGGTTTAAGGCCAGTCTTAAGCTACGTAAAGCCCGACAGCAGGACAGGGAGGGGAGAAGAGCTCCCAGTAGAGTGTCTGAGAGGCCACAACCACAAAGTGAAAGCTGAGACATGGAGCTTTCAGCTTGACCTAGGAGACGGCGCAGAGAGGGCAGGGACGATTCATCAAGCTTGTTCTCACTCAGGTCAAGTTCTCTTAGGAAAGAAGCATGCTGACTGCAGGAGAGGTAGGCCAGATCAGTGGAGGTCAGGCACAGGTATGGCAGCTCCAGTACCTCCAGGGGCTGGGAAAGAGAGCTACAAACAAGAAAATGAAAACATGTGCCAAGTTCATCAAAATCTTGTTTTTATGTGGTTTTGAATACCATTTTGAAATAGGGGTTTCAAATTAATTATTGATTCTAAAAATATAATGCAAAAAGTAATAAGATCCTTTGACCCTGAATACATGTGAAACGGTTTCATATATATAATGTATGTATGTATGTATATACTACATACATATATATATGAATGCATGTATATATATATATATATATATATTTTGTGTGTGTTTTTTTTCATTATGATATTTTGATATATGACAATTGCATCCCCTTGACATTGGCTTTATAAAAAAAAGTTGATTCAGGAATTAAAAACATGCTCATCATAGAAGAGGTGTATTCATCATAGTTGTATGAATTACATTTTTAAATGTTTTTTTTAAGGGCATCAGTGCCATTGACCCTCTAACTACAATTATTAAAGAGTGTGTGTGTAGTAGGAGTGTATGAGTAGGTATGACAAATACAGCTGTGTAAACCCACATGTGTATGTACCTGAGCAGCAAGCGCAAGTGTCCTGGAAGTCGTAGTGCAGTCAGGCATAATCTCTGCAGTCTCTTCAGTGAACCCAGTCCTTTAGACATGTCCTGTAGTGCCCCCTGCTGGCCAGGTTGTGTGCGTTGCAAGTCCAAGTTACAGTAATGTAGTCTGAGAGAGTGAAGCTGAGGGAAGGGAGCTAACAATGGAAGTAGCATAGCCAGGCCCGACACCCCGAGGCTGGAGTAGCGGAGGTCCACCCCGAGGAGATCCTGCTGAGGCAACAGACCCAATAAGGATGCTATAGAGGACGCTGAGAGTTCCTCCACTCGAAGGTAGCGGCAGTGGAGTTGCAATTGTCCCAGTTGACTAAGGGCATCACGGACGCGCTCCCAGGAACGGGAATTGATAAATAAGTCAGCCCTGACATGGAGCAGAGGTACCTCATCCCATTCTTGGTCACTTAAACTACCGTTATTACTGCTAGTGTTCGATTTCACCTCAGATGAAATCTTTCTCCTCTGGATCTCCATCCTCCTTCTGACACCCTTCACGGAGTCAACTTCTGGTAACGTTTGTTCGTTAGTTCTGCACTCCATTTTCCCTACTACTTCCACTTGGTGTCCTCCCTGACTCCCTTCACCACTATTCCCGCACCCTACAGTGCCCCGGTCTCGTTTGATAGAACTCCGGTCGCGCTCTGCTTCCAGCCCCCTTTTTCGCTCTCGTTCACCATCTCTTCTGTGAGCCCTGGAGGCAGCAGCTCGAGCTTGTAGCACCATTGAGCAGAGGGCAACAGTGAGGGACCATCCGCCCATTGAGTCTTCAACTCTCCCATCCTCACACTGAAGTCCACTGAGATCCAGCACCTGCAGGCAACACCTGGTTAAGAGAGGCAGGTAGAGAACTAGTAAATAATGTTTAAAAAAAGAGAAAATATATGAAACGCTTGATATAACCAACACAGAAAGAGAGACACAAAGAAACAAAATGAAAGTGAAATCTATTTGAGAATGCATATGTATATTTATACAATACACCCACACACGTATACATATATTTTCAAATTAAATTGTAATGGCTAAAGGGTGACATTCCTTTTTCTTTTTACTCTTAACAATATTCACAATATTACAACTATATTCATGTAACGATATTCATATATTACTGTAATGGTAAAGCTGGATTTTCAGCATAATTACTCCAGTCTTTAGTATGACATTATCCTTCAGAAATCATTGCTGAAAAATGTTTTATTATTCAGTCTTGAAAACAGTTCTTTGATTAATAGAAAGTTCAAAATAAAAATATTTATTTGAAATAGAAAAAGATTTCCATTTCAAATGAATGCTGTTATTTTTAACTTTCTATTCATCAAAGAATCTTGAAAAAAATGTATCACAGTTTCCTCATTTTCTTCAAGATTATTTGATAAGTAGAAAGTTCAAAATAACAGCAATTTGAAATATAAATATTTTAGGATATTATACATGCCTTTACTGTCCCTGTTTCCTAAATAAAAAGTAATCATTTTTATCAACAAAAAAAAAAACGGTATGTTGTTGCCGATGTAATGTGTCTGTGTGTATTTAATACATAGTTTTTTTAAAAAAAACAGACAATAAAAGTCATCATCCAATCAATAACCCATATTTATTTGTCATCCTCATGTACTTTATTAACATGTTTACTACCAGTGTGGTAACGGGGGCATCAGTGACATTTCTACCTATATTTATCCATGCTGTCAAGTCAGAGACATGTCACATGAGACATGCTGTGAACATGAAATTAAGTTCTATATATAGCATGGCACTGTACTTACCTCGTCTCTTGTATTGCACATTTTGTCATTCAAATGAAAAAGGGTAATTTAGTGATAACATCCATACCTCTTGTCCGTCAGTCCCCTGACCACAGCCAGCAGCAGAGCCTGGACGCAGAGGCGGTCCGGAGGGCACTTGCCCGCCCTTCTGCTGCCTCCCACATTCAGTGTCCGTTCAGGCCACCGCTGGACGAGCTCGCCGACGGCTAGAGGACGGCGGTGAGAGAAGGCGGCGTCCAGCAGCGCTCGGTAGAGCTCCCTCGGCACACAACTTAACCAATGCGGAGAAGAGCTGTGGTCGCTCACTACCTCCCGGGCGCACAGGTTCACCAACGACAGAACCATCTGCGGACGGCATCCGAGACATTACTTGACACACAAATCACATGGCAGATTGCAGCATGTTGATTCTAAATATAAATCATAAAGAATGATCAAATTATACCTTTATCTTTTAAGAACGTCTCCAAAGCAGCTATAAAATGATCTCCCCCATCACATGTAATCCTGTATAACTACGTTACATTCAAATAGACTTGATTAACAGGTATCTGAATCTCGCGAGCGTTTTAAATGTCTAATAAACCTAAATATAGGATTAAATATGCTCAACCATACACGAGTTGTAGATGATTATGCCGGCTTTATATAAGTGGAACATCAACAATGGCAAGTAAAATACAAAACTGTGAGATCTGTATGAATATTACAAATTGTTGTAATCTCTGGATTGTTTTTGCATGTCGCCCCGACTCCCCGTCCGATGTTTACGACTGAACATAGTCGCCCTTTGATGACGCGCAAAAAAAAAAAAACATTTATTTTGCGACTACCCTACCCCTGGCACACTGCAACAATTATTTTCTAGAACGAAAAAACGACCCAAGGGCAACGAAAATGATCACACAGTTAACACAGCCCAAAATAAAATATGACTAGTTACAATTCATTATAAATATTTAGATATTTTACATGATTTAACTTGATGTATAAATCAACTAGCCTGTTCGACTCCGTGTTAAATCCCGTTTGAATGGGTTTGGTTTTGTCAAAGAATCCTGTTACCCCGAGTTTGTTCAACTACCATCATGGTTCAGGCCCATGTTCTGCACCTGGGTGTTAGTTGACGTTTGGGGCCATTTCAAAAAGACACCTAGTTTGTTTGTTGGGTGGGTAATGTGTCTGGTTGTTTATTTATGGAATAGAACAAATAATCATGTCTGATTTGTCTCAGTCACTATGCACAATACCTTATTACCCTTTGATTTCAGTTTTCAAATTTTGAAATAACTAATATTTTTCTTAGAAGCCTCTTTATATTCAAATCAGGCATTTCTTAAATGGCAATATCAATTCAGAAATGCTCAAAGCAGAAGATTTCAAGTATCAAACAGAAAACTATAGTTTTATTGTCACAGATGCTCAATCATCCTTAATCTAAATCCTAAATGGCTACAAGAGACAGATTCCATTCACATTTTTCTTTCCGTGTCAACACTTTAGATTTCACATTGTTATGAGAAATGATTATGAACAGGTTCAAATATATCAGCCTTCAACAATATTTAGTTCATATTACCTTTCAACTATGCAAAAGTAGAGAGTTGGTAAATTCATGTCAAAGCCAACGTTATGGAAAGTCAAAAACAAAGGGGAGCAACAAAATGTGAAACCTGCAGACATTTAATAATAAAAAAGATCAGTGCAGTGTATACTAAAAGAGAGGAATTTCAGATAATTAAAGGTTGTATCAGTGATTTCTGGCCCAAAAATAAAGGTCTAATCTTTCCTAACGATCCGCTAGCTGCCCGCCCCATAAGCATGCCGTCCAAAAACCGCGTCTCTGTAGGCAGCGTAGGCTCTGAGATCTGCACACAAAAACAAATGGGTACAACCACCACTCAAAACCAAAATAAACAGTGTTCCAACCAATCACTGACAGGGGCGGGTGTTGCTCCGATTTCGCGTCCAGCCGTGCACGAGCGCAAAACCTCACAACACCCGCCCCTGTCAGTGATTGGTTGGAACACTTTATTTTGGTTTTGAGTGGTGGTTGTACCCATTTGTTTTTGTGTGCAGATCTCAGAGCCTACGCTGCCTACAGAGACGCGGTTTTTGGACGGCATGCTTATGGGGCGGGCAGCTAGCGGATCGTTAGGAAAGATTAGACATTTATTTTTGGGCCTGAAATCACTGATACAACCTTTAAGCTTACAAAAAAAAACTTTATAGTTCAACCATATATAAAGATATCAGGCAAATAAAGGTCTAAAATGTCTACAGTTCATTTGCTAGAGCATGGTGCCAATAATGCCAGGGTCATTGGATTAATGGAGTACCTGTTAATTGCTACAGATTAAAATATCTGCCAAAAACACAAAGCTTTCATATAGGCAGACAACAGATTAAATTAAATGACAGAATTCACATACACAAAGCTTCAAACCTTACATTTAACCACCCCCCTCCCGACCAGCAAATTATGAAAACCGTAGGAGAGCCAATAAAACGGAAGGGGCAAAAATGGTGCTTGTGCAGTCTTTGTAGTCCAGAGTGTGCTCAAAAAAAAAAAAAAGTCACATCCCATTTCCGCTGTCAGAATGCTGGTGTTTGAATATGACTCTCTTTAATTCCTGGGAGAACTGGTTTTATTTTCTCAGCCTCACCAAAGCCTAAATGAGTCCAAGTCAAACCTTGTCCAAGCAGCTCTCCAGGAATTCTTCAGCCACAGTCTTTGATCTTTAGGGGCAAATGGGAGGGAGGTGTAAATACCTTATTTTTCCCCTCCTCAGTCCACAGTGAACAAATAAAAATTAAGCACACACACATTTAAGAAAATCCCCAGAAAATAAAGTTGTTTTTTTTTCCTTGAAAAAGCAAGAAGTGGGTGCAAACATATCAGCGAGGCCCTTTGGCTGAAGCTAAGGTTGTCATCCCTGAGAAAGCTTTAGACGCACAGAGCTCTGGGGACCCTGCAATACAGAGCAAAAGAAACCACTTTAAAAGACTATGGCAAACAATTCTTTGCTGAAATACAAGGAATACCTCGAAGCATATATTGAAACATACTAACTTGCTTACTTGTAATGGGTCCTGCAAACAATCTCTTTATATTGTTTATAAAGATTGCTTCATGAAAATGAGCTCACCTGTCTTCCATGAAGCTATCCACTTCCTCTTCATCATCATCCAGCTCCATGTCCAACTCATTGTCAAGGCCACTGCAGCCATAGCTACTGAGGACACTGAACAGAAGTAGATGATGTTAAAAAAGATAATAAAATGAATAAAGCGTGTACGGTACAGTGAGTTATTACTGACCTGACTGAGCGGCAGGTGAAGAATACAATGCGTTTAAGTTTCTTGTTGTAGAAGAGGTAGTTGAAGGACCACAGGCTGCCTTCCTCACCGAAGGGGTCAGAGTCGAGGTCTGGGTTGTAGCTACAAACAAAATAGCAATGACTTCTTAAAATAGATGTACAGAAAGCATTTAAAGGTTTGAAAATGTTTGTTGGACAACTGAGGGCAGGCGATAAATTAATTCTTCATACACACCTATAGATGTCACAGCTCTGCAGGTTTATCTCCTGGTCAATGGCATTCCACAGTTCTGGGCCTAAAGTGTTAAACTGCTCCCCTACAGCAGAATAAAGGCTGCTGTTAACAGAGTCAGCCACCTGGAGGACACAAACAAGAGTCTTAAGAACCACAAACATGCAAGCAGATATTTCAAACAAATTGATAAATTAACAGGTTAAAATGAATCCAGTTTTATTACAAGAAACCACATTTCTTTCGGTTTATGGGACCTTTTCAATAATTTCAATTCCATTTTAAAAGTGCATTCAAATCACCTTTGTACCTGATATATAATATCATCATAAAAAGTGCAATGATACAGCACTTTTTTTCTTTACCCAAGCAGATATGTTGTCATGATACAATGGAAGCTAGTCATACTAACCCAGTTAGCGCTGGGCTCTCGGCTGAACTCATGGGAGCGGGCAGCACTGAAGTCATAATCAGGCCGGAACGACTCGTTCAGGGTGGTGATAAGGTAGAACAAAGTCTTCCTGCAACACTTATCACTTAATGGGTTCTCTCCATCCTCCCCACTCTTCCCCAATCTAAAAGAAAGTGCACAAGAGAGACTGTGTAGTGCAACTGCAGTAGCTGAGGTAAAGCTTATGGTTGTGCGTTAAGGCTTACAGGTTAGGGCTCGGAGCGCTGCTGGACTGAGGGGGTGACAGAGCTTCTAGTATGTGTGGCTCCCCCTCCTGACAGAACTGCTTAAACATGTGCTTGTCATCACCAGCCATCTTACACGAGTAACTCTCGATCCTACAGGTAGCAAAAGAGAAAGGGAAAAAGAAAATGATTTGATTGTTCGTTCATCTGTACGATCATTACACAACAATATTGCCATATATAATATATTGCTTGGGTTTTATAGAAGATATGATAAACATTGTTGTGTTGAAGACATCTGCCTTGCTTGCTGGGCCTTTTCAAACCTATACTTTTAGGCCTAAAATATTGCAAGTGTAAAGCTAAGTGGGGAGGGCATGGGAATATCGTATGCATTTATCTTTCTGGCTTATGCAAGAGAGAGTCCCAGTAACACTCCACAGACAGGCTTATTTATAGGTGAAGGGCAAAGGCTATAGCAGGACACAGTGTCATATGATTCAGGGCACTGTAGCCAGCTTACTGCAAGCAGTGTTAAAGCTCCACAAATCAGTGTGAAAAAAAAAAGCAAACAGTGCTGTACGTGAGTGTACTTGGGTGCTGCGTGTAAAGATCCGTTTGAGGGAAGACACGCCACACCGAACTAGACAGTTTGAAATTAGGTCTGTAACAAGATACTGACGTTGACTGTTCGCAAAATAATGATGGTACCAAGGCAAATGCATGGGTTATGTGTGCTTGACAATGCCATCGTGAGCACTATTAAGAGATATATAGTGACATCTGTGCTCTGGGATGCCACATTTGATCTCTCTGTAGTGCACTCTGCGCTAATCCAGTAACATGATTAAATGCCAAAGAGGCTGGCAGCTCATGTGTGTTAGAGGATACTACAATCTGCGTCACAGCAACAACAATCACGTCTCAGGGTATATTATCACCTTAGTAACGGACCCCCTTGTCCTCACATAACACCTTGACAAAGTGAATGAAAATACATTTCCAGTTTTAAACCCAACACCAAATAGCTAACCAAGAAACGTGTTCCAATATTGAAAACCCAAATAAAATTGGTTCAATATCCCTTACATTGTGACTGCGATGATTTGAAGTTGTTAAGTTTAAAACTACTGGTATATTAAGAGACACACAGTGGCTAAAGTTATGCACTTTTTTGACGTGGTAGGTAATATTGCGCTAATAGTTCTG
Source organism: Siphateles boraxobius (assembly GCF_051911475.1). Lineage (NCBI taxonomy): Eukaryota > Metazoa > Chordata > Actinopteri > Cypriniformes > Leuciscidae > Siphateles > Siphateles boraxobius. The sequence goes on along the minus strand of NW_027508734.1, from coordinate 29,629,429 downwards.
CAACACTCTTTCTTCTGAGTGCGTCTATCAGATGCAGGTTCCTGCACCGAGACCAAACATGCTAATGTTTTCGGAGTAAAAGCTAAAACACTGATGCACATGACGCTTTATTTGACACTACAATAACCACAGGAAGAACGAAAGCATGCGTTTTTGTTGATGTGTGACAGGATGTTCAGCAGAACAATTTAACTTAAAGGCACACTATGCAGGAATTCTGTTTATCAAACAGCGACCCCTAGAGTCGCTGTGGAATACTTGCACTGTCGTAAATGCCCCCCACCCCACCCCACCCCACCGGTACCTGTTCGGTAGGAAATAGAAGCGTCGGGCATGCAACAGGCACAGATAGACTCGGAAGATATTGACCAGGTAATGTTTCACAATTTCATACAAATATTAGGCTACTGCATAGTCTACTGAACTACTGATGATGGTAAATGGATAAAAATAACTATATGTCAAGTGTTAGACTACTTTATAATAATAAAGTAGCCTACCGCGTTTGCTGGCTTATAACGTTTTTACATGATTGCTGCTAAATCACAAGTAAATAGCCTATAGTCTAGGACTACTGTATAATTTCATTTGTGTTTTTTGATTGTAATGTAAACATTACAAAATGCCAGATGACATCAATAAAGTTAAATGTACGTCGCATTATTTCATAACATTCGCCGTTGTGGTGTCATTAGACATGATTATTGCAATTTATCATAATAGTTTGCAAATTGTGCTTGTTTACACTTTTTACAACCTTCTAGGCTTAACTTTATTTGTGTCCTGATAACTTTGTGAGATATTGACAACTGTTCTCATGATAATCTCATGATAAATTATTGGATTGGTCTAATTATCAATAATGGATGAATGAACAGCATCGTAAAAAATGACATACTACAAGCAAGCGCAGCAACATACAATATAGAACGCAAACAAGTTTACAAATTGGATATTTACTTACTAGTCCATCAACAAGATCGCCAGGTCAGCATTGCTGTTGCATCCAGTGCTGCTTTTTAGCTCGCGCCAACGAGTAAATGCCCGACCGAGTGGGACTCTTGTGCGGTTCTTCACGCGGTCAGATTCTCTTTTCCTTTTCAAACTTTCTTCCGACCGCTTTTTCTTTGCTCGTACCATCGTCTGAAATGTGCGCAAGTGTCTGCGTGCTTCATATGTTGTTGTTGTGTGTGACGTAGTTGCCGTAAAGCAAGTCGTGATTCTCACGAGATTTGTCGGGGGCGCTCCTCTCAAACTTACATAGCCGGTTTTTCCAGCGACGACCCCCCCAAGCTTTACTACCAGGATGATTCGTCCTACTATGAGTTTATTTACCACCGAAATTACTTTGAAGCCGTTATATTAAGGTGCAATTGTTACATAGTGTGCCTTTAAACACATTAAATTAAATCTAAATCACATTACACAAAATCTAAATCCATTTCTTTTTGACCAAAGAATTTCCAGGACTTTTCCAGTTGTTTATGATTATTACTGTATAAGGATTCTTCGTATTTTTTACAGCGATTGCACTCCGTTTTTAAAAGGGAAAGTTCACAAAAACAAACCTGTCTTCATTTACTTATGTTGTTCCAAACTTGTATGATTTTCGTTCATCTTCGAAAAACAAATGTAGATATATTAAAATGAAACCTGAGAGATTTGACCCTTCATTGAAAGTCCCTTCTCCCTCAAAATGACTCAGTTCATTATGAGATCGTAAATGTAATCCAAAAGAATTGAGCAGATTAATCTGCTGTATCAAGTCTTCTGAAGAGACATGATTGCTTCATATGCACAGATTTAATTGTATATAAATGTTGACCAACATATGCCACACAGAGAACATTGATTACAATCTCTTGGTAACTTTAAGAGTCAAAGTTTTGGTTGAATGGACTTTCAATTGACGGACAGAACTCTTAGGTTTCATTAAAAATATCCTCATTCGTGTTTCAAACAAGAACAAACTTTTTATGAATTTGGAATGACGTGAGGGGGAGTAAAAACTATTTTCCTTTTTTTTCTCTCTCCCTCTGACTTTGCAAAGTCTGCAACACACTGCCCTTATATTTCTTTGTTTTATAAATCACAATTCTTGGACTTAATAAGTTTAAAGAAAAAAATAAATGCTCAAGTTTATTCCCCAAGTTCATACCTGCCAAGGATGTGAGCGTCTCCATCTTCAACACACAGCTGGGAGCTCAATGCCTCAAAAAGGGAATTCTCTAAAAGCTTCATAGCTGGAAAACAAAAAACACACACTCAACAGAAATCAAGTATATGTATTTCATTGTTTAGGAAAAATCGGTTACAATACAAATAATTTATTAAAGGAACCAGTGGTATCACGTTCAAATAAAACTGTCATGGAGATGCTCAAGAGGAAACACTCCGGCTGCGTCTAGTGTTGCTTATTTACTGCTACAAAGTTCACTGACTCCCGTTTAGTGCGTTATGTAAAAAATATTGGCACATTCTACATGAACACAATAAAAAAAAATAACATACATAAAATTGCATCATTACAACAAAAACAACGGATTACTTGTTGACTTCACATCTGAAAACTGTAAGAACAGTAGGCTACATCTTAACGTTAACTGTCGTCCCCTCCCCCCAACAACCCACTTCCTACTTTATAAATCGACCTGGGCGTATTGGGTTAAAAACACACACACACACAAAAGACTAAAGTGGGGGGCATTTTACTGACAAAATAATAGTTAACAGGAAAATATTGGATTATGAAAGAGCAAATTGGTTTAGGTGATAAATACATTCTTTATTTACATTAAACAACATCTACGTTACAGACCTACGTTTGACGAACTACTAACTTAGGTTGTTAATATTGACGACATAACGTTATAAATCACAGAGTATGTTTTGTTATGCTTACCCTTTCTGTTGCACTGTCACTTTCCGATTTAAAAATCGGGGCGAAAATAGCAGTGGGATCGGTTCACAGAAAGATCTGTTGAGTTGTTGCCCAACTCAAAACACAACACAAGATAAAATGCTCTGGCGCCTACGCACGGTGCGGGGCAGCAATAAAATGGATTGTACAGTGCGAATTTAGTATATTTGAAAATGACTCGGTCGAGACTGACATATTCTGCAGGCGTTTTCTCTTATCGCAAAGCTTCGTATTTCCACTAAACGCAACATAAAATTCAGCGATTGTGTCGAGCTCCAATACAGCAACGGCAGCAGCATCCCCTTATTTGACCTAGAACAAATGTATCTTCTGAAAACGAGATAAGCGTCGCTTTAAATTACGCGACGTGATCAAACGATGGTTAAATTACCACTCGTGACCTATCATTAACGATTAAGCGTTCTGATTCTTGTGTTATGTCCGTAAATATCTCGAAACCATCTAACGACAGCCTCTATATCGGAAAACAGTGTACAAGCCACGCCTCTTAGTAGTCATTTCCGTTGATAATGACCACACCCACTAAAGTGTTTAGTAAAATAACATATGGACACTTCTATTGGCTGTTTAATCTGTCAATTAAATGTACTAGTCAATTCAGGTGAAATAGTCACATAATTTAAATCCAAAGAGCGACTAGCTTTTTTTCTGAATTCTTTGTAAAGTGTTTATTTTATGTCGCGCGAAAAAGGTTAAATGTAAAAAAAAATAAAGACAGATTATTTAGGCACTGTGCCTAAATATTTCGAGAAGGTGTTTAACAGTTACAGAAGATTTCTTACTATTATTTATTTTAACGTGTTTTTAAAATAATTTTCTCATAATTAATCAAAATGAATAAACAATACATTCCAAAATGTAAATGCAAAGATTTGTAACTAAGTTAAATCAATTAATGTTACTGTTTCGTAGCCTGATTACGTAATTCACAGACCTACAAATAGATTAATGGAACAAACAGGCAGTAGACATGGCTGGTTAAAAATTTACCATGGTTTTACTACAGTAATCATGATTTGTAGTTTTTGTGTTGTGATCATGAAAGCATAACAGACCTGAAACAGTATTTTTGTGCAACCATGTTACTCTGTAATCACTACAGTTGCATTAGTTACGTTTCATGAGATTTTTTTTTTAGCTTGACATGGAAAATTGGGATATCCCCTAAAGCAGTGTGGTTTGAATGTGTGTTTTCAACAGGAGGCGCAGCGTCTCTCATAGAATGTAAAATGTCTGTCTCCGCTTGAGCCGTGTTTCTTCCTGCTGTGACGCTGGCTGTACTGCCCTCCATCTAAAACTAAAACAAAGATGACAAGGCCGCTACTTCTGGGTAAGTGTCCGGATCAGAGATTTACAGGATATCTCCTAGCGTCATATTAGCGAACAAAACCCGGCTGGTACTGGGGTGACAACACGATATATCCCGTCAGTCGGAAGCGGCATGTCGCTGAGCTCAGGCGGGTGGACTCACACACCTCCGCCGGCCCAGTCCTCATCGTCTCATCTCGGCCACGAGGCCTCGCAGTCGGCCTGCAGCACCGTTTTGATGTCAGTGAAGGTGTCGGTATGCCACTCCGGTATACGTCCACTCTGTCTACCGGGTGCCGGAGACGAATCTATCCGTCTTCAGCTGAGCATGGACCCGGGGAAGGCAGGGGAATTCCGCCTTGCGTTACGGGACATCAGCGGAACAGCGGTTGGACGCAGTGTGGTGAGGAAATGTCGAACTTGCCCGAAGTCTCAGTCTGATGTGCTTTGAAGACTGGATAAAAGTTTAGAAAAAAACTCAACATCGATAGTAACGTTATATTCATTCCAGAATGCAGAAGTATCTGCGTATTCATTTTATATAACTTAGCGCTTCCCTGTGGCTGATATAGAGTTCACACGAGTGAATCACATGTTGTTTTTCCAGTCTTTGTTTTGGAAATCCACCCTCCACCCCCTAAATCTGTTAGTTTACCGAGAGCTAAGAGTCATAAATAAACTTTACGGTCTTCACGCTACCTATCCACTTAAATCACGTTTAATTTCTGTAATAACGTTAATTTGGTGTAATAGAATGATAGAAAGAAAGTGAAACTGTCCATCATGTAAATTTGTAGATATGGACGTCGTTATGGTTTCGGGTTCCAGAGACCCCGTTAAATATAGATCAATGTAAAAAAAAAGTATATATATATATATGTGTGTGTGTATATATATATATATATATATATATATATATATATATATATATATATATATATATATATATATATATATATGTGTGTGTGTGTGTATATATATTTAGACCTATTTCCATTCGAGTACATTTAATGTTTAATTCTCTATCCCTCTTTTTTACAACTATGCAGCGGCAGGCATTCTCTTTCAAAATTGTGGTTGTTATCCAGGAATTGTATTATTTGGGGACACTGTGACCAGTTATACATCCAATTATACATCCTATATCCTGCTACAGTGTACAAACTACAAGTTTAGAAAATCATAGCATGTGAATATTATGTTTAATACCCAGGGTCTTTGAGATCCCAAAGAGAATTAATATAATTTTGAAATCTCATTACTTTCATTCTCATTGATCTTTGCAAAACAACATGTACCCAATGAATGTAACAAATTATGATAAAACCAGAAGAGTGTAATAGGCGAAGAATGAAATAGCCTAATTTTGATAAGTTATGATAAGTTTTAAATAGGCTAGGTCATTTATTTGCTTGTGAGAGATAGATATTTCCTGGACCATATCATTTCAGTGGTCAAATCACTGAGTTTTGTTAAAGTAAAACAAGTCCCCATCATATTTTTGTGTCTCTCTCTGTTTATTTTCACTTAGTCAATTGCTGAGTTTGACCTCAGGACTGTTCGCTATGAAGTCAAGACCCCACAGTGCCATGAACTGAGTTTGGCAACACCCCCACATGACCGTATCACTTTCAACTTCCGCTGTGGGCAGGAAGCTCGGGAATGGGCCACTGTGGTGATGTCATCGCTCCGTGAAGCGCATAGAGGTTTGCCTTTCTTCTGCTTTCTTCAAACTGTTTATTATCAGTTCTTTTCGTTTATTCATTTTCTCTAGTTTTATATAATGACTTTGATTTTCCTTTGACTTTTACTGTTGGTTCTGTGCTTATAAACCACTGTCTCTTGGTCATTATTTCAGTGGCGATTAGTTCCTCCACTGAAGAAGGAAAGCTACCTCCCCAGCCTCTGGATTCACAGAGCAATACATCAATGCCACGTACAGGTAGTCATTTGTTTTCTTGTATTCATTTTCTGCTCACGATCAGCTTGACCCTGTTGTCAAACAATAAACAACGTGTCAATTGTCCATTATGCTGACAACTGCTTCCATTTCCGATTCTACCCTCTATCTCTATTCTCACTCCTTTCCCATCCAACTTTCTCATTCTTGTCCTTATTCATTTTCTCTCTTTCTTCTTTTCTCTCTAGAGGAGATATGTGCGGAGCTGGTTAGCGCAATAGAGGCAGGTGATGTTCGGGGGGCATCTGTCTGTGCATCATCTTTAGCTAAACAGAGAGCTGCTCTGAGCATTCAGCCCTCCAAACATAATTACACTGACACTGAAATTAGGTAAAAATACATATTTACCGACATTGACCCATCAGTTTAACAATGTGTCCTAACCAGATTCATAGCGAAAAGCAATAAAGGATGTCTGTTGCATGTTAATCGGTGCTTCTGTCCAGCTGATGCTGCTGCAACAAGTGGCATTACATTTTGTCCGGCACTTGTTTTCGATTTCTGTGACGGTTAGCCCTGATCCACAGTGGTTGCGCTTTTGGTGACCTGAGTTCAATTCCTGAAAAACCATAAAAACATTCTCAATTCTCAAAAAAAACATAAAAACCTGGTTAGGACACAGTTTGAGAGTATGTTTCATAAATCTATTTTTTTAGTATTTTATCAGTAATTTTTAAAGGGGTCTTTTACCCAAAAATAAAAATTCCTTCATTTACTCACCCTCATGTCATTCCAAACCTGTTGACTGTGACTTTTCTTTTTCTGCGGAACACAAAAGAAGATATTTTCAAAATGGACATACAAAACATTCACAGGTCAGACAGGTTTTAGTCACACAGGTTTGGAACAACAAGATGAGTAAACAATGACAGAATTGTAATTATTAGGTGAACTATCCCTTTAATTTACACCAACTCATTTGGTAATCCATCCAACCACTCAAATACACACATTTCTACATGTACACACATATGTAATGTTTCCAAGCCATTCTGATCTCAGCTGATGCATTGGTTTATCATGCAGCCTGGCTGTGGTGGTAGAGGATGCATCCTCTTCCTGTTGTGTCACAGTGAACGTCTTCCCCCACTCCACAATTGGTGCTCTCAAACAGCAGGTAGGTGCAGATTAACATTAACCAAATAAACATTAATAACCATCAATCAAATAAACATTCATCAATAATTTTTCAATGCCATGTGATACTCAGAATTACTGTAATTACCATTTAGCTTTGTTAATGACACAGTTTTTGCCCTCTAAGGTCTTCACAGACTATGGGTTTCATCCACGTGTGCAGCGCTGGGTAATCGGGCAGTCTTTGTGCTCTGATCATCGCTCTCTTGCTTCTTGTGGAGTTCAGCGAGATGGCGACACTGCGTTCCTTTATCTCATTTCTGCCCGTCAGGCTGGAGTCAGTCAAGGGCTGTACCAACAAGATCAGGAAAGTGCTTTACTCATGCCAGCTTTGGTGCCAACGTCTAATCAGTCCCACCAAGAAGCAGTAACCAATGGGCCAGCAGCACTGAACACAGCCTCAAGGCCATACAGCACCCTGCCTACGAGACTACATAGCAGCCATAATACTCTGAGTGTGTATGCGCAGACACTAATACACACCGTGACCACAAAAGGCCACCAATCAAAGCCGTAACATGCATTTACACACAGACCAATTTTTGTTGATTATAAATGGGAATCTCAATATTTCTGCTAAATTATAAGAAATGGCTACTAACCAATCATTTCATTCTCAATTATTTTGTGTATAAAGTCTTGCACAATTTACAATTTTGGTATATAACTCTCAGGCAACAGTCCTGGAGGGGCAGAGAGGTTGGGTTTGAGCGATATCCGTGACCTGATCAACCTTGAGCTCCCGCAGTTGAATGAAGCCCTGGCGCCCAAAAGAACAAGCAAACAGGTACATGCTGTTCAAAATAATGTTAACACACAGAACAAGTTTTACAACAAGTTTTTCATACTATTGAGTCTTTAATAATATTTAAAACAACTCTGTAATACATCAACAGAAAATACATATCATTAAAACAGCAAGTATATTATAAATGCATAGATTTACTTGTATGATGAGATTATGGTGCTTATTTGAATCATTGTTTTTGTGGGTATGTAGCTGGGATGGGCCTGCCCAACTTGTACATATATTAATAAACCGACACGTCCTGGCTGTGAAATGTGTAGCGCAGACAGACCTGAAGGCTACACTGTTCCCGGCAACTACAGACCAGACGCTCTGGAGCTACGACGCATTCAGCAGGAAAAAGAAGCAATAAGACAGTACCAACAGGTGAGGCTTGCAAAATACACACATCATTGCCCAGACTCAGAGCTGATAGTAGTTTAAATTGAGAAAGCTATGAGCATATTTTACACAATACTTCTGCCTACTTCCACCAGAATAATCCACTGTTTTGATGCTTGTGGATATCAGTGAGCACAGATGAGATTGGCATCTTTCTTTGGTTTTTGGCTTATACAGCTCATGCACACCGACCATTTTACATCTTCACTCAACACCCAAGTTTAGGACAAAATCCTAAGGTCAACATAGTTATTTTGTTTGTATTTATATAAATAAAATGAAATGGAATACGATTTCATTTTATTTATATTTACTAAATTTTCATTTCATGCCGACTTTATTAGAATACATTTAAAGTGTTGAAGTTTTTTCATCTCATTTGTTATCCTTAAGATGTTTTATTTTTAATATATTATATATTTTTAAATATTTTTATTGTATTGCCCATCGGCGACCCATATTTTTAGAAATTGTCATCAGTCATCGAAAAGCCCATATTGGTTAACCACTATTCAGGAGCTACTTTTAGTGATCTCATAGAGTTTGTGAGCTCTGATTGACTCCTCAGTCTGAATCTCTTCTCTTTTGTCTCTATTTCTTTTTAAGGAGAAAGGGAGAAGAGAGGAGCTGAGGGGCAACAACTCACTACTGCACAACCTCGACCAGGACTACTGACTCGCCCAAACACACACTCACACTGCATAGTCTTGACACACTCATACTGCAAATGCAACCTCCGTACCAACATCCTCCAGTATACTGCACAACTTGTATATGCTTGAACAATTTACCGCTAATCAATTGGATCCATGTCAACCTCATCTATTCAAATAGCACCTTTTCAGACCACTTGCAAAAGCTAAACAGTTTGACCCATTTTAAAAACGTCTATGTAATGAAACACTGCAAATAATCCATGTTGCAGTCAAACAGGAAGTAATTTTTATAATATTATGGCAAATAAATGTATGATGCTGTTACTTCACTTGGTCTAATGAGATGCCCCCACCCCCAATTGTTGAGCTTTCTCAACTAAAATAAAGTTTACAACTTTATTCAGGTACAGACTCCTTTAATGGGCAAATGCCTCATGCATCAGATGATGTATTGTATATCTTTGTAAGTAGATGTAAGAAATGAAGAAATGACTACACAGGTCTTGCCCAGTCTAATATTGTTTGACAGATTCTTGTAAAATAGTTTGACAACTCATATTCAAGATCTGAATTATTTTCTAGTCTTGGAATTTTTGAAGTGACCGTTTTCAGTTCAGAGATTATAGATCTCTGAACTAAGAGAAACTGTTTTTAACTGTTCCAGCATATATTTTTCTGTGATGGGTCATCCAACAATGCACTTTTTTGTTTGTTAAACATTAAACACCAACTTTTGGTTACCACGTCCACAGAAGTAACTTATCGTAGATCACTTCAAGATTGCAGCTGTTCACACAAGCAACATGAATTTTACATAAAAGTTAGAACTAATATGGAATGAAGAAGAGAAGCAAAATAGTTTAGGTAAATCTAAACCTATGTGAACAGTGTCTGACATGTTAAAACTGTGCACAGTGTTGCAAAAACCTGTAAATATCTCTGTAAATGCATGCATGCTAAGTAAAAACAGCTGATAAACATGTTTTCTGCTACAGAATTTTGCACTTAAAGATGACTTGGTGAAAATGTTGTAGGTAGAGAGAATTTTTGCTTATGCTGTTAGAAGCATAATTATATTTATTTAGATGACAAAAATATAATGAGAGAACATTCGGTAAGTTACTCAATGAGTACCGGAAATTAATGCGTTACGGATCAAACATCTGCTAAATGAGTAGGCCTAACTAGTGTGAATGAGAAAGAACCAGAGGAAGACATGTCTTCATTGGTTGAGTTAGGGCTGTAATGTAGCATAACTTGTTTTTCTGTATGACTGGGCTTGAATCTTTTATGATTAGTCATGTAAAATAGCCTTGAAATGAAGAAAGACAAATGGCTATGCAAACAAACTATGGGACAAACTCAAATAAATTACTTTTAATAGGTACATACCATTTAGATCTAGGTGTGTGACTTTTTTTCTATTTACAGTTCTGGTATGTTTTAGAGTATAAAAGTGTAAGGTATTTCATACATGATATATATTTAATCACAAAATGTATGTAAGCTATATTTTATTTATTGCAAGTGCATATACTTATTTTTTATATAATCTGGCTATAATGTTGTTTTACAGTGTTCATGTATTTACATAAATAATTACAGAGTAATTAGTAAAGAGTTATTAGTTAGCCACATGTACTTTGTGTAATTTCTTTTAAGCTACTTGTAATTACACAAACCTCTTGTTAGTATAGTAATTAATTATAGTAATGTGTAATATATTATAAAAATATTTTAATTATTAAAATGTTTTTAAAATATGTAAAATGGTGTACCCTCAGATGAAATCCTGCAAACACCAATTATATAGATGGTATTATTACTGTTTTATATATATATATATATATATATATATATATATATATATATATATATATATATATATAAAGTATATTAAAATAGAAAGAAAAAAAATTATATATATATTATTATTTTTTTCTATTTTAATATACTTTAAAATATAACTTATTTCTGTTATGCAGCGCTGACTTTTCTTTAGCCATTACTCCAATCTTCAATGTCACATGATCCTTTAGAAATCATTCTAATATGCTGATTTATGATTGATCAATGTTGGAAACAGTTGTGCTGCTTAATATTTTTTTTATAACCTGTGATACTTTTTTCAGGATTTGTTGATGGTTAAAAAGTTAAAAAAGAACAGCATTTATTAATAATAAAAAAAATAATAATAAAAAAAAAATATATATATATATATACATATATATATATATATACTTAGAAACAGTGATGTGTGAGAAATTTAGCTGACAAAATATATAAATGAAAAGTATATATATATATATATATATATATATACTTTTCATTTATATATTTTGTCATTATATATATATACTTTTCATTTATATATTTTGTCAGCTAAATTTCTCACACATCACTGTTTCTAAGTTCAAATTTGTGATATGAACACTATTTTATGCTTTACTGCACGTTATTTCAAACTCAGTGCTCTCAGAAATGCCATCGGGATCTTGTAGGCATTAGACCCTGTTCCCTTCACTCAGGAGTGACAGCATGTGCAATGTGTTTTCCTCACACAGCTTCTCTTTCTGTGTCTGTAGGCCAGAGAAGCAGAGCGCAGGGAAAACTTTGCACGTCTGGTGCAGATGGACGGACATGATCTGGTTCCTAACCCAGAGAGAGTGGAGTGCAGGATCTGCTATGTGGAGCTTGAGTCTGGCGAGGGAGTCCTGCTCCGAGAGTGTCTCCACTGCTTCTGCAAGTGAGGAAGAGTGAGAGTGTGCCGCTAGAGCACATTTACATTTACTGCTCTGTATTTGTCACGCAGTAGTTAAGAAAACTGTTTTTCTATGGGTAGAGAGTGTCTGCGCTCTATGATTCTGATGTCGGAGGACCCTCAGGTGGCATGTCCATACAGAGACGAGGCCTACGCCTGCGACTGCATCTTGCAAGAAAGAGAAATCAGAGCTGTGAGAACTTTCATTTTTTCTGCTTTTAATTTGCCTCTTTGTCTACAAAACTACACGAGAAATACATAAAATGATCAAGAATGGTATTCTGCAACTGTAGGTGATCAAGAATGGTATTCTGCAACTGTAGGTGGCACTGGCTTTAATCATTTTCTTGTAATTACCTTATTAGGATAATTAAAATCAGTTCCATTCCAGTCGCTCACGTTCGACGTAGTCGACGTGTCGAATGATTGGGATCACGCCAGGGAGCCAGTCATCTTCGAGTACTATTGAAACGAGCCAATGGAATTGACATGCGTTCTTTGCATCACATACTCCGCCCCCGTAGCACAGGCATAAATACAGAAGTGGATGCACGCACTAGTTGCCTTTCGCTTCAGAGCCGATCGTGTTTGATGTCTCTGAAGAGTGCTGTTGTATAAAACGAGCGAGTGTGTCGGTGTTCTTCTGGAAAGACTCTCCCGGTGCTGGTGGTTCTACAGTGCAGTGCAGCGGTGATCGCAAGCTTTGAAGCTCTCAACTGCTGTTTTTACAGCAAGCTAATTTCTGTGTTTGTGTGTGTTGATGGCTGGTTGAGGGCGGAAAAGTGAGTGCCTCACTATTTCAGTTTGCTGAATTTAGTGTTGCCGTGGTTATCCCTGTGTGCTCCGGCACTGGTGACAGGTCCCATTTCTTGAAGGGCAACACCGGGTGAGTTTGCGTCTTTTTCAAGATGCCATTCCATCCATGCCTTTCTGGGTGCTCTTTTGGATGAGACATGTTCCCATTGCAGGAATATGACAATCTCAGTGTTGAGGTCGAGACTCGCCTTCGTTCGCGAGGGTGCAGACCTCATCCCCAGCCTGAAGTGCCGTCTGGGCTGGGTGACCTAAGGATTACAGTGACGGCTAATCTGCCTTGTAAAACCCCGTGGATCCCTCACTCCTCTTTTACACCGCAGCTGGTGGAGTTCCCCGATGAGCGTGTTGGTCCCTCTGTGGTGGACCGACCAGTCGTTTCATTCGGGGCCCCTCAAGAGGACAGGATGTCCATTGCATCATCGGAAGGGGAGCTGGGCTTTGGAGATGACGATTCTGCTGCGCTGCCTCCCTCTGGGAGACCAGTGTTGCCCGAGCCGAATCCAGAGATGACAGCTATGCTCAAAAAGACCGCAGAGGCAGTAGGGCTCGAGTAGAACCCTCCACTGTGTCCCAAACCGTCTCGGTTGGATGATTGGTTTCTTGGAGCGGGTCGGTCTGGTTCTCAGCCCGACGCTCCGGTACCTTTCTTGCCTGAAGTGCATGAGGAGTTGACAAGGGCATGGACGGCACCTTTCTCTGCCAGAAATCGCCTGAGTAGCTCCTCCCCCCTACCCTTGATGGGGGAGCGGTGATGGGTTACGAGGCCAGTGGATCGGTCTGTTGCGATGCAACTGTGTCCAGCGACCGCTACCTCATGGAAGGGGGATCCTCATCTCCCCTCTAAGGCCTGTAAGTTTCCATCCGTTCTGGCAGGCAAGGCTTACAAAGCCTGTGGGCATGCCGCTTCCTCATTGCATGCTATGGTGTTGCTTCAGGTCCATCAGGCTCAAGCACTCATGAACCTGCCCGAGTGTCGCCCAGACCGTGAGCTCATGTGTGAGCTCCGCACTGCAATCGCCCTCGCCCAATCGGACATCGCCCTCGCCCTTCGGCATAAAGGTTGCAGCTCGCGCGATCGGTCTGGCGATGTCCACCCTGGTGATCCAGGAGCGCCATCTCTGGCTCAACCTGGCTGACATGAGAGAAGCGGACAAGGTTCGATTCCTGGACTCTCCCATTTCACAGGTTGGACTATTCGGCGACGCAGTAGAGAACTTTGCCCTGCAGTTCTCTGCTGCCCAGAAGCAGAGGGAGGCCATCAGGCACATCCTGCTGCTGCCTCCACCAGTCCTCCAGTGGCAGATCATCCGCTTGCTCGTCGCCAAGGGCGTCCATCTGCAGCCGTCTCTGCTTCCGCTGGACCGTCACAGCAGCCTCCACCCAGGTCTCAGTGTGGAGCCAGCCACAGAAGGGGTGCCCCGCCTACTTCAGGCGCTGCCAAGCCAAGTGGGCAAGCGACAGCGTAAGCGTTCCTGAGCGGACCACCCAGGGATCTAGGAATGCTCCCAAAGGTTTTCGATCACTTCAGTGCTTTCTTTCCTGCTAATGGGTTGGAGTGAGGGCTGTCTCCTCTACCTCAAAATGTTGCCGCCTCTGTTTTGACGCACATCATGATGCAGTGGATACAAATCCGTGGGAAGCACGACTTGATCGTCAGGTTCCTGAGGGGAGCAAAGAGACTGAATCCGGCTTGCGCCCCCCTCTTGGGACTTATCTCTGGTGCTACTGCACTGCAGAGACCTCCCTTGAGCCCTGCAGGTAGTGAGTTAAAAATCCTGTTTTTAGAGAAACAGTTCTCCTGCTAGCTTGGTCTAGATCTAGAGGGTAGGGACTTGCACGCATTTTCGGTCAACGGATCGTGCCTGGAGTTCGGGCTGGCTAACTCTCAAGAAATTTGAGACCCCGGCCTGGATATGTGCCCAATGTTCCTACCTCTCCTACGGGAACAGTTGGTGAGCCTGCAAGCGCTGCCCCAGAGGAGGCAGACCCAGCCCTGGCTTTTCTCTGTCCGTCCGCTCCATTGCAGTTATACATGCTCAGAATGCAAAGCCTGGACCTCAGACCAGCTCTTGTCTGTTACAGAGACCAGCAGAAGGGAAGGCTGTTTCCAAGCAGGGGTTGGCCCACTACATGTGGTTTCCTTCATCTTGGTGAGAAAGTTTTCCCAAGATGTCCGCTGGCTCCCTGGCGTGATCCCAATCACTCGACACGTCGACTACGTCTCTTTTCCCTCCTTCAAGGAACGAGGGTTACATACGTGACCTAGACGTTTCTTATCTTGGTTGTTCCACCCATCAAATGAAAAGCTACTCAAATATAAAGATGCACAAATTAAAAGAAGTGCAATCTCAAAACTGGCTTCTAAATTCAGTTTTTTATAGGCAAATGTCTTGTCTATTAGGAACAAGCACCTGACACCCCAAAAAATATGATAATGGTTGAGGTCATTAGCCCCAAATAATCTCCAACAGCTGATTTTATTAATATTTTGAATTAGTTTATATTTTAATTTTGAAGTTTTAGTTATGTTGTTGATTTATCATTGTTTTTAATAATTTTTGTTTCAGTTTTATTTTTAGTTAACTTAAACTAAATGAACATTAGAAATGTTTCATTGCTGAAATAAGTTTCATAAGTGTTTTTCATATTTCATTTGAGTTTACAATTATTTTATTAACGAAAATGTTTCTTTATGATTTTAGTTAAATCACTATAATAACGCTGCTTTACACTTGGCCTGTTCTTTTGCTAATAATGTGCTTATACAGCATCACTGAACTAAAGATTTTTATGAATCTGTTGAGTGATATTTGTAAGTATTTTTTCACCACTTCAGAGTAAAAGTAAACTAACCAATTTATGCCTTGCTTGTTTTCCCTCCGCTCTCTCTCCCACACAGCTGGTGTCAGTAGATGATTATGAGCGCTGGTTGAAGAGGGGTCTGTCTGTTGCAGAGTCTCGATGTGAGGGCAGTTATCACTGTGCTACTGCAGACTGTCCTGGCTGGTGTGTTTATGAAGATACTGTCAACACTTTCCACTGCCCAGTGTGCAAAAAACACAACTGCCTGCTCTGCAAGGTATGTCTGCATGTCAAATGCACACCGAAATAATTATATATACAATTTACTCTAGGTTTTTTTTTCTCTATTAGGTTCTCATTATAATAGGAGGTGGATGACTTTGGCATATTAAACATAAAAACATATTTTGTTTTTTCCTTTACTTAGGCCATTCATGAAGGGATGAACTGTAAGCAATATCAGGATGATATAGCAGCTCGCGCCATCAATGACTCTGCAGCTCGAAGAACAAGAGACCTGCTGAAGGTAAAACACATACTAATCCAGATCCTTTTCTTATATCAAAGCTCATGTTAAGAAATGTCCTTTGGCATGTTCTTCAGATGACATCATCTTAAACCCACTGCATTATTGCAGTTAAAAGTGCTAAATGTTCATCTCTCTTTTTATTGTCTTCTGTATCCTCACTCACACATGAACAGACTCTTGTTAATTCTGGAGAGGCGATGCATTGCCCTCAGTGCGGCATCATTGTGCAGAAGAAGGAGGGCTGCGATTGGCTCCGCTGTACTGTCTGCCACACCGAGATCTGCTGGGTCACCAGAGGACCACGCTGGGGGCCTAAGGTAAGACTGGGATATAAGCTTTACTCTCTGGCTCAATTGGGTATCATCCCTCAGAAAACATGAGCAAGCATAGTGTGTAATGTAAGTTTCATTTCTAAAAACTACGCTCCGGCAGTCAAACCATGCCGCGATGGACGGTTATCATGACAAAGCAATAAATACCTTGACTTATAGATTTCGAAGAATCATTGTTAATTGCAGAGGTGGAAAGTAACGAATTACATTTACTCGCGTTACGTAATTGAGTAGTTTTTTTGTGTACTTCTACTTTTTAAAGTAGTTTTTAAAATCTGTACTTTTACTTTTACTTAAGTACGTTTTCTTTGAAGTATTGTACTTTGCTACATTTGAAATCATATCCGTTACTGAGTAAAAAATAATAATACAAGGGGGAAAAAAAAAATCACACACTCCGGAAACTACTGAATTGATTGAAGGGCAGGAGAACAAACGCGCAAAAAAGGTGACGCAGACCCAGTTGAAGCTGAAAGCTAAGCGCCAAGCGAATTATGGCCAGTATGAAAAGTAGAAAAAAAGCGTGGTTGTCCTCGAGGATAGATATCCAATTTACAAAAAATGTGGACGCAAAGTGGCTGCAAAAAGGGGATATAGGACACCATCCCTCCTGCAGATAAAGGTATGTCCCGATTTACGTGATGCAAAGGGAATCCCGGAATCCAGTCATGAAAATGGAATTCACTTAAAAAGTAGGGGTGTAACGATACACAAAACTGACGGTTTGGTTTTTTCCACGGTTTTGACGTCTCGGTTCGGTTCGGTTTAGAAAGCTAAAAAAAAAAATGAAACAGTGGTTTAAAGGAGAACTCCGGGCAATTTTTAAGTTAATCTTGATCGTTAGACCTTTGTGAGTACTGACTATAGAAAAAAAAACGAACCGGATTGGTGCTTGCTACGCGGAGCTGCGACCGCGAATACCCAGAGCTCCCACCCAGCTAAAACGGCAGCTATGGGGGCATCGACATAAAGAGCGTTTTTGAACCTCTTAACAGACACAAAATGCAATTAAAATCCAACATGAACAGGGACCCTACATGTGAACAATATGCGTTTAGCAACTTAGCCATTGTTTCAACTCACCTAAATAGTCTTTTAGACGGCAAGCTGTAGTCTCGCGCTGCAGTCCCGTGCTGTAGCCGGAAAAGGTAAACAATGTCCAGGTGGGAGGAGCGTTGATCATGTGCGACGAGTTATGATCAGAGTTGCTTACAAGTGAAGAAGAAATGGTTCGTGTTTGTGCCTTTCCGAATTGTGACAACAGAATGCGAAAATATAAGAGCTTATATTTTCATCGTCTTCCTTTCCATGACCTCGAGATTCTGCAGTTTGTGGCTAGTTGTATTTCAACTTGATGTGCAAACTCCCGTAGAAGTACTACGCGCTAAAGATTACCGCATTTGCAGTGAACACTTTGACAAGGATGACTACACACACTCAACACAGCGGGGCCGTTTGAAGAAAAATGCCATTCATGTACGAAGACTCGTCGCACATGATCAACGCTCCTCCCACCTGGACATTGTTTACCTTTTCCGGCTACAGCACGGGACTGCAGCGCGAGACTACAGCTTGCCGTCTAAAAGACTATTTAGGTGAGTTGAAACAATGGCTAAGTTGCTAAACGCATCTTGTTCACATGTAGGGTCCCTGTTCATGTTGGACAGACATTTTAATTGCATTTTGTGTCTGTTAAGAGGCTCAAAAACGCTCTTTATGTCGATGCCCCCATAACTGCCGTTTTAGCTGGGTGGGAGCTCTGGGCATTCGCGGTCGCAGCTCCGCGTAGCAAGCACCAATCCGGTTCGTTTTTTTTCTATAGTCAGTACTCACAAAGGTTTAACGATCAAGATCAACTTAAAAATTGCCCGGAGTTCTCCTTTAATGAAAAAATGGTGTCTTTGTCTTTAAATTAATTCAATTACAATTAAACGTTTTGCAAGGATTAAAAATCTGCTAATGCTGTATAGGGAGCCGCACATTACTATAACATTAAAGGTTAACAACAGAGCCTAAGTTCAGATGCTATTTATTTTTTAGATATAATAATCAACACCCAACACATTGTATGAAAACATGTAAACTGAACATAAGGCAGTTTTTGCATTAACTTTACTCTAATTTGTTATTGAAATATAATAATTTACACAGTTGCTGTCATTTTCATTAAAGATATTTTAAACGTACTTTAAATAATCAAGATATAATTAACAGGTTAAGTCAAATATAATATATAGGATAATATAGTGCATTTATTTAGTGCAAGAGTTCATTTCTCTAGGAACCAACAAGTTGTGGACACTTAATCACTAGCCTGCTGAGGTAAATATAATGCTAGTGACAAGATATGCAGTTTTATTGACGTCTTTGCGCTGCAGAAACGCTGATTGAGCGATTACACGAGTTATGATGCCTTTCAGTAAGTAAAAACTGTAAAACTGTATTTTTCAACATACCTTCAGGTGTCCATTCATGTTTATTCTGTAACTGAGGAAGAGATGATCGCGTTTACTCGCGTTTACTCCGCGCTGCCGCTACTGTTACAATCCGTGGTGACAGATTGTCAAATTACATCCATGTGGACAGATTGGTAAACTTTGCCCACTTTTGTAAAACTGTGCACACGGTAGTTTATTTTTCTTCTGTAATGAAGCTTGGCTGTCCATCAAGTGAAAAATTTTGGTACTGCGGCCAAATAAAATCTTACTGAAAGCTCATTTTTTGAGATATCAACCTAAAATTTGGAACACAACTTCTTCAGATTTTTGGCTTACATTTTCTGGCAGTTTTAGAGTAAAATATATTTTGTAATATATATATTTTATATAAAATATAAATAATTATATTTTTACATTGTTCATTTTCATAAACTCAAACTTGTATAACTTTTTTCTGTTTCACTTTCATAATTTCATAATACTTCACTTCAACATTAATCTGGCAAATGTCTTCTTTAAAACAAGACCAACCATAGGTCTATATTCCAAAGCATTCTTGAATTACAACCATTTAAGTTTGAATAGTGATTTTCATGTCAATGCGAAAAAAGGGGAGTGACAGTTAAAGGGTTAAACAATATTAAACTATAATATCTATATCTATAATATCTAAAATATAATTTATATATAAAAACTCTCCTACAGTCCAGTCACCATCAGTCGCGACGGTCGCGACTCGCACGTATTTTCATTTAAACGTCACTCACTGACGTTTTCCTAACCAGAAAAAAAACCGATTGCCCTGCTCTGCCTCTGATTGGCTAGTATTCATTGCCATCTGGGTCAGAGCCAATTAGAAGCAGGATGTGGGTGGGAAAAAACTCTGTGTATAGGGAAAGGGGAGAGACAGAGGGAACAGGCAAGACAAACTCCTACGTTTAAATAACATAAAATATCTGCTTGACAACGAGCTGAGAACAAGCTCAAATAAGCAACTACACTTTAGAAACAAGCCCAAAAAAAAACGCGACTACCAATATTTGTAAGCGACTTTACAGAAAAACAAGCCCAAAGTCGCTTATAATAAGCGGACTTGGCAACACTGATTCCAGGTCCAATCAATGAGCCGGGCTGGGCGGGGCCGGGGTAGCTTGCAGGGCGGGGCATGTTCGGTACGCCATGAGAGTATCGCCATTCGAATCGTGGGTTCTGTATCGCGGTTCTTCGGTTTGGTTCGAATATCGTTACACCCCTAATAAAAAGAAACATTAATTTTCTGAATAAAATACATTTCATAGGACAATATTATTCTTAAACATTTTAATAAATTATTAATGTTAAAAATAAGTTGTTAATCTAATTCATTATTAATTATCGAATTTAATTGATTAGACATGTTTTATTGAAATTTTAATAAACAAATTATTTCAAGTTTGTTATAATAAAAGCATTTGTTCAACCAAAAAAATTCCTGTTTTCATTAATTTAACTGTCATTTTAACTGATGATAATAATAATAATAATACCCATAATTTAGTAATACAGTTTATTTATTTAACAATTGATTAATACTGTAAACCGTGATATTTTCTGAGACGTTACCATACTGTGAAAATCTTATACCATTACAACCCTACACGGGAGGGTCCCGGTCCCCCACCCCACCCCCGCTGTTAAAAAAGTAACTCAGTAACTTTTACTCTGAGTCAATTTTAAATGAGCTACTTTTTACTTTTACTTGAGTAGATTTTTAGACCGGTACTTTTACTTGTACTTAAGTAAAATTTCATTGAAGTAGTAGTACTTTTACTTGAGTAGAATATTTTATTACTCTTTCCACCTCTGGTTAATTGTAAATGTTTAATAGTTGGAAACAGAGTTTCATGTCTTTCTTATTTCAGGGTCCTGGGGACACAAGTGGAGGCTGCCGATGCAATGTCAACAAACAGAGATGCCACCCAAAATGTCAAAATTGTCACTAAAGGGACAATTAGCAGACAGAGAAGGAGGTACATGTAAGAGAGAGCGACTTTTGAGTGTGAACTGACATATACTGTCCACCTGTGTAAGCTTTCAGTTCAGTTTTCTGATTCTGAAATATAGAAATGTCTAGGTCTGTTGTACAACAAATGTTGCAATGTTGCAAATTATTTCAAAAATTCACAGAAAAGCTTTAAATTCCCTCAACTGTATGTTACATAACAAATATCACCTCTACTATGAAAGCATTTTATTTCGAATCGGCTGCAAAAACGTTTTGAGTGTTACCAAGCTAAAACTATTCAGAGTTATTTAAGACAGAATTGTTACTTGAATTAGGGTGCTTGAATTAGTGGTTTGGAAATGAATTATTCCTTCGAACCAATTATTTTGAATGATTCAGTCAACAGGTTCACAGATCACTGGGAAATCAGTCATGTAAAACTGATGTGGGTGGCAGATTTGAACTTTAAGCAACACAGAATTGAAAGTTCTACATAGCCTAAATCATAAACATTATGATTAACTAAACTTACTATATATATTTTAATACAAAAAAAGTACAAAAAATGCCACATGGGAATGTTTTTAAACATTTTCTTAATCTATTAATTAAAAGAAAAAAAAACTGTTTTTACCAATTTGATCAAATGAACTCCTGATGACAAAAATAAAGCTATCTGAAGCTGCCGATAAAAATGAAAACAAGGGAATCGTTACAATGCACTTACACAAATACTTTTGTCTTGTCTTAATCTAAAGCTATACTACAATGTTAAGATGTGTTACTGAAAGTGCCTTTTCTTGCCTGTTTTTGTCTCCAAGTCATGTAACCTCTAACATTAGCAGTCGTTTTGCAGTGTTACATTATTATTATTATTTTACATAATGTACTGTATGTTGCTGTTGTTGTAGATTTGTGATCCAGGATAATTTATGTGTGCAGTGTTTTCCCTCCACATTTCCTACGAACCAAGAGATATTGTATTTTGTGCATTGTATGTTGCACATTTGTTCAGTAAGTTTAACACAATTGAGTATACTTCTTTAAGATGTAATTGTTTTTTGTAAGTTGGATGTGTTTAATAGCCCAGCTATTTAGTATTGTTTTAGTGTTACATTGCAATGCTAAGTTGAGTAGTAGTAATGGTCAAAAGAAGGGACCTGAGGCTCGTGTGGGATGTTCACAAGCCTGATATAAGCCAAAGGACTGATGTCACTTCCAAAGCTTTGAATCTATGCACTGAAAAAAAATGTCAACACCCAAAGCATTTACTTATGCAACTAAATGAACATTTCAAGAATGTTTCCATGAGTCAAAGTCATTATCTGAAACATGAAAAAAAAAAGGTTTTGGTTTACTTTAAAGCATATATATTCACATTGTAACTGAGAATCCAATGAAATTATGCAGTGTTTGTAAAATTGCAAAAGAGTCTGCAGTGAGGGGCCTGTGCATCCGTTCTCATGATAATGATAAGAACCTCGGTAGCACTCTATTTAACAGTCCTGTTCCCCATGTACATGCTATCTACTTATTATAGTAATTGCAATAACAGGGGTATTAACTAGGTACTAACCCTGAACCTACACCAAACCTTAACCCATCTAGTTACCTTTTATTAACCAGTACTTTTCTTAGGTAAGTACACAGTTAGTACACGCAAGTACACATACTGTTAAATAAAATGCTTTTCAAATATGTGCACTATGATGTTTGAGTAGAGTGTACCTGCATGTACCACAGAAGAAAAGTGAATGACAGAAAATGTAAAGGTCCATGCATTGCAGAAATCTTAACACTTTAATTCAGTAGAATAATCTGACCTCAGGGTTTGCAAGTCTTAAAGAGTGCCTTACAGATTAAAGTACTGAGAACCTGTCGTTACAATATTTAAAGCTGTTAAGAAATTCTCATTACATATTTGGTTTAATTTAACATGCTTCATATTTGGTTCTTAAATTTTTTTTTTTTTAATTACCAAACTGCATTGTATTCAACTGTTTTGTACTTTATTCACTGTTGGAATTGAAATGCAAAAATAAATAAACTAATAAAAATAATAATAAAATAAATTGAGGTTATGGTTATGAAAAGAAGGCATCAACATCAAAGGTTTTATATACGTACACTTCAATCCAAAAAACAAAACAAAACAGGTATCAGCTTAATGAATCATGTTAAAACTTTATTAAACAGCTCAAACTAACAAAACAAATCTTTACAGTTAGTGTGTTTGTATTCTGACACGCCGATTAAGTGCTTTTCACTTGTTGCAGTGGAGTCAAAAACATTTACATTATAAAGAAACAAGAATCAAATGAAATTGAACAAAATACAGAATCAGTTCAACTTTGTCTCTCCACCACACTTGTCTTAATTTCAGAAAGGATCCTGGTGTGTATTTATGAAGTGTCCTTGTTGCTGGAGTGTGCCATTACTTAAGCTAAACTGATGCAGAAACATCTTTGAATATGAGATGTTTCTCCAATAACAGTCAAGCTTTGCTCATTTTCATTTCATGGATGGAAATATAGATGACACACCAGACGCCACTAAATAACTTTTCATACACAGGCTTAAAAAGACAGTTCAGCTTCTGGTGCAAGTCCACACCATTTGCATTGTATAGAAATGAACAAGCTTGTGTAATTGATATACATAAACTGATCAGTGTAGAGATGCTGTCTTTTTGGTTTATGCTGAGAGAATCCATTAACCTTCATAAACATTGTCAATGTTTGAATCAAACTTGGAAAAATATAGGCTGCTCAATCTCCATAACAGAATGTATTAAAGAGACAGTGAACCTGCACATCATATATTTGGTCAAGACGTCCCGAACTGATTCTCTCTGATGTAGTAGGATATAAGATACACAGCGTCTTTCTCAGTTGAAAATGACTTGTTCCCTGAACCCACCTGAACAACACTGTACAAGCCATTAACTGTGATTAGTGCAAGTGAGAGACCCTCATCCATAAAACACTAGTGATTCCAACAAACTGTCCATTCAGACAAACACCTTGATTTAACTAGTTGAACCCTTGAAATGACGAAAACAAAATCAATATGCACACAGACGCAGTGCACCACTTTTCACACAGTTCTTTAGTCGTGTGAGTGTGAATGGTATAGATATAGATGTGAAATATTAAGAATACCCTTCAGTAAACAACAGTGAACAAAGAAAAAGATGCAGAAGTGATCATTTCACGTCCACGTAGAACTCCTGAATTCAAGAAAACCCAGTGCGAGGCATTTGGGAGAAAACAGTGCACATTTTGGTCTATTGAAAGTGTCATATTTAGGAGGGACTATATACAGAAGGATCTATGTACACTTTGTTATATATACAAGCCAAACAATAGGGAATGTAACTGTGTCCTTCTAAGCCTAATATAGGCTTATACACACACTACACCTGACAGATAGCACATGCTATGCTATGAATCATCCTGTGTTGTTGACTCTCTGTCAAGATCCGGTGGCTGATGCTTGAAGAAATTTGAACTCCAATAAATAAACAAGCATATGAATTTAGCTAGCATTCACAAAGGATTTCAACGACGAACAATGGGATTTGATTTTTTTAGGGGATAATGTTTCATTATGCAGTGAAGATGTCTTAGAAGATGGACTATAATTTAAATGTTGAATATTTGGCACTGCAGTTCTTGGAGAAAAAAGACAGGAATATGTCTTCGGGGCAAACTGACTATTTCCAGAGGCAATGTCCCGGGCCCTATCGTAGGGACACCCACAAAAAAGATGTAATGGGCTGTGTACGAAATCAGGTGCTAAATTGAGTAGGTAATTATTTTGAATAAGTAATTACTTCACGGCCGCTAAAAAAAGTATGTTCTATATAGTATGAGTGTGTGTAGTATAAATGTAGTCCGGACGTCCTACATCCGCCATGTTGTCATTATCATGTGACCTACCAGCCTTAGTTGAGTCACTTCACTGCCATTCACAAATCCTCTCCCACGGCCTCATGTAAAGTGTCAATCATGCGCACATTTCAGAACGGCCCTTTCCCAAATGGCACCCTAAACACTCATGGTCTTCCTCTGAGTCCGAACTTTCATGACGTAACGCTGCTTTGACTGTCGGGAAGTCTACTGTGGAGCTCGCTTCAGTGCGGGCTCGACAAAAGTGCGCATCAAGGCCACATATCAACTGCAAAGGGGGCGCTCGCGATCACACTTCTGAGACCTTAAATGACAAATGGGACACACTACGGTCTCATGGATTTAATGGACACACGCATGTGGCAGCCATTGTTCGTCCACAGGACTGAAAGTACATATGAAGTGTGCCATTTGGGTCAGGGCCAATCTCACCGGAAGAAGTAGGTAGGGGTGTAACCCTGGCATCCTGGCCCAATTTGCCCATTGGCCTCTGTCCATCATGGCCTCCTAATCATCCCCATATACATACTAATTGGCTTCATCACTGTCTCCTCTCCACCAGTAAGCTGGTGTGTGGTGAGCGTTCTGGCGCAATATGGCTGCCGTCGCATCATCCATATGGATGCTGCACATTGGAAGTGGTTGAGGAGATTCCCCCTTCAATGTAAAGCGCTTTTAGTGTCGAGAAAAGCGCTATATAAATGTAATGAATTATTATTATTATTATTATCCGGGTTCTTTTATGAGCACTGTGAATTCGGACATACCTCTTTTGTCACATACTGTTTTTCACCCACTATATAGTAGGGAAGAATGCGATTTCGGATGCAGCCCTGGGCCTTTTAAATGTAAGCGCTAACCCTGATAATTGGTGCAGGTTTTCCCAGAAACGCCAAGATTCTAGCTGTGTTGGTTCGGCAGTATCTGGTATCTTATTTCTTGCATCTCCCTTTTAGACATAATTCTAGACATTATTTGCTTGCTAAAATAGGCAAAACATGTTTGTCTGCATTTCTTGGGTTGGGCAAAGTAATCAGTTATCGATCATCATCACAATGACTAATTTCACCATAGCTATTAATGATGCATGACTAACGTTTTGCAGAATCAGATGAGACACAGACAAAAATTACTTTACTGCATAGCAAATCCACGAAACAGGGCAAAATAATATATTTTGTTATTGATTAAAGCAAAAGATGTGTTATTGCATATGAAAAGTGATGGGTTCAACTACAATTTCTGTAAAAAATGTTTACAACAGAATAAAAAGTTGGTGATGCAGAATATCTTGTGTCCCTTTGGCTATATCTAACAAACATTGCTTCCCCTGAATTAAATGTGTATCATATCCTGCTCTATGTGCATTGCAGCACATCTGCATGGCCTTCACTCACCTTTCAGTCTCATCTGAGTTTTACAGTGACCACGACAACTCAGTGGACTGAGACAGTCAAAAAACACTAATTAGAACGAAAGAAAAAACACAGGAGAGGACACAAAACAAGCCAGTGAAAAAGATTCTCCCTGGGCATTAGTAAGTGCTCCCGTGAAAAGAGCAAATGAGAGGCAGGGTGCGCACATCAGCAGTCAGACAGGAAATATATGTGAGCGTACGTGGTAATCAGCAGATGGCTTCAAAATCCACCTTCTGGAATGAGGGAACGGAGGCTGGAAAAGACAGAGAAGATAGAGAGAGGAGGAGGAGAAGGTTTGGTGCAGGTGTGTCTCTGCTCTCTCCTCTGAAGGGTCAGATCTGGAGAGAAGAGGAAGGCATAGTCTATTGTGCTCATCACTGGCACCTCCACATTGGTCATCAGCTGGTCAGGTAACTGTGCAGCTCCCTTGAGTTTATGCTCAACACCACCCCTGAGTGGTTGCCTGGCAACAAGAACATCAGAAACAGGTCTTGTTAAGCCAGCAGGTGAAAAAAAATCAAGGTTGTTGAACAATGTAACGCATGTAGACATTTAATAACAATACCTACAGAGTTTAATGGATTAATTATAATTTAGTATTTTTGGGTTGTGTAGATTTTAATCAAGCAATGTGGTAAATAGTAATGATATGCATAAACCATGTTTACATTAAAAATTATGTTGGAATCACATATTTTTTAAAATATTAAAATATTAATATTTTTTATGTTGGGTAAAAGTGATAAAGCCTCTTTACCCAATCAAAAAACAAAAAAAACAATAAGGTTCCATTTCTTAACATAAGTTAATGTATTAAGAACTGTGAGTATTGGTTATTCATTTCTACATATACATAAATACTTAAATACAATTCTACATATTCAATACAATATTTTTAAGCTCTCAGTTTTACATTAGGTATATTATGAATGATCATGTATTATCAATGAACAATAATAATTGTATATAAATAAACATTAACTTAAATGAATAAATGCTTTAAAAGTGTAGTCCATGATGCCTGATGCATTACCTGATATGAACAAATTGAAACTTATTGTGAAATGTTATCCAAAACAAAAATCAAATGATGACATAATTTCTGAATAAGTGGTAAGACTGATCACAACTTCTCTTTTCTTGTTAGTAATGACATAATGACTGGTTAGTCTAGGGTAACCATGAATTTGCTTCTACCTCCAGTGTTACCTAGTGTCTGCGAGTCAAGGTCGTCATCAATGAACTCCTCGCCTTGAATGATATTCTGCGTGTCCTCACTGTGATTGACAGGGCTGGTCATTTCCTGCTCCTTCTCATTGTGCATCTGGGCGTAGACGTTTCGCCCTGGCAGTTTTCTGAAACGCAGCCAGGGACGCGTTAGGCTGCTCTCCTCTGGCCTCAGCAAGGAACCATGGTTTTTGTAGTTTTTCCTGTCACAGTTTTGTAGTTCATGTTCTGTTATATAAGCTGGCTGTCAATTAGACATGTGGGGACTGAACATGCATTCTTCTGTGATGGGGTATGACAGGACAGTGAAACTGAAAGATTAAAGCTTCTCTAAAAAACATTGTGGATGTGGTTGTGCACGTAGGTAGCATGCAATTCAGTGATGGCAGCAAGGCACAATGGGTGTGTGCATGTTATACCTACAAAACAGACAGCTCTGATATTCACTCCATTCATTTGGAAATTGGATTTATTGAGTAAATAAAATGTTTGTCCTAATAACCCACATCAGCAATGACAGGAACGTTTTCTAAATGTGTGAAATAGCCTATACTTTTCAAAACTGAAGCATTTTAAAAATGTAAATGAATTGTATTTTATGAATAGAAAAAACTGAAGTAACTGACAAACCTTTTAAACTTGAAGAGTATGAATGCTGCAGCAGAGATCAGGCTTATGAGGAGAAAGACAGCGAGAGCCCAAACACCTGGACCTGCTGCAGCCAGACGAGAACCTGCAGGAGACCAGCTTCTGTCATCAGCATAGATCGCATTATCAAACCGTAGCTCACATTTGTCATTCATTTCATACCAATTTTGTCTTTGCTCAACTTTGTCATTAGTGCCTGCAATCCCACAGGAATTAAAGGCACAGTTTACGCTTGATGAGAGAAATTTCATTTTTGGGTGAACTATCCTAACCTGACTCACTATTTACAAACTTACCAAATACTTAAAAAACAAACAAACAAATAAAACCAATTCAAACCAGAACCAAAATCAGACACAAATGTACACACCTTGTGTGGAGGAAGCCATTTGTGTGGCTGTGATACAGACAACAACAAAACAAACAAATTACCAAAAAGAAAATACAACTAAAAATAAACACACAACAAATGATCTTTAAAGGAAAATGTACCAAAAAAAAAAAAAGAATACTCAAACATGCATGTGTTATTAAAACTGAGAAGCACTTTGACTTTGACAAACTCAAAACTCAAACAGAAATGCAAGCCAACAGAAGCATACTGTACATAAAGAGTAAATGAAGTCAACTCAACGTAAGGACTAGACCAGAAAACAGAACAGAAACAAGACATTATTCCATTATTTTCCCTTTTATTTTACAACTCTGGATTAGCAAGACAATATTCTTAAAGTGAAGAGCACACTTCTGAAAGCGAGAGGTAAATGTGACGCACCAGGCTCTGTTGTGCTGGCAGACACGTCACTAGTTATAGGTCCTTAGGAATACATTGTATGTTTTAGTAATTATTGCTGAAGGGCTTGCTGTAAAACTAGAATTATTAAGTGACTCTTGGTTTAAGAAGGTTGTGGAATCTGTTTTATTTTGCTCACCTGAATCAGAGGCTGTCAGAGTCACCAACACTCGTAACCCTCCTCTCACAATGAAGCTCACATTGTTCTCACTCAGAACCTGCTTTATGGTGGGCACACGCTACAGAAATGAAGAATACACACACAAGAGAAAAACAGTTTAATACTAACAAACATCACTTCAATACTCATTACTGGTAACACTACAATCAGATTTCATATGTTAACATTAGATAACTACATTACTTAACATGAATAAGAATGAACAATCCTTCTACAGCATTTATTAATCTTAGCTAATGATAATCTTAAAATTTCTTTCAAATCTTTCAAAATTTTCTCTCTGTTTACATTCGATTCAATTAAATATCTATCTATCTATCTATCTATCTATATATATATATATATATATATATATATATATATATATATATATATATATATATATATATATATATATATATATATATATCATCATCAGGAATAAATCATGTTTATTCCTGATAATATCTCCAGGCTCTGACAAGTTGTTTGTGGATTCTATTGCTGGACTAATGTTTTGTTGATTGAGCGTGTATCTCTTCTCATTCGTGTGGCTTCTTCATCCCTGGCAACGTGAAACACTTACCTTATCCACAAACACACTCCTCTTCACTGGTGTGCTGACTGGAGGAAGAACATACAGGTCTGCAGTGGTGGGAAGACCAGGCTTTACCATGGTAACCAAAGAGTCCTGAGGAACTCCTGTGAGCTATTAGACAAAGAGTTCGATATGATGAGTACAATGTTTTGCATAAAAAACAAACAGAGATCTAATGTGTGTCTTTGTGTATGTTAATGATTGAAGCGAGAACCTTAGCAAGAATCGTGGTTACGACTTGTGCCACATCTTGTCTCCATTCAGGGATGTTTGGGTTAAAGCGGTCCAAATTGCGACTGAAACTCAATGGGATGACCTGGAAATGATCTGAAGAGAGACGTTTAAGGTATCATAATGAACATAAAAGTTAATACTGCAGTTGAAAAAAAAATCAGGCTGTATAAAGTAAGAGATGTTTTTATACAGTATAATGAATCATGACAACTAAAAATGTGCTGTCAATCAAAAACAAAGGACAGGTTCTATATTAAGACTAGAAAAACAGCTTAGCAACAATTTCAAAAACAGTTAACAATTGTTTAACCAAGAAAATATTTTTTTTTATTTACTCACCCTCATGTTGTTCCAAACGCATATGCTGTTATTTTTTTCAGTGGAACACAAACATTTTTTTGAAGAATCTTGCCATACAACAACAGTTTTATTTTAACAAACAGGGTTCTGATATGTTCAAAAACAACCAGAAGATTTAAATATTCTATATTGTAGACAAAGAGGCATTCTCACGGTCTTTCAGTCAGGCTCTCACACACATCATTTTTTTTACTATAGCAAAGCAAAGCAAATGGGTTTGGAATGACATGAAGGTGTTTAAGTAGATAAATAATGACATAATTTAAATTGTTGGGTGATTTATCATCTGACCCGAAAAACATTCTGTAAAAGAAGACTTGCATAACCAGTTAAAAAGATGTGATCTAAAAAAAAGCAGTGAAATTTTACAGCCAAGCCATTTGTCTACAGACATTTAAGTTGAAAAGTCATCCAACTTAATTTATTAAATTACGTAACCCAACAGGTTTAATTATAGTTTGAGGACAAACAATATGAACCAGTGAAGTGACACAGTTGTGCACAACAGTTCTTCATTCTGCATTCAAGCTGAACATTGTCTCTGAGGAAGACTGTCATTTCTGCTTTCCAAGCATGACCTCATCCTATCACACTCATAAATATTCAATCCACCTCTGGATTCACATGAATATTTTATTTCTATTTAACACTATCATTACAAGAAAGAAATGTGGTTTAGAAAGATTTTAAATGTCACACAAATCAAGAAACAGTACCAGTACATTTATTGTTCTCAATCTGTTTCAAACTCTTAAGTATTGATATAGTGTTCCTCTGAATGATGGTTATCTTAGGGTGTATGTGTGTGTTTAATCATATACAATCTGTGGTTGTTACAAAATTGGATTATTCGTCCCACATACTGGGCAGACTGGGGTTAAAAAATTGGTCCTGGACTTTCTGTCCCCGTTTCACAACACACCAAACCATACCACACCGGTTCACTGATGTGCAGAGCAATTTAACAACACTTACTAACATAAAAATACAACACAATAATATAACATAAATGCTATTTTTGCTTTTTGTGCTTATCACTTACAGTGATGAACAAGTTATAATTTGTATATAGTCTTTCTTAGTGCTACCAGGCAAATAGAATTTAAAATAATTTTTACACAGCTCAGTTAAGTATCACTCATGATTAACTATACCATAAAATGAGTCCATAAAATAATTTGAAAGTTGCACAGAAGCCATGTGGACTGCATGGTGTTTTGTGAAAAACTGGACCAAATGGGTTTGGAATGAAGTAAGGGTGAGTAAATTATGAAAGAGTTTTAATTTTTAGGTGAACTGTCCCTTTAATTGGCTGCTTCTTCTTTTTTTTTAGCACAGACCAGACATGGACATGCCTGGACAAAAATAAAATGTCTGCATTTAATGAACGATGGTCTTTTCTGAAAAATGACACTAGATGTTTCCTTGTCCAAAGAATAAAAAATAAATAATAATAATATTAATAAAATAGTTCTTATTTATTATATTATATTATAGAATAATGCATTTGAACTATTTACAAATAATACTTTTATTCTAATATTTGACACTCTGCTAAGCACAACATAAAACACACTTGAATGACAGTCATACTTTTTTCCACGTTTTAGTTCAAGTCTGAGGATAATAACTTATGAAAAATGTTCTAAGAAATTTTCTAAGAGTGAAAGCCAGGTAACATTCACAAAATGCACACACTACTACTTTATCGTATACCTGATTTTCTGAAAACTGGTGCTTGTTACATTCACAATTACGAATTACTGTACATTGGATAGAATAAAATAATTTGGAGGGATACTGAAATTACAAACATTTGGCCATGTAGGCCATTCGCCTGGGCTGAAGGGAACGATACGTAAGTATCATTCATTCTTCATATATATATATATATATATATATATATATATATATATATATATATATATATATAGCAGTTGCGGCCCATATTGCCCAGCAGCCCACCTGTCTGCCCCTGATCCCCTGATACTGAACACCTTCATGGGATGGTTTATCTTACCGTAAACAATGACAGTCTTGCTGTCCTGCACCATGGAGCGACCATTAGAAGCCTGAACTGTCACAGGAACTTCGCCCTCCACAGAGAACCTTGTAATCAGGCTGTTCACCAGGGTCAGCTTTGGCTGTCGAGGGGAAAGACACGTTCTGTATAAAGGCAACACTTCAAAAGCCACACCTGAACCTTCAAGCATAAGCATCTAAAAATAATTCCAGGTCAATTTCTTCAACATTTATATGAGAGAATACAGAAGGACTCATAAACATTTATCTTGACCCTTCTCAACAGTCCCACAGATGTAAGCATGTAATCTTAAATGCAAAGTTTCAGTGTCTATAAATTTGTCAATGAATAAACAGTCATTTTTTTCTTCATAAAATACATGGCTAAAAGCTCTAATTATTTTTGTTTTAAAGTCCACATAATGACTTTAATACTTAAAAAATAAACACACAAACAGCTATAATAAAACATAAAAACAAATAAAACTGAAATGTGAGCATTGGGTCAGAAAATGAGTGTCTGCAATAGTAAGCATTTAAAGCAGCGCCATAAAAACATATATTAATATGTGTATAGTTATAAATTACCACAGAGTACCTGAAGGTTATCTCCAATCCACCAGTAAAACACGTTAAGGTTTGCCTCAGCTGGCAGCACTATAGCTGTGAGATTTACTTCTTGATTTCTGCCAGCGATCGGGACCACTTCCAGATGGACATCCTGTAGAGGAGCTGGAGAGAAAAGTGAGGACCAAACAGAGAAAAAAGAGATAAATTGAACGTTCCAATAAAAAGTAAAAAGTCTATTTTTCATGTCTTGAGATATGAAAATGTTATATATGGTGTAAGGTGAGTGTACAACTTTGTAAATAATGAGCATCCATATTGAAATGAGTTTTCTTTGGAGTTCTTTTTGTTCAGATTTTTTATGTAGGCCTGATTACTGGTTATGACTAAGTAAAACCCTTTCAATCTCACAGTATTATAGATAATACTAACCATTTTGTTCCAAAATTTAATGCAATGGCCTTTGAATCCAGTTCACTCTCACTCATTTAATTTTATATTTAACAATATTATTACAACATTATTTTCCTGTTATCTCTGTACAACTGCTTTGAAACAATCTGTAAATAGCGCTATATAAATAAAGGTGACTTGACTTGACTCAGATCTGAATATTTCACTGACCTGTGACCTGAATGTAAAGTGAGGCTTGGTCGTGTCCAGCAGAGTTTTCAGCCTTCACATTCACACGGTAAACACCTGGCTTCTCATAACGGTGCTGAATGGGTTCGTCGATGACAGTCAGGTTTTCATATATAGCCCTGACCCCATCCATTAAATCGACCTGATATCTGGTGCTGGTGGTGTCACCCTGAGGAGGGAAATACAATGAAACAAATCAATGTTAAAGATGCCTAAAATTAGTAGTTGTCATTCAAGTTGTCTTACATTTTAGCAATCAAATATTTAAATTTTAAGTAGTGTAAATAATCCATGTACTTCACCTGTTCCTGATGCACTATAAAGGTTATGTCATCACCAGGTGCCACGGCCAACATCTGTCCTTTGATGCCCAGCTGCAGGCCTTTAGGGGGCAGCAGAGGGCAGGAATGCTGCTTTGCGCTCTGTTCTTTATTCAAGCCACCCTCACAAACATTAGCGATGACCTTCCGGTAACTTTAACAGACAACACAAAACATGTTAGCCTTGACTTGCTTTTACTTGCCCTATAACTGGAAAATACTTGTAGTGTTGTTGCCTGGATTTAAACTCTTAGTTATAATAAAGAGTTGTGGAAAAGGTGCATTGCCTTCCTAAATAACCATACTAAGAGGTGGCTAAAACATCCGTATAATGTGTTCAGAAATGTCTTGGTTCAGAAACATAGAAAAACAGCTGGGGTTTTTCTGAACGAGGTTCTGTTGAAATGGCATGCTCTACTTAACACAGCTCAATATGGATTTGATGGACACAAATCTGATTTGCTTTACAAATCTAATCTTTTCGACAAATAATTTTGCAAGCAATGAAATCTGATCTGTTTGTTCAATCTAGTCAGTAATGTATACGGAAAATCTGCGTTGGTTGCTATAGTAATAGTGTCAGAATTGAGAGTATCTGTCAGTATGGAAACAGAGTATGGAAAACTGAAAACGGTGCCTCTGCTCTGTCCATCTTAGTGTTCACAAAGCATGAGACAACATAAGGGATACGTTCATGCAAAACCACTGAATTGTTCACTCATTCACTATTCACTACATAGTAGGCTAATCATCGCATAGTTTGCTATGCGGATGTTAAGCCTGACGTCAAGTCAAGTCAAGTCACCTTTATTTATATAGCGCTTTTTACAATACAGATTGTATCAAAGCAGCTTCACAGTGATAACATGAAAATAATATAACAGAGTTTGTTTCTAAAAGAAAATTGAGTCAACGTCCACCTTAAGCAAGGCAGATCAATAATATTATTGAATATTAAATGTCCCCAACTAAGCAAGCCAAAAGCTTGCAGGTCCAAACGCTTTATCTAATGCCAAAAGCAGTCAACAAATAGAGCTAATATTCACAATATGCTGTAATACAACCAAAACGTCATTATCCTAAACTTTACCTACATATCTAAATCTCAGTTGGCCAGACAGCGATTCATCTGTCCAGAATCTGTAAAACATAGGTGTCTGGGACACCGTGAGCCTGGAGACTGTAGTGTAAACTGAGTTTTTTTATATATATATTTTTTTTAAAGCTTTGTTTAAAGCTGTGTTATAAATAAATAGTGCTCATAAATGGCTGTTGTTGAGTATTCTCACTTGAATACCCAGAAACAGTATTCAATAAGTCACGACTTAAGCCAATATGGTGAAAAATGAATGTGGGGACAGTAACTGGTAATATCGTCCACTATGACATTTGCATATGTGATGTAAAACAGTACTTGAAATCTGATCTGATTTCAAAACATATGTGGATGTGATACTGATCTTATCTGGCTGTCTGAATAAAGCCTGTGTACTGTGTACAAAAAAAAAAGAGTGTTCATCTAAAGTGTCTATGGCATGCATGAGTGGGTGTTTTCTGACTAATTCAATAGGTGTGGTGATTTTACCCTGCATTGTCTAACATTCTGCAGTGTGTGTGTGTATTACCCTGTGCTGGACTTATAGCCGTGTCCTAAATGGCAGTTTTCAGGTGGAGCGTCAGGATCATGCCAGAAGTCAGGATAGCAGCGATCCCCCTCAAACCTGAGGCTGGGAGCTCGCTCAAAGCCGTAGTCGCTGAGAACACACAGAGGCTCGTAAAGCTTTATTTTTAGACCCAGATCTAATTCACAATTCACTGCACTGGGGTTTGAAAGTGAAGTAAAGAGTGTCTTGTTACATCAAAGACATATGTGTATATTTGCAATTGGCTTGAAATGTGCAAAAGGTTATCTCTTTGTTTCGTACCAGGCAAAGTCTTTCTCTGAGCACTGGCAAGGTTTAGCTGTTAGAGCTGATGTATAGCTCTTCCCTTTAATGCAGAACGACGTCTCTTTCCTCCTCCTGTACAATCGTTCCTGGCCCATGATGCATTTCTCTCCCTGTAGGAGAAGACGTGTCATGCATTTCCATTTGAAAAGTAGTGGTAACACTTTACAATAAAGTTGAATTGTTTAACATGAGTTAACTACATTACTTAACAATGAAAAATACTTCTTAAGCATTAATTAATCTTTGGCAATGTTTCAACATTTACAAATACATAATTAAAATAATCTGTTAATATAATTTAATGGACCTGAGCTAACATGAACTAACAATGAAAAGTTTATTTTGATTAAATAACATTAACAAAGATTAAATCCTGTAAAAAAAAAATAAAAAAAAATTGGTTAATGTTAGTTACTACTAATCGGACATTATTGTAAAGTGTTACCAAAGTGGTAAATTGATTCACAGATAAAAATCATATTTCCTTTGCTGCTGTTGCTGTAGATATGGCTTTTATTATTATTATTTTCTTTTGTTTAAATGGTCTACATACCTTTTCTTATTATTTCTTCTTATTAGTTTAAATTAGTTATACAGCGCTCACAGTTTTTGAGCATGCCGTAACTATAGAAAACAGCCTGATGTTACCTGTAGGTCAGTGAGTTTCCAGGAGTCATAATCAGCTTCTGTGCACTGTCTGGGAAACGACTGACGGAAATCCACCTTCACCAGCTCCCAATCCGAACGGTAACTTATGTGGCCAAATACTCTGTCCACAACAGTAAACATTAATCAACATAATCCTTCACCAGTCCAATAATCCATCACTCCATCCATAAACATCCGATTATCCTTCAAACCGCAAAAGTTGAAACAAAAGCCATTCATCCCTTTCACCAAAAAATGAGACTATCGGAGTGTAACCTTGACTTCAAGTAACAACACATTCACTACCCAATTACACATCTTGGGAATGGAGCAAACGAGTGGATAGACACATGGATTCGCTCATCAGCAGCGTGTTACTAATGAGAAGGGTCCTCTTTAATTGAGGCCATTGAATCTCACATTGCCTTTATCAAAAGCGCAGCCTCTATATAATACAGAGACCACCTGCTGTTTGAAGATGCTCTCCACTTAATCTCAAATAAAGCACTGTTCACCACCACAAGGTGGAACCCTGTATCCGTGTTTTTGAGAAATCAGTGCATGGGTGTCATGAACGAGTAAAAATGCTTTGATCGTCTGGCATAGCACTCATATCTGAGGCAGAAGAAATTCTACATTTTGGTTTACCATAAGTATTGATCTGTGTCTAAATTTATAAATCTACTTCCGTCAGTTAAATTAACTTCTGCAAGGAATATTCAGCTTGGGATCATGCTCAAACAAAATGACTGAAAAATCTATATTTTGTTCTAAGGGCCATAAAACCAACACAGGATAACACAGTCCTAAATGGATAGTTCACCCAAAAAAGAAGATGAACTAACCCTCATATTGTTCCCAAACTGTATGGCTATTTTTGTCCATACAATTACAGGACCCCAAAACATTCCTCAAAATATTTTTTTTTATGTTCCACAGAAGTCATAGAGTTTTGAAACAACATGAGGGTGAGTAAATGATGACAGAATCTTCAGTTTTGGGTAAACTATCCCTTTAAGGTGCACTAATAATCAGTTTAATTTTCAGAGGACATACTCATACTCACGTCATAACCAGTGTCTCATCTCCAGGTTCACTCAAAAGTCCATCCACAAACACTGATGTGCTAGTGAAGTTGTGCACGCTCCACGTTTGTCCTTCATCAATGCTGAATCTAAGACAAAAATGTTTGATGTGATGTTGTATTAGCAGTATACATCACTCATATAAGAAAGTTGTATATTATATCATACATCATGTGACTTATTGTATAAGTCTCTGCTTTGAGGTGAGACATTTAACCAAATATGAAAATGATCCGTTTTCACATTTAAAAAAATCTTCTAAAATATATTATAAGTGTGAAACATCATTCATTTCTCTCTTTTATAAACATTGTGAATATCCTGTTATCTGAAAATATTATTCAGTTGCCGCTGATTCTCACAGTGTGAATGTGATGGTTTGTAGGCCACAAGCCAGCATAAGCACTACAAGCTCTTAGTCTTATCCTGACAGAAGCGGTTGTTTGTACTGCCAAGACTCAACACCGATGAAAGGCTTCAAGGCTTTTGTGAGAGATGGTAATGATTTTCACTTTGATCTTCATAAGTTTCCTTTTACATACATTTGTGAAGTAAGGTGAACTGGATATCTAGCATGTGAATCACTTCATGTTATATGGGTTAAGGGTTGTCATTTACCAACCCTTTGCAGAGGAAGAGATTTAGGCTGCTCAGGAACTCTGCTCAGGTGGTCTGAAGAGCCCTTAAAAGCCAAATGAGCTTCAAGCACTCACTCAAAGGATTACCAGCACAATCAGGTCAGCAAAAGCCAGGGAGGGAAAGTCTTGAATTCTTGTTTTTCATACTAGTCTGTCTCAGTGTTTACTACTACTCTTCTTCTCATTTTATAAGTCCTTCTGTCAGTCTTTGTCATGTCCACAACTGGGTACATTTGTGTTTAGTTTACGCTTGCTAATGATTACAATATAATGTATGCAGACAATACATTACAGAAACTAATGATCTTACTTGAGTATTTTTAAAGGGATTGAAGTGTCCTTAATGGCCACAATGACACCGCCATGATCCAGATAGAGAATGTGATGCTCTTCTTCGAAAACCTAGAGTTTGCAAATAAAATAATAATAAAAAAACCAAACACTTAAAGGCGTTTTAAGTTCATCATAATAAATATCATAATCAAGATTCAATGTCGTTAGAGGAAAATGCAGTTGAGCAAATGAGAGGCAGCAACAATCCCGAAAATCACTGAAAGGACATTAAGACAGAGAGATGAGTCTGCCACATACTGAGCAGTGAAACGGCAGCAAATGAGAGGGTGTCAAATGCAATTGGGCAGAATGGGAACAAGAGGAACAGAGATCTGAATTCAAAGAGCAAACCAAACCGAGTCCGTTAGAAAAGGTGGGTGTTGAATACAAAGAGTCACAGAAGAATCTATGATGAAGCATTTTTATGAGACCGAATAATCGTTGTAAAACAGCTAATCAGATCATTAGTCTCTTCTCCGTGTTCATTCTCACCTGTCTCCAGGTCTTGCCACAGTCTGAGGTGATGTACATCTCTTCTTTATATTCAACCAGTTGAGACCCAAGGTTACCTGAACAGAAGATGCACATAGAATATCTTCTCATGAATACAGAGAGAGAATCTTTCATTTTCTTCTTTTTCACTTGAGGCAAAGCAGCAATTTCCTCACTTTGTTAGATTTTAAGAGAGAACGAGGAGTAAACGTGAGCGAGCTACATATAAAAAGAGTGAAACTGTGAGAAACTGGAGGCTATTGGGGATCAAAGGCTGAGAACTAGTTAGAGCTGAACATTTTACTGAGAGGGTGCACAATAATAGAAATAGAAAGCTGGATTTTGATGGAGACTCAGTGCTCAGTCTCTGCAGTGTATACATTTACATGTTGAAAACTAGCTGCAATGTGTTGATAACTCTTAAAACCAGAGGCCGAAGGGCTCTAACTACTCATGTTTGTTAGCAAGTGAAATAAGTCAAGAGTGAATAAGTCATTGTGACACTGTTTGTGGCACTGTTTGTTTGTGTGTGTGTGTGTGTGTGTGTGTGTGTGTGTGTGTGTGTGTGTGTGTGTGTGTGTGTGTGTCTGTGTGTGTGTGTGTGTGTGTCTGTGTGTGTGTACATGTCTCTAGCCCTGAGGGAATAGACAGACTTTTTGACCTTGTGAACTGGCACCAGCTCTAGCCTTGGAATCAAGAACATTAATGTATTGTCTTCTTCAATTCCCCATGAACCCCGTGGCAATAAAGCGCAAATATTTCATATATCTGTGCCTGCCTCCTTTTGTGCCTCAGTGTGGACTCATTGGCTTTGCACAACACTCAGAAATGGGGAAAAACGGCTCAAAACCGAGGTTTCTCTTTTATTTATTTTTATGTTACATCACATTGAAATTATTCCCTTAGAAACACTTCTTAGCATTCCTTTCCTTTTTTGTGTGAAGAAATAGCCTGCTTTGTACACACTATCATAATTGCCCTAAACATGCTGCAGTGTAGATTTGGATCTGGACTATAATTATTTCTTGTAATTGAAAAGTTGAGGAGTACAGAGCTTCAGTTGATTTGAGTTTTTGGGCTCCTCAACGCTATGGTGACAATACTGAAGTGTTATAGTAGTCATGGAGACTGACCTGCACCCATTATGAGGCCCGGGGCAGAATCTTTAGTGTGGACGGTTCCAGATACGTACGGATTGTCAGCCCAGCGCAAGTGGAGATGGAGGTGACAGTCAGGCTAGGAAGAGGAGCAGAGACAAAGACACATATTACTCTCTTTTGGTATCTATAGGTTCTGACCTTTTTACACTTTGGTAATCACGCCAATGTGATTACCCAACAGATGACTTAGTAGAGAATCTGGACTCACTGACAAACACACAAAACCACAAAGAAGTTGATTTAAGAAAGAAATAACAGTCTAAATTCTAAATTAAGGAGCCCATAATTTAAAACCACTACACAAGTCATACTACATAACATCCGGGATAAAAGATGGATCAGAGCATGAATATAAAGCATATTTAAGGTGTCAAAAACCTCAAAAGTGGTGGCATTAAAAAAGACGGGGGAAAAAAAAACTAAAATTGGGAGATGAGCAATAAAAATGAGAGTGGAAGGTAGAGAGAGTGAGCAGGAGAGGAGAACGATAGGAAAAAAGACATGTCAAAAGGAGGGCTGAGAGATGGGACAGATGTGAGAAGGGTGGCTAGACAGACAGGAAAGGAGAGAGAAGTCGATATATGTCCTTTCAGCTCTGCTAGCTTCTGATTTGTATCTTGCCTCATGTTTGCCAGAAACCATATCTGTGTCTTAATTAATGGCCAGCTACCAGTTACAGGTGTTTGAAATGGACATTTCATATCATATATTACATATTATCTTTGGCTGTGTGTGTGTGTAAAGAGTAAGCCCTGTGGATTTGTGTGTGTGTGTGTGTGTGTACTTGTGTGTGTAGATTGATGACTCAGATCATTTTTTTCCTTTTTTGTCTCATGAGAAAGCAGCAGAACTAGTGCCTGCTCTGCCCACCAACCCACAACTGCAAACAGCGGGAGATGAGTCAGATCGAGGGGTCAATGACTTCACGTCTGTGTCTGAGACAGTTGTGGTACAATCATCTTGAAGAGGATAAAAAGCAGAGTGTGGGCTGGATATATATCCATCGCTGTATATTGAAATAAAGTCTTGATTTTGTTGGTATGAATATGCAATGAATTGTTGGTAAAATTACATCAGCACAACTATATTTAAATTAAATGTGGTGTTTGCATTTTAGTTTTTGGTTTGTAGGCATGTTATTTTGTTTGGGAAAGGTAAGATTTTTTTACTGTTTTTGAAATAAGTCTCTTACCAAAAGTCTTCTCACCAAGGTTACATTTATTTGATCAAAGACTAATACTGTGAAATAGTATCCTATTACAAAACCACTATAAGAACGGTTTTCTATTTGAATATATTTCGAAATGTGATTTATTCCTGTGATGCAAAGCTTAATTTTCAACATCATTACTCCAATCTTTTGTCTCACATGATCCTTCAGAAATCATTCTAATATGCTGATTTGCTGCTCAAGAAACATTTCTTATTATTTGCCATGTTGAAAACAGTTGTGATGCTTAATATCTTTGTGGAAACCGTGGATTCTTTGATCAATAGAAATTTTAAAAGAACAGCATTTATTTTAAATGAAAGTCTTTACTGTCACGTTTGAACATTTAATGCATCCTTGTTGAATGAAATAATTAATTTGTTAATTTCCAAAGACTGCTGACGCCAAACTCTTGAAAATGTGAGCAAATATATTTACCTGCTTGCAACTGACAGGTTTGCCGTTCATATCAGTTGCAGGAGGAGCCAGTGGTTCCCAGTCTCTGCCTTTGTTGTAGGTGATAAGAGTCGTCACTTTTCCATCTACTTTTTGATTGGCTAAGAATACGCCTTTGATGCCACGAACCTGAAAAATACACAAACACACAGAGGAGATATTTTGGTACTACTCAGTATTACTTAGATCCTGTAAAGAAGCTGTCAAATTTTATTATTAAGTCAAATCCTGGCAAAGTCACAACTGTCTAAGAAACTGTAATATGTGTTAGATCAAGCTTGTTTTAGTAGCACAGGGACGTCAGCTTCCTAGAATCACTTATTTATTAAAGCACGCTACTGGCTATGAATAATGAGGGAGTGAATATGCCTGAAGACTTACTAGACATCACAAGCACTTTTATGTGTGTAACACCTCCACTTTTAAGTGTGTGTTTTTAAAGTGTTATAGGTAAAGGTCTCTATCAATGTGAATGCATACAGTCATGTAAACTTTACTACAGCTGAGCTATTGGGGTGAAATGTTGACCTCCAGGATGTCGATGAGGACATTCTCTT
Source organism: Siphateles boraxobius (assembly GCF_051911475.1). Taxonomy (NCBI): domain Eukaryota; kingdom Metazoa; phylum Chordata; class Actinopteri; order Cypriniformes; family Leuciscidae; genus Siphateles; species Siphateles boraxobius. The sequence continues at coordinate 29,587,148 of NW_027508734.1, read as the reverse complement.
CAGGCTGCTTGGTGCTGCGGACGTTCTCCAACACAATGGAGTAATAGACTCCCTGCGGATCTGACTGGTAGAGGTTGTACGTGTCCGTCTGATACCACTCCTGAAGAGCCAGGAATACCTGATTCTCGTCTGCACTCACAATTTGCACATCCTGCACAAAAAGAGAGAAAAGCAGAAAGATATGACACAAGGAGATTAGAACATGTAAGGGTAAAAATGAAATTAATTTAATGCAAATTGCAGTTTCAGTTTTCTTAGCAGGTACAAATAATTAACCCAGCGATTATTTTGAGTGTGTGTCTTTGTTTGAATAGAGACAGAAAAGCTTGATGCTTTCATTGGAGCTTACATAAAACAACAACAAACACAGTGCTGCATATAATTCCATGGTGATTATACTTAGTTGCTTTGAAATGAAAAGTTTATTTTGAGCTGCTGTGAAGAACTGAGTTGGAACAAACTGTGCAGAGACAGATTTAGAATAAATGAAAGCATGAACAATTAATAAATCCACCCTATAATTAGATCCTTTGGTTTGCTTTAAAATACAGAATCAACACTAAGCTCCTGAGTTTTGGAAGCTTATCAGCATACATCCGGGTGCTCTGGCAAAGACTGGGTCAGGACAGGGGGGGGGGGCTTGCAACCAAGTTGTTCTTGCCGATAAAGTGAAAGTGGGTCGCATTAATTTAGGCACAAAGATGAAGGGTACAAGCTCATGCCCCCAGCTGAATTCATTCATAAGAACTTAAGTGAAGAGCTACTAAAGTCCCTGAAGCATTGAACAGCTTTAATGTGCTTCAGAGACCAAACTCTAAAGCTATTTCTCACTTATGTCCCACTAACAGCAGTTTAGTGGCACTGAGCCCCCTCTGTGAGAGGTCAGTTACACAACACTTGTTTGCTGGGAGAATTATAGGAATAAGAATAAGAACGCTAAGGATAAAGTAACACGCTTGTAGAGCAACGGTAACTTGTGTGTGCGCATCTCCATTTGGACCAACTAACATTATTGTACATGCAGCCTCAACATAAGAAATTAAGCTAGGCACAAAAAAACTGCAGGAGAGGCTTTATGAGTAATATCCACTCTAAATAAAGTATAAAAAGTGTACGTCTTATTAAATTCTGGAAATTTCACCTTTGGAAATTTGGAAATCATAAAAATTATGTATTCAAGTGATTTTAGTCAGAATTAAATGGAATTAGCAGACAATATCATATTTGTTTGTCTTTTTCATTTCCCAACAAAGTCTGGAAGTTTTAATAGCTAATACAACATAATGATGCACATTAGATTTATAATTCTTGTGGTGCCACAGAGCATGACGGGGAATGTGGTTTGCTCTGTCAAGCTTTATCACAATTTGTATCAACACTACATAAAATGCATACAAACAAAATGGTACTTATTATGATCAAACACCCAACTCAGAAAGTCTTGGCTTAAATTAAAAAATAAATAACAATTAGACCTTTTGAGAACGTCACGAAAAATCTCTTCCAACTCACCATAAGTCATCTAATCCTGATTCATCCCTATGTTTTCCTCCTTCCTAAAATATTCTCCTATATCCATATGCAAACACTTCTGAAACGTACCAATTTTCCAAGAAGGTTTTGACTATTCTGATGAAATAAAAGCAATTATTTAATTTAAGAGAAGCTCTTATTGTCACGATCACCAGAGAGAGTGCTCCTTTATTATCATCTGAGGGTACTCCCCCTCAGACTATTATCACTCTAGCAAAGACTACATTACCCATAACCCACTGCCCAGACTATCAGTCATGATTGTATTCAGCTATTGCTTGTAAGTTTCTGCCTGTATAAACCTGGTTAATTCAGTCACTCTTCAGCAGGTATTGTTATTCTGTAAGTACTGAATTTCTGAGCCTTGTTCAATGGATATCATTGGTTTTGCCTTAGCCCTGGACATTATCTTTGTTTGGACTGGTCATCTGTGTTTTGACCTTTATCTGGCCTTTGTGTATGTATGTGGATTAACCCATTAAACTGCGTTTGGATCCTCAACCCTCGAGTCTTTGAGCAGTTATGTTACACTTATATAAAGGGGAGTGTAAATGTGAATAGAGACATTTTTACTGATCCTAGTTGTCATGAGGTTCATGATAACATCTGGAAACAAGCTATCACAAATTGTAATAGCTGAGAGACTGATTTTTTTCAGTCAGATTTGGAGACGGTACTGAACACGCCTCTTGTCTAGAATGGTAATGTAATTCCTGTCTGTTTGTTTTTGGGTCAAATATGAACAGCTCAACATCTTTTAGTTAGTTGTGAATTAAAATTTTAACGATGAGGTCATCTTTCCACCAAGGCTTACACAAGACAGTGAAGTCATCGCTGTGAAACACAGCTGCTGAAAGTTTCCCTGGAGAAAGTGGAAGTTTTAATTGTGGATTATCAAATCATCTTAATCATCACACAAACTGCAACAAGAACAACAGAGTAATAGGATTAAAACGGAAAACGCTGTAAAGCACTTTTAGTTTTAGCTCTTATATCCCTAAAACAGGCAACGTGACTCACAAGATACATCATTTTTATTGTCTTTTTTGGGGCATAAGAACCATTTTTTCATCAAATCCTTTTATCACTTACGACAGCCGGGTCTGTCTTGAGTATGCTGGTCACATAATTTGCTTCACATTTTTTGTAATCAATTAGTCAGCCTGACCTAAATCCAACATGGCTGCCAGTGGTGCAGAACATTCAGATTTTGAGATAAGTAAATATATATTAAACTTACTTTTCTTCTGAAAAAAAGAATACTGCTAACATTAATTGTGAACATTGCCTTAAAGTGCTGAACAAGAAAATTAAGTAATATGTTGTTCATGTTGTTATTTAGCACGTTTTGAAATGTATGTGAACTCTTGAGACACGTTGCCTGTTTAGGGTATAAAAAAGGGATTAAACTAGCACTATTTAAAATGCAGTATTCAAACTTAAATGATTGTAATTCAAGAATGCTTTGGAATATAGACCTAAGTTTGGTCTTGTTTTAAAGAAAACAGTCAGCAGATTATTGTTGAAGTGAAGGCACTTAAACAAAAAAAGAAAGTATGAAAAAGGTATGGAAGTTTAAACTTACAGTAAATCAAATATACTGTACTTAATATTTTTCTTTTTTATAAAATATGTATTTTACAAAATATTTTTTACTATAAAATTGCTATAAAATCAAAACCACATATCTAACCAAGTTGTGTTCCAAATTTGAAGTTGATATCACAAAAATTGAAGTTCCCATGAGATTTTGTTTAGGCATAATACTAAAAATAGCCACCGGGTGACTTACATTCCATTGAATTTAATTGTGTGCATTCTGCCATAACAAATTAATAAATTTCTGTCGAAATATCACTTCTGTCACAAAATATGGAACCTTGAGACCTTTCTGACAATATGTGTTTTGTCAAGATAAGAAAAGGTTTTGATCATAAATTATGAAACATGACGATGCCCAAAAGGGGAGGAGCCCGATAAAAGAATTTAGAGTACTGTTTCTATGGTAACGCAACGTCCAATTTCAAAAGGGGTTTCACAGGTTGAATCTTGAGCTTTCGAGCTTTTGAGCTCTAAGCTTTCGAATGATAAATCATTTGTCAACATTAGATCAGGTGAAGTATGGGATATAATTGTTTTAAACATGCAGTGGCGGTAACAGTTAACAGGTAACGTGACTCAGTAGACACAACTCATAAAATCCAAAATATATCAAATTTTTAAAAAATTATTTTGGATATGTTTTATTTAAGTCCAGATGATATAAAAAATGACATGAAATTATTTTTTGCTTAGCATTTTCCACTCTTGCCTGTTTAAGGGATATTTAAAAACACTGAATGGATGGATCTGTCCTGCTTTTGTCCATCATGCTGTGTGACAGGACACGGTACTGATAACAGCACTATCAGAACTTAAAACAACACTATCCATCTGTCTCTGACAGCAGGCACAGGACCCCTATCAGCCATGACACAGCTGCAGGACATTTGTGTCTCTGCCTACAGCCACAATCCCTGAGCGTATTATTGGCAGGCTGGCTGAGTGTCTATGTATAAGAAAAAAGGATGGTATGGGTTACAGTACAATAGTCAGATGGCTGGAAAGACATGCTATCCTTAAAGGTCTATTTGTATAAAAAAAGAAAAAAAAGAAAAAAAAGAAATGGCATATCAACACAGCAGAATGTTTGCTTTTGTCTGTGTCTGGTGGATTCATTGTGCTCCAATAGTGGTGCATTTGAATTCTGGCCATACATGCTGCCTCATTCCTGAAGCGGAGAAACAGGTCTTAATTGGCCAAAATCAATAGTATTGTTTCTATTCACAGTTTGTTTCAAGTAAAAGAACACTGGGCCCTTTTTAAGTGATTTTGTGTGGTTGGAGGGATTGCAATTTGACTGCAATACCAATATTTACCTAGGATAAAACATTTAAAGCAGGCCTAAAAAATTATACTGTAGATGCGCCATAAAATTAAATTCTCTGGAATGATGTAGTTTTTTAAGTTCAATTAATGATTGGGGATCAAGAAGATTGAAATGAGTCTTTGATTGAAAGATTGAAATGAGATTTTTTTTTCATTTTAGATTATCATCTCTGATTTCATTTGAGATTAAAATGAAAGTCATCCTAAAGCATAGAGTGCTAAATGCTTTCAGGGGAAAATGCTTTTCAGTTTATCCAAAAAAAAAAAAAAAAAATTCTATCATCATTTACTCATCCTCATTTTGTTCCAAACCTTTCCAAAGACTTTCTTTATTCTGTGGATTCCATTTTTTAAGAAATCAATGGTACCCAAAACTGGTCACCAACATTCTTGAAATTCTTGAAAACAAAGTCTTGGCTATCCATTCCCTTAATCTTCAAATTTAATCTTCACATTAGCAGGCTTTACTTTCTCGCAAATTTCATAAAAATAAAATAAATAATTGAGATGAGCTTTAAAAGAAGAAAGACAAAGGATGAGAGAAGTAAAAGAGAGGAAAATGTAGAAAGTTTAGTGGCGCTTAGCCATTCAGTGCCCTAGGTGTGTTACAACAAACAAATCATCCCGCTGGAGACAAGGACCATCATTAATCCATAACGTAAATAAAGAAGAGATCGGAGACTGCATACTGGAATTGGGTTTTGAATTTTTTAAAAGGTTTTCAATTATTCACTGTGGAAAATATGGACACAACATCAGCCAACCCCATTTCTCTCTCACACACTCCAGCTCTCCTCTGGGTTCTTGAACTAGGTGTCTAAAATTTGACCCAACTGCTCAGTCAAGCGAAACACGGCTAAAAGAGCAGAGAAAAGAGGGTCTAGAGATGGGAAAAACATCAATATTGCTTTAACCCTCAAAATGACACCATGTAAGGGAAATGATAAATATATCTGTTAAATATACCCTCAAAAGCCCTTGCATATGCGCTTGAAGGCACTGAGCGAATAAATCTATAGCATGTTCAACATCTACAGTAATTAAATCAAAGCTTTTATCCTTTGCCATTAAGGCGAATGCCTGGTAGTCTGGAGCATCTTTCTCTCTCTCTCTCTCTCTCTCTCTCTCTCTCTCTCTCTCTCTCTCTCTCTCTCTCTCTCTCTCCCTCTCTCTCTCTCTCTTTCACTCTGTCACAGTGAATCAGTGGTTGGCATAGTTACAAATGCCATTGACAGCAGCTGCCCTACTGCCTCTCTCCTTTCCCTGCCTTTCTCTCTCTGAGGTGAAATATACATGAAGCAGGCCCCACTGGCCTCCACTCTAATCAATGTTATTCAATTACAGTCAGACAGCATTTTACTGAAGCACTCCCTTGGGTTAGAGCCACAGACAGCCTGGTCAGTCATCAGCTGTAACCCTTAGCCAGCTGTCTTCTTTTGCCAGCATATTACTGCCATGCATCACGGCTCCTCAGTAGGTTAAACCCACATCTGGGTTGTAATGGTGTAGTGTTTCAGTGCTAGACACCAACTGTGCTCTTCAGTTCATACATATTGTTGCAATACGTCATAGTCAGTCTCTGGCTTTAAAGTGAAATCCTCAACAGCTGAAGTTGATAAAAGAACAATAACCACCCTCAAACAGTAATTCACAGATAGTACATAGTTCATAAATTAAAAAAAAATCAGTCACTTCAATCACACAACTATACACGCACGTGATACTGCTACACTATATGTTACTGAAAATATTAGTAAGTGTATTTCAAGAAGCACTTAAATAAATCCTGGGATATTAAACATTTACAAAACTTTGTTTCACTCCGTTTGTATGCACATGCTGTAAGTCTGTGCATTAGTAGTGGAGATTTTTCAGTGACTATTTTTGCAGGTTACATCAGTACACCAGTAGATGGCAACAAGTGACTGTCTTCGTTATTGTGTCATTGAATAATTCATTCAACTGAATTATTTAAACTCTTTGATTCATTCAGCAATGAATCAATTGACTGTTTTTATGAGAGTCTTTGAATCATTTACTCACCAATTAATTCAAAAACACTTATTTAATCAGTAATGAAACACCACTGCTGTGTGTTACATGCAGATTCAGCTATTCTAAAATATTACTCAAAAGGTACTCAATATTAACTTCTGGTTTATTGAACTGTTGTATAAAAGCAATATCACACTTGCAATCATGATGCGCAGTATAATCAGCACAAAAAGTGTTTTATACACTATAATTCTGAGTTCAAAAGTTTCTCCTTGTCTTGAACATACAACAAATATTTTTGTAAAGAATACAACTTAAAACTCTACAATACATTTGAGAGTAAACAGGCACATTTTTGAGGACTGTACCTTTGGAAGGGCGTATTTAGGGAATCTCATTTGAACAAATTCATTCCTCCGGTATGAGACATAATACTTGGTCCGATTTCCTGCAGTTTCCTAAAAAATGAAAAGAAAGACAGTGTGTTTATTTGGTTTGCGAGTGCACTTCTCATTTCACTATCAACAATGGTGGAATCATGTCTTCGTCATCAGCAATTTTGAGACAAACCACTCTTTCTTTTTGCTAATTCGCACTGTTGATTTTACCTGGCTGGTATTATCCCGATAGATTCATTCTCTAGCACTAGTCTGTTGATTTCTTGTACAAACTCTCTATAGTTCTCATGAACTGTGTCCAGTCTGCATTAGCGTGTCTCCGACCGAACACAAACATTTCACACACTGTAGTCCTGTTTTTCAAGGGCATATCTGAATTCCTTTTTAACAGATGCAATCCCTTCAAAGAAACAACAACTGAACAGGTGAAAGGGGGTAGGGGAGTGAAAGAAATGAATAAAGAACAAGAGCAAATGTCCTTGAGTCAATGTCTAATTATTAAAGATCAGAAAAAGTAATTAAAAGTCGGAAAAAAACAGAAGGGAGATAAAATATAAAACACACAGAAAAACAGGAAATACAAGACTGCACGTCAAAATAAAGAACATGAGACTAAAATTATTGCCAATCTTGTGGACATGCTGCAAATTAGCTAGTCATAATATATTAATTAAACATACATACATACATACAGGATTGACAATAATTGTATGTCAATTGTACAATGTCTAGACATATTTAATTGATCAAATCTTGAATCATATCTAAACTTAATAAAGTGAATTGTTCACTTCAGCACTCTGGTGAGAAATTTTCCTCCAAAGTAAAATGAAAGCCTGAAAATCGCCCAGCATTTGAAATGCTATAGTTCTGGCTTGTTTTCCTTTAGAAATGAGAGATGTCATCAGTTGAAACATGTGAAAATAGACTGCCATGCTCCTGAGAAAACCCCAGCTCTGCACTTCTGAAAACATTTACTGAGCTGTGAATTGCCCATGAGGTCTATCACTTAACAGTTCGTTCAATATCAGCCAAACGGACAAGGCTAATTGATGGTCATGCTTTTAATGTTGGTTAAACACCCAGAGTCCTTCAGGTGCATTGATTGTCCTTACAGTGTAAAATAAATTATATATATATACACACACAGAAATACATATATATATACATATATATATATATATATATATATATATATATATATATATATATATATATATATATATATATATATATATATATATATATATATATATATATATATATATACACTGTTGTCACACACACTCAGTTTTGGTTGCTCTTAGTTTGTGTTTTCATGGACTTTCTTTTTCTTTTTCAGCAGTCATGTGTGTTTCTTTGTCTTAGTTTCCCGCCAGTCATCAGTTGTCATGGGCATGGGCTGTTTGCCATCTCCTCATTATCACTGTGCATTTAAGTTTCTTATCTTCACTCTGTGTTTGTCGGTTGTTGTTTGTGTGTGCGTGTAGACATGCTGTTACTTTATCTTTGTCATTTGTCACATTTTCATTAAAACCCTTTTGAACTCTCCTTCATCTTGATCTTCTTCATCTAGTAACAGCTATATGGCTGCCTGGATTTTTTTTATTCTGATCAGTCAATACTGCAGTCAGTTATTTTCGAATAATAATTGGAAAACTGAATAACTAACGTGTCCTTAGCAACAGATTTCCTGGCTGTGCTCGTTAATAATAACTCAATGTCCATGTATTTAAGCGCTTGTGTAATAACTGGCATAATGTGCATTCAGAAGGTCATTATCACAAGATAAAACCTTTTAGGGTAATATAAGACCCTGACCAGGGTTGATTTTGCCTGGCTAAAAGTACATTATCCCTTACATGTGTGAATATACTGTATATTCTTCAGCAAGGACACATTGAATTTATCAAAAGTGACAGTAAAACAATTCATAATATTAATTTATAAATTATAAATTAATTAATTAATTTCCGTATTTTGAGTTTTTATTCATCAAATCCAGGAAAAAAACTAAGATATTTAGCAACACTGATAATAAGAAATGCTATACTTGAGTAGCAAATCAGCATATTAGAATGATTTCTGAAGGATCGTGTGACACTGAAGACTGGAGTAATGATGCTGAAAATTCAGCTTTGCATAACAGAAATAAATTACATTATAATATTAAATATATTAAATATAAAACAGATATTTTATATTGTAATAATATTTCACACCATCATTAACACATCACTTTACCTTTACAAATATGTATTCATCTTGCACTGAGAGGGAATTGTGGTCAATCTTCCCCAAGAACTGTGCTGTCACCATTTTATCAGAGCAGTTTTGAATGAGACAGGTCACATAAAGGTATCCTGGTGGGGGAAAAAAACACACACACACAAATTGTTAGAAGAAATTTGACTTTCAAAAGTTTGAAGGAACTTTTATTTCTATGTCTAATCATATGGCTTTTGTATGTGAGTGTTTGGATCCCATTCCAGAGGTGAATGGAGCAAAAGTTATCTGCAAAAGAAAAGGGAGCTTTTAACAAAATTAGCTGAAGCTGATCCTCACAGGACACATTGCTTTGCTCCAGAATGGCAGACAATTAATTATGGGAAAACAGTGCCGAGGTGCCCTGTTGACGTGGCCTTTCAGTTTAGAATCTCACACAATAGCTGGCTCAGCAACCTCTACAAAAACACACACATACACATCCGGTTTACTATCTTTGTGGGGACTCTCCATAGACGTAATGTTTTTTATACTGTACAAACTGTATATTCTATCCCCTTATAACCTTACCCCCTGAACCTACCCATCACATAAAACTTTCTGCATTTATATATATATATATATATATATATATATATATTAAAAAAAATCATTCTTTATGATTTATAAGCTTGTTTCCTCATTGGTGATCTCAAAGTAGGCCCACACGGTGACACAAGTCCCCATGAGTCTGTGTGCATTCAGGTTGAAGTCTCCACTGGGATAGAAAAATATGTACACACACACACACACACACACACACACACACACACACACACACACACACACACACACACACACACACACACACACACACACACACACACACACACACACACACACACACACACACACACACACACATCAATTCTCTGAACGTGCATAAAAAATGACAAACAATTGGAAAATAATGAAAAAATTATAATTTTATATTAATTTTTGGGCAGACTACTTCAGTGAAGAGGACGAATGGTTAATCAAAGCAGTACAGCAGAGAAATTCATTAAAAAGCAATTAGAATGGCTGAGCGCTTTGCTTCTGTCTTCTGACACACAAGGTCATACGCGTACGCGCGCACACACACACACACACACACACACACACACACACACACACACACACACACACACACACACACACACACACACACACACACACACACACACACACACACACACACACACACACACACACACACACACACACACACACACACACACACACACACACACACACACACACACACACACACATGGAGCATCTTATGAGAGGTTGAGGGAGCCACTGAGCTGAAGCAAAAACACTTGAGGTCTGCATCTGTTTGTGTGACAGAAACCCAACCAATATAGAGAAATTTAAGTTAATTTATCAGGAGAAGGGCTGGATGTATGTGTCCAGTGTGATCTTTTATACTGGCTAGATGCAACTCTCACCTCCCTTGGGGTTTGAATGTACGTGTTTGTAGGTTGCAACGTGACTGTGTGTGATGGAGCTCTGTGCAACAGTTTGCATCTGTATGGCTGGTCTCTTTCACACACACATACACACAATCATCACAAAACAGCTCAGCTAGGAGGAATTCACTGAAAGAGGTTTGTGTGAGTGAGGCAAAACTAAAGCTTAAAAACATCCCATCTGCCCTCTTTCGTAGTTGTTTGTTACGGTATGTAGAATTGAATGAAAATGCACTGTTCTATAAACACATGACCTCCCTTACCACCGCCGATGTCTTGAATCTCCATATGAACCAAATCAGGATCCACATCCACCCCCGTCACAGCCCTTAAACAAAGCATACAGTTAGTAACACTCTGAGAGAATCAAACAAGACTGACTCACACACAGAAGGACAGCTTAAATGAATAGTGCACCCAACAATGTTAACTTTGTCATAATTTACTCACCCTCATGTTGTTTCAATTAGCTATCTACTCACACAAAGACGTCAAATACAGTGCATAACTATTTTTATGATACTTTATTGTGCTGTTGTGCTTTTTAAAACTCTTTAATCGCATTCAAAAGAGTGACCAGTGTATTTCAGACTGTTCTCTGACAGCCTTCAGAAATTTGCTTTTTGTGTTCCATAGAAGAATAGTCATAAATCATAATATATAAATGACACCAGGCTGAATTTACTTTTTGGGTGAAAAATCCCTCCACATACACACAAACACACACACACACGCACGCACGCACGCAAGCACTCTCTCTCTCTCACACACACACACACACACACACACACACAACACACACACACACACACACACACACACACACACACACACACACACACACACACACACACACACACACACACACACACACACACACACACACACACACACACACACACACACACACACAAACAAACAAACAAACACCATCATTAGCATACTTCAGCTCACTGTCCTTTTGTGTACTTTTGTGTCCATTTGTGTTAAAAAAATCGTTTGGAGGTTACTTAACTGCTCAGTGAAGTTCTAGCTCAGTAAACCTGCCCAAAAGCTACATTTTCTTACAAGTGTTTCAACAATAATTTATTTTACAAAAAATAAATAAAGTTAAAAAAGTGACGCAATGAAGCATGTTTAATAAAAATAACACTGGTTTAGGGTTCAAATCTCACTATTAGTTGTTTATTATCATTCATATTACAAGGATATTAGCTGTTTATTAGTGCTTATAAAGCACAAATTAATACCTTATTCTGCATGACTATATTCTAATCCCCTTAATCCTTCCCAATACCTAAACTTAACAACTACCTTACTAACTATTAATAAACAGTAATTAGGAGTTAATTGAGGCAAAAGTAGTAGTTAATAATTAGTTATAGTAATAGCAAGTTTTGGTTGCTTGCTAGTGTCGCCTTAGGCTTTTGGCTTGCTTAGTTGGGGACATTTAACATTTAATATTCAACAATATTGTTGATCTGCCTGCATTGACACCATTATATGAGAACTGAACTGAGCTGGACGATGACATCACAGTTTTCTCCAGAGCGCCTGAAATATATATATATAAATGAACTAAATTAATAACTTTTTACAACAAAAATTAACCATCACTGAATTTACTTAAGCTGGACTATGATGCTATTTTCTTCTGCTGTACAGCAGAAACAAACTTTGTTGCAATTTTTTTCCTGTGATCACTGTGAAGCTGCTTTGAAACAATCTATATTGCAAAAAACAATATAGAATTAAAGGTACAACAAACAAATATATACAGCACCATAATGCCACATTGATTTATGGCAGATTACTTGACCATCAAGTGTCAACATCACATGATGAGTCAAAATGAGCTCAAATCTCCTGTCCTGACCACACGATATGAACCAGCCTCCCAGACAACATCCCTGTCCATTAAAGCCCCACTGATTTATGCTCTCTCCACTCCAGACCTCCCCTTCTGTTGTTTTATGAGAAAGGCAGCATACGGGGAGGACAAGAGAGCCGCAACCCTCAATATGAACTGATTCTGTCACGTCTTCTGAGGCAATTCTCTAAGATGTTTTAAATAGGTTTGGAGACAGTAGAGAGGGAAGGGGTATGACCCTTATCAAGCCCCTGCAGCTGAGGAATAGAGTAAAAACAGCTTCAGATTTACAGAGTCATTGTAAAACCTCGAGCCAAATAAAACGTGCTGGATGGGGTTTATTATGGCAGATGCTGACAGGGAGCTGACTTTTTCAGCTTTTATCACTATCAACCACACACAAACTGTACAGAGCTTTGTAAGTGAATCTGGTAAAGTGTGCTGGGAGGATGGCACATAAGTGGGAGGGAGCGAAAGATCAGGAAGGAGAGATCAAAAAAGAGAAAGAGAGGGTCAGACAGAATGACTGGATGGGGTGGAGAAATAAATCACTTCTGTCCAGGATTTCAATCCCAGCTGTGGTAGCAGTGAACCATAACCAAGGAGTGAAGAAATGGAAAATAAAAAAGGGTTTGAATTCCACCAAGAAGGTTAAAGAAAAAGTCTTAGAGGGCAAGGTAAAGTAAACCAATATTGACTCCTAGAAAGAACTTTCTTTCTTCCGTGGAATACAAAATAAGTTATTTATAGCTGAATGTCCAAGTTGCTCTTTTCCATATAATGAAAGTAAACGGCGATCACAGCCATCAAGCAATATTTCCAGTGAATAACAGTTCTCTATATGGCATCAGAAATCATACAGGCCCATGTTTACAATGTTTCTTTGGTGCTTCTGGAGCTTTACAGCCCCTGGTCCCATTGTATGGTAGACATCAATTCAGACATTCTGCTAAACATCTGATTTGGTGTTCCACGAAATTAAGAAAGTTATACAGATTTGGAACAACATGAGGTTCTCTTTAAGTAGTATAGAGTGTCTTTTAGAAGAAGAAAAAAAGTCACCAGAAAACTCTGTCTTTAGTGACACGCTCCTGTAGCAGAGTCCATTTGTGACCCAGATTGGTGGAGATATACAGCTGAAAAACAGAGAAACATGAATAAATCACAAGTTACACATTGATTTTCAGGCTTAGATTAAAGCACACTTTGCATATTCTCAGGATCATGATAATTAGATGAGTGATTCACTGTATAATGTACATAATGATTAGGTTGTGTGAAACTGTCCATATAAAGCAATTAAAATCACAAATGTTGAGTGTGTTTGTGTGCATTTGTCTCTAATTGATCATCTCTATAATGAGATTATATTGATCACCACTTGCTTGGAAAATACACACCAAACTCTACCATAACTACACAAACACACACTCATAGCCAAAATTGCCAACCTGCCATGTGCTTTTTCATTGTCTTTTCCATTTAATCTCAGAGATGATAAATGCAGCATATTGCAAGCAGTGTCTAAGGGTTTTAGCAATTCATCAACCGCAAATACAACACGCACACGCGCGCACACACGCACGCGCGCACACACACACACACGCACGCACGCACGCACGCACGCACGCACGCACACACACACACACACACACACACACACACACACACACACACACACACACACACACACACAGTTCTTGCCTTGTTGCTCACCCAGCCGTTAACAATGTAAACATGCTCTTTAGCGAGAGACAACCATGGCCTGAAGGCCAAACAGTGCTGCTCATAACTCTAATAATGAGGATGCCAATATGCTGGAGAGCAAAAAGCATTACCATAAACACAGCTGGGTGAGAAATGTGCGGAGAACAGTTGGTCATGTCATCCAGCCAAGACCTAAATCATTAACACTAAAACAATCAAACAAACTAATTCAGGCAGTTGAGCCTGACAAGAAAAGCTACAAACATGCAGCTGGAATTAAGACATATATGATCTTGTGAGCAACCTGTTTGAAGCTGCCAAAAAACACGGACTTCAATTGGTGTCTTTAATAGCTATTTTCTTGACTGTATTATTCTGTGTTGGCCAACACTTTCATGACTGACCTTTGCCTCCTTGCTGTAAGCCAAAAGTTTGTCTTCCTCAGATGGATGGAAGAGGAGTGTTTCCACGGTGAAGGAGACAGGCTGCCGTTGAAAGGATGAACCTTCATCTGTGCTGATGAAGAGCATCTGGTCACGTTCATTGATGCTGGAGCTCACCAAGATCACCTACAAAACACACAATGTCTTTTGTAACTACATGTCAAGATGTATATTGGTTAGTTAGTTTATTAGACAATGAAGCATGGGTTCCTGGACACAGATTTGTGTGAATGAATAATAATAATAAAAAAACTAAACTATAAAAGTGATAAAAATAAGCAATAAAAAAGTATTACAACCTTTTACGGTAATAAACAAAATGTTTGTACAATATTTCATTCAATTCTACATATTGTAACAAACAACTACGAAAGAGGGCAGATGGGATGTTTTTAAGCTTTAGTTTTGCCTCATTCACACAAAACCTCTTTTAAATATAAAGCTATTTACCACATAGTATTTAGATATTACATATTTGAAATATTGTATCAAACATTAAACAGTCAAGATTCACATCAATATTTACAGTATAGTCAGTTTAATTCTATAGTTTAGATATTTATTATATACCCAATCCCAGTCTAGATCATCAATTTACTGTAGGGTATGTGATATTTTACTGACACAACGAATTTAACAAACACGAGTCCTTTTTAACCAAATCTTAAAGTGCATTAATGTTTTCCTTTATTTATTTAGCTCAACACATATAGTCTAAGACAAAACACACAATAGAAGTCGATAGCCTGGCATTTAAAATGATTGCTACGCCCCTGAATGACCCAAAGTTGTGCGAATTCACTGAACAGCCAGAATTTTTTTTTGTAAGCTTCACTTCCTTTAACCAACTTTGAGAGGCGCTGTTGTTTAGCCATCTGCGCAGTGAAGTGTCTCTAACGGGAGGCAAGTTCACTACCTGCTACCAGCACAGAAAAACAAGCTGGAATCCTCATGGGGATTGCCAAACAGAGAGACCCTCAAAGGGATCCCTGTGAAACAAGTTATCCATCCCAAAACAAAGACTCTGGGGGAAAAAAGGAAAGAATCTCCTCTCTGTGAAACTTCCCTCTTAAAGCAATAACTCGCAGAGTTTAGCACAGAGCCTCCTTTGTGGTCTGTGGATAAAAGCCATCAAACAACATCCTGCGCCTGTCCCAGAGGAGTACGGCGAGCTGGCAGGACTGGAAGAGGCTATAGAAGCCGGTACAATAACATGGGGCAGAATGTGGTGGTCAATGGCATTTTAAAAGCGCAATCACAAGTCTTCAATGATGTCTGACTGCCACTTTGTAATGAGGTTTTAGTCAATGTCTGTAGGTCATGTAATCGTTTATGAGATAATCTACTTAAATATCTCAAACCGGGTCCTCTCTCACAATATTCAAGTGACATAGTGTCATTAAGAATTAAGCTCTGTATGTCCATTTATGATTGGATAAAAGACACTGTGGACAGCTTGGAGGATTTACATGAGAGAACAATCATCCCGCTCTTCATTGCTCTGAAAGTGCTACAGTTGTAGTCAAATTATTCGACCCCTATTGCAAATGTGGTTTATTGGCAAAATTTACATTTCATTATGGCTCAGCTCAGTTTCAATAGTTGCACCAGGTGTGTTTGAGCTAGGTCACATGAAATATCTGAGCTGGATAGGTTTGTTGAGTGTCACGTTTGACTGCATGTTAGAAATAAGTCAAAAAAATGGTCGAAAAAAGTTGAGAGAAGATATCATCGCCCTTCACAAACAAGGAACCGGATGCAAAAAGATAGAAAAGGCGCTAAATATTCCTAGTGACACCATTGGAAGCATAGTTCTCAAGTTCAAAGTTACAGGAACAGTGGTTACTCTTCCTGGACGGGGCAAAAAAAGGAAGCTATCAATGGCTGCAACCAGATCTGAGAAGGCGGGTTCAGAAAAGCCCTTGAGTGACTGTAAAAGACCTGCAGCAAGACTTGGTGGCAACAGGTACTGAGGTTTCAGCTTGCACAGTAAGGCACGTACTAAACACATGCAGTTTCCATGCCAGAACTCCACTACTGACCCAAAAGCACAAGAAAAGTCGGCTCCAATTTGCTAAAAATCATATAAATAAGCCACAGAAATTTTGGGATTCTGTTCAGTGGAGCAATGAAACAAAACTGGAACTTTTCTGCCCTATGGATCATGCGGTATGAAATTTTAAACAGAACAGTCTGCAAAAGGGACAAACATAACGTACATTTGTGTGTAACTGCTTTTACTCAATGCAGCCTCGACTAATTTTGCTTTCCACCCAATTTCATATGCAAATTGGCAGTTCTGATATCCAGTCTGTGCTGAGTGGGGAAATGGGAAGCATAAAGAGATGAAGAGGGGAAGAGAGTGAGAGAGGTCTGTTCTGTGCACCTGAGCTCAGCCACTGAAACAAAAGACAGTCGAATAAAACTGACTGCGGCAACTGCAAATTTTCAATACTCAACCAAACAAAGCCAAGGGGAGAATTGTGGAGCACTGTTTGAATGCTGAAAGCTTCTCCTGAAACAACCAAGACTTGCTCAGCTTTGCATTCCAGCTTAGCTGTCCCTGATGCACCTCTCAAAGAGATAAAGAGATAGGATTCTACCAGAAGATATAAGGTCAAATGTCAGTGGCACAGATTAAAGGCAGATCACAATTCTGTCATCATTTAATCTACCCCAAGTTGTTCTAAACAAAAACGTGTATCATTGTTTTAAACCAATAAACCTGGTTGATAAAACTGTTTTTGAAAACTGATTCATTCACAAATCTGCCCAATGCTCTAGTTCAACTCTCCGACTGAATCCAGACTCTGTGGTTTTCAAGTTAACAGCTCACTGTAATGAATATTATCATAAAGGGATAGGTCACCCACAATTGAAATGTCATAATTTTCTCCCTCTCATGTGGTTCCAAACCTGAATGACTTATTTTGAGGAATGCTGGTAACCAAATCATTTTGGTTACCTTTTACTTACACAATTCTTAAAATATCTTCTTATATGTAGCCTATCATAGAAGAAAATAAGTCATTCAAGTTTGGAAGAACATGCCTGAAGTTTCATTTTTGAAACGATAAATCCCGTTTGACATTTGTTCTAACTTCTAACTACAGTAAACAGGCCACCATACAGATTTTGTCAAAGAATAATCTGAATTATTTTAGTTTTTTTGTCAAGAGTTAGTACTGGTTGTAGGCAAAGTCTCAATTGTTGGTAATTTAATTATTTAAGTAACGTTAGATAATGCAAAAGATGCATGTGATTGGCATTTATAGACATTCTAAACTCTATTGGAGTTAGAAAACATGTGTCAGGACCCATTCACTGTGATAATCATACTTAAGATTTATTATTGACAAAGGTTTAAAGTTTTAAACTAAAACTTGGACTCGATATAGCCTAGTGTTCTTTTACCAAAGAGCCAGTGATACATGGATATTGACATGCAGCCAGGAATCGTGTTTCCTGACATTTACTTGGAAATAAATACATTTATATAATGGTAAATACATCAAGCAAATTTGCCTGTGAACGGAAGCCCTGCCCCTTTTCAGCGCTGCGCTCATTGTCTTTAGTCTTCCGGTCTGCATTTTCACAGCGATCTTGCCTATTTATAAATGAACAGCTCATTTTAAAATCTTCCCGGTATACTGACATTTGTTAAGACATCTGCTTTAAACATTACCATCCTCATGATAAATTTTGTTAACTTTACATCAAGTAAATCCACTTCAAAAAGCTAATTACTCCTGGACAGCAAACCCATAGGGAGGCCTACACAGCGACCGCAAAAACGGAAGTTCAAAGACAATATTCTAAAGATGGCTGGCCCTCGATTCTCTGGCGAATAAGGTCTATAGGTAGGTCTGGGGGTGTGACGAGATTGCTTGACTAAAATGTGACGAGGTTTCTCGTCGAGTGAATATCGATGACGGAGTGTGAGGGTGAAATTAGCATAGAATATGCCACAGCTACATTCACATTACATTATTATGCCCACTGCGGCACCGCCTTCATGTTCGTTTTGCTGTTTTCATAAATAAAATAAAAACATTGTAAACTATTAAACTTCTGCTCTGCTCATCTAGCACGAGTTGCAGTCGCGTGTCACACACAAGGCTTGTTCGACTTCATAGATATAAACACTAGATGTCGCCTTGGGGGTCTAAACATGCTTCAAAACCGCCGCCATCTTGAAACAGGGGTTTAGTCATTGGAAGTAGCTAGGTAACGCTGAATTCATGGATGATGCCGGACTTTTGTGCTGCATATGGATGTTTACACGAACGAAATCTAAAAACCAGACGGCAAGGGATTACTTTTCACAAGATTGTGAAATTGTGTAATTTTTAAAAATTTCTCTGGACTGCCGGCGCTGCACAGACCGATCGGTTTTGACATCTAAGTACCGCGAGAGTGATTCATAAGCATGCGAGCCATCTGCTCTCTAATCGCTCTCGCGGTACTTTGATTTCATTCACCGATCGGTCTGTGAAGCGGAACAACTGTACAAAAACGCACGCACCAGCCTAACTCACTCGCTCGTTTCCTATTCTATCCACTTAATAAGACTAAGAGAAAACTGTAATTTATTTTTGTTATACTGTTTTTATTGCTATGTTCAATTTGTAAAAATGAGTTTAATTAGGTCACACACAGCCTCAATCAGAAGTTCTGGAAGCTAATAATTAATGTACAGTAAGGCCAGTCAGTTGAGTTTGTGGCAAAATCTTTTACAGTGCTTGTTTATTGTTGTCTTTCGAAGCATTTGATAATTCATACTTATAATAAAGTAGAACTGAAATCACATTCATTAGAAGATTATTAGTTAAAACATTACAAAATGCACCTGCAGACTATTTTTCCAGTCATACATTTTGTCATTGAGGATTTCAATAAAACATTGTGCAAAAATCTCATCTCGTCTCGTTCTCGTGACAATCTCGTGTCTCGTCTTGTGAGATAAGTGTCTCGTCGTCACACCCTCTAAATCGTATCGGTTACCTAACGTAACCTCGGTTCTCTCTAGAAGAGGGAACGAGTATTGCGTAAGTTAGCTTACGCTACAGGAAAGATTCATCTTTTCGAGATATTGAAGCCAAAAAATTATCCTTAATTTTTGTAACCATTGTCAACGTAGTGCAGCAACTAGCAGACCTAAAGCAGGCTGTCTAGCGTGCTCATAGGCTGCCCTGCAGGAACTGCAGCAGCCTACCACTGAGCCCGACGTGACGTCACGTCCAATGAAGGGCGCTCACGCCTTCACAGTGTCAAAGCCCGCCAGAATGGGCGTGGCTTAGCGTATATAAGCAGGGCTCGTAGGGTGTATTCTCTGGTTTCATCGACTGAAGCGAAAAACGCTCATGGCGCAAGCACGGCCTCTTTTTAAGTTAGCTTACGCTACGGGAACCCTTTGTCAACGCCGTGCGCGCCAAGCATCCACAATGAGTCCCAGGGCTTTCCGCGGAACCCAAATAAGTGGGAAATAAGGTTGCCAGCAAGGCGGGCCAGCACTTGTACATAAGCACTCATAGGGAATACAGAGCGGCGTCGCCGGTCTGTATAAGCATATAGCACATACCCAATAGTGAAGCACAACCAGAAGAGCTAGTATACGTGAGAGTAGCCTGCGCACAAACATCTGTGGACAGAACGTACATCTCACTTAAATTGACAGAAGTTTTGCCTGCAGAGCGGGAACTTCTAGGTTATAAAACCTGACAAAGGTGTACGGGGAGGCCCAGCCGGCCGCCACACATATGTCGTGAATAGAAATTCCGCTGGACCATGCCCACGTAGAGGCCATGCCTCTGGTGGAATGAGCCCTGATGCCCAGGGGGCATTGCAGACCTGTTGACGCGTAAGCGGCTGCTATAGCGTCCACAATCCATCTGGATAGGCTTTGTTTCGAGGAGGCGAGACCATTGGTGCGCCCACCAAACTGAACTCCACCAAAATGACCTGCGCTCTGAATGGAGTG
Organism: Siphateles boraxobius; assembly: GCF_051911475.1. NCBI lineage: Eukaryota > Metazoa > Chordata > Actinopteri > Cypriniformes > Leuciscidae > Siphateles > Siphateles boraxobius. The sequence continues at coordinate 29,566,575 of NW_027508734.1, read as the reverse complement.
CCAATCACTTCAGGTACATAACCGTGTCTAGGTTTGAGTATGACTTATGAGTCATTTGGCCCGAACTCGAGACACGCGGCGCTGACAGACAGCGCGTGTAAGTCCCCCACACGTTTCACTGATGAACGTGCTGTCAGGAAAACGTTTTTGAGTGATAGGTACTTTAACTCCACAGAGTCTAGTGGTTCAAAGGGGAAAGCGTTCAGGGCCTCGAGGACCAATGAAAGATCCCACATAGGAACCAAAGGGGGGCGCGGAGGGTTCATCATTCTGGCTCCTCTTAGGAAGCGGATGACAAGCTCATTTTTCCCTAGCGACCGGCTGCGCGTCGACTCAGCGAACGCTGCAACGGCCGCCACATAGACTTTGAGCGTGGATGGGGACCTCCCCTTATCCAACAGCTCTTGTAGGAAACTGAGCAGCCGCGAGACCCCACACGTCCGTGGGTCCAGGTTTTTGTCAGTGCACCATTTGGAGAACACTGACCATTTAGACGCGTAAAGCTTTCTAGTAGAGGGAGCTCTAGACTGCGTGATTGTGTTCATCACTCCTTCTGGCAGGGCAACGGGTACCCGTTGATTACCCATGCGTGCAGAGACCAGCACTCTGGATGGGGATGCCAGATCGAGCCGAGCTTGTGAGAGGAGATCCGTTCTCACCGGATGCGGCCACGGGGCTGTCAGTGACAGCGGCGTCAGCTCCGGGAACCAAATCTGATTCTCCCAACGCGGGGCTATGAGGTGGCGTGCTTCCCTGATCCTCTTGATTACCTGTGGTAGCAGAGAGATCGGAGGGAAGGCATACAGAGGGCGGCTGGGCCAGACTTGGGCCAGCGCGTCCTCGTTCTTCGAAAAGAACATTAAGCAGTGAGCGTTGTCTTTTGACGCAAATAGGTCGACTTCCGCTTTGCCGAACAGGCGCCATCATTTCTGGACCGTTTGGGGGTGCAGGCACCATTCCCCTGGGGGAACATTGTCCCTGGATAGTTTGTCTGGGCTGTCATTCAGGTGGCCTGGCACATGTGCAGCTCTCAGCGAGCGCAGGTGATGCTGAGACCACGTGAGGAAGCGCTCTGTCAGATCACAGAGGTTCCTGGATCTGACGCCGCCCTGACGGTTCACGTAGGAAACCACTGACATGTTGTCTGATCAGACTAGAACATGGTGGTCCTGTATGAGCGGGAGGAAGCGCTTCAGCGCGTTCTCGACCGCTAACATTTCCAGACAGTTTATGTGAAGGAGCTTCGCCTGGTCTGACCACAGGCCGAAGACCGGTCTGCCCACAGGCCGAAGACCGGTCTGCCCACAGGCCGAAGACCGGTCTGCCCTCGAGGAGCGCACCCCAACCTGAGTTGGACGCATCTGTCGAGATGAGCTTTCGGTACGAGACCGCTCCCATCATCACACCTCGCTGATAACAGCCGGCTGTTAACCAGGGCTGCAGAGCCGTAATACAGGTCTGAGTCACTCTGATTCGTTCACAGCCAGCAGCCCAAGCTCGGCGAGACGCACGCATGCGCAGTAAGCCCAGCTGAAGCACTGCTGCAGCTGAGGCCATACAGCCCAGCATCCTCTGGAATGTCTTCAGAGGAACGATGCTGCCCTTCTGGAAAGACGCGGCTAGGTGTCGAACACCCCGCGCGCGCTGTGTCAATAAACGAGCCTTCATGGCCACAGAGTCCAGTTCTATTCCTAGAAAGGAAATTGACTGACTGGGCAGTAATGAGCTCTTGGTCCAGTTGACCGTGAGACCCAAGCTCTCCATGTGACTGAGGAGCACAGTATTGTGAGATAGCAGTTCTATCTCTGACTGTGCCAAATCAGCCAGGCGTCCAGATAGTTCATAATTCGCAATACCTGATTTCTCAAGGGGCGAGAGCTGCATCCATGCACTTCGTAAATGTACGGGGTAACAGGGACAGGCCGAACGGCAGGACGGAGTATTGATAAACCTGACCGTCGAAGGCGAATCTCAAGAATGGCCTGTGACGGGGTATTATCTGAATCTGGAAATAGGCATCTTTCAGATCGAGAGAAATAAACCAGCCACTTGGGCGAACGTGCGCAAGGATTTTTCTGGTTGTAAACACTTTGAACGGTCTTTTCATAAGCACCTCGTTCAAACATCTCAGATCTAAGATAGGTCTGAGGGCTCCGTCCTGCTTGCGTACGAGAAAATAAAGGCTATAGAAGCCTGACTCGCTCAGAGAAGGCAGTACCAATTCTATGGCCCCTTTGCACAGCAGCTTCGCTATGTCTGCGCAAAGTAGATATGTTACTTCTGCATTCACAGTTGTCGCGGTCCGTGCTTGAAAGCGTGGAGGACGGCGCGCGAACTGTAGCGAATAGCTGTGCCTTATTGTGCTCAGCACTCATTCTGAAAACCCTGGAATGGCTTCCCATGCTTTTATATATGTAGCTAGGGGGCGAATGGTCTCCAGGTTCTGATCGCCGCGCTCTGCGGGGTCGAGAAACTGAACCGGATGTGCGCCCACGGTGGTTGCAAGCGGCAACTAACTGACAGCCGTGACAGGCTGATACATAAGAGGCGTCCCAATTTCCGTGAATGGGAAGCGCCCTTTATCACTATGTGATGCGCGAGCGGAGCCTTGGGCAGAGTGTTTATTAGTAAGCGTGAGCGCTTTTGTGCGGGCACAAGACTTACACATAACTTTGACGTCCCGATCGCTTTGGATGGGGAGCGTTTTATGATAGCCCCTGAGACGCGCGCAAGGCGCTTTGGGCAAAGTGTTTATTAGTAAGCATGAACGCTTGTGAGCGGGCACGAGACTTACATAGATATTTAAGTCATGCATGCGCGTGCGATCTGTGTTTGTGTTTGGAGCTCTGTCGAATTGATTCATTAATCCCTGATTTTCTTCTTTACCACTCATTTATAAACAAGCACTTTCTATTTTTATATCATGTGAACTTATCCTCGACACTATTCCTTATAAAAAACAATCGGATTGCTTTGATATCGCTACTTAGATCCAACTTTCCGAATCTCGGCTACTAGCCCATCAGCCAGCTAGCATTTCACGCGTGGCCTCGCGCCTATCGACCCTCTCATTTTACACCCGTTTCACTGAAAGGATAAGGGGTTATATCCATCATTTCAGTCCTAAATTGGTAGTGATATTGGTTTTTCACTACTAATTTACTGTTCATCTGTTATAATGGCGAACATATCGGATGTGTGTCTAACGTTACCTCTGAGTGCAGGTGAGGACACATTCGAGCTGTTTTCGGTACGATTGGAGCTGGAGTCGGTGGAGAAGCAGATCCGTGTTCTGCTGGTGAAGCAAGCCGAGCTGCGAGATCGGCGATCAACGCTTGAAACATCACGCGCCGATGCTCACAAGTCAGTGGTTAGTAACTTTTTGACTCCGACTTCGTCTACTCCGTGCGTTTCTCTGCCCAGGAGGACGCGATCATTTCTGCCTTCATTCACTCCGGCACCGAGGCAACACCATGGACCCTGGGTGATCCCACAGCGGAAGACACGAGCCAGGACCAGACCAAGGACTTCCCCGCCCCTCCCGGTCTTCGAGATCTCCACCCGGAACCGCTTCTCCCCTCTTCGCGAGCCGGAATGTGACGCCGCCGTGATCATCGGCACTTCCATGGTCCGTCATGTCCGTGCTACCTCAGGTAAGCGTAAGGTGCGCACTCACTGCTTTCCTGGTGCTCGTGTTCTTGATGTCGCTGCACAGATTCCCGAGATCCTGAACGGTGATGAGCACGTCGGAGCTGTGGTGCTACACGCGTGGACGAACGACATCAGGCTGCGGCAGACGGAGGTTCTGAAGAAGGACTACAGAAGCCTGATCGAGACGGTTCGCAGCACATCGCCTGAAGCAACGATCATCGTGTCTGGACCGCTTCCCACGTACCGACTAGGACAAGAAAGGTTCAGTAGATTATTTGCTCTAAATGAATGGTTAATGTCATGGTGTAATGAACAGAAACTGCTCTTTGTAAATATATGGAATCTGTTCTGGGAGCGACCTAGGCTCTACCGCGCTGATGGCCTGCACCCCAGCAGAATCGGAGCGGCTGTTCTGTCGGACAACATCTCCAAGACGTTACACACCATATGACTAGTAAGTCAAAGTCCAAATCACAGTCTTTGCTGTCCCAACTTAATTGATATAAGTAGTGTAGAACATTATATAGAAACTGTTTCTATTCCTCGCTTAGTGAGGCAAAACAATAAATCTAGTGTAGGATCTAGCAAAAATCTTATTGTAATTAAACCAGAAAATCTAAATATCAGTGAACAAAAACAATTTCTAAAGCTAGGTCTTCTAAACATTAGATCGCTCACACCTAAGGCGGTTATTGTAAATGAAATGGTCACAGATAATAGTTTCGATGTACTTTGCCTTACTGAAACCTGGCTTAAACCAAATGATTATTTCGGTCTAAATGAGTCTACTCCACCAGGATACTGTTATAAGCATGAGCCCCGTCTGATCGGTCGTGGCGGCGGTGTTGCAACAATCTATAGAGATATTCTTAATGTTACTCAGAAAACAGGTCACAGGTTTAATTTGTTTGAAGTACTTGTGCTAAATGTTACGCTCTTAGATTTAAGAAACAAATCCATGTTATCTCTAGCCTTGGCTACCCTATATAGACCTCCAGGGCCCTATATGCTGACTTCCTAAAAGAGTTTGCATACTTTCTCTTAGATCTATTGGTCAATGTCAATAAAGCAATAATTGTTGGAGACTTTAACATACACGTAGATAATACAAATGATGCGTTAGGGACTGCGTTTACAGATTTATTAAACTCCTTTGGGATCACGCAAAACGTCAGTGGTCCCACTCATCGTCTAAATCATACACTAGATTTAATTTTATCATATGGAACCAATCCAATTGATATAAATATTATACCGCAAAGTGATGATCTCACTGATCATTACATGGTATCTTGCGTAATACGCACTGCTGAAATTTGTCAAGTTGCGCCACGTTATCGACCAGGCAGAACAATCCTTCCAACCACTATAGATAGATTCTCAAATAGCTTACCTGACCTATCTCAGCTGCGCAGTGCACCCAAACAAACAGATGAACTAGAGGAAATGACTAGCAGTTTGAGCACCATGTTCTCTAGTTCACTAGATATTGTTGCACCAATTAGATTAAAAAAGGTTAGAGAGAAAACTAAAGCACCATGGTCCAACAGTGCTACGCATGCAATCAAGAGAGAAACTCGTAACTTAGAGCGTAAATGGAAACAAACTAATTTAGAGGTCCTTAGAATCGCGTGGAAAGACAGTATGTCACGTTATAAAAAGGCTCTAAAAGCAGCCAGGGCTGAGCATCTCCGCAAACTAATAGAAAATAACCAAAATAATCCAAGGTTTTTATTCAACACCGTGGCTAGACTAACAAATAAACAAACATCACCAGAGCAAAATATTCCGTTACAATATAGTAGTAATGATTTTATGAATTACTTCAATGAGAAAATAGAAAGCATCCGAAACACAATTGTAAATATACAATCCTCTATGATGTCTTATGATTCAGCCTCAATTATGGCCCCTCTAGAACAACTACACCGCTTTACAACTATAGGACAGGAAGAGCTAAATAAACTTATCATTGCATCTAAACCAACAACATGTTTATTAGATCCAATACCCACTAAACTACTGAAAGAAGTGTTACCTGTAGTGGAAGAGCCTCTTCTTAATATTATTAACTCGTCTTTATCTTTAGGTCATGTTCCAAAAATATTCAAGCTGGCAGTAATACAACCTCTCATTAAGAGACCGCAATTAGATCCAAATAACTTAGCAAATTACAGACCCATCTCAAATCTTCCATTTATGTCTAAAATACTAGAAAAAGTTGTGTCCACTCAATTGTGCTCTTTCTTGCAAGAAAATGATATCTATGAAAAATTCCAGTCGGGATTCAGACCGCATCATAGCACAGAAACTGCGCTAGTTAAAATAACATATGATTTACTTTTAGCTTCTGACCAAGGCTGTATCTCAATACTAGTTCTACTCGATCTTAGCGCTGCGTTTGACACTATCGATCATAAAATACTCTTGGATCGACTACAAAACTACACTGGTGTTCAGGGACAGGCATTAAGCTGGTTTAGATCGTACTTATCAGACCGTTACCATTTTGTCTGTTTAAATGGGGAAAAATCAAAGATAACGCCAGTAGACTATGGAGTGCCGCAAGGATCGGTGTTAGGCCCTCTGCTATTCTCAATATACATGCTGCCACTTGGAAATATTATAAGAAAACATGGAATTAATTTCCACTGTTATGCTGATGACACTCAATTATATATCTCATCACGACCAGATGAAAACACTAACATATCTAAATTGACAGAGTGTCTAAATGATATAAAATGCTGGATGACGTGTAATTTCCTGCTATTAAATTCAGATAAAACGGAGGTACTACTTATTGGTCCAAAAAACTACCCACAAAATCCCTTACAATGCAACTTTAATTTAGAAGGATGTCCTGTTACTTTATCCACTACAGCAAAAGACCTGGGTGTTATACTAGACCGCAACTTGACTTTCGAAAATCATATTTCATATATTACAAGAACAGCCTTTTTCCACCTTAGAAACATTGCTAAGCTACGTAACATGCTATCTGTTTCTGATGCAGAAAAGCTAGTTCATGCATTCATGACATCGAGAATAGATTACTGTAATGCTTTATTAGCTGGTTGTCCTGCATCCTCAATAAACAAGCAACAGTTAGTGCAAAATGCAGCCGCTAGAGTTCTTACTAGATCAAGAAAATATGATCATATAACACCTATTTTATTATCTCTACACTGGTTACCTATTAAGTTACGTATCAATTACAAAGTATTCCTACTGACCTATAAAGCCCTAAATGGTTTAGCTCCTGTGTATTTAACAGACCTTCTATCGCCATACAATCCATCGCGCTCTTTAAGATCACTAAATTCGAGGCTTCTGGTCATTCCTAGGATATCTAAGTCCACTAAAGGAGGGAGGGCGTTCTCGCATTTAGCTCCTAAACTCTGGAATAGCCTTCCTGATATTGTTCGAGACTCAGACTCGCTGTCCCAGTTTAAAACTAGATTAAAGACGCATCTCTTTAGCCAAGCATTCACTTAATGCTTAACCTTTAATACTACTGCTGAATCAGTTCGAATGCATTAACATTATGAACATCAGCTATGCTAATTATTTCCCATCTGCCTTTCTGCTGTTATCTCGGGATGCTAGTCCCGAGGTAAATAGCGTTCGTCAGCTCCAGTTTGTATCCAGCCTCTCACGGAGACTTTAGATGCCCCAACGCCTGTGAAGAGACGACTCGACGCCTGTGAAGAGACGACTCAAAGACGGCGATATGTTATGCCATAAATTAATACATGATTAACTAACTGTATTTTTCTATGTACATTTCCGAAATGCACTTTCTGTAAAGCTGCTTTGAGACAATGTGTATTGTGAAAAGCGCTATACAAATAAATTTGAATTGAATTGAATTGAATATTTGACGTCCCGATAGCTTGGATGGGGATCGTTTTATGATAACTCTGTGACGCGCGCTGCGCTTTGGGCAGAGTGTTCATAAGTAAGCGTGAGCAGGCACGAGACTTACAGTTATATGTGACGCCGTGATGGGCAGCATTTTGTGTCAACTCTGGAATGCACGGGCAGCGCTTGGGGAGAGATGTGTGTTAGTAAGCGTGAACGCTCGTGGGCAGGCACAGGACTTACGTTTTAATTCTGACTGATATGAGTTTTAATGGCCGTGTGAAAGAGCGGGCAGAAAGTAGGCGTGGGCATGGACTCGTGGACACATTTCCTACGTTTAACACTCGACCGGCTATTTACCGCTTTATGGGAGTGGGCTCTGTGAGTGACACGGGAAGTGTTGTACTTGTGTGTAGGGGTGAACACTGAGGTGTGGGCACCTTTTCTACAGTAAAAACACCATCGGCGTGAGCCGGATCTGAATACGGCAGCTCGCTGAGGAGAGCCGCATAATTTTTATCTGCTGCGGGAGCTGGGATCGAACATGGGTCTCTGGAGCAAAAGCTGTGGATTTGACCACTGAGCCACAGGGGGGAATGACATCAGCTTCAGTTAGCGCGAGCACATAAAGAGAGTGTCATCACAGTTTCTGTGTGTCGCCGTTTGTTTGCAGGCATGCGTGTTATATAACAGGCTCATGCTGCAATATTGACATTACCAGCAGCTCAAATTAAGAGGAGCTGAGAAATGTTTGCGAAATCGGGGATAGTCCGGCCTCGGCGGGACTAAAACACATTCTTTCCTCATTTCGCCGCTGACGCATGCAGGATGGGATAGCTTACTTGTAACGTAAAGAAAGCTAGCCGCGGTTAGAACAGCTGTCAGCGGCGCGTCCTCATCCATATCAAGCGCCTCGTCCCCTGAGGCGGCGGCAGCGCGGGTGGGAGCCGGCGGCTGCACATCCGGGAGGGGGATGGAGAGATAGACGCTCGAGGGAGTCATTCCGGCGAGCGTTTGCATCAGAACAGCTTGAGGGTTGAACACTTCGAGCCGAGCCCGCAGGGTCGACATCGGAAGTGCGTCGCTGAGCTCACAAACCCCCGAGAGGGCAGAGCTGCGTGTTCCTGGCCCAGGCAGAGAGCGCAGATCAAATGGCGGTCTCCGTCCCTGAGCGGGGCTCTGCACGAGCCGCAGGAAGTGCGAAGCATCTTGAAAAAGACGCTCGCTGCTCTTTTAGACAGTAAGTTTTGCAAGAAAGTATGAGTCGCCAGATAGCGTAGCTCACACGGATGGCTGAAGGTGGCGAAGACGGCCGGCTTCTTCAGGCGCCTTCCTAAGCTGGCTTTTCGCTTCCTCGACGGCTTCTCTCTAGATCCAGCGATGCGGAGAGCTTCGCTGAAGAGATGAAAATCAGAGAATACAGCCTACGAGCCCTGCTTATATACGCTAAGCCAAGCCCATTCTGCCGGGCTTTGACACTGTGAAGGCACGAGCGCCCTTCATTGGACGTGACGTCACGTCAGGCTTAGTGGTAGGCTGCTGCTGTTCCCGCAGGGCAGCCTATGAGCACGCTAGACAGCCTGCTCTAGGTCTGCTAGCTACTGCACTGCGTTGACAATGGATACAAAAATTAAGGATCATTTTTTTTCAATATCTCGAAAAGATGAATCTTTCCCGTAGCGTAAGCTAACTTACGCAATACGAGAGAACCTCTCGTAAGAGAACCATGTGGTCACTTATATCTATGTTATACATCGTCATATCGTCCAGATTTAAAACTTCTATAGTTTTTGACCGTGTATATTATAAAAAGTCCAACTATGCAGAATATCGATGGTAAATATTTAATTGATGAGTTGTCAATACAATATCTAACAATATACAGTATCGCATGAGACGGGCTAGACCCCATGAGGAACAATTCCTCTCATTCTTTGCTATAGGAGAGGAAGAAGTGTCTGAACTTGTTAAATCATCAAAATCAACAACATGTATTTTAGACCCTATACAGCGTAAGCTACTGAAAGAGATGCTTCCAGAAGTCATAGATCCTTTTCTTAATATTATTAAATCATATTAATTCATTGTCATATAGGATATGTCCCAAAAACTATCAAGCTGGCTGTTTAAACCTCTTTTTTAAAAATTACAACTTGACACTAGAGAATTAGCTAACTACAGACCAATCTCGAATCTCCCTTTTCTGTCAAAGATACTAGAAAAGGCAGTGTCCTCACAATTATGATCCTTCTTAGAAAGAAATGGTATCTGCAAGGATTTCCAGTCAGGATTTAGAACGTACTGAGACTGCCCTCATTAGGGTTACAAATGAGTTGCTCTTATCATCTGATCGTGATTGTATTAGTGTTACTGGATCTTAGTGCTGCATTTGATACCATCGACCATCGAACCATCGAACATTCTTTTGAATAGACTCAAAAATGATGTTGGCATTAGTGGTATTGCATTGGCACGGTTCGTATCATACTTATCTGGGCTGGATTTCCCAATAACGTTGTCTCTTAGCACACTACAAATACTCTAAAGGTATGACTTAACTAAAGGTATAGCATTTCTAGGCGTGTTCCCCAAACTATAAGATATACCTTCTTACGTGCAACATTACCAGGTGCTGTCCATGGCGGTGGTGGTGAATTGGTTGATATCGATGGCTCGACAATAGATTATTCACTTATGCAGGGGCTGCTTCACTGCATTATGTGATAAAGCAGTATTCTTTATTAAATAGGCACTTTAGAAATAGTTGAAATTGCATTTAATAGGATTCTCATGATATTATAAAAAATAATCCAAATTTCAAACTAAATCCAACCCTGGATATTTTATATAATTTTGGAATGAGTGAGCAAACCCTCAACCTCATGCTCAAATGTATCATGCCCCAACCTGCTACACTAACTGGCTGTATGCTTTCAGTGGCCTTTGCAAGAGCTCCGCAGACCGCGGTGTCTTTAATTTAGCACAACTATTCGCTGTATCATTGCCATATGTAAAGAAGCTTTTTGCAGTGGTGGCCACTAGCAGAGTGAACTATCAACAGTGATAAGGTATAGCTAAGAGTGGTCCAGACCAACCTTCCAAATGTATGACTTACAGAAGGTATACTTAATTAAGAACATTCCAGGAAACACATATTAACGATAAGGTACAGCTTAAGTTATAATTTAAGAACAACGTAGCGTTAAGAAGGTTTCGGGAAATTCAGCCCTGACCATTACCAATTCGTAGCAGTAAATGAAGAGGTGTCATATCAATCACAAGTTCAGTATGGAGTACCACAAGGCTCAGTAGGACCATTACTTTTCACCCTGTACATGCTACCCTTGGGAGATATTATTAGGAAACATTGCATTCGTTTTCAATGTTTTTACATTGATGATACTCAGCTCTACATTCTACATATACCAATTCACAAAACTAACTGCATGCATGTTTGATGTAATATTATATGACTAAATTCTGAAAAAACAGAGGTTTAAATTATTGGACCAAAACCTTCGCAAGTAATAATCGCAAGTAATAATCTAGAATACTCTCTAACACTTGATGGCTTCTCAGTTACGTCTTCGTCGTTGGTTAGGAACCTGGGTGTGTTATTTGATAACAATCTTTCATTTGAAACCACATTTTTAGTATTTGTAAAACCTAATTTTTCCATCTTAAAAATATATCTACATTACGAAATATGCTCTCAATGTCAGATGGAGAATATTTAGTTCATGCGTTCATGACCTCAAGGCTAGATTATTGTATTATTTGTATTATTATTGTGTTATTGTTCCTTGCCACTGTCACTGCTACTGTGCTTAGTGTGGGAAACTTAAAATTAAACAATAACTGCACTGACACTGATGAGAACTGAACTGAGCTGGACAATGACACCACTGTTTTATGGAGAGCTGCTTCATAGACAAATTAAACTATACATCAATAATTGATGATCTTTACAATGAAACTGAATCAACACTGAACTGACTTCAGCTGAAAAAGACACGTTCTCTTTCTAGAGCTGCTTTACAGTCAAATTGATCTATCAATCCTCATTGAATCAATATTTTCCTGTTGTTCACGGCAAAGCTGCTTTGAAACAATCTATATTGTATAAAGCACTATAAAAATAAAGGTGACTTGACCCAATTTGACTTTTAAATTAATTTTTATCCTCAGAAAGCTATTGGAAGACATAACTATTTAAATATAGCGTATGAGTGATATATACTGTATATATACAGATGTGATCACTCTATCGTCATTGTTTGGCCTAAAACCTGTGAAAAATACATCCTTTTGCAAAATAAGCAAAGGGTGAGTAAATAATTTTTGGATGGAATATCCCTTTAAGATAGCTCCACTGCCAATAGGCAAGCTTGTAACATCACACACATACAGAGACTCTCCCTCTCTGTCTCTTTCTCTCCACATGTGGAATATGGAAATATTCTCCCACACACATCAAACATTTTGAATAGGCATTAAGCATCTATTATGTCTAGGTGATAGCGTGAAAGTGCAGAGGCCAGTGAAGAGACTCCCTTTTCAAGGGAGACAAAGGCATTGTGTGTTTGTCTGTGCTTGTGTGTGTGTGCATGCGTGATCTTTCCACTGACCCTTCTCTAAATCCAGGTCTCACACAGGTAATTTGTCAGGAGCATGCTTGGGGTGAAAGCACTGTTATTAAGTCCCTCCTGTCTGTCATAATGGCTCAGCTCAGACTAAAGAACAGCCCACACACATCAAAAACCTACACCAGGGACGAGGACCCATGAAAACACTGAAGACAAAAGGAAAGAGGCATAACAATGCTCGCACTATGAGCATGATCACAGCTTTGCGCTTAAGGCTATGTAACTATTTATTTATTTTTGCTCTGTAGGGGCAGTTCTTGGCTACAATTATGCTGTTTCTTGGCTTTCTGATCATGACCTAAGGAAGGTGTAGTCTTGTACACCTTTACTGTTGGCAGAAGAATGGTAAAACTATCATAAGGATGACAGTTAGACTTAAGTGTTAAACTGTTAAGTGGTGTTAATATGTAGTATTATATGGGTGATCAATGGATACATTTTTTTACACCATGTTCTATACAACAACAATCACTTTGTCTATCCTGAAGAGACGTGACACAATCTCAGCCAATCAAAAGATATTTAATGTTCAATTTACTAGGGGAGTAGGGGTGTAAATTGAATGTTTCATCCCAATACAATCTGACATTGATTCTCTTAGCCATCCATATAATATTTAACAATAGAACTTCTTCAAAACATAACGCAATACACTTACAATTTGATTAGATTCAGTGGCTGCCGATCGATGTATCAATATTACGTCATTATGTGTCTATTTTTTCTACCAGTTACAGTTTTATTAACACATTGCAAAAAATGCAACCAAAATATAACTTTTACATTTTTTAGATATACAAATCCTTTGTCCAAATTGGGAAATCCACAGTAAAAAAAATACACTTCAGTCTTTTAAATAATATATAAAAATAAGTAATCAAGGCGAACATGAGATCATCAGTTGTCTGATGACAGCTCATTAGTGGCTTTTGATAAGCAATGACAATAGTCAAGAAAGACGTTAAGACTCTCTAAAATTTACAAATATAGTATCAGCATTAGGAAATACACAAAAAATTAGGTATTAACCCCAACTCTTGTTGAAAGAATACATTTAAAAAAATTTTTTAAAAACTTATCAAATATTTGACATCTGTTTATAACAAACAAGTCTTCTAGAGTAGTGATATCTTTCGAGAACTTTTTCTTTAGGACAATTTGTGCAGATGTGGCTAACATGAGAGTTTTCATCTTAAAAATATATATTCCTCTTTTTATGCATTGCATCTATATATCATATTGTTAGTCATTTGATTGATACATTGATTCAAATCAATTTATCGTTACATCCCTGTAATAAACAGTTATGATGAGTGTGATTTTGGACTGATGAGTTTTCATAGTGGGTGGAACAATGCAGCGTGCGTGACACCACATGAATAGAAACCATGTGATCAACAAAATGCTGGTAACTGGAGAAAAGTTACACAGAGATAGCTTTTACATCTTTTCACTTAATGTGTATAACAGTCTTTGATCATATTAATGTCACAGATCAGAAGGACACAAACAGGTAAAGTTCAACAGGATTTTATTAATTTCACTCAGGAACAGTCACGGCAGGTAAGTTGAAGTGATGAAGGAATAAAAGGATGTGGAACAGGATAAATGAATATGACCAAGATAAATGGTGATGAACTGAGCAGAAGATGGCAGAGTGGTTTGAAGACATGTGGACCAGAAATAGCAGAACGATAAACTCAGGAGAGAAGTAGGTACACGAAGCAGGTAAAGTTGATTGTAGACTTGGAGTTCGTCTTTAATGCAGAGAGTCAGGAAGTCGATGGTGTATTGACGAGACCAGACAGTGAACTGAGGGAACTGGTGGTGTATTTAAGGTGTGGGTGAAGTGTGTGCAGGTGATTAGTATTCAGGGGATGCGGAACGAGTGGGCGGAGTGTGGAGGTCTGGTGCTGACGATGGTGTATCCGTGACAGTAGCCCCCCCGACCCCCCACCCCCACCACCACCTCCACGGCCAGCTCCTGAGGGCGGAAATGACCGAAGACCTCTTGGCGCTGGACGACTGGGATGAGCTGTGTGAAAGTCTTGTAGGAGTGTGGGATCCAGTATGTCATCATGGTGAAACCAACATCTTTCCTCTGGACCAAAACCTTCCCAGTCTACGAGATATTCAAGTTGGCCGCCCCGTCGTCGGGAGTCGAGAATATCTTGGACTCAGTAGATGTTCTACTCTGCAGGGTCCACAGGAGGAAGATGTACGTCTTCAGCACCATACCCTGTGGAGGAAGGAGTCAGAGGATTAGTGTATGGCTTTAACAGGGAGATATGGAATGGGTGAGATGCGATAGTGAGAGGGTAGTGACAACCGGTAGGTGACTTCGTTGATCTGCCTCTGTATAGCGAATGGACCGATGTACCTGGGACTCAGCTTGCGGCAGGGCTGTCGGAGACGGATGTCCCTGGTAGAGAGCCAGACCATTTGCCCAGTTTGGTATAGGCTGTCTTGACCAGGGAAACAGGGGCGGCTGGAAGCCGAGTATGCACTGAAAGGGCATGAGGCCCGTTGTGGATTGCAGAAGGGAATTATGTGCATACTCGGCCCAGGGTAGGTAGCGGCTCCAGCAGTCCTGGTGGTCATGGCAATATGACCACAGGTATCTCCCGATCTCCTGTATCTTTCTCTCAGTCTGGCCATTGGACTGGGGATGATATCCGGAGGTGATACTGACTCAAACTCCCAGGAGGTTGAAGAATGCTTTCCAAACCCTGGATATAAATTGTGGACCACGATCAGATACCATGTCTTCGGGTATACCAAAATGTCTGAATATTTGAGAGAATAGTGTTTCAGCAGTCTCAAAGGCTGTGGGTAAACCAGGCAGAGGGATTAGTTTGCATGCTTTAGAAAAGTGATCAACAACTACCAAAACACAGGTGTGGGAGTCAGAGGAAGTGAGATCAGTGATAAAATCCACCCAGAGGTGGGACCAAGGTCTTGTGGGTACTGGGAGAGGTACAAGTTTGCCTTCCGGAAGGTGTCGGGGAACTTTGGCCATGGCACAGAAGGAGCAGCTTTTCACATACCGGGAGATATCCCAGGTCATATTGGGCCACCAGTAGCGTTGTTGTACGAGCTTGAGGGTTTGATGGCTGCCTGGGTGTCCATGAGGGACAGACGTAAACGTGATGGAACATAGGTCCATCCCTCAGGACCTCTCGACGGAGCAGGTTCTGATCGGGTGGCATCTGCAATATAGTCGTCCAGACGCCACTGAATAGGGCTGACAATCACGGCTGGAGGGAGGATGGATTCTGGATTGGAGGTGATGGGTGTCAGGTTGGTACAGACGGAAAAGGGAATCAGCTTTGATATTTTTGTCTCCAGGCCGATAAGTTACTTTGAAGTTGAACTGGGTGAAAAAGCGTGACCAGCGGGCTTTACGGGTGTTGAGTCATTTGGCATCTCGGAGGTATTCCAGGTTGCGGTGATCAGTGATGACATCAAAGCTGTGTTTTGCTCCCTCCAGCCAGTGTCTTCATTCTTCTAGGGCGAGTTTAATAGCCAGAAGTTCCCAGTCGCCGATGTCATAATTCTGCTCCGCCAGGGACAGCTTCTTGGATAAGGCACATGGATGGAGTCTTGGAGGCTTCCCCTGCCACTGTGAAATGACCGCTCCTACCCCAGTGGTTGAGGCGTCCACCTCGACAAGAAATGGAAGATCTGGTTGGACGAGAGTAGGAGCGGAGCTGAAGTATGCTTTGAGCTTCTCGAACGCATTGGTGGCTTTGGTGGTCCAGGATAGAGACTTGGCCCCTTTTCCCAACAGAGAGGTGATGGGTGCGCTGATTTGACTGAATCCTTTGATGAATCTTCGATAGAAGTTTGCAAAGCCCAGGGAGCATTGAAGTTCCTTAATGTTGGTGGGTAATGTCCAGTTGGAGACAGCTTCCACCTTCCTCTGGTCCATGGTAATTCCATGAGGAGTGATCACATAACACAGGAACTGAATAGTCTCTTGATGAAACTCAAATTTTTCCAGCTTCAGGAAGAGCTGATGATCGCGCAGACGTTGGAGGACCTGTTTGACATGGTGGTGGTGCTCTGACAAACTGGAAAAATATAGGATATCGTCTATGTAAATGAATGCCGTCTTCCACTCGTCTCCCTTTCGAATCGCACCAAATTGTAGGCACTACGCAGGTCCAGCTTTGTGAATATTCGAGCACCACGTAGTTGTTCCAGGGCGGCTGGGACCAGAGGAAGGTACGTGGCTAGAGTAATTGAGGGTTCAGTAGTCTATACAGGGGCGCAAGCCTCTGTCCTTCTTACCCACGAAAAATAAGCTGGAAGCGGCAGGGGAGGTAGATGGACGGATGCAGTCTTGATGAAGAGCCTCCTCAATGTACTCCTCCATGGCCTTCTGTTCCAGGATGGACAACTGGTAGATCTTACCGCGTGATAGAACAGCCCCAGGCAGCAGGTCGATCGCACAGTCCCATGTTTTGTTACCAGTTGTTTATTGAAGACATCCTGGAACGCCTGATAGGTGGCCGGTATCTCATGGTGTTCACTGGTGGTTGGACTCTTGACTGAGGTGGAGCAGACTGTGACTTCATGGACCGGAGTTGATGGTGAGCGATGAACTTTCTTGATAGAATATAAACGGTGTGAAAAGCAGTCATTTCCCCATTGACATATCTCACCCGATGACCAACAGATGTTAGGCGAGTGAAGTTCCAGCCATGGGCGTCCCAGGATGATATCCGCTGTAGAGCCCTCCAGCATCAGAAATGACAGTTCCTCTTCATGAAGACAGACGATTTTCAGAGTGATGGGGGGACTGCAGTGCCGGATTTGCCCACAACCGAGCGGTCTTCCCAGGATGGACTAGATATGTAGAGTCTGAGGAATTGTTCTTTTGCAGGCTTGAAGTTTCTGCATAGTGGAGAGCGAGATGAAATAGCCACTGGAACCGGAGTCAATTAACGCTTTCGCTGGAAGAGATTATTGGAGGCAACTTACCAGAACAGGAGTGCATTTCATATGGGAAATAGGTGAAGGAAGTTGTACCATACTCACCGCCGGTCGTGGGGGACTGACCGGACAGGTGACGAGAAGAAGATCAGCTGTTCCACAGTAGAGACAGAGATTGTTGTTAATATGGCATTGTCGTTCGATTGCTGATAAATGAGTAGAACTAAGATCCATTTGTTCTGGTGCTGAAGGGCTGGCAGAGAATGAAGGACGAGGCAGTGCAGGGCTATCGAGCTGGCAGGCGGTGCGACGTTGGTCTACTCGGATGGAACGTTAGATGAGGCTTTCTAGACCAATAATGTCATTGTAAATGGCGAGCTGTAAACAAATTTCATGGTTTAAGCCTTGACGAAAAGCGGTGGTAAGTGCTGACTCATTCCATCTGCTGGAAGCTGCCTGGGTGCGAAACTGCAATGCATATGTTGACACAGATGTTTGTCCTTGACATAAACTGAATAATTGTGAACAGAAAGAGAATTTGAGGCTAGTGAAAACACTTCACGGAAATGGCTGATGAAGTTAAAGAGGAATTGAGTGACGGTACCATTCGCGTCCCATAACGCTGAACCCAAAGAAGGGCTCGTCCAGTGAGAAGGGAGATGATAAATGCAACCTTAGCTGTTTCCGAAGGGAACTGAAGCGTGCATCTCCATATACAGCTCGCACTGCAAGAGAAAACCCCTGCACTCCCCCTCCTTGCCAGAGTAGGGCACTGGTCGGGCCATGGGTCTGACAGAGGCAGATGTAGAAAGACTGATGGCGGGTGGTGGAATACCACACTGAATGTCTCGCATGACGTCAGCAAAAGTGACCGGGGGTGAAGCTTCCTCTTCGCCGTGATCTGTTGGTTCGTGCATGTTGGTCTGGTCTTCTGTCACAGATCAGAAGGGCACAAACAGGTAAAACTCAACAGGATTTTATTAATTGCACTCAGGAACAGTCACGGCAGGTAAGTTGAAGTGATGAAGGAATAAAAGGATGTGGAACAGGATGAATGAATATGACCGGGTCTCTTATCTGTTACAGGATGAATGGCGGTGAACTGAGCAGAAGATGGCAGACTGGTTTGAAGACAGACGGACCGGAAATAGCGGAACGGGAAACTCAGGAGAGCAGGTAGGTACACGAAGCAGGTAAGCCTTGTAGACTTGGATTTCGTCTTAAATGCAGAGAGTAAGGAAGTTGATGGCGTATTGACAAGACCAGACAGTGAACTGAGGGAACTGATGGTGTATTTAAGGTGTGGGTGAAGTGAGTGCAGATTGTCGGCAGGTGATGATGACAGGTGCAGGTGATTAGTATTCAGGGGATGCGGAACGAGTAGGGGGAGTGTGGAGGTCTGGTGCTGACGATGGTGTATCCGTGACAATTAAAGCATATCTTTAGGAAAAAATCAGTGATGTCTTTGTGACCATCAGCTCTTCAAACATGATTATTTTTTTGTGATTATTTTTACATATCAAACCTGGACTTAGACGGAAACTGGAATTAAGGTCAAGTTTTATATGTAGATATGTTATTTTAAGGCTGTCTACTCTTAACTACAGTACATCAAATTACATCAAAGTTTCTGAGGGACCAATATTTGAAAGAAAAGTAGGTCTCGGAAAGCACTTCCTGGAAATAGTGTCTCATCCTAAACTATTTTTATATCAAGAGAATTCATCACATTTTAGCTGTGGGAACAGTTCGCTGATATGATGATCAATATGTATTGATATAGCCTTCAGTCTCTTAGTTAGTCAGTAATATATCATATTAGTTTACTATGGTGGGAAACAATCCCATTAAACTGAATTTACTTATGCTACTCATAATAAAATTTGCTAAATAAAATCATGTCTATATGTGTGATTCCACAATAGTCTCTACAAAATAAATGTATACTGTAACTAATAACTGATGTAGATGTGTTCCTAGAGATACTGAGATTACATTAAAAAAGTTGTTTGCATCACTGGTGGATATTACTGTCGGTCTCTGAAAATTTCTATTGTAAAACAATTGTCAGATATTAAATAATTAGCTATTTACATCTTACCACACACACTTTCTTTACTGCTAAAAGCATGGCATTTGAATTTGCACTCGTCTTTGTGAACAGTAAGGCCCGCCTTACAGACCTGCAGCTTTAAAACCTACTGTTATAAAATGTAGTGATGAACTATCACATAATCTCTATGACCCATTGGACCTTTGTCTATCAAAAAACAGTAGGAAGGACCGAATGTGGAAATTTCTTCATATGTAGCCACTAATTCCAAACAGTCTGTTTGGGTCAAAACAGCACAGATTCTCCACAGGGAAAGCTTAATCTCCTTCCCCGTCTCTGCAGGGACTCTCTGGTTCTGAGTCCAGTGAGATCTGAGTGAGTAATCTCAGCCTACCACTTTAAACTCGCAAAAAGCGCCATCTGGGCTTTTGTCTCTGCTATGATAACAACCTTACAGCAGCTTTGACAGAAGGATTTTAAAACAGCAGTTAATTTAAAAGCTGCTACTCTAAGCAGTCACTGTTCAAATGTAATATACAGGTTTGGCCCTTCAATTTTAAATTAATTTTAGAATAATTTTATACATATAACCTAAATGAATAAATGCACCACACTCAAAAAAAATTATATGTTGGCTTTCATTTTTTTTTTTCGTCAACAGGTTCCACATAACTGGGTTATGTTAAATAAACATAATTTGTTCATGTAACTTTAACATCATGGAATTAAGTCTTTTTAAGCGACCCAATCTAAGTAGTCTCAAAGTGAATTTTTAAAGGCTTCCTGGCATGATTCAGGCATTTTATATATTCATTCATCCATTAATGTTTCAATTATTTTAGTGACACATAATTAAATTGATAGACTATAGCTAGCTATTTGCCAGCAATAGGCACATATTAGCATCTTAAATGCTAAGATTTACATGCTCCTTCAACCAAAGCAGTAGAAAATAATTAAATCAGTCCACAGTCAAACAAAATGCTCCACTCTTCTCCACAATGGTAACCCACTGTAATTTAAATGGTTCTAATAATTCCAATGTAATTGAACATTAAACACAATTACACACTATCAAGTCTTCCCCTTTTCTCATTTTCTAAAAAAACCATAAAATAACACTTAATTTTAACATTTATTCTCTTAATTTAACCATATGCAAAGCATGCTGGGAACTAACAAGCACTGCCCAGTTTCAATTAATGCAACACAAATCAATCATGTAATCCAACACAAACGGATTAAGTAAACCTAAATTTTAAACAGATTTTAAGCCTACATATATTTAAGCAGATTGAACACAATCAAATTAAGTCAGGGCAAAATGGCAGTTGGCGTCGCACTATACTGCCACCCTCTGAATGTAAGAATTTTTTACTTAACATAAATGTTTTGTGTTTAGACAACGCGTTAGGATTTTGTTCTGTTAAATTGAGACATAATTACGGTTACCTTATTAGAAAAAAACTTCAATTTTTCAAGTCAAAAAATACAATTATTATAAGAAAAACTAAATATAAATATATTATGTAGAGTGCACATTTTTTTGAGTGCAACTGCAAGAGCCAAATGGAAATCTGTAAAAAAAAATCGAATGTTTCTTAAAGCTTGAAAAAAGAGTCAAAAAGTAATTTTAAGTTCATCATCAGGGGTGGAAATTGTAAGGAATTTAATTATCTGGTTATGATTCCTCTTACAAGTCCAGTTCCACAATGGTTCCATTAAGGATGTTTAGAAAACAGAAATGCAAATCTGGTGCCAATTGATGGGAACATTTCAATAACAATGAATCATTTTTTTTTTTAATAGAAGGAATTAACTAATTTATTTTATAAAATACATTAATGATTTGCGGTTCATTAAGGGAATTAAATTAATTGAGAAACTGCTCCAACTGATTCATTAGCATCTGTGATTCACTAAAAAGAACCTGCTCATAAAAGTCCTTCTCTTAAATAGTAATACAGAGAATGCGAGGGATGCATGAGCGAGAATGAAACGTCAAGAAAATTATTCTGTTCTGATAAAAAGCTGCTCTTGGTTCTGAGTCCTACTCCATACACACTCAGAGCTCAGTTAGAAATATGCAGGTAGAGATTATGACTTTGCCCTTTAACAGACAATTTTCATCGTCAGCTACACTAATTACAGCAACAGTAGGCTACTCCTGTAGCACTATGGGGCTAAGTGTCGTTTGCTCAAGGGCACGACTATAAAAGAACAGGACTACTTGATCACAAAAGGTCAACTACATGAGAGTAGCCCTCTGTGACCATTTACCTATTATCAAAACTACTGCTAAGATTTAAGTGAATTAACATAAAACATTGCAGTGAATGAGGTCCAGTTAACCTCTCCCTGTACAACACAATATCCATCATGAAATGTTTTACACCTTTTTCTCTGTGTGAAATCTCAGAGGCATTGAGCAAATAGTTTAAGACCAGAGTCTGTAGGTGTTGGCAGAGAAGCACACTAGCTAATATTTTTGGACGGGACTGTGCATGCTCAAACCTTTCAGCATGTCTGATTGATTATCGTGAATGCAGGACTTTTCTCCTCTGAAGTATTGTGGGGTTTAAAAAGCAAACACAAACTTTGCCAGTAATATTCCAAGCACTCACCGTGGGTGAAATCAAATGGCTGCACATTCACAAGTACACGTTTGAATAGCTGCACTTGTAATGTCATCATCTATTAAGGATTGTGCTGCATGAGTAACTGTCATTTCAATTTGTTTGTCTGACACAAATATTTTCAAAATGGGGAAAATAGCTTTGGATACAACTGCTTAATTCTGTCTCAAAGGACAATATGGATCCTCATAATGATAAAATGGCTGCTGTTATTCGACTCTGATGATTCATGGATAAATGTGGCAGTTATTTTGGAGGCCACAGATTTGTGTAGTCACGGTCAATTTGAATCCTGATGGCTGCACACAGAGTATAGGGATAACACTGGGGTAGTAGAGAGAGAGCGAGAGAAGGAGAGAGATGAGTAAATAGAAGATGGAGTAAATGAGAGGTTGACCTTTCACTCTCCCTAAAATGAAATAGAATGCTGTTTGCTTGATGTATCAGCATTCAATTTGAAAAAAAAAACTTTTCCATTTCATTTATCTTTTATTGAACCATCATGCTAAAACCTGAGAATGGCGAGATTATTTTGCTGTATTCCAATTCCAGACAGGGCAATAATGAAAACAGAGAGGCAGAAGAGGCATATATTTACAGGGCTGGACAGAGAAGGAAGGCAGAAAGCAAGAGAAAGTGGGATTATTTCCTCATGTTGTATTATGTGAGCCAGAACAATGACTTATTAGAATCATTCACTCTGTCTCATGGTGAGAGGATGTATAAAAGTCAGAAGATGTGACACCAAAACATAACAACTGTACAATTAAACAGAATTTTCTTTAATGAGACCTTTCCTGATTTTCTGTATTTTGCTTAAATTATTGAAATAAATAAATAAATAAAATAAAAAACAACTTTTCATTTTGCTCCATGAAATATATGCTTTCTGTGTCTTGATTGGACCGAGCTATAACATCTTACTACCAACACAACTAATAGCCTACTAATAATAACAATGAGCATTATTATAATTGCGCCTTCCCTCTTGCACTTTTTTGGTTCTCATTTTAGGCAGGAGGGAGAGTGATGACTAGAAGATGAAGAATACGTAGAGTTCAGAGCTCCACTGAAAAAGAGAGCGAGGATGCACTCGAATGATTCACCCTGAGAGAGGAGAAAGTGTCTTCTGTGTTGGCAGAATAACGGTCCAAGACACACTCAAAACAGACGATGATGAAAGTTAAACTAATGTGAGTGATGTTAACCACACATGATTTACAGTTAGAGCATGTAAGAGAGGCAATAGAGACTCTCCTTTCTGCCCCAAAGGTTCATCCGATTTCCTCTGAAAGCTGATCTAGTGTCAAAGGCCAGGTTACCCTGGTTACCATGTGGTCTCCGTGGAGACAGCTGTCCTCAGGCACTCTTCACCAGTCAAGTGAGTGGGAGACGATCCAATTCAAACATTCTTGCTCATTTTGAAGGAGAGGAATAGGTGGAATAATTACCTATTGTGTCAATAATGGGGAATTTAGCTCACGTGGAAGCATCATTAGTCAAACTCTCTCTCCTCTCATTCATTCTCACTTGTCTTATTTATTTTTAATGTCTGTATGTGGAGGGAAAGATGGTAAATGTTCTTGTATTTTCACAGCCGTAAAGGGGATTACCAGTTGTCGATAGAAAAAAGTGGGTAGAGGAACTTTTGCTAGTGTCTGGGAGAGGTGCCTTTTCCACACAAGTGAATATTAGGATGTTTCATGCAATTGCAGAGCGCACACATGGTGCTGTTTGAGTCAAGTCAATTATGAAAAGTTCTGCTTTCTATTCTTGAATTGTACACAAGAACATCTATTAGTTGAAAGAATACCAAAGTGCTGCTATTTTATGTCGGTATGGAGTGACTCAGTATAGAGAAAACATCTATGATTTATACAATGAAAAGGAGGTGAGGTAAGATGTAGTAAAATCCAGTTCATTCCCTAAAATAAAGTAACTCTCCGTGTAAATTAACCAATTAATTTAAATATTGAACCTTTCGTATAAAACATTAAATCTCACTGCGTGCATACGCATCTGCTACATTAAAACATATGAAAATAGTTAAACAAGTAAACAAATACATAAGAGAAAAAAGTCAAATGTTAAGATTTGAAATTCACAGATAATTTAGTACAGTATGCCTGTCTTCCTTATTCCTGATATTTTTCCGTGCCAAACACAGAATAATTTGTCCTCATTTTCACATCAAATGGATAGCTCACTCAAAAAATGTCGTTCCAAACCTGTGTGACTTTCTTCTTTTTGCAGAACATATAAAAACAAAAATAAAAAATTCTTAAGAATTTGTTGGTATAAGCAAACAGTTTTGGATGCCATTGGACAAAAAAAAATCTCAAAATTTCTTCTTTTTTATTCTGTAGAAGAATGAAAATCATGCGGGTTTGGATTGACATGAGGGCGAGTAAATGGTGACAGAATTTTCATTTTTGGATGAACACACTGTTCTGTGACATGATCTTTTACAACAACACAATGGTTTGACAAATCGCACAGAGCTCATGACAATCACCCACAATGGGGTGATGGCTTCTGTCAATAGCCATCATAACCCGTGACAGTAAAAACACCTATTACCCAGCACACCGTGAGCAGACGACCGAGCAATACTGAAACAGCTTACTGTCTATTTGACAGAGAATGATCAGTATATAAATAGCACCCCTGAGGACACAACATAACAGCATTACTCGAACACTAAGTGCTAAATCACTAGCCGTAATGTAATATGCAATTTGTTTGGCTTCCACCGGAAAAATCTAAATGGAAACTGAGATAAAAATTTGCATGCAGCAACATTTCATTTCTGTTAATGTTGGTGCATGTCATCTTTGGGTTGCTTCACTAACAATATTATGCAGTGAACCACACCACGAATGGTGGTATTACAGAAGAAAGCCGGGAATCAATCAGTCAAGATGATGGTGCTGAGGTCGTGAGTGAAGCTACTGTATGTTTGTGTTCATATCATTCAATCTGCACAGAGTATCAATTACAGCATATACACATTTGTTTAACTATATCAACAGGCTCCTGTCTGAAGCTGCTTTCATGTTGATCACTGCAGAAATATTGCATAGTTTCCTTAAAACTCCACTTTCTCAATTTGCTCATCCTGCACATCAGCGGTCATAGCACGCAATGCAGACCAGAAAATGTCATACAAGTTCATGCTTCATTCATTCCGATGATTAATTAGGCTGACAGGAGCCTAAAGGCATTGGCGACCAGATGTCCCGGTTTACTCAGGACAGTCCCGCTTTCATGAGGTGTGACCCAGTGTTATTACAATTGACAAAAAAAAATTACATATGTAAGCTGTTTTGCAAACATAAAATGAGCCTACTCAATGTCCTTCGATCTTCAAAAACTGTCTCTGTAGCATTTGTGTCCACTGGATGTTTCCAGTGATTTAAAGTAATTGCAATGTTGCATGGATTTACAGATATTGGGCCCTATCATTATCATACACCCAGCGCAATACAGCACCAGGCTGTATCAAGTGTTTTTTTGCTAGTTTCAGCCTGACGCAGTTATTATTTTCACGTCCTGCGCAACGTTGTTTAAATAGCAAATGCATTTGCGCCTATTTATGTGCCCATGGGCGTGCTTGGTCTTAAAACGAGGTGTGTTCAGGCGCATTGTTGGCGCGTTGCTATTTTGAGGCAACTGAAATAGACTGCGCCATTGACCAACATAAACCTGGTCTAACGTCAATGGCGCAATATTTTTTTTGTTATTTAAAGAGCGCGTTAACCTTGCGCACAAGCAGATCCGTTTGCTTTCTTGAGACGCTTTCCGCTTGCAAATTCCGTCATGTAAATAGCGAATCCGCCAAGGCGCGAGGACAACTGGCTTTTAAAGGGAATGGGAGATGGGACTCTGGTTGGTTTATTTCATGTTACGCCCAAAACACACCCATTACTCATTAAGAGAATAGGGACAACCCTTTTAGACCATGCGCCATGCGCGCCGAACATTTTTAGCAAAAGTAGATTTGGACATGCCCTAAATGCAATTGCGCCCTGCGCTTTAGACCATGCGCTTAGATCATTAAAATAGGGTCCATTTTCTAGAATATATTTCAGCAAATCAGCTTGCAATGTATATCAGACCACAAGATAAGACGTTTAATGCTGCTCCATGTTCTCCTCTCAGTATGGGCAGCTTCTCAAGTTAGCTAACTAGCTAAAGCCAGTTGTTAATGTCTGATTTTATCCTGTTTAAAATTGCAGCTTGTCAGATTGCACAACAACTAGGACTTTGTTCAGATTGACAGCACTGACTGGGCATTTTAGGTCACGGCCTACGTCCATTCTGACATCCTCATTTACATGTGAAATGATAATGCACAAACCCAAGGAAGTCTTTTTCTTTGTTAGCAATTTGTTTTGCCTGGAAAAAAAAAATGTGGCTGGGCAACTATAGTCTTGAACTGCTGCTCATTCTTCAGAACAGATTCAAGGTAATGCTGATAGTTCAATAGTAATGTGAATAATGAGATGTTTGTGTTGCATATTTTATGAGCTAGTATCAGCATTTTTAACATAAACCTCTCTCTCTGAGGTTTCAAACAGACGCTTGTATCTCTGTGTGGACTTTCCACTGATTGACTTATATCGTGTATATACTAAGCTAAATAATATATATATAGCTCACCCATGAACACAAACCTCACATAAACATTATGCATTTTTAAAGTCTTTCATTTATACACAATTTTGCTTATCAAAATAATCACACGTTGGTGAACATGTCACACTAAGTGTTCAAAAACTGACAGT